>NC_135889.1:79593931-80193931 GCF_964194155.1 Cetorhinus maximus
GGAGTCCCAACCCACCAGTGTCCCACCTGATTAAATTTCCCCCGCCACCAAACTCACCACTGGGAACGGCAAAAGATTCTGTCCATACATTTAAGCTCAGATGCATGAAAGAATTTTTGGCCGTCAGTATTCATGACATCACGGTTACCTTGCTTGGGATCATAAAGAACAATCCTTGCTGAATATTGTGAGACAGCTACATAGCTGTTGAGGTTCCAAAATTCTTATCAAAATAGCTGATGGATGTAAAACTCATCTTCCATCCTAGTGACTACCTTTTGCCCACTGCTTGTTTTCTTTGCAAATGGTGCTTCAAATGCCTACATACTTGACTTTGAAGAGAATGAACAAATTCCTGATGCTGGTGAAAGAATGGCAGGAATTTCTTCTAAAAAAATCTTTCAATTAGCCCCTCCTTCATGGATATCAAATGTCGAAAAGGCAGAGGTGTTATTGTTGATATTATCCTTTGCCATGAGGCACTGTTTATTGCCTGTTGCCAAGATGCGTTTCCTGGATATTGTAAACACATTGGGCGGAATTTTCCATCCCCGTTGGCGTCAGGCGATGGGTGTAAGCGGACAATATGGTGGGGAGGCCAAAAATCGGTTTCATGCCATCATGAAACCAGTTTGTGATCGTCCGCTCCGCCAATCAATGGCAGGCTGCCTTTCCCGCTGCTGCACATCAGGAACTTCATTTTAATAAATCTGCATACCATACTGAGCCCAGCTCTGTGGAGTCATACCCCCATGTCAAATTTACCACCCACGTTGGTGGGAAAACATGCCGGTGCAGACTACATCTTCACAAGTGTGATGTGCAGAGGTCGGGAGTTATCATCAGGGCCTTGCTCACATCGGGGGCATCTAAGGAGCAGAAGATGCTGGAACCCAACAGCTACCGAACCCTGGAGGAACACCTGCATCACATACTGGGTGAATTCTCATGGACAGGGCTCAGGTGCGAAGCACTCACAGAACATGGGAGGTCACCGTTGAGGGCCTGGTTCGGGACATCACCGTCCTGGCCATGATCTGCTACATTTGATCATCGAGGGGCTGGAGAGGAAGGTCCAGCTGTAAGTGGGAGAGGAAGGTGTACCGGTGCAGGGGAGGTGGTGGGTGTGGTGGGAGAGGAAGGTCTAGGCTTGACTGAGGGAGAAGGTTGGACCAGGGTGAGGGGTGAGGTCGGGAGGAGGGGAACCGATGGTGTCAGGGTGGGGAGAGGTTGGGAGGGGGGAAATCAATGATGTCGGGGTGGGGGGGCGGTGCTTAAGGTTGGCAGGGGAAGGAGGGAGTATGGGGAGAGGAGGTTATAACGGGGAGAATGCAGCAACTGAGGAGGTAGGCGTAAGGGGAGAGGATGGTGTAAGGGAAGTTTGGCGGGGGCAGGACTTCAGTGGGTGGAAGGAGTCCAAAGGGAGAAATGAGTCTGGGGGGAGAGAGGGAGTAAGGGTGTAGGAAAGAGTGAGAGGACAGGAAGGAGTAAAGGGGGAGGAAGGAGTAAGAGGGCGGGAATGTCCAGGTGAAGGTGCAATGGAGGTGTCTGTGGAGTCAACGACTGCCTGCTAGGGAGCAAAATGAGGGTGGGCGTGTTAGGAGGGAATGGTGAGAATGAAAAAAGGCAAAGTGAGCCTGTAGGGTGGGAAGGTGAGGGTGCAATGGTAGCGGTAAAAGGGACGGCGAAATGGTAGGTGGGGTCTCGGTGGCAGACACGGACCCTGGGGGTGGGAAGGAGGAGGTCAGTGTGGATGTAGGTGAGATTGTCATGAAGTTAGGGAATGTACACGTTCACCTAGACATCCTAGAAAGAAAAGGGTTCTGGCTAGTAGGTGATGATGGGGAGGTGGAAGGTGATGCCTGGGGGGTCAACAGTGATGGGGGAAAGGACGTGGGTGACGGGGGGAGGGGAAGGATGGGGGAGCTGAAGACATACTTCACTACATGCATCTTGCAACATCGAAAGTGAGCGGAGCCTCTTATTGGGCGGGAACAGGTGCTGCATGGGAGTGCAGTCAGTGGGTGGGTGGAGATGCAGGTCAGCTCAGATGGACAACTGAAAGAGAACCCCAGCAGGCAGCATTGAAAATGCTCAGGACATTGAAGGCTCCGCATGCATGGGAGAGTGCTTGCACAAGGCTCCAAAAGGCCCTTCTCCCTTCACGTACACACTTCTCCCTCCAGAATCACCCGTGGGCCAGCTGCGTGCAGCTGAACTGTCAGTGGGGAGCAGGGGAGATGCAGTGGGAGGACTCATGAAGCCTGTCAATGAAGCTGAAAGACAACATTACATATTATTCAATGAAAGTGAATATATTTTTAGATTATAAAGTGACAAAATGTGTTCACCCCTGCAACTACTTGTGATCAGAAATTCTTAACTTTTCTAAGCCTATCACTTCCTCCCTGACATCCGCAGCAGGGGTGGAGACAGCCTGTGCAATGGTTGGCCCCATTGCCTCTGGACTTCGGCATGGGTCCTCTGGAGAGCCGAGGCCTTGGGGGCCCAATTTGCTTCAGCTGTCCTCCTGTGGGCCAGCTGCTCCCTCTGTGGTGACAGAAGATGAGGTTTAGGGGCTGGCGGGTAAAGAGGATTCGAAAGGAGAGGACAGCCTCTGAGATTCCTGGATGACCCAGGGCTGTCCAACTGCTGCTCCTCCTCCCTTCGGGTGCCCGGGGGCCCCGGCCTGACTCCTTGATGGGAGGGGGCCCTTGGGGGGGACATCAAGGTGGCCCATTCCACCTTGCTACTCCCACATTGCCACTGCAGGAACTCAACCATGGTTACCTCGATGGAATGCAGGTCTGCGCGATCTCCGCATTCTGCTGGACCAGGGTATCCATGGCGTCTGCCATTCTTCCCATGGGGACCTCCATGCATGCACATGCGGGCACTTCATCAGAGAGCAGCTGGGCGCACTCCTCTGACTCACGTGCCACTCTGTTGAAGGCTTCCAACAGCTCTGTGTGATGTTCCCTTGCCTTCTGCCGACTCTCCATGATGAGTTGGAAGGCCGAATCCAGAGGCTCGTCACCTGACTCGGACCTCACAGATGCCTCTTCCCCAGCAGCCCTCCAAGTGCTGGGGAGCTCGGCTGAACCTGCCTCCTCCTGCTGCGGACAGGTGTCTGTGCAGTGACCACCAGATTGTGAACCTGAGCCTGCTCTAGATCTAGGTCCCACCAAGGTGTGTGTCTCTGTGCTGGTGGAAGGTGTGGGTAAGCGCTGTGATGGGTCTTCCAGGCTGCTTATATCCAGCTCTTCAATGGAGGAGATGTCCTCTTGGCTGGAGGTGAGGACCTGGATGAAGCTGAGGGACAGGCTGGCTGAGGGTGTCAGTTACTAGGCAGAGCTCCCTGTAAACCAAAGCAGAGATGATTAGTGCATGGCAGCAGAGTCAAAAGCAAGAGAGAGAGCACCCGCAGTTGTGTTGAGAGAGGGATGATGTGATGCAGGATCCTCACATGAGTGTTCGTCGCTGAACTCACTGTTGCCACAGACACGGTCCACATCCTTACCAGTCAGTGTGATGGCACACTCCTCAAAGTGAGTGAGGGGCCTAATGTAGGCCACTCTACCCCAGGTCTGGGACATCTCCCTGCTGCTGTGAGCCAGCTTCTCCTGCATTAAAACAGTTGGAGAGAGTGTGAGCAGGACACATGGTACTGTGTGGAATGTTTGTGTGGTGAGCGGAGCCATGGACCGGATGAGGACACAAGCTCCAGAGGATATGAGTCTGATGGAGATGTGAGGTTGTGTGAGAGACTTAGTGGTGTTGTCCCTTGAGGAGTGAGATCCCTGTGGATGTGTGATGGGTTTGTGAGTGTGTGAATTGAGAGTGATGAGGAGAATCAGTTACCCTGGCGGAATGGATGAGACCATTCATCCTCTTCCTGCACTGGGTGGTTGTCCTCTTTTGCAAGGTGTTAGCGCTGACCACTGCAGCCACTGCCTCCCATTCTGGATTGGTGACCTTGCTTGCTGGCCTTCGCCCAGAACAGAGAGGACATCACTGCAGGCCTCCACTGCATCCAGTAGGCGCTCGAGGGAGGCATCACTAAATCTTGGGGCAGCATGTTTCTGCCCTTTGGCAGCCATCAGTTCGCTGCCGCATCCTATCCCTTGAAGAATGCTAGCTCTGTGCAGGTGCGGCCTTTAAATATGGCACCCAGTTTACTGAAGGACTGAGGTGACAGCAGGGCGGGCTCTCATTCGCCTGCCCCATCAGCGACCCAGCGTGTTTCCCAGGAATGCATGATTAATGAGACGGAGTTGGGATTATACGGCGCGAAAACCCGCCATTGCGGCCAATAGGTAAAATGTCCTTTATCCCTCTTGCTACCGCACTTAGTGCAAATCTGGGACGATATTGATATTCCAACTGGAAATGGTTAAGAGCAGACTGTTTACAATTTGCTGCTGCATGGATTCTCCTGTGCATGCAGCAATGCAGAATACAGTCAATGCAATGGATATCATGGATGTGGCTTGTGCTACCATCCTGGGAAAACAGTAAACTGGATTGTCAAATACCCAGTAGACGTCTGTAATCATGAGGACAGGACAGATGATTAAATGCTATGAGACATGAGTAGGGCACTGAAGGAGGGGGTGGTTGGATTGTGGCAGTTAGAAGGATTAAGGAACCGATAGTCTTGTTGTGAACTTACATTCTCCCATATCATGCTGATTCCCCCCAGGTTTTATGCAGTACCTTCTATTGGGTGTCGTCAGACAATTAACTGACTTGAGGCTCACCTCAGCAGATAGTCAATTTTACATTGGATCTTCCCTAACTTTATCTATGACTGATGAATGTCTGGGATCCATTAAGCCGGCAAATTTTGTTGGAAGATCCTTCAGACCATTTACCGAAAAGAAATTCTGTAAGTCCTCAGATCAGTACATGTGGCCACTGTTCTACACTCTGCCATATGTTTAAGTGGGATACTTGCAGAGATTTATTTCAGTCACTGGGTTCTCCACGTGCAGATTTCTTTCCTCTTGTTAAAAGAATCGGTCCCTTCTGATGAGGTAAACAAGTGATATGCTCATATATTGGATATACTCATTTGTCAGCATGGTACAAATACTATACAGTGCAGGAACCATGACAATTAATGTGTACACACTGACACATCTACCCAAAAGTGTAGCTGCGTGGGGCCCCTTGTGGACCCATTCCTGCTTCTCCTGTGATGTAGGCAACTGGCAAATGAAACAACAACTTAATGGGGAAAGGGGAATTATCTCACAAGTAGTGCATAAGTTTCTTCTCATGCAAAATTTGCCACTCTTGATGAATGTGTTTAGAAACTCACCATTAGTTAAGAAGATTTTGTAGTGCAATGTTAAACTCAAGGAAGCGAGAAGCAAATGTCCATGAAACCTTTGGAGAGATAGACATTTTAGGTAAAGGTGAGTTGTGAAACTTCAATCCCCAGGAAGTTGCAGCTTGATCCAAAGGGGTCATACCATTGTTAGGGATGATACATGTATACCACAGAAAGTGCAAGAATGGGATTTTTTTTTTGCACGTCATAATACAGAGCTGGAACTCTGCAAACTCTTTTGTTTTATTTGCCAATCAGCAAATTGGTTAACTACAAAGTATCTTGACATTTCAAGGTCATTGTCTCATGATTATTAAAGAGCTGTCAAGATGTTGCCCCACTCCCAATCTGAGAACAGGCTGTACTTCACATCTGAGGGTCTGCACAGGCATTTCTACATGCCTCCTCGAGAAGCTGCGGCCAACTGTGTAAAAATGGAGATTAGTGATAGTGATAGATGTTACCTTGCATATTTTTCAAATTATGTGGCTCTGAACTAGACCTCTGTTCATTTGAACAGTTTGAAACTATGCTGTAATTACATGACTCCTTGTAACAAAAACATTTCCAAACCATTTTGGCTTAGGTCACTCTCACCCCTGCAGTATATATAGCAAAGGTATCCACCGCATGGTCTATCCCTGTCCCTATTTCTTGTGTTTCTGTGTTCCCAAAATGCCACTTCATTCATGTAATTTTGTTTTTGCAAAAAAAAGATGCATCAATGAGCATGCACCTCAAATGGACTTTCAATTTCACAAAGGGCGATTCTTCCAGCCCTTGGAATAATGTACTTGGAATGTTGCGAATTAATTGATATTCAACACGAGTGCCAATTAGGCGTAAAAGAAATTCATGACAGTGCCCTGTTCTGGCAATAGAAATCATGAAATGGTTTCCTCACAGGGGCAAATATTTTTCAGTTGATCAAGGCAGTCTTTCGCAAACAAAAATGGAAAATGTTGGAAAAACTCAGCAGATCTAACAGCATCTGTGGAGAGAAAAACAGAGTTAACGTTTCGAGTCCGTATGACTCTTCTTCAAGACAGTCTTTCATTGGTTTGACTTAAGTCAGTCCTGTTGGCTTCAACTGGTGTAAGTTGATATAAATATACAACCAGTTTAGTTTCAATTCAAACATTTATTTTCACATATGACAACTGGATCCAGTTGAACCAGCTAAATGTCAATGCGTTGCACTTGATTCTAACTGGTTCCAATTTGAGCATGCATGCGTAACGACAGTCCCAGTTGAAATAGTCAACAAATCGCCTGGTTCCAGGTAAAATCTGCTCACAAAATACTGGTGCCAACCGGTTTCCAGTTATAATTACCAGTCATTTCGGGTGTGTCGGTTGAATTTTGAGACTGGTTACTTCCAGTTAAGACCATTCAAAATTTCCAACTGGTTTCAACTGATTTTTCCTTCTTTAACATAGATCATTGTTATGGGTATATCTAGTTAAACATGCCTTCTGCTTCTTACTTACTGTTGCAATAAGCTCAAACAAAAGCTTAAACAAGGCATCTAGAAATCCCCCACAGCCCTCGTTGCATAACATCAATATCGGTCCTGCTCTCCTATCTCACCTTTTAAATCAGCGTATCTTGTAATTTTGCTTTCATGTGCATTTCCCAGCCCATCCGTCCATAGTTTGGTCAGTTCTCTTTCAATCACCTTCTCCTGGGTTCAACTCCAGAGCACAATGTCCAGACATCACTTTATCTGCATAATTTTGTGCAGCTGTAATTGTTTCTAGAATTTTCAGAAATAATGTAGCCCTGTTTTATTATATGGATTAAAACGTAACAGGCACAGCACTCATGAAGTAATTAATTGTGTGAGGTGCTTTGAAGCATTTCAATGTGATAGGGAACTATAAAATTGCAAGTATTATAATTATTGTTATGGGTTTTGCCATTTTGAAGTGACAATAAACAGCAGTTTATGATATTTAGGATCAAGTGGATTAACTACTTTTCTGGGCTCATTTGTTTGATCCATTTACAGTTATTTCAAATGGAAGACTTTTTTTTCATCTCTTGGGTACACTCAATAAACCTATATTTTCATTTGCATCTGTCCCTCATCCTTCCATTTCTGTATCATCCAGATTTCAATGTGTATAGTGCTAAACTCTTGAGTGCAGCATCCAAAGACAACAGCTACTATTAAAGGCAATGTGCAACTTTTTCATCATTTGAAGACCAATGATTAATAGGACAAACTCGCAAATATACATTTAAGCTACTGATGGCAGTCTCTGGTTGGCTGCATCAGATGTCAAATTACCTATTAGGTGAAGGGCTGAGGTTTTGTGATATCCTTTAAACCTTTTAAAAATATTAGTCAGCTAAATCTTGATCAATAGTTGCATCTGTGATATTCAGTAATATATTTTGAGAATGCCTTACTACTTGCGCAAAACAAATCAAATCATGGACTGAAGCATTGGTTCTCAAAGGATTTTCACATCAGAATTAAGCAGAGTTCCTGATTGTCTTCTATCTCTAATTGTATGAGATGATAAGGTAAATACAGTTGAAAAAGGATGTATAACAATCATGATAGGCTGAGCTGTGGAAAATTCAGCTCTTTCCACTCCTTGGAACAGGAGGAGGAAATTGGATAAAGTAAAGTAAGACCCAGGAGATCCTGTAAAAAGACAGTGGGCAAGGAAAACTATTGTTATGTTGTAACTAGTATCTTAAATTATGTTCATTATTAAATGCATTGGGGTCTATTTTGACTTTTGGGTGACTGACTGGTGGAGCGTGTTGGTTGGTTGTCCATTCCGCCTGCAAAAAGGCCCCCTGCCCGATTTCATTTAAATCTGACAGGTAAGCTTTGGGGCTCCAAACTGGCGTCCCAGTGCAGCTTCTCAAATTGAGGCTTCAAAACAGGGTTGCAGGGCCTCCAGTAAGTTGAGTTAAGGGAACGGGCTTCACAATCAGGGAGGTTAGGGTCCCAGGGTGACTAAAGCCAAGATTATCTCTGGGGACCATGAGGAGCTGTTTTCTCATTTCCAACTTATCCTGCATACTTTGAAGACAAACTACAACTACTTTTTCAACCACTCTGTTCTTTCTGCTCTCCCTTCATACTGAAAGCTAACACAGTCGCTCTCTTTCATTTCAGGTGCCGGAAATGTTGCGGCTGCCTGTCAGTACCAGGAAGAGGAGGCCAACCTTCCTGGAGCAGTAGTGTCACTCAATTTTAGCCCTAGTAAGCACCAGCTAATGTTATTGCTATCACAAATAATTTAGAGGCGTGGCTGGAGGAGTGCTCTTCAAGTGACATGTCACCAGGCACCTGTCTGGAAGAACTAGGGCAGGAGGATAGGATACTACAGGTGCCAGTTTGCTGGAGGGTGAGATCACTCACATGTAAATGTGATATTCAGATGCTGACTGCCAAGGTCCAAGCTTACAGAAAAAATGTTGATGGGTATATGGACCAGGAAATGCTAGATGCATTAAGCAAGATGTCAGCAGGCATGCACAAAATGATTGAAAGCATGGAGGGGTCCAGTTCCAAATTGAGTAGAACATGGAGACCATACTGTCCAACATGAAGCAAGTAGTGAGCTCCACTGTTGTATACATGTGCCGCATTCATACGCCTGTTCTGCCTTTGAAGACTTGAAATATATGTTTTAATAGAGGTTTGGCCCTCTTGATCTGCCCAGGTCAGTGTAGCAGGCTCGCTTTGTGCAGGCTTTGGCTGGGATGGTCTTGGTGGAGGGACAAGCTGTGAGCAGAACCACAGCCAGTCTGCCTCACTAGGATACGAGGATCAGTACCAGTAGGAAGGTAATGTTTTCAGACCCCTTGAACCCAAGGCAGATGTAGGCTGCAGTGAGGTTGACACTCTCCAGCCATCATAGTTTGCCATGTCATTGGGTAAAGATTGCCAACCCATCAAGAGTGTGGGGTTGTTGATTGCACACCGATTTCCTCATGTTGAAAGATAACATGTGTAGTCCTCTGCTAAGGACACCGAAAAGCTCTAGCGTGATAAACGTGGCATTGAAGATGGAGATGTGAATCTAAAGATCTCTAGTCACAAATCTGCATGTAGGCAGTGAATGCCTGATGGCCACTAAGTCCTTGGATTTGGGATAGAAGTAGCTCCTTGGAAACCAGAGGAGGATCATCGTATCCATGGAGTTGGGTCCCCCATCAAAGCCAAAATCTCAGATATAGTTACAGAACTTCTAATTGGCATTAACGAAAAGCTCATGACCCTATGACTTCAGCTTAGTGGCAACTAATAGGCCACAATCACTTATGCTTATGCTCCCACACTCAACTCTACTGATGAAACCAAAGTACTCTTTTATGCACATCTGAATTCTATATTGGCAACCATCCCAAACCAAGACTAATTGATTCTACTGGGAGATTTTAATGCCAGAGTTGGAGGCAGATATACTGTCTGGAAGGGCACCATCTGGAAAGAAGGACTGGCAATTGCCTCCTCTTCCTCATCACGTGCACTGAATATGGGCTTACCATCACAAACACTCTTTTGCCAGAGAAATAAATACAGAATAACATGGAAACATCCCCAATCCTGGGCTACGTCATTGTCCAAGCCCAGAATAGGAAGGAAGTCAGCTCCATGAATACGACAGTGATGCCCATCATGGTGCAGTCTCCAGTGACAGCTGACATCATGGTATTGACAGGGGTTTTCCCTTCTCCTCCAACGCAAACCTGGACCTATCAGATCATGCACGATCTCAGCAGAGTCCAGTAACTTTTTTTTTGAAGTAGAAGAAGTCAAACATCCCAGTTATTTACTAAAAGAATGAAGCCACAAGATTCCATAGTTTAAAACAGAAGAATTTTATGATTCAAAAGTCAAGTAAAGTAAACACTAAATGCTTTCTTAGATTACTTCCTATGCTCTAACTTCCAGAATCAACATAAGTTAAACATGAATTAACAGGAAAACTGTGGTCAATTATAAACTATAAATTACACATTTAATGGTAGATACAACTAAGACAGGCCTTACAAATTGGCTCTGCAGTCCATTCAGCATATAAGTCATTAAAAACTATCACAAAATCCTTCAAATCTTTGTCTTCCTCATGAAGAATTCCACCTCCTCTCCTAGGATTTGGCTGCGCAAAACCAACCCAAGTTCCATTGGCATAGACTTCATCAAAAATGCCACACATCTGCAAAACCTCCTCAACTCTGCTTGCAACAATCTGGATGGTGTTCATTCACCAAAATGTTATCTTCAAGTAACTGAAACAACTGCAACAACTTACTCTGAGCCTCTGGACCTGGACTGTCTTCTTCAGCTTATCTGTACTGCACCACTGGACACATTAACTGCTACAACCAAGCTTGAGTGGCTCTGTGTCCTTTTATATAGCATCAACCAGTTTCAGTCTGCCCAGAAATTCTGGTTCCCAAATCTCAGTTTCAGTTTTCATTTCCTTAGAAACTGGAAGTGTCTGTTTCCTTTCTCAGTTTCTCTTTTCACTTAGGGCGTGCCTCAAAAACACAGTCATGGCAACCATGGACTCCATGACACAAAGCACAGAAAAGCAGTCCAGTACCAACACTATTACCAGAACTCAAAATTTACTGTGGAATGGAGAAAATGTTCAAAATAAAGCTTAGAAGTTAACCAGCAACCTAAGAAGTCAAACCAGGAATTAACCTGTACAACTGGATGAGGCTTTTGAATAGCATTCCTGCAAGGTCCTTGCTGTTAGTGCCAGAAAATGTTAGACAACTTTGCATTATGGTGAGTCAGGCACTGTGGCAGACCAAAAAGGTTCTATAACAAGCGTAGGGCTTTTATTGATTAGGTTAATGGTGTCTTGAATACTTCTGGCTTTTCACTAAGGAGTTGAAAGCATATGCAATATGATGTAGATGATGAATAAGAAGTTGCTTCAAAGTTACTGCCCTAACAATTTGGGAGACCTCATTCTTGGGTCCAGAGGGGTACATAGAACAATTCTTGTTCCTGATAATAAGGCCCCCCTGATATTGAGCCCCAAGACTCATTTTCATCAAACTCAGGCTTCTGTTGCTCTTTGTAGTTTGCCAGCAAAGCACACTTGAGAAAGGGGAGGATAAGTTGTGGTAGCGGGAGGTCGAGGGTCAGTTGCTAAGGTTTAGTTAATGGTATAAAAACATAAAGTGCCAGAAATACTCAGCCACCCTAGCAGCACTTGTGGACAGAGAAACAGAGTTAATGGTTCAAGTTGAATATGACTATTCTTCAGAACACATTGCTGACACAGATGCTGTTAGGCCTGCTAAGTATTTCCAGCACTTTGTTTTTATTTCAGATCTCCAGCATCCATAGTATTTTGCTTCGATTTTAGTTGGTGGTGATTCATTTTCTGTCCCTCGATTTAAGGATGATGTTTACTCAGGGTTGCGAGTTTTGGCCATGAGCTCCTGCTATGCCATGTAGCTGATTGTTTCTCAATTCACAGATCTTTGAGCATGTGGGCAGGATGTTTCACGAGATAGCGGGGATCCAGATTGCAGGATTTGCTTCCTTTTCTTCCTTCCTCTGCTGCCGCTTTGCCTCGCTATCAAGACGTTGTGACACAAAGCGTGGTGCAACTTGGATGGACAAGTTGTTGCTATTTCAAACGATTGGTAACAAGCTCCTTCCAGTAGTTAATGTCAATGCTGTCATACTCCAGGGAAAGCTTCAGTGTGCCTTTGAAGTTTTTCTTTGTCCTCCCTGGAAAACTGGCCATTTGAGAGTTGGGATAACAAGACCTAGCAGAGGAGATGCTTTTTGGCTTTCCAGATATGGTGTCCAGTCCATCAAAATTGATTTTGCAGGAGTTTTGCCTGAATGCTTGTGGAGCTTGATTCAAGGAAGACACGAACATTTATTTGACAGTCCTCCCATTGAACCCAGAGGATGCAGCAGAGGCATTGCTAATGGAATTTCTCTAGCACTCTTATGTGTCACTGATACATAATCCGGGTCCCACTCCAGTGCATGAGTGTGGTGACAACAACTGCTCCGTACACTAGGAATTTTGTTGGCTTGCGGCAGTATTTGTTGTCAAACATTCACTGCCGTAGTTGTAGAAGGCTGAGCTGGCGCAGCTGATCCAGTGTGGGATCTCCTCATTAATGGTGGCCTTTTGAGAGAGATGGCTGGCAAGGTATGGGGAATGCTCAACATATTCCACAGTCTCTCCTTCAATATATATGGGAGGCGGAATATTTGACTGACCAGGTGTGGGTTAATATGAGTTTTGTTTTGGCAACATTAAAGGACATGCCGAGTTTCTTGAATGCTGAATTCAAGAGATAGACAGCGACCTGCAAATCTGATGCAGAGTGGGCAATGACTCTGCAGGCATCCACAGACTGTAGATCACGTATGTCTATGGTGGGCATCTTTCTTTTGGCAGGGAGGCGACTGAGGTTAATGAGTTTTCCATCCAGGTTGTATTTAATTCTCACACCAGAGGGCAGTTGATCTTTGATGAGGTGAATAGCAACTGTCAGGTAGACTGTCAATAGTGACAGCTATCACAGAGCCTTACTTGACACCAGTCCAGATTTTGAAGGTGTCTGTTCCAAATATCCTACTCAAGACATTTGCAGTCATATCATCATGAAGCAATTACAGAATTGTGACGAGGTTTCTTGGACATCCAAATCTCTGGAACACAATGACAGAGCCTCGTGATTTACTGAGTAAAATGCTTTAGTCAGGTTGATGAATGCAATGAACAGTTCCTGGTTTTGTTCTTGACAATTTTCTTGCATTTGTCTGGCAAAAAAGACAATGGGCTGAATTTTCCGTGTCCGTTAGCGTCGGGCGTGTTCGGCGGTGTGAGCGGACAATATGGCAAGGCGGTCAAAAATCAGTTTCATGACCTTGTGAAACCAGCTTGCAATCATCTGCTCTGTCTGTCAATGACGAGCTGCGCTTCCTGCCATCGGATGTCGGGAACCTCATCATAATACATCTGCATATCATTATAAGCCCAGCCCGCCAGAATCATCCCCCCATGCAGGTTCATCTGAGCACGCTGGCAAGATTGCATGCTTACGTGTTTCACAACTGTACATAAGCGATGTACACCTGGCGAGCTGCACGTCGCTCAGGTCTTCGAGGTTTGTTTGCCTACCTTGCTTCGAGCAGCACTCGTCATCAGCGCCAGGCTTCACAGGCAGCACCATATCATTTTTAGGGGAGCTCACGGGCAGGTCTCTATCTACCAGACCTGCCATAATGCAGGGATGACTTTTCAAGGGCTGCAGGGATGGGGCATGCTTGGGAAAGAGGGGGAAGTGGCCTCAGGCAAGGGAAGAGGCTGCAGGGTGAGGGCATTTCTGGGAAAGGAGAGTATCCCAGGGTATGTGTGGGGACACAAGTTGGTCTGTGGCCGCAAGATGTTGGGGCTGAGGAGGTAGTCTCCAGAGGAGCTGAGGCCAGATGGAGATGTGAGGGTGTGTGTGAGAGAGTGAGTGGTGATATCCCCTGAGCTGGCAGTGAGTGAGATGCCAGTGAATGTGTGATGGGCTTGAGTGTGAGAGTTTAGAGTGAGGAGATGGTTGCTTTATCCTGGCTGCACAGATGAGATCATTCATCCTCAGTCTGAACTGGATGGCCAACCTCTTCTGTGCAGCATTGGCACTGATCACCACTGCCATCACCAGGGTGGTAATGTTGCTAACCGTCTTGTGGCCAGAGCGCAGGTAAAGGACATCACAATGGGCCTCAACAGCATTCAAAAGGCGCTCAAGGGACGCTTCACTAAACCGGCGGGGGCTGCAGTCTTCTTGTTTTTTGGGGCCATGTGTTCCATGCAGCAGTTCTGGGCTGGAAGCACTGAGAGGTGTGCACGTGGCTGCACTTTAAATGTGGTGCCCGACCTGATGTAGCAGCGACATGATGGCGTGGTAGGTGAATTGGAACCCATCCATCAAAACGGCATGTTTTCCGGGAGTGCATGATTAATGAGGCGGGAATGGGACGATATGGTGTGAGAAGCTGCCATTGCGGCCAACGGGTAAAGCCTCCTTTATTCTGCCCGCTACTGCACTTAGTGAAAATCTGGGACGATTCCGCCCAATGTCTGAGGTTCTTCTAGAAAGCGTAAAGACACATCTGGGAGGATTTCTCAGCCACAGGAAGTAGGCAATTCAGAATGCATACCAGGATTTTTTCAGCTATGGACAAGGGGGAATTACCGTGATGGTGGTGATTGGGAGGAGGAAATGGTAGTGGTTATGGAGATAGAACAGCAGCTATGGAAACCAACAGCAGCCTGTGTTCTGTAAATGGGGTTGGGAGGAAGACAACTGCTTCGCTTGGCTCAACATTCAAGTACATTTTCTTAAATAATAAATAATCGAAACAGAAAATGCTGGAAAAACTCTGCAGGTCTGACAGCATCTGTGGAGAGAGAAACAGAGTTAACGTTCCGAGTCCATATGACTCTTCTGTATATTCTCTTGTTGGTTGTAGCCATTAAAGAATACCTGTTAGGCTACCTGTAGGCCTGATTTGCTACACACTTACTTGCTTTAGGGCAAAACAATATTTTACTGGGGGAGGGGTTTAAACAAGGTAGGTTCCTTATTTGTATATGGCAAGGTCCAACATCAAGCATTTTTATCAATGTGGCAAACAGCACAATTATCCAATGTCTGCGGGATCCCTATTTTCTTATGAATGTTGATACCTTTGGCACCAGATTGCAATTTTAACTCGCCAGCCTAAGCAGGAAGCTACAGTGAGTTTCAGGCCAATTCGATACAGGTGATCAGGGCTAAAAGGGACTCAAGAAAATACATTTTTAATTGTTTGTTTTTTATGTTCCTTGTGGAGCCAAGAGAACAAGGAATGCTCCTCTTAGCTCAGCAAGGAAAGCCTAGGCCTCCCTACCGCAGACACTTGACCGGTCACTTGGTTAAGTTACATAGGTTTCAGGGTTTAAGTGAGGCCCATGAGTTAAAATAGCCCAGGCCTCATTTCTGGAGTAGCAGTTGAGTTTTTAACTCACACAGCCTTGCCCATCAATCCAAAACCCTCCAAGGGTTAAACTTGGGGCCTGAGTGTGTATGAAAGGAAAAATGAGGAAAAGAGAAACAATGATGTTAGACAATTTAGAAAAATCTAACTAGATATAAGTAGAAGCAGAGAAATGAGAAACAGGACTGACAAAAATAAGTGCTCATGGAATTATAGGGCACACATGAAAAGAAAGGAATTGGCAGGAAAGACAAATAAGTACTGTCCACAAGAAACCCTGAATAGGAAAGTTTCTGATTTGTATAAAAGCAAAACTATTCAGAGAGGCCAGAAGGCCAGACTAAATAATCCCCAGACTTAGCGTCCAATTCTGATTCACATATTAGCTGCTGAGATTTTAATGTAAATATGCCATTACACTGTCATTACAGTGATCAGTCTGCATGGCTCACAGGTCACATCTCAGCCACTGTTAATTTTGCAGGCAAAAGCTTTTTTTTTCTTTTGAAATGTTAATAACTTTCTATTAGTTAATGTAGCGTGACTAAAATTCAGATTAGATATAATTCACTTTAATATCTGTGACTGGCTACCTTGCTGCATATGATCATTTAGCAATGGTTTGCAGCTGAATACGTGATTGTGGATGGGCCTATTTACATAGGTAAATTTAAGCAGTATCGTATGAAATGCATTAATTTTTAATATCTGTAGAGCATATATTGTAGCACGAGTGGTGAATCAATTCATTGCAAACTTCTTGATTCCATTACCAGCACAATGGCTGTAGCAATTTTAAATGTACTAGGAATCCATTTTTTTCTCCCTCATTTTATCTGTTGTGAGATCAGCTTATCTCCCTGCAAACCCTTGAAGCATAAACTAAGCTATTTTTTTATATAACTAATCAATTAATGCTCCAAGACCGGCTAACAAGGAGGCACAATTGATACAGGTCAAGCTAAATCTCATAGGTTTCTCCACTGCTTAAGATGAAATGTCTCACTCCTACATAACATCCAATCCAGTGGTACAGCTGAGAAGTGACAATCACCCAACTGAGGCAAGGGTAAGTGAGACATAGTCCAGGATTTCAACATTCTACTAGGAATTTAAGTGTTCAAAGACCTCAGCCACATGACAACCTCATTGTTATATCACTGACCATCGTGGCATTCACAGCTTGGCGATTAGTGAGGGTAAATCACTTAAACAAGCAAGTGATTGTCTAAGCAGATGAAATGTTACAATAGCCGTGGTGTTTGCTACATTCTTATTTAGCTAAAGTATATTTTAGAATAAATCCATTGGCGTGTTCAGGCCAGTGGGACCACTTCCACTCTGCTAATGTTTTTCTGCTGGACGCTCAGCACAATTACAATTTACATTAAACGTGATTGCCACCATGATCCCAGTGAAATTGCTCTGATAGAAATTCTGGTCAGTGGGTGGATGACTGGAACAGTTCTGGCTATGGGGTTGCTATTTGGCCAGAAATGGGCCCCCTGGGTTTTTAAAGGCCATTATATTCTGGGGACACAGATGCTTCTTCTCTCAATTCCCATCGTGATAAAAGCCACCTTTAGAGGGATGCCTAAGAGCATTTGCAGGCTATCTTCCAGCTGGCACCTGATAGGCCTGACAAAGCCTATATCTATGAAAATCTATGAAGACTCCAATAGTTTAGAAGAGAATAGTAATTAATCCCAGAGGGGGATGCCCAACTTCCTCAGCAGAAAGCACAACTCGGCTGAGCTGCTGTGCATACTTTGAAATTTAAATGACCCTGTCCCTGGAATTTAGGCTGGGAGGGTTCAGCAGCAGGACACCTTGGCAGAGAAAGGTCCCTCCCCACAATAGCTTCCCACTCCTCCAAAAGGACCTGAGGAATTTTTAAGCTTATTTCTATTATTCATTTTCTGGAACTATCATTGTGTCACGACTAGGTGAGCAAGCACTCCCCCCTTTTTTCCACTCCTTGTTTGATCGCAAAGGGTTTTTTTCAAATTTATGGAAATGAATGTGCCAATTCATTATATGTACTTAACTATTTACATGCTGATTGCAAATAACTCAGTCCAATAGGCTTTCTTGAGTTTAAATGAGTAAGGGGTTAGTTTTTTAAAACCCCACCCAGGTAAAGATATTAAAAATATTTTAAAAAGGTAAACACAGGTCCCATCTGTCGCAACATACACACACACACACACACACACACACACAAACATGCAGAAATGCAAGTTACAAAGAAGACTAGTGTTATGGCAGGCCGATGGTAAGTGCCAACCTGCCCAAAGCCCAAGGGGAAACTTGAAGCAGCTGCCACAACTATTTACAACTTATACTTATTTCAAGATGCGTGCTTTTAATTCAGTACAAAGAATGCCACCAAGTCTTATCGGTTTCTTAAAAAACTAAATTAAACCTTTATTAAATAAAAAAAGATTTTAAGCACATACATAGTTTTACAAATTACTGCTATAACTTCCAGCTCCCCTGATTAATCTAACTCCCAGTTACACCTCTGTTAAGGTAACAGTAAAAACACATATTATAAAAAGACCCAGGCAAGTTACACGATACCCTGAATAGTCAAATTCAAAGTGAGTTTTCTTAACTTCAGTTTCTTTAGACAGCAGCTTGAGGCTTAGATGCTGGATGCTTTTCACACTTGTTAGATCTTAAAATGCGTTCTGCCCTACATTCAACCTCATTTCCTTTATACAGATTTTCCCTTTGAATGCAAATTCCCATTGTTTCACTACATCTTTGAACTTTACCTCTCTAGTAATTAAAAATCTATCATAGTACCAATTTTACCAGTAATCTTTGGGAAAAATAAACACACTGTTTCTTCACTTCTCCTGGCTAGGTGAAATATTTCACTCCCTCTTTTGAATTCAAGCTAGTCTGGTTTATTTAAAAATGCAAATGTTCCCTTTATACCTCACATTCCAAACTTTCACCCATGTTTACCTATTTAACATTTCAAACCTAGCTTATCTTCTGATACATCAAAACCTTCAGACCAGCTGCCTTTAATTCAGTTAAGCCCCCCACCCCCACACACGCACAAAGACCCATAGCCACAGACCCCACTATTATTCTACTTTAAAATTAATTCCAATAACATTATGAAAATTATTATATCTTCCTGACATCCCCCTCCTCATCAAAAAATGAACCGTCATAATTTAAAAAGACAGCATCATTTTCTGAACCTATCTTACATTATCTTCTATAATTATTACACTATTACATTACCAAATGCATGCATTAACATAAAATATATGTACAAATCTTTGGTATCAACAGAAATCATTCCAGTCCAGTATCCAAGTTTTAAATGTCTATTTTTCCCTTTAAGTTTCAAACCCTTGACAATGCATCTGCAGTCAGATTTTCCTGCCCAGCCATATGTTTAATATGTAGATTAAATGGTTGCAGTAATAAACTCCATCTGAATAGCCTTGCACTGTCTCAAAATTTGTCCAGAAACTTTAAAGGATTGTGGTCTGTATAAACCAATTCTGACAATTGTTTGCAATGTAAATTTCAAAATGCTGCAATGCTAACACCAACCTCAAAGTCTCCTTTTCGATCATTGAATATCTTCTCTGTTGTACATTCAACTTCCGTGAAAAATGCTTTATTTGTTTTTCATTTTCGGAGTCATCTTCTTGTAACAGTATGGTCCCAATGCCTATATCACTTGCATCAATGGTAACTTAAATTGCTTGGCATAATTGGGTACAGCTAAAACTGGTGTTGTAGTTAATACAGCTTTCAAACTGTCAAATGCCTCCTGATACTACTGTGTCTGTTGAAACTTCTTGTTCCTTTTTAATAGTTCAGTCAACGGAGCAACCACACTACTAAAATTTGGTACAAATTTCCGATAAAACCCATTCATGCCCAGAAATCTCAAAACTTCTTGTTTTATTGTCGGCACAGGGAAATCCATGATAGCCTTGACTTTCACATCTCTCAGAGCCATCTTACCATACCCAATGGTATGGACTAGGTACGTAATTTGCGCTTTTGAAAATTCACTTTTAGCCAAGTTAATCACCAAATTAGCTTCTTGTAATTGAGTAAATAATTCTTCCAGATGTGGTAAATGCTCCTCCCATGTCCGATTGAAAACTATCAAGTCGTCAATATAAACACAATTGCTCAGCTCTGCAATTACTTTGTTGTCATTCTTTGAAATGTTGCAGGTTCAGTTTTCATAACAAGTGGCATGAGGTTAAACTGATATAGTCCATCTGGCATCCCAAAAGCTGATATCTCCTTTGCCCTCTCCGATAATCGTATTTGCCAATATCCTCTTAGCAAGTCAATCTCAAGTGATAAATTTTGATTGTCCCACTTTCTCAATACAATCTTCCAACCTTGGTATAGGATATGAATCCACTTTTGTCACTGCATTCACCTTTCGATAGTCCACACACAGTCTGTGTTCCATCCAGTTTCGGTACCAGCACAACAGGCTGTTACTGCCAGTTACTGCAACTAGACTCAGTGATATCACTTTGAAGCATGAATTCAATTTCTTTCTGTACTTGTGATAAGTTTGACGGATTTAATCTATAAGGATGATGCCTTACCAAAGATGAAACTTCTACAGACACATCAAGTATAGCTAAATTTGTCCTCTCCAGCTTATTGCCACAAATAGCTTTATGTGACTGCAATAGCTTCCCAAATCACTTTGACAATTGTCTGGAAGGTAACTCAATATTACATTTAAATTTTCAAGTACCTCCTCATTATCCAATTTGATTGGAGGAAAATCAATTTCAGAATTCTGCATTTCTACCTCTTTTTCGTGATCTACCACCAATAATACCTCCTTTTGGTCTCATTATCTACGACCAATAATACCTCCCTTTGGTCCTTGTCCCTGTCAAAGTACTTTTTAAGCATGTTTACATGACACACCCTCTGCTTCTTTCTTCTATCTGGAGTATTTATTAAATAATTTACTTCACTCAATGGGCAGAATTTTCTGAGCCTGCTGGCAGCGAGTGTGACAGGTAGCGTGCACGGAAAATATGGTGCAACCTGCTTCACGATGGTGTGAAGGCAGGTCACGATTGTCTGCTCAGGCCACTGGCGACGGGCCGCATTTCCCGCCATCGGTCGGTGGATAGCTAATTGTAATACATCAGCATATAATTAAAAGGCCATCCTTCCAGGCTCTTGGAACCCCACAGTATCATCTGTCCATGTCAGCGGGTAAGCACGCCTATGTGTTTCACAATAGCACACAGGCGGCATGCACTTGGCGGCCTTCGCTTTGGGGCAACTGAGGTGAGTGAGCAGCAGCGTTCTCCACAGCTCACCCATTGTTTACAGGCCTCAGGGATGCTGGGGGTGGGGGCAACTGATGCCTGGTCTTGGAGGCTGGGATGGGGGGGTGGGGGCAGGTGCTGGCGCTGCATCCCATGCATAGGCAATAAAAGGTGGGGAGGGGGGTGCAGGGTAAGCGAGGGAACTGGCTAGGTGTTAGCGACACCTGTATAAACTGACCATGCCTCTGCAAGTGAGACAGATCGGGCACAGTCAGGGTGATATGATTGGAGTCGGACTCCTAGCCTGCCCACCCATGCAAGCAACACAGAGGCACCAAAGAGCCACCAAGCGCTCCATACCTTACCACCGCCCCCCCACCCCACCACAGACAGAGTCCACCACCACTTAATTGGACCGCGGAGCAGTTGGACTGCACATGTTGTACAATCTCCTCGCCAACACTGGCCATGTAGCAGTCACTGCTGGAGATGCTCACAGCCCCTTTCAATCTCAGCGTCCTGGTTTGGACCAGTGTCCCCCATGTCACAGGTTGACAGGGCAGCCATGCAGCTCACTCATCTCTGGCCATCCGAGGGGTGACCAGCACGCTCCAAGAAGCATTAAAGGGGCCAGGAAAGGTGCTAAGCACAGTCATGATAACCACGTCTCTGTCTTTCATGCTGCAGGAGGACCAAATCAGAATCATGGATCCTGGTGACCTAGCTGTATGCCTGATGGCCAACAGAGACCATAGAAGACGGAGGAGAGAGCGACTGAGGCTCCTGGCTGCGCAAAGGCAGGAACAGCAATCTCATGAAGGAGGGGCAGCAGGGGCTCCCACACACGCCACCCAGGAGCAACAGCGAGCCGTGGCTGGTCGGTGCCTAGTAACACCCAGGGTCTATAGACGCCACCTGCCATTCCTGCAGATGACTGAGAACCAGTGTCACCAACGACTGCGCATGTCTAGGGACCTGGTGGCTCCCATCTGCCACTTACTGCAGGACTTGACACTATAATGGAGGTATATGGAGGGCATCCACTGCCAGTGGCTGTGAAAGTGACCGCGATGCTCAATTTCTAAGCCAGTGCTCCTTTTAGGGCTCCAGATCCTCTCTGGGATTTCACAATCCGCCACCCACAATGCATCCATGAGGTCACGGATGCCATCTTCTCCATGGCACATAACTTTGCGCATTTCACCGGGACTGGGTCAGCCAGGGTGCAAGGGTCATTGGATTCACCCCAATCTCAGGATTCCCGCAGGTGCAGGGTGCGATTGACTGCACTCCTGTGGCCCTCAGGTCTCCATCGCTACACTCGGTGGACTTCATCAACCACAAGGGCTTCCACTCACTGAGCATGCAGCTGTTATGCGACTACCAGAAATGCATCCTACAGGTATGCTCACGGTTTCCAGGGAGTGTGCACGACGCCTAAATCCTGAGTCGCTCGTAGATCCCTGCAATCTCTAGGGTCCACAGAGGCTGCAGGGTTGGCCCTTTGGGGACAAAGGCTACCTGCAGAGACAGTGGCTGATGACACCCATATGGCAGCCTCAGACTGCAGCAGAGCGACGCTATAATGAGGCTCATACAGCAGCTTGCAACTTGGTGGAGCAGACCATTGGGATGCTGAAGATTGTTCCAGGTGCCAGAACCACATCTGGTGGAGCCCTGCAATACAGCCAGCAAAGGGTGTCACGCATCATCGTCTGCTGTGCCCTTTACTACCTGGTGCTGCAACGGGCAGAGGAGCTGGCTGAGGAAGAGATGGAGGAGCTGCACGTCTCCAATGAGGAGCATGCCGATGGAGGTGAGGGTGAGGGGGTCCTCGGTGGTGACGATGAAGGGGATGAAGCTCTCGTACTGGCTAGATGAGGCAGGCGTGCTCGGGAGGTCCTCATAGCTGCTAGATTTGTGGAGGATGTTGACGACATGCAGTGAGGTGTCCCTGTAGATCCTCACATCACAGTTGTGAATGTGCCAATACACTCAGAGAATGCTCCTGTCATGGAGATGCAATGGAGGCCCTAATAGCCGCTCGATCGCAGTAGGATGACAACATGCAGTAAGGACTATAGATCTTCACGTAGCCCCTTAGAATGTCTGACTCCTGTCTAGCCGAGGGCAGCTTGCTTGCGCTCCATGATCAGGGTCATCTCAGAGACACAGCCATGAAACTTTAGACGCACCTGATGCTTTGTCTGCCTTCAGCACCTCAGCCCTTCAGGAGCTGGTGCACAGCATCACTGGTCGCAGATGCTGGTATGATGGGGGCCAGCACCACCTTAAAAGGTGCTGAGAGCAAACAGAATGAGAGAACACAGTGGCGCCATCCCACTACATTCTGGCAGCAATGACCAGCACCGCTGAGGTGCAGGCATCAGTAATGTTTCCAGGGAGTGAGAGGCTGGACCATCACTGTGGCCTGAAGGCTGCACAGAGCAAAGGGAAGAGGCCCTGGACTGAGACACCTGCCTTTTATCTTGTGCAGAAAGGTTTCACATCCGAATGACAAGAACACTGCTCATCAGAACAGGGAGCCACAGGCAGGGTGACATTCTTGGGAGCTTATTGACAATAGTGAACAGTATGTACAAGTGATCAACACCATGCCCAGGCTGTGAAACTATTTTTACCCAACTTTCCTAACCCTGCCGTTATGTCTTGGGACTCCCCAGACATCCACAGCAGAGATGGAGGCAGCCTGCTGTCTGTGATGCCTTGTCTGTGATGACTTTGGCGGGTGTTATCTGGAGGGCCCCGGCCTGCTTTCAGGGTCCTGCTGTGTGGCAGTGGTACCCTCCTCAGCCTGTGAAGCTGTAGCTATGGAGGCCACAGGAACAGGGGAGTCACCTGGGCGGATGGCCCCAGTGCATGCACCTGCTGATCCTCCTCCCTATGGGTGCCCGAGGGCCCCTAGCTGACACTGTGAGCGGAAGAGGTAGCTGGAGAGAGAGAGATTGAGCTGCCCAGCACCCCTCTCATGTACACACTGTTGGAGGCCAATTATGGCATAAGCAATGGAGTTAAGCCCGCGCAGCAGCACAGGAGTGACGTCCTGGACCAAGGTCTCCATGGCAGCCGCCATCCCGCAGCATTGACCTTGGTGCCTTGCAATACCGGCGCTATCACCTCAGCCTGAAGACAGACGGACTCCACAATCATGCCTTGCAATCTGAGGAGTGCAGCGGCCATCCCTTCCTGATGTTTCCTAGCTTGCCTTTGCAGCTCCAGCAACTGTAACATAATTGAGCCCAGAGGCTCGTCATCTGATTCAAACTCAGCAACATGCTGGCCTCCAGCAGTCCTCCGAGTGCTGAGGAGCTGGGAAGTCCCTGCCTCCGCCTGCTGTGGATCAGAAAGTGCGATGTGCTCACCAGATTGTGATCCCGAGGCTACTCTAAAGCTAGGTCCCACCGCAGTGTGTTTCTGCACTGGTGGAGGGTGTGGGTGAGCGCTGTGATGGGACTTCAAGGAGGCTGCCTTCAGATTCCTCTTCAGAGGTTTCTTTGGAGTTTGATTGGAGGCCCTGGATCATGGACTCTGTCGCCTGTTTGCCAGATGTGCCTGCAAAAGCAAGGAGAGATAATTAGTGTGCATGGCTGTGGCCTGTGAAAAAGAGGACTCATCACTCACAGCACGGTTGTTTGATGGATGTTGCATTGTTGGACCGTCACTTGGTAGAGCACCACCGACCTCACGGTCAGCACAGGACGGGTCCCGGTCATCATCGGCCAGCTAGATGACTCTTTTTGAATTCTGTCATAACTTTGAATTCCAGCATCCCTCCACCAGTCTGTCACCATTCCCTCCTGTTGTGAGCTAGTTTGTCCTGTATGGATAGAGGTGGGGAGAGTGTATCAGGATGCCTGCCAGGCCAGATGGTAAGTATGCCTGGCCTGTGTGGGTGGTGAGTGGTCCCATGGATGGAATGAGGACAATGACAGTGTGTGAGAAAGAGTGAATGATGATGTCTCACGAACTGGCAGTGAGTGAGGGCCCTGTGGATGGGTGATGGGTTTGAGAGTGAGAGAGTTGGGAGTGATGGCGAGAGTGACTTACACTGGCGGAACGGAGATGATCATTCATCCCTTTGCGGCACTGGCTGGATGTCCTCCTCCACAGGGCGTTTGCACTGACTACCATGCCACTGTCTCCCAAGCCATGTTGGTGACTTTACTTCCCACCCTGCGGCCAGAGTTGGGGTAGAGCACACCCCAACAGGCCTCCACAGCATCCAGTCGCTCGAGGGACCCATCATTGAAGCGGTGGGGGTGGGATGGGGGGCAGTGCTGCAGTCTTTTTTCCTTTGCTGGCCATGTTTCCCAGGCAACGGTGGTGGGCTGGTAGTAATGAGCGCTTTGCTGGCAGCTGCCTTTTAAAGATGGCAGTCGGTGTGATGTAACAGCAGAGTGATGGCGGGCAGACAAATGAGAGCGCACTTGCCGTGGAAAAGCCGTGTTTCATGAAAGTGAATAAATAATGAGGTGGGCTCGGGATGATACAGCGTGAAAATCCACCATTTTCATCAGCAGGTAGAACTCCATTTTACCCGTCCGCTACAGCACTTAGTGCAATTCTGGGAAAATTCCACTCAATTTCTTTTGAATCCTGTAAGGCCCACTAAACCTAGCCTTTAATGAGTCACCCAGTACTGGTAACAGAACTAGCACTTTCTCCCCAGCAACAAAGCTACAAGCTGTAGCTGTAGTAAGCTGTCTGAAGGCACACAAGAAAGCTGTAGCTTTCCTGTCTGCCTTCAGTTTCATCACTCGCTGTAATATCTTTAAATGTTAAGCTGTTGATTTACAGCATTTCAACTACCATAGGCATCTCACCTATATCTGTGATCCAGCTATATCATTACCTAAATTAATTGGAACCCTTGCAATGGGCAATTTTTCCACTACTCCAACAATCACATCATCTGTTTTCCACTTACTCTTTCAATTTACCTTCCCCAATGGAATAGGTTTAGCAACTCCACGAACCCCATTTATTATCACCTGTTCCTGCAATACTCCCTCTGAACAACAAATGTCATTACCCCACAACATTAAGGATTGACTAGCCCCTGTATCTCTTAAAAATTTAATACCTTTACCTGCTCTACCCTGCACACATAGAAACACTTTCCCTTGACATACAAAATGTTTAGACATTTCTGCAACCTACTCCTCAGAACTCTCTTGGGTAAATTGTGAACACATCCCCACTCTACCTATCATCGATTTTCCCTGTTTCACCTCTACGCAAACCATTGGTTTTTCCTGTACCTGAACCTCAGAACCCACAGTAAAGATTGCTTCAAGTACTTTTCTGCACCCGTATAATTCCAACAGATTTTCCCTGCAATTTCCAACGCACTGACTTGGTGTGTCCAATTTTGTTACATTGAAAGCATTTCAATTTTTGAATGTCACTGCTGCCCCTAGCACCTTCCTTTTTATTCTTAAAAAAAAGCTTCCTACGAATTTCCACCTACTCTTTCTCTTCCCTGACTACCCATCTTCCTTTCATCTGCCCACTTTCTATCTTTCTCTGATTTTAAAAGGGTAATGAAAAAAAGGTTTAGCTCTATGAACTAACTCAGTCATCAGCTGTCTCTGCTGCTTGTCTTACCATTTCAACCCTCTGTTCCTCCACATGAGTTCTTACTACTGAAGGAATTGAATCTTTACATTCTTCCAAAAGAATTGCTTCTCTAAGAGCTGCATATGATGTCTCTATCTTTAATGCCTGTATCCACTGTCCAAAATTACTTTGTTTTACTCTCTCAAACTCAATATAAGTTTGCCCAGGCTGTTTTCTCATATTCCTAAATTTCTGCCTGTATGCCTCAGGAACCAACTCATATGCACACAAAATAGCCTTTTTTGTTTTAACCACATTATAGTTCATCGACATTTCTTCTGACAGTGAAGCATAAACCTCATGTGCTCTACCCACCAACCAGGATTCTAACAACAATGTCTAGTTTTCCTGTGGCCATTTCATCTGTTTAGCTATCTTCTCAAATAAAATAAAGAATGCTTCAAAATCTCTTTCTTCAAACTTCGGAAGAGCATGTACAAATTTAAACATCTCCTCACTGTGTTCTGATCTGGAAATAAGCCCTTCTAGGTGTCTCTTTTTTAACTGCCAGCAGTTTAAGCTGGAATTCTCTCTCCTTCTTTTCTAACCTCGCCATTTCTAATTCCCTTCCCTGTTTTTTCTCTCTCCTGTTGTTCTGCCTGTTCCCTTTGGAATTCCTTTTTCTTTTCTGCTACTTTTAGTTCCAATTCTTTCATTTGCAACTGAATTTGAGCCCATTCCAATGACCCACCCCTTGGAGAACTCGGTCACTCAGGTATTCTTTCCAATTTAAAATGGTGTGCTATACCTTCAAATTATGTCCGATTTCCTTACTCCTGCAGGTAATCCCAATCAGAACTTATCCACCAATTCCAGTAACTTAACTTTATTTAACATTTTGTAAACCAGCCCAAGTTGTAACTTCAACTCCCAGGCAAGTCTTAACAACTGCCAAAGCCATGTTTCAGTTTCACCACTTCAAACAAAAGACCTCACACCAACTCCTGAATTCAAAGTTCTTCTCAGACTCGTAACCTTAAGGTTCACCAACTCCAAAGCAATCAAGGAATATCAAATATATTCTGCAAAGAGCCCCCAATTCTGTTATGGTAGGCAGATGGTAAATGCCAACCTGCCCAAATTCCAGAGGAAACTTGGAACAGCTGCCACAACTATTTACAATTTGTACTTTATTTTGAGATGCAGGCTTTGAATTCAATAAAAAGGCCATCACGTCTTATAGATTTCTTAAAAAAATAACTTAAACCTTTATTAAATAAAACAAATTAAGCACATACATACATAGGTTTACAAATTACTACTATAATAACTTATAGCTCCTCTGATTAATCTAACTCCCAGTTACACCTCTGTTAAGGCAACAGTAAAAACACATTTTAAAAGACCCAGGCAAAGTACCACAATACTCTGAACAATTGAATTCAAAGTGGATTTTTTTAAAACTTCAATTTCTTTAGATAGCAGCTTGAGGTTTAGATGCTGGAGGCTTTTCACACTTGTTAGATCTTAAAATGCCTTCTTTCCTATACTTAACCTAATTTCCTCTATACAGATTTCTCCTTTGAATGCAAATTCCCATTGTTTCACTACATCTTTGAACGCTAACTCTCTAATAATAAAAATCTATCATAGTACCAATTTTACCAGTAATCTTTGGGAAAAATAAACACAATGTTTCTTCACTTCTCCTGGCTAGGTGAAATATTTCACCCCCTTTTCTAAATTCAATCTAGTCTGGCTTATTTAAAAATGCAAATGTTCCCTTTACACCTCACATTCTAAAACTTCACCCATGTTTACCTACTTAACATTTCAAACCTAGTTTATCTTCTAATACATCAAAGCCTTCAGACCAGCTGCCTTTAACCCAATTAAGTCACACATGCATGCATACAGAGACACACATACACAATTATTACTCTACAATAAATTCCAATAATTTATGAAAATTATTATATCTTCCTGACAGGAGACTAACTTTACACCAAATCAAGATTCAACAATAAAAGGCAAAGATCTAAAGAGTTCATTGATTATGAGTCCTTTGTTGTTATTCATGGCTGATACAGTTCTTGAAGCTGTAGCCCATGGTTTCTTTCCTTGAGACTGCTTTGGAATTTGCAATCTTCTTCAGAATTTCTCTGTTGTCCACAGTACCATATAAACAGGCAGGGTTCACTTTTGTTGTGAGAGGGAGGCATGCAGTATTTTGGAAATTTCAGATGTTCATTCTCCAGTCTGTCCCAAAGCCAGCAGGGTTTTTGTAATAAAAGACTTTTTATTAATTAAAAAAAATCAGTTTCAGTCATGTAACAACTGGCCTTTGATATGCAGTGGAAAACAGTCGATAGTCTATTCATGTTAATGAAGGAGTTTCCACCCATTGTCAAAACAATCAACATACAATAGAGGCTGATAGGAGTCCTTAGCACTTCCCTTATGCATTATTAGTTTCATTAGTTCTCCTTTGTTACCTGATAATTCTGGAAACAAAGTCTGAGGCCTTATTGTCCTTGCTGTTGTGAGGTAAGCCCTGACAAAGTAGCTACATTTCATAAGGATGTGGTCTAGGCATGTTCATTGTAATTTACCTTTGAGAACTTGGCCAACTTGCAGTCCCAATTGTCAGGTGACCTGTGGTAACCATCTTAAGTCAGTGTCTTTGTTTAAAAAGGACATTTCAACTGTTAAGAGTTCTAAATGTGAGTCCAGCGGATGAAACTGAAATTTAATATTTGGCATTTACATGGCTCCTCAACAGTAGCTAAGTAACCAAGCAATTTATTCTCAATTATATTAGACTAATTCTTCTTCAGAAGTTATGAAGTTTAAATGACTGTCTAGATTTCTGCCAAATTTGGGAGTTCTTACATATTATGCTTATCACTTGGTGGACTCTTAGTACTTCTGCAAAAGTGAATCTAAACATAAGCAAATTATTAATTACAATTTAATTTAGAACTCCTAAAGTGATTTCTTAAACTCAACTTTTTGCATAACTGCATCCAGAGTTAGATAAGTAGGAAGAGAGAAAGAAAGTCTTGTATTTAAATAATGACTTTCAAAACCTCCAGGCATCTCCAAGTGCTTTAAAACCAATGAAGTAATTGTAAGTGTAATGTAGGAAATGCAGCAGTCAATTTGCACACATCAAGTCTTAGAAACAGCGATGTGAAAATAACCAGTTAATTTTCTTTATTTGAATGATGTTGGCTGTGATGTTGGCTGAGGGATAAAAATTGGCTAGAACAATATGAAAATAAATAGGTTGAAGTGCTGAATTACATGGCAGATCAGGCAGCACCTGCAAACAGAAAACACAGCTCAAATAAATTTCTTGATTTCTTTTAGTGTACCTATTGTGCCGTGATAGTGCAGGAAAGGTTTAGTGAGGGAATTCAGGTAGAAGCAATTTCTGCTGTCTGTGCACCCTTAGAATATTTCTCCTGGGTTTTCTCGCACTTATAAGCTATTCCATGATGCACCCATGGCCTCAACTGCATTTTTCAGAATGAGAGCCAGTGACGTGAGCAGCTGCAAATTTTCTGAGTTTGTACTATTATTGTACTCTGAGTAACTTAGACTGAAATAAATAAAGTGCAGCAATTACCATGATCACCTAATCCAGGCTGTGAGTTTCATAAAAATGTTGTAGAGTGATTTCTACACCTGCAAAATGCTTTTTGAAACCACTTTATTTTTGCTTTTTTTTTCTGCAAAGACCTGCACTTGATTCTGACACTCTCACAAGATCAGTACCAGAAGACCTTTGGACATTCCTGCACTGGAAAATTTCAGGAGCAGGTATGGCTTTGCTTATGGGAATACTACTTTATGCCTCTTTGGAGGAGGATCAGCAATGGACAGAGCTAAGACTACTCAGGCACCATTCAAGTAGGGTGTAGTCCACCAGGTATTACCGCTGGTCATACGAGGGCCTCTGCATAAAGAAGATACTACACCAAAGATACAATGGGGATCTCGGTGACCTGCTGCATGAAGACCTGCAATTATGCCCATTCGCTTTATGGTGATAAAGGTGGCTGATCCACTCAACTTCTGGGACCCAGGGTCACTTCAGACATCCACTGTGGATCTCCACAACATGAGTCAGAGAACAGAATGGGTTGGTATTCATCAGATTATGTGAAGTCTTCTACGACAAAGCAGCCCAATTCACAAGCTTTCCTTCACATCAAAGCAGCACAGAGATAGGGCTATATGGTAACTCCCACATTGCACTGAGGACAACCACAGAACCGCCATTCAGCTCCCTCAAGTGGAAAGGATTCCACTCCCTCAATGTCTAGAATGTGTGGGAGAAGTCAGACAACCCTTCTTGTTTTCATACAGTATGCAATTCATTTCCATGATGCCATCATCCTTTGTCATTTGGCCCTGCCTAACCTCTACAAAGAACAGAATCAGCTCTATGGGTGGTTCATGGACAAGAAAACAAATTTCCTGTTTGCATGGCTGATGACCACAATCAGAATGCCTTCAACAGGAGCAGGAGGACTACAATGAAGCACATGCGGCTACCAGGTTGATGAAGAGGACCTTCACCGTCTGAACAGGTCAGGAGGGTATTTGCAATATGCTCCCGATCAGGTGTCCAGGATAGTGACAGTTTGCTGTGTCATTCACAACTTTATCATTCAGGAGGTGCTGCGCTGAACAGGAAGCATTGGCTTCAGTGGATCCAGAAAGGCAAGAAAGAGTCTATTAGGATGATGAACATCCCAGTGAGCCCATGCCCGCTACAGCAAGCAGCACCAGAAAACAAATCTTCCCTTAATTCTCTGTTTACCTCAGTCTATCTTTGACACTATAGCCTGACCTCCCACTTGCAAATAAAGAGACATTTCTTCAATCCACAACTATTCTACCAAAGGACAACATATTAGTTTAAGATTTCATTGGTAATAATCACCAGAGTGAATAAAACTGCATCGAGTGCATCTTTTCTGTAATCTCTATGACTAACAAAATGCCACAAAGGTATTTTAAAAGACAATAATTGTAAATTGCAAACAGTCACACCATTCTTTTCTGTCACATTGCTTCCCCTTGGTGCTTACACATTCCTTCCTATCTACTACTACTTCTGAATGCCTTCTGAAAGCTTGGATAACTTGAGCTGCGTGATTCCCATGTTGTACAAAAGCCATGGTAATGATTGGCCCTTATCTTATAACAGCTGTCTTCTGGTGGGAAGCTATTGCTAACTGAATCTCCAGTATCCTAGATAGCATGACCTCATCTCCTGTGTTACCTTAGAATGGTCTCTTAGGGCGGGGGCTGGAGTCCTGACATGTGATGTTCTTCAGGTAGATAGACTCCAGTTTTTATCCCATCTGGTTCCTTGATTTGCAACACTCCTGATCAGCGGGATGGCTGGTTAATGGTACCTATCAGATCCTGAATATCCTGAGACACAGCAGTTGCCACAGTTTGGAAGCTGTGATATATGCTGCTCTTCAATCTGTCCACTATTGCCCCCAGAGTGACAGGTACGTGTTTCCGTGAAGGTGGGGACACAAACTTCTGTTGCTTAGCAGAGGCTCTGCTACAGATTCCATAGCCTTTCACTCTATTGCTGCCTTCGACAAAGAAAACAAGCTTTGTTGATATTGCCGCAAAGGATAACTTAGGCCACACCCCTAGCCAAGCTGTTCCAGTACAGCTACAACACTGGCATCTACCCAGCAATGTGGAAAATTGCCCAGGTATGTCCTGGACATACAAAAAGCAGGACAAATCCAGCCCGGCCAATTACTGCCCCAGTCTACTCTTGATCATCAGTAAAGTAATGGAAGGGGTCATCAGCAGTGCTATCAAGTGGCACTTACTTAGCAATAACCTGCTGACTGATGCCCAGTTTGGATTCCACCTGGGCCGCTCAGCTACTTACCACATTACAGCCTTGGTTCAAACGTGGACAAAAGAGCTGAACTCCTGAGGTGAGGTGAGAGTGACTGCCCTTGACATCAAGGCTGCATTTGACCAAGTGTGGCATCAAGGAGTCCGAGCAAAACTGGAGTCAATGGGAATCAGGGGAAAAATCTCCGCTGGTTGGAGTCATACCTAGCACAAAGGAAAATGGTTGTGGTTGTTGGACGTCAGTCATCTCAGCTCCAGGACATCACTGCAGGAGTTCCTCAGGGTAGTGTCCTCGGCCCAACCACCTTCAGCTGATTCATCAATGACCTTCCTTCCAGCATAATGTCAGAAGTGGGGATGTTCGCACAATGTTCAGCACCATTTGTGACTGCTCAGATACTGAAACAGTCCATGTCCCAATGCAGCAAGTCCTGGACAATATCCAGGCTTGGGCTGACCAGTGGCAAGTAACAATCGCGCCACACAAGTGCCAGGCAATGATCATCTCCAACAAGAGAGAATCTAACTATCGCCCCTTGATGTTCAATGGCATTATCTTCACTGAATCCCCCACTATCAACATCCTGGGGGTTGCCATTGACCAGAAACTGAACTAGACTAGCCATATAAATACTGTGGCTATAAAGCAGGTCAGAGGCTAGGAATACTGTGACGAGTAACCTATCTCCTGACTCTACAAAGCCTGTCCACCCTCTACAAGGCACAAATCAGGAGTGTGATGGAACACTTCCCATTTACCAGGGTGAGCGCAGCTCCAACAACACTCAAGAAGCTCAACACCATCTAGGACAAAGCAGTCCGCTTGATTGGTGCCCCAACCACAAACAAACATTCACTCCCCCCAGCACCAACACGCAATAGCAGCAGTGTGTACAATCTATAAGATGCAATGCAGGAATTCACCAAGGCTCCTTAGACAGCACCTTCCAAACCCATGACCACCATCACCTAGAAGGATAAGGGCAGTAGAGATATGGGGGACACCGCCACCTGGAAGTTCCACTCCAAACCGCTTACCATCCTGACTTAGAAATATAGCGTCCTTCTTTAATTGTCACTGGGTCAAAATCCTGGAACTCCCTTCCTAACAGCACTGTGGATGTACCTACACCACATGGGCTGCAGCGGTTCAAAAAGGCAGCTCACTGCCACCTTCTCAAGGGCAACTAGGGATAAGCAATAAATGCTTACCCAGCCAATGAAGCCCACATCCATGGAATGAATAAAAAATAACTTGGGCGTCAAATCTGACAGTCGCCACACATCCTCAGAGAGTTACTTTAGAACATTCACATGGGTATGGTGTTCCTCCATCATCCTTCTTTTCAAGCAAGCTCTCATGAATTCTGAGTTTCACAACTCCAAAACCATTTGGAGCTTCTTCTCGGTTCTTGTTGGGAAGGTGACACATTCTCATCCACACTCCACTCCTCCAGATTCCGCTGGCTCTGTGAATCAGCCAATGATACATCCTCACTACCACTACCTAATTGCCTCCCTAAGTGAAAAAATCTGAACTGCTGCTTGGGAGTGAGGAAGCACTTGCTGTAGGAGTGAGTTGACAGGAATTGAGGAGAGGAAGGCAAGATGATGAAGCTGCATGCGTCTTCTTCTCAAAGAGAGCGAGGAGTTTAAAAGTGGGGCCGCCCCCAATCAAGTATCAGTAAAATGCTGTTCTTCTTCTGGATGGGACCCTGCCACTCACTTGTCACAGTTCATGTTTGAGTGGCCATTATTCTGTACATATTCACCAAGGCTCCTTCGACAGCATATTCCAAACCTACGACCACTACCATCTCGAAGGACAAGGGCAGCAGATAGATGGGAATACCACCACCTGGAAGTTCCTCTCCAAGCCACTCAGCAGCCTGACTTGGAAATATATCACCATTCCTTCACTGTCGCTGGGTCAAAATCCTGGGACTCCCTCCCTAACAGCACTGTGGGTGTACCTACACCACATGGATTGCAGCGGTTCAAGAAGGCAGCTCACCACCACCTTCTCGAGGGCAACTAGGGTTGGACAATAAATGCTGGCCCAGCCAGCGAAGCCCACAACCTGTGAATGAATGAATAAAATAAATAAATAAATATATTGAAAAGGCAAACAGTAAGATTATTTGAAAGTAAAGTGAAAAAGCCAAACACTGTTTATATCCAAGGTGCTGGCTGTAATGTATACCTGAACTGATTGATTAAAATTAAAATTTTCCAGGTAGTTTATCTACTTGCAGACACTTTGTATGGATGTCACACCAATGTCAATACAAATGAGAAGTTCCAGGAAACCGGAGTGTAACTTCCTCTACAGGCCACCAGCAGGCATAAAATTTCATGTTAAAGGGAGAGTTGGTGCAGCTCATTTCAAGATCATTCTAGGCCAATACGTCAAATGTAGCTTACATCCAAAATGTAACCTTTCCCTAGTCCTTACAGGCGCTGTCCATTTCCAGCATTTTCTGTACTTGTTTCAGTACTCCAGTACTGAACCAATAAACCAATCATGTCACAGCAAACATAATTCACTTGCATTTGCAGTGCTTATGAGTTATGTGGTTGTTCTTCTGTGTTGTTGTTCCTGTGTGGTGTTTTATTTGCTACAAACCAACATTTATCTTCTGTGCATTGAGCTCGAACAGCCAATATTTACTCACAATATTGCAAGATCAATCTGATACTTTTAGTGAGCTGCATAATTTAGGAAATAGCAAGTGTCAGTACCTGTGTGCTTACAAAGTATGTTAAACATAAGAACATAGGAGCAGGATTAGGCCCTTGGAGCCCAGTCCCCCATTCAACATTATCATTGTTGACCCTCTGCCTCAATTCCACCTTCCTGGACTATCCCCATATCTCTCAATTCCCTTAATACCCAAAAATCTATTGGTCTCTCCCTTGAATATAATTACAACCTGAGGATCCACAGTTCCCTGAGGTAGAAAATGCTAAAAATTCACAACACTGAGTGAAGAAATTTCTCCTAATTTCAGGCCTAACTGACCAACCCCTTATTCTGAAACTGTGACCCTTAGTTCTAGATTTCCCAATGAGAGGAAACATCGCCTCACCATCTAACCTATCAAAGATAGAATCATAGAATAGTTACAGCATAGAAGAGGGCCATTTGGTTTGTCAAAGTCTGTGCAGGAAAAGCTGCCATTAAACTTTCAAGCCCCTGAAGAACTTTATGGGCAGAATTTTGCCCTTGTCGGGCAGGCACGGAGGGCAGACCACCACCCGCGATCAGGCCCCGATACGGCCGATTAATGGCCAGCCAGCATGAAACATGCGTTACAGCGCTCAGTGATGCCGTGGTGGGGGCGGGAGGAGTGTGAGCAGTGAAGTTCGCGCACTTTTGAAAGCTCCCTGAGGCACAGAGCTGCCTCAGGGAGCTGAAGAATTTTGAAAATAAAAAATAAAGAATTAAAATGTCCCCTCATGTGTCTGTCACATGAGCAGGGACATGTAAAAGATGAGTGCAAAATGTTTTGTTTTTAAATCACTGGACGAAACCTCATCCCGCTCGCGAATGAGGTTTCGCCAAAAATACAAAGGCCACTTGACCTTTTCGCCCGGCCGCCAACCGAACGGTTGGGCGGGCAGTGAAAAATTCAAGTGATTTCGTTCCTTAAGGGATTTAATAGGCCGCTTAATTGTCGGAAGGTGTGCTGCTGACTCCCGCACGCGCCCGCCAACCGAAATATTGCACGATGATGTTGGGACGCTCGCCCAGCATCATTGCACGTCATTTTATGCTTGCTCGGGTCGGGCGTGCGCCTGCCCACAAGTGCAATATTCTGCCCTATATGTTTCAATGTGATCACCTCTCATTCTTCTAAACCTGAGGGAATATAGGCCTAAACTATTCAATCTCTCTTCATAGGATGATCCCCTCATCCCAGGAACCAGTCCAGTGAACATTTGTTGCACTCTCTCTAAGATAAGTATATCCTTCTTTAAATAAGGAGATTAAAACTCTACACAGTACTCCAGGTGTGGTCTCACCAGGGCACTACATAATAGCTGTAAGGGCTTTTTTATTCTTATACTCAATTCCTTTGTAGTAAAGGCTAAAATACCATTTACTTTCATAATTCTGTTGTACCTGCGTGTTAACTTTCCATGATTCATGTATAGAGACATCCAGGTCCCTCTGAATACCAACATTTCCAAGTCTCTCAACATTTAAAAAAAATTCTGTATTTCGATTTTTCCTACCAAAGTGGATACTTTCACTTTTCTCAACATTATATCCTTCTGACACGTTCATGCCCACTCACTGAACAGGCAGAATTTAATCCAGGCGACCGGGATCTCAACCACTGGCTGTAGTGCAAGCAAGAGCCCCAGATCACCTCCTTTGGGGAAGGCCTGTTGCATTAAGTGCCAGTCAGGCACTTAAGTGGCCAGAGGTAGGTCATTTCCAAGGTCAAAGGCCCCCAGGGTGGAAATCCCAACTCTGCAAGATGCCAACCAGTCAGAGGATGGCAGTTCTTCATTGCAGGTAGTGTTACTGGGGGAGGGGTGGCAGCTTCCAACATTGCACCCACCAAAGGCCCAGATCAGCGAGGAATCCAGGCCATGGGTGAGTGAGAGTCAGATTGGGGTCACAGGGTGGGTGTCACTGCAGGGGTAGAGGGGAATCAGACACAAGGGCAGGGGATGGCTCTGAGCAAGCCCCCTCCCAATGCCAGATCCCTCAATCAGGTACTGAGTGCCTGACAAGGCAGCCCCCCAGGAGCCCACAAGGTTTGTTTGTCAGGCACCCTGCATGGCGACCGACCTGCCCACCACTGGTCGAATACCAGTGGTGGTAAAATGAGGCCTTTTAATGGCATTAATTGCCCGCTTAATGGCCTCAATTGGTGACAGGGTGGGAAGGCCATTCACAAGCCTTCTGCCCTGGACATAACTGGGGCAGATGCGGGAAGACAGCGGGGACCGCACTCAGCACCCTCCCACCAATCAAATAACCCCTGCCTCCAAACTCGCCTCAGGGGAGGGTATTAAATTTTGCCCAATCTGTCTTCCTACCCTTGCAGCCTCTTTGCATCCACCTCATATTTTATTTTCCCACCTAAAACTTTGAATCAACAAACTTGGATACATTGCAATCATCAATGAAAACAAAGTGAGAGCTCAACAGCAATTTAAGCGGTTGAACATATGACAGGGGAATGTGTCAATTAGCACTGAAGCCTCATAGCTGCCTTCTTGTCTGCTTGTGTGAAAAGGCTTTATTCACAGTACTTGTCCTGAGAAGTTACTTTGACAACTTGGAGGTTTGTATGTCTGATCTCCACTTTGGAATTCTTATCTATCTAATCAACATGGATGCCACCTATGGGTGTTTAACATTCGACCTCAATAAGCTTCTTTTATAATTTTTCTGTCTCTTGCTAGTTTATTCTCAAATTCTTTTATTCTCAAATTCTTTTTTTGCTTTATCCATTTATGGTGTTTCTTTTCTGAATTCCAAGATCCTTCCAATCCATAGGTTTACTACTCTTTTGGCATTAAAGGAAAAGGCATCTAATACTGTAGTCTAACACTACCTTTAACTTCTCTTGTTAGTCACAGTTAGACCACTTTTCCCAGTGGTTTTTATTCCCTCAGGAAGCATATATTCATTGCAAATTATGAATTATTTATTTAAATGTTCACCATTCTTTATTTACTGTCTTATCTTTACTCTAGTTTCCCAATCTACCTTAGACAACTTGCATCTCATATCTACCTTGCTTGTCCTGCTTTCTACCCTTAATTAGCACATTCCTTAGATAATATCACCACCTTCAACACCTCTTTGGCCTTTTGTCTATGACATCTTTTGGTTATCTCCACCTATCACTGGCCCTCTATCCAGCTCTACTTGTCCCACCCCCCCTTAACCCAGCTTATATTTCACCTCTCTTCTATTTTTACTTAGTTCTGTTGAAGAGTCATACGGACTCAAAACGTTAACTGTGTTCCTCTGCCAGACCTGCTGAGTTTTTCCAGGTATTTTTATTTTTATTTTTGTTTTGGATTTCCAGCACCCACAGTGTTTTGCTTTTATGCATATCTAGTCGTTTCCTTCATTCTGATTTATACCCAGTTTCAGAGTTAACTAAATCATTCAAACTCAATATAAAATCCTATCGTATATGATCACTCTTCCCTAGAGTTTTCTTTACCACAACAATCTTATTTAAGCCTGCGTCATTGCACAAAATACTAAAATAGCCTGTTTCCTAGTTGGTTCCTTGACTATACTGATCAAGAAAACTAACTGAATGCATTTCATTCTCATGAACTCATCCTCCATATTATTACTACTAATTTGGTTTACCCAATCTATATGAAAATTAAACCACTCTGACTATTGTAACATGCACCTCTAATTTACTGACTAATACTCTGTCTGCCTCTGCAATTATTGTTGAGGACCCATAAACTACTCCCAACAATGTTTTCTGTCCCCTGTTAATTTTAGCTTCACCAAAACTGATTCCGCACCTTGATTTTCTGAGCTCAGAATCCTTTCTCTCTACTGTCTTTATCCATCCTTTATTATGTGGACTACCCAATTCCTTTTCCTCTTGCCTGTTTCTTCTAGCAGTCAAGTCCCTTGGAATATTTAATCCTCAAATATGGCTACCCCAGAGCCATGTCTCCATGATGGCTATTAGATCAAACATATTGGCCTGAATTTTTCAGAGGGTTGAGTTCCTTCCCGCCATCCGATAAGGCAGTGAGAAGCACATCCCCGCCAACTCCGAGTGTCCCACAGTCATTTTACACTTAAACGGAGTGTCAATTCGCTGCAGGTTAGACTTCTGCTCCTTGGATTAGCCAGCAGCTCTCCAGTCCCTGCAGTTGTCAAGAGCTGCAGTGCACTAAAGAGGAACTACAGGAAGATGCCTGAGTATCATCCCGGGACCACAAGGTAAGTTTAAGGGGTCCCAGGGCGGGGAAGATACAGAAGGCCTGAGGGGGCGCAAATGGGATGATTGAGGTGTTGAGGGAGAGGACGGGGTTGGGGGGGGGGGGGGAAGGGAGGTCCAGTGGCCACTGGACCTTCTGACTCAATCAGTAGGGGGCTTCTGATGGAGGCATCCTCCCCCACCTTCCCACCCGAGATCTAAGCCAGATCTTTTCTGGGCTTCTTCCTGGTAAGGTAAATCCTCCAGCCAGCGTAAAAATTGAGGCTGAATGGGAAAAGGCCCTTTGGCCACTCAAGGGCCTCAACTGGGGCAAGGGTAAGCATGCCATCTCAGGCCTTGCCCGCCCCAGCGTAAAATTGTTGTGTGGTTAGGACAGCAGGAATCTAAAGGGAATCTCGTTCCTTCAATTTCGCGCTCGCCCCACCCCCCACCTAAAAACCTGCCGGCGGGAGAGCGTAAAATTCAGACCATTATTTCTAAATGCACAATTAAATCAGGTCCTTTTTTACCTCCAAAGTGATTAACCAGATTTGAAGAACATTTATCCTTCAACCTTCAGAAATTTACTGATGATATTCCTCCACATCTAATTATTATAGTAAACTGCACTGAACTGTGTAGTTTGAGTTATGTGCAACTATGTTTAATTGTAATCACTTGCAGACCTTTAAAGCTGCAATTTCATCTCAAATATTGAAAAATCAATGTAATATTTTCCGATTCTGTGCATAAATTTTCATGATATTACTGCATTTATTCTTCAAGTATTTAAATTCCTATTTACAGATAATTGACACAACAAGTCTCATTTTAAAGTTTATACTCACTCACCAAAAAATTGCATCAAATTCAGGCTTCCCTGGTACTAAAGGAGATTACAATTCACTGATCTTATTTGTCACATTCTTGGAACTTTCCAATGGCTGTAACATTCCTCATCTTTGCAACTTTACATTCCAAAGGCACAATTCCTGAATCTAAGGAGAACAAGTGGCACTCCATTATTTAAGGTGGGAGGGAGGGAGGAACCAGGCCCTAAAAAATTAATTATGCTGCCCACTCCCCAGCAGAAGGAATATTTCATCTGTATCAACCCGAAACTCGCAACCCTGAATAGATGCTTCCTCGAATCAAGGGACAGCTGCCACTGACATTGATTGTATCCTCAGTTGTTTTAAATACCTCAATTAGATCACCCAAAGCCTTCTAAATGCAAGGGAATACAAGCCAAGTTTATGCAAGCAGTCCTCAGAATTAAACCCTTCATGACCTGTTATTATTCTGGTGAACCTGTGCTGAGCCGTTCTAGGACCCATACCATATGTTATTCTGTACGATTGGTGGTCAAAGCTGAGTACTCCAGGTGGGGTCTAACCAAAGGTCTCTCCAACTCAAGCAACACTTCCTCACTTTTCAATTACAAACAGAAAGACAACAAGAAAGTAGGTCTCTAAGAAGAACCTGTCAGAAGAAGGCAATCCAACTTTGCGAGATAATTCAGCAGTGCTAGAAATCAAGCCCAGTATCAGCTGAATACATTTCCCCATTACAAATCACAAATAAAATGGGCCTTAACTTTGTATCCCACTGATGACAATGATAATGGTGAACATCGAATTGGAACTGTTCTAATCATCTCAGCATACAAGGAGAGGTTAATCTTTATAACTGTTGTTTTTGCCTTGGTGATCTGGTTGTTGACAATGGCTGCAAATAAAATCCAACATTACACACTTTGAGGTAATTAGTCAGTGGGGCAACCAATTCCTAGCAATCTAACAATGAACATCGAACTTTTCCCATTGTGTTAGCGGATTAATCAATTGGGGGCATTCTTTAACTTATTCTGAGCCTGAAGCCACGTGTGGATGTATTAATATTCCTCAATAATTGACCAGTAGAGTTTGACTCTAGTTTTAGTTTTGCAAATAATTGAATTTTACAACTTTCTGAAGGCACGTAATAAAGATACGAGAATCCGTACCACAATCCATCGTAGCAGAAATTTATAACTTAAAGTCCAAAGGGCAGTCTTGCTGGAAAAATGGTTAATCAACCCCAAGAGGATACAAACATACAAACAAGGAGCAGGAGTAGGCCATTCGGCCCCTCCAGCCTGCTCCACCATTTAATAAGATCATGGCTGATCTGATAGTAACCTCAAATCGGCAGCCCACCTACATCCGATAGCCTATCACCCCCTTGCTTACCAAGAATCTATTTGTATCTTATTTTTAAACAGCGACCCCTAGTTCTAGATTCTCCCATGTGAGGAAGCATCCTTTCCACATCCACCCTGTCAAGTCCCCTCAGGATCTGATATGTTTCAATCAAGTCGCCTCTTACTCTTCTAAACTCCAGCGGATATAAGCCTAACCTGTCCAACCTTTCCTCATAAGACAACCTGCCCATTCCAGATATTAGTCTAGTAAACCTTTTCTGAACTGCTTCCAATGCATTTACATCCTTCCTTAAATAAGGTGACCAATGCTGTACATAGCACCCCAGAAATTGTCTCACTAGTGCTTTGTATAATTGAAGCATAACATCCCTACTTTTGTATTCAATTCCCCTCGCAATAAATGACAACATTCTATTAGCTTTCCTAATTACTTGCTGTACCTGCGTACTAGCCTTTTGCAATTCATGCACTAAGCCATCCAGATCACTGCATCTGTCTGCAATCGCTCGCCATTTAGATAATTTTATTTTCCTATAGATCTTTTTTTTCGCCCCCATATACCTTTCGATAGTTATTGAAAAAAAAAGATCCTGGACATTTTGGGGTGAGTTTTAACTTGCAGTGGCAGGTGGGTTTGGGAGTGGGTGGAGGGTTAAAAGCAAGGAAACTGACAGCACATCAGGAAGCTGGTTCCACCCTTCCCACTTCTATATTTCTCTTCAGTGCGCTAGGCTGCTTGTGAACAACCGCATCAGGAGAAACAGATGGTGATCAATTTCAATATGTTATTCGCTCAATTCCAGGTGATGTTACCATGTCTTTTGCAATTTAACTGCGGGTCCACGGGTTTCCCAGGCTTTGTGGAGCTCACCAGTGAAGGCAAGGCAAGAACGCAATTTTTACTGAAAGGGCTGAAGGTATGACAGGGAAATATGCCTATGAATACTGAAGATTTACAGTTGCTTTTTTGTCTGCTTGTGGGGAAATCTTATTCACAGGACTTGTCCTGAGAGAACAAAAACAAAAATAGCTGGAAAAACTCAGCAGGTCTGACAGCATCTGTGGAGAGGAAGACAGAGTTAACGTTTTGCGTCCGTATGACTCATCAGAACTAAAGAAAAATAGAAATGAGGTGAAATATAAGCTGTTTGAGGGGGGGTAGGACAGGTGGAGCCGGATAGACGGCCAGTGATAGGTGGAGGCAAAGAAGAGATTGCCAAAGATGTCCTAGACAAAAGGACAAAGGGGTGTTAACGGTGGTGATATTAACTAAAGGATGTGTTAATGGTGACATTAAGGGTAGAAAGCAGGACGAGCAAGTGACAAATGGCTCTAATGAGGGTGGGGTAGGGGGAAGGGATTGAAATAGGCTAAAAGGTGGAGATAAAACAATGGATGGAAATAAATTTAAAAATAATAATAGAAATAGGTGAGAAAAGAAAAATATATTTAAAAAATATATAAATTATTAGAAAAAAGGGGGATTGGAAAGGGGGTGGGGATGGAGGAGAGAGTTCATGATCTGAAGTTGTTGAACTCAATGTTAAGTCTGGAAGGCTGTAAAGTGCCTAATCGGAAGATGAGGTGCTGTTCCTCCAGTTTGTGTTGAGCTTCACTGGAACATTGCAGCAGGCCAAGGATGGACATGTGGGCATGAGAGCAGGGTGGTGTGTTGAAATGGCAAGCGACAAGGTCGTCTGGGCCATGCTTGCGGACAGAGCGAAGGTGTTCTGCAAAGCGGTCACCCAGTCCTGTGAGGCTACTTTGGCAATTTATGTCTGATCTCCATTTTGGAACTCATCCATAAAATCAACATGGGTGTCACTTATGCTGTTTTACTTTGAACCTCGTATGAGGACAAGATGAACAGAAACAGTTGCATCAGAAGGAACAAGAGCAGCAGAAACAGCAACTTGCGCTTCACACACCTGCAGTTCCACAGAGAGAAGGAGATCAGCAAAGGGGTACAGATTGCAGGAAGCCATACTCATCACACAAGGTCTACTGACAGAGAACAACCTGCCTCGACATGTTAGAACAGGAGAATCAGGGTTTCTTGTCAGGTGTTGCAGACATTTGCAGCCTCCTGGAACAAGACCTGCTTCCAAATAGTCCCAGTGGTCATGCTTTACCAATGTCTACCAAAGTCACCATCACCCTCACATCCTTTCAACCTGGAAGGATCCAGAGGCAATGACAGTTTATACTGTCCCTCAGAACTTTTTTCCAGTAACTTGCCCACCACAAAGATTAGGCGGAGCTGTCTTAATATTTCCTTTCTCACTATGTTTGTACCATTCAATATTACATACTCCTCATTCTAAACTACAATGGCTGCATTGACTCCTCAGATTGCATTTCACATGCCCCTGCCGGGCATATTTGAGTGAGCAGTCTACCCCCCTCCCCCTGTAAAATCCCTCCCACCCCCCCACCCTTTGTGAAAACTTACACCAAGTATACATTAAGAACTATGCCCATGTCTTCCATCTGAACACACAAGTTGCCTTTCTGATCTCTAATGGCTCTACTTTTTCCTTTGTCATTCTCTTGCTCTGTATTTATAAAACATCTTTGGGTTTTCCTTGATATTACTTGACAATATTTTTTCATGTCCTTTGTTTTCCTCAGTTCTTAATTTCTCCCTGCATTTTCTATACTCCTCTATAGGTTTTTTGCAGTCTTGAGCTCTTGGTAGCTGACATAATCTTCCCTTTTTTGCCTTATCCTCCTCTGTAGGCACTTTTGTTCTGAACCCTCTCTAGCTGCTCCATGAATACCTCCCACTGCTCTGGCATTGATTTACCTTCAGGTAGCTGTTTTCACTACTTTTGCCAAGTCACATCTCAGCTTAGTAAAATTGGCCTTTCCCTAATTTAAATTTTTTCTCTTGGCCTATGTCCTTTTCATAATGTCACTCAATCTAACAGAATTATTATTACTACTACCAACATGCTCTTCTCTTGATGGTCCATCCACCTGCCCAACTTCATTTCCTAATATTAAATCCAGAATTGCCCCTTTTCTTGTATATACTGGCAAATGAAGTTCTTCTGAATACATTTTAAGAATTCTATGTCCTTATATGTTTTACACTGATATCAGGGTAGTTGAAATTTCCTACCATTACTGCTCTGTTATTTCTACACTTCTCAGCAATTTGCTTCCATATTTACTCCTCTATCTTTCTCTGATTATGCATCTGTAGTACACTTGCAGTATATCCTTTTGAGCCTCAGTTCAACCCACATGGACTGAGATGATATTTCTTCTAACATATCATGAGCCATAACTTCTGACCTCCCCAGGGTCAGATTTTGGAAGCACCCCCAAAGGTGTGCTTGGGGAACCCCTTTTGGAACTTCAAAGTTTCAGGGTTTGCACGGCAATTGTCCAGAAGTGCAAAATTCCTCTGGGCACCATCGAAAAATTTGAATCTCAAACTTTGGATGGTTCCAGCTGTGTTATACAAATAGCTACTCAGGAAAAGATAAAAGAATTAAAACCTCTTCTAACTTCTGGGTAACCATTGTAAAGACACAGAGCACACCCCACCCCTCCACCCCACCAAGGGGTTTCCCCCACACACCCAACCTCCCAGGGGCTCCCCCCACCCATCTGACCTCTGATCCCCACACCCCCCAAATCCTATCCACTTACCTTATCATTTACCTTCTCCTCTGGCCTGTCAATTTCAATCAGACCTTTAAACTTTCCTGGCTTACTGCAGCTAGTGCCGTAAAAAAGGGGGAGTGTCCTTCTTCAATTTGACTCTGCTGGACTGTGACGCTGGGCTTCGGAGAGAGCCGCGCTGCCTGGAACTCGCCCGGCCTGAGTGGTGAGGTCGGGTGTGACAGACACAGAAGAAATTTTGCATAAGTAACTGGGCACGAAGTGGCAATTAGACGCTGATTGCCACTCCAAGGAAGTTATGGCCCACCGTCCCTCCTCACAGCTGTGATTATTTCTTTCACTGATATTGCACCTCCCTCCTTTTTTTATCCCCATCTCTTTCCCATCTGAAAACCCTGTAAGTTGGAATGTTGAGCTGCCATTTTTGCCCTTCTTTAAGACATGCTTCCAAAATAGCAATGATATCATGCTTTTGAGTGTCTAACTGTGCTCTCAACTCCTCTGCCTTATTTGCTTGATTCCTTGCATTGAAGTATATCTCACCAACTGCTGAACAACTCCTATGTTGTCTATTTTCTAAACTTCGTTTCTTCCGCCTTCCATATTCACATACTAATTTTCTGTCTTCCATTTCCAGCTTTGATCCTTTCCCTTCTGAATCCATGCTCAGGTTCATACCATTCTACCTATGGTTATCCTTTCTGCAGCTTGCAGTAGACATTTTTTGTAATGCTTGGCTGTAATTAGGAAGTCTGATCCAGTATGCCTAACAGGCTGCTAGAACTCTGAAAATGCTTGTTTGAAAGGCACGTTTGCCGCTATCGCAACTGCAGGAGGTGCAATCACCGCACATGCAGTTGTATTGTCTGTGATGTCACTGCCAGCGACTCTGCAGGTAGCTGCCTGCTTCAAGGACAATGTTTTGGATGCTGCCCTACTGCCAACCGCTAACCACGTCACTCACCACCCTGTTCGCTGTCTCACTCACCACCTCACTCGCTGCCTCATTCACCGTCTCATTTGCTGCTTCACTCAGGGAGCAGGGTGCTGAGTCAGGCAGTGAACGAGGTGGCAAGTGAAATGATGAGTAGGGTGGCAAGTGGGGTGGCAAGCAGGGCAGGTGGCCAGTGAAGGGGGCAGTGAGCAGTGAAGGGGGCAGTGAGCAGTGCAGGTGGCAAGCAGGATAGGCAGCGAGCTGGGGAAGTGGTGATTGGTGGGGGGTCACAAATGAGGCAAGTGGTGGGGGTGGCGAGTGAGGCAGCAAGTGGGGTGGCAAGCAAGGGAGCAGCGAGCAAGACGAGAAGGGGCAATGAGCAAATCAGCGAGGCAGGTAGTGTTTGGGGAGGCAAACGAGGCAGCAAGGAGGTGGGGGAGGCAAGTGGGAGGTAGCAACAGGCGCACAAATGATGATGCCAGTAGTACCAACTTCCTGTTCCAGTGCGATGGCAAGAGATAGTGTCTTTGAAATCTAATGTACCCACACACAGAAGTTCTGAGTAAGTTTTATCAACTGCCCATTTGCAAACCTAGTAGATATATATGGTTGAAATTCCCCAACACTAGAAAACATCCCCACAATGATATTAGACCCAGCCATGTAGAAGTGAAACTTGTCTAGCTTATTCAGATCCTTACTACCCCAGGACCAGTCTCAATACCACAGAAATCTAAAGTTCTCCCTCCTGGATTCCCTCTCCAACCTCTCATTCATCTGCACTATTTGGCTATTTCTGTTCTCTCTAGCAGGTGGTTCAGGAGTAATCCACAGATCACCAGCTTCGAGGTCCTACTTTTTAATTTCTTTCCGAGCTCCCTAAAAGCTACCTGCAGGACTTCATCCCACTTTCTACCTATGTCATTGATATTGCTATGGACAACAACCTCAGGCAGTTCACCCTCCCCCTCAGAGTCAGACCTGCGAACTACACTTGCAGTGATGTCCCTTTCTCATTGGCACAGTGCTTTTAACCGCAAATTGCCCCCTAATGAGATAATAGGTGCTTGGGGTCATCACAACTGCCCAAGTCTTGAGTACAGCATTCAACGCACACTGGGCTGGTCCTTTGTCCCAGGGTTGTGTGTGTGTCGGTGCAGTTTGACTAGTTTCTGCCTACATGTCAGGGCATGTTCTCTTCTGGTCATTTCTGTCCACGAATTAACCCTCTTCCCATCAGTCCACCATGCAGAAATTTTGTATTATACTAAAAATATATTGTTCAATCTCTAATACTAGAAAGAAAACCAGTACATAATTCATTTCAAAAATGTGGATCAAAGAAAAACTACAAAAATATCAATATCAAAATATCAACATCTGCAATAGCAAATGTTGGGCAATTCCATCGCGATCTTGTTCTATCTCTACATTGCAAAAGTTAGTGGCTAAGTTACAGATGTTATTCTCTTCATTTACTGACAACTAAACCACACTGCCTGGTGTTTAACAACAATGTGTTTAACTCTTTCGTGCCCAAAGGCATCCACCCTTAAGTACATTACATCCCATTTCATGGTGCAGGATTTTTACCTCACCAGGTGGGCCCGGGAGCGGCCACAAAACTGACCACCGCCAGCGATCGGGCCCCGACCGCAATTTCATGCTGGTTGGCCAATTAACGGCCAGCCAGTGTGAATCGCAAGCTGGAACACACAGTGCTGCAGGGGTGGGCCGGGAGGAGGGCACAGAGCTGCCTCAGGGAGCTGAAGATTTCCCCTCTTTCTTCCACGACTTCATGGCTGTTCCTTTCCCTCACACACCTTCCCTTTTGGCTTGGAGTTTGCCCCGTACTTTTTTCCTGCTATCGCTGTTCAAAGTTCAAGGTAATTTTCCTTTTCTGCCTCAGTATTATTAACCACTTCAGGATCGAAACCCTCAAAAGCTGTCTGCAAGTAGGGTAGGGAGTGGACAGAGTCCTCAGGCAATGGTTGAACGGGTCTCCTGTAGCTGATTCCTATCTCTCAGGGCTCCCCAATGGGACATCTCATATGTAGCCCACAACTGGCCCGCGTGGGCGTTCTGGTAGTCCCCTGTTTGACTATCTCTAACATCCTGTGGGGGACCCTCCCGTTTGTGCCCGTAGCTGCAATGACCTGGCTTTTCATAGTTCCCCAGTCACCCTGTACCGTGTTCTCCTCTGGTGCAAGAGCAGCAAAAAGGCTACTTCCTGAGGCAAACAGCAATACCTTATTCTTTTCCTCATCATCTAGTCCATGCAAAGCAGTCAACTGATTTCTCTCAAGAAAGTGTCCATATGGGTCCTTCCATATTTCAAGCTTGGGGATCTTCTTGGCCATCCCTCTCAATTGGTCAGGGGTTTGGCTATAATAAATTCCCAATCCAATTGTTGGGGGTTGTTTCCAATCATCAGCATCAGACGTTGCTGCTGCATGGGAGCCATAGGCGGAATCGAACAGTGGTTTATCGGGGTAGTCATCCCACAGACCCTCCTGTGTTTTTTCCATTCCCCATTTTCACCTTCCCCCTCACTATCATCTGATGTTCCCATCATCTCCCCTATGCTTCCTCCCATTGCGCATACAATTCCCTTCTCCACTTCCAGCTTTCTCTTTAATCTCGCTTTCTTCTCCCTACATTGTGTGATCGGTTACTTCCTGTCTGGTTCATCCACCAGACATTGATACGCAGCCTTTAAATCTGCCTCTCCACTTCCTCTGCTCTCTGCTTTTGAGACGCCTCCTCACCTACCCATGAGTCATACCATTTCTGATTATTCACACACTGACTTTCTACAAGCTATAGTCGACTAGACCACTTCTTTTCTGCCTCATGTTTTCCAATTTTGTCCTTCTTATCCTGTCTTTCTCCCCCCGCAGCTGTTTCATCAAGCCGTTAATAATGGCATCCCTATCTTCCACCATTTTCCTTAATTCTTCTATTTCCCGTTGCTTTGCCAAACAGTCCTGCTGGCACAAGCCATACCGCCTTTGTGAGGGTAGGTTTACATGTGGATCCCTGAGTCCACTGATCTGCTTCACTCACCGGATCCTCTCTCTTGAGGATCACTTGCATCCACCTCTACTTCAGACGTAATTTCTCCATTACATACTTGGAGAACAATGCATCCATCATGTTCATACCCATTTCTTTATCTTCAATCTCCTCCCTGATTCACCATTATCACCTTCCCTGGTTCAGTTACATAACCCTTGTGGTTCAGAGGTCTATTCTGGATATCAATGACTCAATGTTAAACAACAACAGAAAATGCTGGAAAAACTCAGTGGACTGAGCAGAGCAGGACGTGTGGAGAGAGAAACAGAGTTAACATTGAGTCTGTGTGACCCTCCTTCAGAGCTGAAGAAAAGTGGAAATGTGATGAAATTTATACTGTTTAAGCGGGGTGGAGCAGGTGAAGTTGGATAGAAGGCCAGCGATAGGTGGGGACAAAGGAGAGATTGACAAAGATGTCATGAACTAAAGGACAAAGGGAGTGTTAATGGTAGTGGGAAGGACTAAAATAAGGTGCTGATAGTGGTGTAAAAGGTAAGGAGGTAGAATGTGATAATAGCAGAAAAAAGGGTAGTATTGTGTGAAAGAACAACATGGAACAAGTAACAGATTGCCCTTTTGGGGATGGGGTGGGAGGGCGCTGTGGTGGAGAAAAAAAATAAGAGGATAGAAAATGGGATAGAAGGGGTGATATGAAAGGCAATAAAACCATGGATAAATGAATAATAGAAATAAAAATCAGTGGATAAAAAAATAAAAATGAATGTAGAAAAAAGGGGATAAGAAAGGGGTGAGGATAGAGGAGAGAGCTCATTGTCTGAAGTTGTTGAACTCAATATTCAGTCCGGAAGGCTGTAAAGTGCCTAGTCGGAAGATGAGGTGCTGTTCCTCCAGCTTGTGTTGAGCTTCACTGGAACATTGCAGCAGGCCAAGGACGGACATGTGGGCATGAGAGCAGGGTGGAGTGTTAAAATGGCAAGCGACAGGGAGGTCTGGGTCATGCTTGTGGACAGACCGAAGGTGTTCCACAAAGTGGTCACCTAGTCTGCATTTGGTCTCTCCAATGTAGAGGAGACCGCATTGGGGGCAGCAAATGCAGTAGACTAAATTGAAGGAGGTGCAAGTGAAACACTGCTTCACCCAAAAGGAGTGTTTGGGCCCTTGAACGGTGAGGAGGGAGGAAGTAAAGGGGTAGGTGTTGCACATTCTGCGATTGCATGGGATGGTGTCGTGGGAAGGTGACGGAGGAGTGGACCAGGGTGTCCCAGAGGGAATGGTCCCAATGTAACGCTGACAGGGAGGTGAGGGGAAGATGTGTTTGGTGATGGTATCATGCTGGAGTTGGCGGAAATGGCGGAAGATGATCCTTTGCATGCAGAGTTTGGTGGGGTGAAAAGCGAGGGCAAGGGGGACCCTATCACAGTTCTGGGAGGGAGAGAAAGGTATGAGGGCAAAGTCGCGGCAAAAGGTCGGACATAGTTGTGGGCCCTGTAAACCACAGTGGGGGGGAAAACCTCGGTTAAGGAAGAAGGAAAACGTGTCAGAGACACCGTTTTGGAAAGTGGCATCATCGGAACAGATGCAAAGGAGGCAAAGGAACTGAGAGAATGAAATGAAGTCCTTACAGGAAGTGGGGTGTGAGGAGCTGTAGTCGAGATAGCTGTGGGAGTCGGTGGGCTTGTAATGAATATTGGTGCACAGTCTATCACCAGAAATCACAAAGAATAAAGTGAAACTGGGGACAAGGACAGCTTTGAGATACGAGGTAAGCTGTCCTTATCCCCAGTTTCATTTTAAACTTTGTCTCATCGGGCACCTTAACAAGAAACTTTTCCTCCTCCTTTCAGGTGCTAAGGAAAGCAAACTCCAACAACTTATTGACACCAACACCCATCCAGCAGCCTCCATCCCTTCCCATCCCTCTGATGTCATCCTATCCTCTAATCCTAGCCCTGGCCATGTATTCACCATACCCATTGACCTTCACCTTTCTGATGCTGAACGTTCTGTACTTAAAGGACTCAGTTTCATACTCTTACGCCCTCAGCTTGGGCTCGGCACGATGCTGAACTCTTCTTCCGCCGCCTTCGTCTCCGTACTCACTTCTTTGGGCAGGAGTCCTCCCTCTGTTCCACAGATCCTTTCATCCGTCTCGAGTATTCTCCCTCCACCTGGACACCTCCCTCTGGCCTCTTACCTGCTCTCGACCTTTTCATTGAGAACTGTCAGCGTGACATCAGCTGTCTCAATTTCTCTGCCCCTCTCACCCACTCTAAGCTGTTTCTTTCTGAACTTGCTGAACTCCATTCTCTTAGGTCCAACCCCAACTTTGTTATCAAACCTGCTGACAAGGGTGGTGCTGTTGTTGTCTGGCGCACTGACATCTATCTCTCAGAGGCTGAGCACCAACTCTCAGACACTCCTTCCTACCTCCCCCTGGACCATGACCCTGCCACCGAACATCAAGCCATTACTTCCAGGACTGTCATTGGCCTCATCTCCTCTGGAGATCTTCCTGCCATAGCTTCCAACCTCAGTCTCCCAGGCCCAGACAGCCCGCTTCTACCTCCTCACCAAAATCCACAAACAAGACTATCCCGGTAGGCCGATGGCGTTAGCCTGTTCCTGTCCCACGGAATTAATTTCTTCCTATCTTGATTCTGTTCTCTCTCCCCTTGTCCAGTCTCTTCCCACCTACATCCACAATTCCTCTGATGCCCTACGTCATTTCAACAATTTCCAGTTCCTTGGCCCTAAGCGCCTCCTCTTCACCTTCATCCTTCTCCAGAGTAATCAGAGGGCTCTCTGCTTCTTCCTTGAACAGAGGCCCGAACATTCACCATCCACCACCACTCTCCTCCGCCTGACTGCACTTGTTCTCTCACTGAACAGTTTCTCCTTAAACTTGTCTCACATCTTCCAAATAAAAGGTGTGGCTATGGGTACCCGCATGGGCCCCAGCTATGCATGTCTCTTTATGGGGTATGCGGAACATTCCTTGTTCCAGTCCTACTCAGGCCCCCTCCCACAACTCTTTCTTCAGTACATCAATGATTGTTTCGGTGCTGCTTCATGCTCTCGTTAGGACCTGGAAAAATTTATTAATTCTGTTTCCAATTTCCACCCCTCCATCACCTTCATATGGTCCATCTCTGACAGTTCCCTTCCCTTCCTTAATCTCTGTCTCCATTTCTAGTGATAGACTGTCCACCAATATTCATTACAAGTCCACCGACTCCCAAAGCTACCTCGACTACAGCTCCTCATACCCTGCTTCCTGTAAGGACTCCATTCCATTCTCTTAGTTCCTTTGCCTCTGTCGCATCTGTTCCAATGATGCCACTTTCCAAAACAGCGCTTCTGACATGTCTTCCTTCACCGAGGCCTCCCCCCCACTGTGGTTGACAGGGCCCTCAACCATGTCTGACCCATCTCCCACGCCTCTGCCCTCGCACCTTCCCCTCCCTCACAGGACCATGATAGGGCCCCCCTTGTCCTCACTTTTCACCCCACCAGTCTCCGCATTCAAAGGTTCATCCTCCGCCATTTCCTCCAACTCCAGCATGTTGCCACCACCAAACACATCTTCCCCTCACCCCCCTTGTCAGCATTCCGTTGAGACTGTTCCCTCCAGGATGCCCTGGTCCACTCCTTCATCACCCCCAACACCTCATCCCCTTCCCATGCAATCGCAGAAGGTACAACACCTGCCCCTTTACTTCCTCCCTCCTCACCGTCCAAGGACACAAATACTCCTCTTGAGTGAAGCAGCGCTTCACTTGCACCTCCTTCAATTTAGTCTACTGCATTCACTGCTCCCAATGCGGTTTCCCCTACATTGCAGAGACCAAACACAGACAGGATGGCCACTTTGCGGAACACCTTCGGTCTGTCTGCAAGCACGACCCAGACCTTCCTGTTGCTTGCTATTTCAACACACCACCCTGCTCTCACACCCACATGTCTGTCCTTGACCTGCTGCAATGTTCCAGTGAAGCCCAACACCAACTGGAGAAATAGCACCTCATCTTCCGATTAGGCACTTTACAGCCTTCAGACTTAACATCGAATTCAACAACTTCAGACGATGAGCTTTCTCCTCTATCCTCACCCCTTTTTCCTACATTCATTTGTTTTTTATCCACTGATTTTTATTTTTATTCATTTATCCATGGTTTTATCGCCTTTTGTATCTGTCCTTCTATCACATTTTCCATCCTTTTTTTGCCCCACCACCACCCCTCCTCCCACCCCATCCCCAAAAGGGCCACCAACTTGTTCCATGTTGCTGTTTCACACAATGCTTACCCTTGTTCTGTTATTATCTCATTCTACCTCCTTACCTTTTACACCACTATCAGCACCTTATTTTAGCCCTTACCACTACCATTAACACTCCCTTTGTCCTTTAGTTCATGACACCTTTGTCAATCTCTCCTTTGTCCCCACCTATCGCTGGCCTTCTATCCAACTTCACCTGCTCCACCCCCCTTAAACAGTATAAATTTCATCACATTTCCACTTCTCTTCAGCTCTGAAGGAGGGTCACACTGTCTCGAAACGTTAACTTTGTTTCTCTCCACAGATGCTGCCAGACCTGAGTTTTTCCAGCATTTTCTGTTTTTGTTTCAGGTTTCCAGCATCTGTAGTATTTTGCTTTTATCTTAATGTCTCAATGTGCACTTTCATTGTAAGAAACACTTTTATTAACCCAAATCCCTTAGCATATAAATCGATATCCATGTAAAAATACTGATACAAATATCTGCTGATGTATACACACAATCCGGTTGCTTGGTTTTGAGAAACAGACAAGATCAGGTGGTTGAATTGTCCTGTTCTGTAACTTACGTTGATAGTTGACCAGGCTATCCTCTCTTCTGACTGCAGGCACAAGTCTCCTGCATATTTGCTTCTTATACCCTTCTGTCGGACCTGCATATAACATTTGCAATGATGTCCCCTTCTCATTAGCACTGAGCTTTCAAACTCAAGTTACCCTCCAACAAGATGATGGATCCATGGGGTCATCACAAGTGCTCACATCCTGATTGCAGCATTCAAACCACACTGGGCTACTCTGTTGCTCTAGGGTTGTTTGTGTGTAGGCGCAGTTTGATTCATTTCTGCCTACATGTTTGGTCATGTTCTCTCTTCTGGTCATTCTCTGTCCACAAACTGACCCTCTTGCCATCAGCTCTCAGTCCACCAAGCAGCCATTTTGTGTTACAGTAAGAATATATTGTTCAATTGCTAATACTACATTTGGTATGACTTCTACAAAGAAAACCAGTACATAAATTGTTCCAAAAATGTGGATCAAAGGAACAAATTACAAAAATATCAGTATCAAAATGTCAACATTTGTAATAGCAAATGCTGGGCAAGTTCCATTCTGACAATTTCATTGTGATCTTGTTCTCTCTCTATATTGCAAAAGTCAGTAGTTGAGTTACAGATGTTATTCTCTTCATTTACTGACAACTAAACCACACTATCTGTTGTTTAACAACAATGTATAGGTTGCTGTTGCCAGGCTTATTAACACTTCATGCCCACAGCAGTCACCCATTTCCTCTCTGATGGCAAAACTTTAGGCAATGGAGTGACCACCTCTAGAAATGTGCTATCCAGGTAGCTCTCAACCTCGCAGATGCCCTACATGATGCCAGCTGCTGTTTAAACTGCAAAACCCGGAGCTCAAGCTCCTGCAGTTGACGACACTTGCCGTTCAAATGTTGTCCAGAGCTTGGGAAGCATCCTGAAGTTCCAACATGACACAATGTGCATTCGCTGGGACTGAGGTGCTCTGCCATGTCTCTATTTATTACTCAACTAGCTAAACATACCAGAGATAAATTTAAGACTTGTCTCTGACCTGGACAAAAAAAAACTTCACCAGCTACTCACCAATCACCTCTCACTCCCTTTACTCTGGGCTCTCCAAATGAAGACTACTTTTGTTAAAGAAAGGTAATAATTACTATTTGGTTACAAACTTTGCCCACCCTCAGATCTGCTCCCTCGTACTCGCTGCGACTTCAATGTGGACATCACTTAATCAGAACGTTGAGAATCCTCTGTCTGTGCCTCCCTCAGTGTTTCTCCTCGACTGTCAATTCTCTCTCACTGCCTCTCCTTTTTAAAAATGGTCAGCTCCTCCAACAGTGTTTCCTCTTAACTGGTGACTCTGTCTCACTGCCACTCCTTTTTAAACATAGTCAGCTCCTCATTTGGTGCCCCATTCTGACTGGTGCTGAGTGTACATATGCTTAAAATGTTCATGCAAAATTCTATCGACCACTATTTTTAACTTAATTATTAATCTGTCTATTTTATCATTTAGTACTCGTGCTAATAATTGCAGAATGTGCCATCAAGGCTCAAGTGTCTTACATGACATCCAAGTTCAAAAATCAGACGAAGAAACTATTGTATCATGGCAATGAATCTATTGGCTTCAATACATGGCTGGGAAAAAAAAAACAAAAGTATACTGTGGACTGTATAATTAGCTCTTCTTGTCAATCGGTTAGTAAAGCAAATAGATTCAGCCATCTATTTTGTTCAATGAAATGTTTGTTAATTTTTTCCTATTTAATTTGGGGTTATATTCCTTTTTATCTCATTGAATTTTTCCTTTTTCCAGTCCAGACCCATTATTTTTGACTTCATTACCCTTTTCTATTCACAGATTGAAGCTAACTATATTATGGTCAATATTTCCCCATTGTTTTTCCTACTCTTACATTAAATTAATGGCCTCAGTTCATTTCCCAGAACTAACTCGATCAACGCTTCTTTCTTCGTTGGATTGGAAACATGCTGATCTAGGAAAATAATCCTGAATGTGTTCTAAGAATTATCCTCAACTCCAACTACATGCATTAAATGTATTTCAATCTATCCTGGGAGTGTTACAGTCACCTAATATATAATTGTTTTGTTCTTACATATCTCTCTAAATTTGCATCTCCAACCTTCTCTCATCTATACATTTAGATGCTAAATACCAAGAATTGTACCATTTTCCAATTTCCTAATTCTATACCTATTAATTCAAATTTAACACAATACTCTTGGCCATCCTTATGTTCTAATACTGTGAAAGAATCAATGTAAACTACAGTTGCCAACTTATTCAGGCTTCTGGTATAACAGGAAATGTAACAGCATGGATAGACAATTGGCTGATAGCCAGGAAGCAAAGAGGGTAATTTTTACCTAACCCACCCAGCAGGAAACTGATGGGATTAGATCAGCATTGAATTCATGGAAAGTAAAATCAGGCAGGGTATAAATAGGCTACCAATCTGATCCTGTCATTTTCCTGCCAGGTTAAATTGATCCCAAAGAATTAGGGTAAAGATGTGCTGCTTGGATGTTTTAATGGTTTTGGCCTGGCGTAATTGGAATTACTGTTGGTCCCATTTTTGTTCTCAGTACACATTGACAATTTAGACTTGGATATATTAAACACCACATTGAAATATGATGACCATACAACAGTGAGAGATTTGACAAGCAAAGAGGAGCACTGTAAAAGAAATCAGGAAGACAAAGACATGTTAATGGAATCGGCTCACGGGTGCTAGATGAAATTTCATATTGATAAGCGTGTGCTGATGACTTATTGGTCAAAAAAGCAAAGGTGTTGATTTTAACCCAGAGTAGGTTTCAAGGAGGTCAGGTGGGGTAGCGGTTGAGGGAGCTGTTGGTTGTAGTGAATGCATATAATAGAGAGAGACCAAAACAATATAAAACATGAGCGTTTGAACTTTATCTGAGGTTACTTTGAAAGGAAAAATTATGTAAATACTTATACACAGAGGGTTGATTAATAATGCTTTAATGCATATTGCAGAAATAATGTTTATTTAATGCTCCAAAGACACACTTCTTCCATTTCCAGAGTCACTTTCCTAACCTTCTTTCAGGAATTTTACTTTATTTTTGCTCCTAGTGCTTAGGTGCCTGGAGACTGAGCTTCTTGCATTCTCTCTAAACTTGATTTGCAATTGAACACATTATTACATTGCCTCATCCTTTCATCGCTCTACTGGACATAAGAATTATGCAACCATATGTTCCTGACCTGCCTTTCTTCCCCCCCCCCTCCCAGTGTTACCCTTTTCTTTCCTGAGTCACCATTCTTCCGCATTTTATGGACACATATGTATTTTGTCACATGGCATATAAGGAGAACAATGTTATTTACTGTTTATGAACGTAATTAAATTCATGAAAGAAAATGCCGTTTATTCATTTGCCACAAATCCTTTAAAAAAACACTACCTCTGTGCACATCTCTCTCAAACTGCTGCCTAAATCTTCTCAGTGGCCATGTACAATTCTTCCCCATTCCCTCACCTCCCCCATTCCAGCACTCCATTTCGCAACAGTTTAACCTCTGACTCACCATGAGCAATACCATGAAAAATCCACTAATAAATTAAATTATCAATTCATTTGTGTAATCAAATACAAACTCTTTTGAATGTTTTCATCAGGCTTTTTCTTTGTCCAAAACCTAGCAATTGAATGAAGTAGGCGATTCACACAGGTGAATATGGTATTATACATTTGTATGAGTATTCATACATATATCAAATTGGCTACTAAAATCAAAAATTTAAATCAGCTACAATTACTTATCTAATGTATTGCAGCATATATTCTTGTCACTGTCCTTTAATATCTCAGATTACAGGGAGGTTTCATCCTTTATGCATTTGCTTAATGTGATTTGTGCTTTACAGAAATTTACTATCACTTTAAGCATTATTTTGAACATTTATATCAAAGAATGTTTCTATAGTAAATTGTGTGTCACAGTAAATAAGTAAATAAGCACATATATAAATGCATTGATAGCAGCTTTGCACTGTGTGCGCCATAATCCAGTTATCTGAAGATCTCTGGACAGGACAATGGAAGGTCATAAAACAATTAGGGTTAGCAAAATGTGAACTAAATTGAGACTTGGAATCAGATATGCTACAGAAATCACTGCTTAATAAAACACCAGAAATTATATTCATAAATAGCAAAGGATGTGAGCAATTGGAGCTTTGATTGTATTACAAATCCATATTTCTCTATTTGGTTTCCCAAAAGAAGCTTGAACCATGAACTATGGCTTTACATTTTATTTGATAAATGCAGTAAAAGAAAATACAGATTCACTTCCCATCAATTATGACCACGTCCAGTTGTATCTGAGAGACTGAAGAAGTGGAATAAACAGGACTAAACATCACATAACACTGCATTATGGACTTTGGCACCAGATAGAACAAAAGTTTGGGACTTATAGGCATATTTCAGATATTTACCAGGAGAGGGCACAAAAAGGCACTTCAACACTGTAATCTATTAAACTATAAATATTTAAATTCCATCTTCCAAGGACATGGGGACCATCTGTATCATGACCTTTTGGTGCAATCTGTAATGCTACAAGATATAATCTAACTAACCTTTCAAGTTCAGTGGTATGGTTTTGCATTCACTACCAAAATGTGACAGCTAACACAATATTGATGCACGTTATGAATGTAAACATTTGTTTATATGGATCAGACTTAGAGGAAAACTATCTTAAACAGTAGATATAAAATTATTTATACACTATGCAACACTGAAAGACAATTCATATTACATTATCGGTTACTTGCTGTAATTTATGTCATGGTACAGTGTCATTATCAGCTTTACTTTCCTTTTACCCAGATCTATCAACCTTTGCTACACTTAACCATTAGGTTGCTGGTAAGAACAGGGAAAGTTCTCTCTCATTTGGTCAACCAGTTTTGAGGGTTTCTAGCTCATATTAGAACATAAAATCTGTAACAATAAAAAGCATTCAAATATCAGTAGTGGCTTTATAATTGTCATATCAGTGCTTTACAAATAAGATATACTCAGAAAACAAAATTTTAACCGTACTTTTCAATTTACCACTTTTTTTTGTTTTCATCTTACTGAAGATTTTCAATTGCTGTTGTATTCCAACTTTCAGCAACAAAGTTAGGAGGATGGGAATCCCTTTGGGTCTTTGCTTTGAGCTGTATGAATTAGAGAACCATTTCATGAGGGGTCAAAATCTTCAGTTTTATTGAGACCTCAGGCAGTATGTTTCTTCTCATCAATACCCAAGGACTCATATTTATAGACCATGCCAGACGAGACCTACCATCATTGCCTCCATTTCTCTGCAGAGGCAGGGATCGAGCAATGCCATCTGCTGCAAGCTGACTTACAGACAACTTTATGAACTGAAATGGCCTGTCCTGTGACTTGAGGTCACAATGCCATTGGGTTTCTATACAGCAGGATCTTTCCAGGCCACCACAGGAGACAGATAAAGCTATCTGCGATTCACACCATTTAAAGCAACTGACTGAGACCCTATTTGTCAGGGGAAAAACCTTTATTATTTTGACATTGGAAAGGAGACACCAACTGGAGAGGGCACGTTGACTTCAATAAAAAAATGAACAATTGATTCATTATTGTCATTTTTACTGACTGACCATTATTGCTGACTACCGGTTTCACCTCTGATATATTCTGCTGAAACATAAATCATTTAATAGTTTCAGATATATGTCTTTCAGCTTTTTAGATAATTACACTTATTTTTACTATTTTCCCATCTTTGCTTTTAGTTCCACCTGCCTTTTTCTCATTCCAAAATTCTTTGACTCTGCATTATTCAATGATTCTGGTGTATTTTAGTCCTATGCAATCAACATTATAGTTGGTACCTTGCAAACCCATTTCATGCCCAAAAAACATGCAGTGAGGGGCCAATTTCAAGCACTTTCTTGCCTCACCCTAGTTTGATTTTTGTATGACTTGAATCTTAAAACCTTCTCAGATTCTGACAGACGATGTAATAGATAACTCAAATTAATTTTAGTTGTGCTAGCTCTGTGCCTAGGAGGAGGGTGTGAGCTAAAATGAGCTACATTGTTCTGGCTCTACACCCTCCAGTACCCACAATGGCTAGTGTCCCTAAAGTCTGTTTACACACTCCCAGTTTCCCCAATTGCCAAATGCCCCTAAGAGCTCGCAGTTCCTCATTCACCCCTTCAAATGTCTAGTAAACCAATTCCAATAACACACTTCCTCAACTACTCTCCACTAACATATTTCTCCCATGATACTCATTACTTCTCCATCAAGCAGCAGCCCAAATTTTCACCATACACCCACCCTAACCACTAAATTTCTCAATCCCTGAAGTGCTCACTGCACAATACTCACTATCCCTCTGTCCCTCCACTCCTGCCTAAGTGCCCACTTGTGCCTCACAATACTCACCATTCCCCACAACTGCTCACTTCCCTCACTGCTCCAAATCTTCACTACGAGCTAGATTTTCACATTGGAGGTGAAAGACAGAAGCCAGGTTTGTTTCCAGGTCCCAAACCTTCTCCAGGGCTGAAACATTCACTCTTTGGGGTTTTCACAGAGGCATCCCCTTAATTTGTATGGAAACAGGTTTGCTGTCCAATTAAGGGCAGTGGGCAGGATTTTAAAATGGGAGAGCAAATCACAGGCCTTCCAGTTTGGGTGGAGCAACAGACTGCAATAGAGGGTGAGGATAACGCTTATGGGGACAACCTCTGTCAACTTCTTTGAAACATAAAAATGGCTCCTGCAGCCAGGCCACCACTGTGAAGCAGAAGAGGAATCACTCTACAACATGGCCTCTGCCTGCTCTCACACTCACCCCTGGCCTGCTGTTGAGAGTTCAATTCCAGGCAGTTAAACAGCCCATGAGAATTCAGGAAACTGGAGGCCCACTGGAAAATTCCATTTGGCCTCCTTTAATTGCAGTTAACAAGACACTTAATGAGCTTAATTGGCTGCCTGCCTCATGAGGTGGATAACCCTTCTGGCCCCAAACCCGCCTTGGCAAAAATGGCTAGGTATGGAGTGGGGAAACCAGCACATTAGCTGGTGGCATCCAAAAATCCTGCCCTATGTCTCTCTTACTCAGTATTCTTCCCAAATTATTCAACATTTATCTCGTAGCTTTTCACTGCCCCAGCTTCCCTTAACTGCACTCACACCTCTTCTAGCTTCTGACAAATCAAGCACCCCTTTCCCAGATAACATTTTCTCTCAACTACAGTCAGTAAAGCCTCTTCTCTATAAAAACCGTGGGTGCTGAATTCGATCTGAAAACAGGCCAAAATGTGCTGCCTGCTCATTTCAATGACTTCAACATCCATCCAGCACTAACCATGTTGAGTGGCTGGGAACCAATATCATGAATAGCAAGCACCACTTAAAGCTGGAGTTCATTGTGGCTGTTGCAGGAGCTGGCAGCCATTTAGGAAGTGACTCTGAAGTGAGGAACGCGGAAGAATGGCACCACGTTGCAGATAGTGGACTTGAAGGTCTTCGGACACAGGATTTGGTGAAGGAGGTGGAAAGGTGGAGATGTCCTATATCTACAGGGGGCCAGGTGGCCCCCGAACACATGCTCTGAAGACAATGGATAACCATGGAGGTCATGCCAGGGGGGACATCGGGCATGAGCAGTTTGCAGCTGGGCACAAGGATAGCACAGGTTCTGGCTTGCCAGAGAGTAAAGCCACACATAATTTCTGCTGCAGAGGATTCAAATGAACACTCCAATGGGTCAGCCTACAAATAAAGCCTGTTGGGTATGCACAACAAAATCCTTTGGTATATTGGGAAGCCTGCCAGAGAGTCTGAGGTCAATGACAAGAAGCATGGAGGAGTCTGTAGCATACGGGTCTGGCACATACAGAAGTGAGTGCAGTACCACCCACATAGTGATGTAAGAAGGCACATGATCTAGATCCAGGGGTCAATGTGTTGTTGACCAGAGATGGATTAAGACCTAAGCATAGAGATAGCTCATAGCTTGTACCCTTTACTGTACATGTGTAAATAGTTCTACTTGTTAATAAAGACTTACAGTTAACCTGCTGAAAACTACGAAGACTTCTTTAAGAGACACCGCACTGTAACCAACACCGTCCCCAACAGAGCCCAGCACAGAGATTGGAGCCTGTTTTTTTAATCATGGAAGCGGTAGCCAACTCCACTTGCACACTTGTAGAACCCACCATGATGCAGCATCTGATGACTGTTATTGCAACTTCCATTGCAGCATAAGCAGCAGCCACCCAGGGTCTGAGTGTTGAAATGGAAGCTCTGACTGGAGTTATGCAAGGTCAGTTTGCTGCAATGAAAGCTTAGGCTGATGCAATCATTGATGTGGATTATAGTATACAGGGGGCCTGCAGTGTATCACAGCAGCCCAGTAACCTGTCCTTCAAGAGATTATTAAGACTGCTGTTAGTGGCAGTGGTTCAATGAAGCACATCCTCGCTCCGGAAGACAGCATTTATCCTCCTACCCCTGCCACTCTGCCAGTGCCCATGCTGTTGCCAGTCAACCAGCCAGTCCAGACTGCTACAACCCTGCCGAGATGGTGCAGTCTATAGCCATGCCTTCAAGGCCCAGAGTTGCTCGAGTTTGTCCTCCAAGGTCGTCTGCAGTCTCCCCCACCTAAAATTCAGCAAATTTAGCAGCCTTCCACTAGCCATAGTTAGCATTGTGTAGGAGCACTGGACCAGGCAAAGGCATAGTGAAGACACTAAGGACATGCAAAAATGTGATTATGAATTTTGTATGCACTATTCATGATTTCAATCATAAATTTGTTTTGGATTGTTTAGTTTGTGGCGGCTTTTCTTTTTGTATTGTGGCTGAGCAGACGCTGTGTTGGTCAGTAATAGAGGGAAGGGAAGGTCTGTGACAATTGATGGATGGGGAATTGGAGTTGCAGTTACCCGGATGAGTACTTCACCAGGCCTTGGCCAGAAAGGGACTGTGTAGGTTCCTGCTCCATTCCTCTTCTTCCTCCTCCTCCTCATGCTCCTGCTCCTCAGCTGCTCAACCACACAGTCAGTTACACAAGCTGACTCATCATGATGGTGATATTGTGCAGCATGTGGCAGAGCAACACAAATATTGACACTTGTTCCGTTAATTATTCAATGATCCTCCAAAGGGGTCCAGCTAAAGGAAGTGTAGTTCAGCCTGCCAGTGGTCTGCTGTATCACATTTCCTGTGGCAGCGTGGCTTTCATTGTATGCATGCTGTACACACATACGTGGATTACACCTCTCTTAGGAACACCAATCCCACAATTTGAGCTGTTTCATAGAAATTCCATTCCACTCTGCATGGAAGGGTTTCCTGTATGGGCTGCTTCTGCACAACCTCCACGTCTTGGACCTTGTCAGCCGTGCGGACACTTGGTGGTGTTCCATCCTGCTGTCCGGAGGCAGCGAGGGCCTCTGGTGGGAGGCTCCCTATGTGGAAGTCCCCTCTTTTTCCACTGGGGATTTGGTATGGCAGATGCTGCATGCAGCAGTCCCATGCAACAAACAATTAAGATGTTTCGTGGACTTCCAGGCCATCTGTATTTTCTGCAGCCTCGGGGAGTCCATGTTCCACATCTATATAGGTTGTGCAAGGTTGCAGCCCCTCTTTGATTATCTGAGGGGGCTTCCCCTCAACTTTTTGTTGCACTTCAGTCACAGTCCTGATCTTTGGAAGGGGGCAGGCAGATCGAGAAACTTCCTCATTAGCCTGCTCCTGGGCCTGGCCAAGGTGGCCATAAACAGGTCCAGGCAGCTGGCAGTTGAAGGGGTCATTTGACCCAACTTTCTTCCTCTCTTTTGTGGTTACTTCCACGTCTAAATGTTCTTGGAGAGTGGTGTCCGCTTGAGGCCTACCACGACCGATGGGCACAGCAGGGGCTGGAATGCATTATCAGCCCCAAGAACGCTATTTTAATTTAATTTTGATAAGTTTCCTTTAAAATTTTGTTCTTTTTTGTTAGAGTGCCCCTTTAAGGGGCTGTTAATTAGTTAATTGGTTTATTTGATTATTTGATTTACTTAGAAGTGTATAAAGAGACACTCCATTTAAGGGTGGTTCATTAGTTAATTTGATTTGATTTACTCAAAAGAGTACACATGGATTGCACACCGGAGTCATTAACCATGTGGTCAGCAGATACTCATTGTCGCCCAGTTGGTTTGCCATGGTAACTCAAAAAGCCGACTGCTGCATAATAAAGGCATCATGACTGTTGCCAAGATACTGATCTGAGTGAATCATTGCATGTGGTTTCATGGCAGCTGAACATTGAGGGAATTCCTTTTAGTTCCAGTATAGAGCGGAGTTGACATGTGGCACCCACAGAGTTGATATGCATGCAGTCTATAGCACCCTGCATCATGGGAAAGGCTGCAATCCTTGCAAAGCCACACATTCACTCTGCCTGCTTCACCTTTGCAAGAGAGAATGAGATGTAGTTAGCTCTTTTTGAATAGAGAGTCTCAGTGATTTCCCTTATACAACAGTGAACAGCAAGCTGCATGATGTTGCAAATATGTCCAGCTCCTGCCTGGAAGGAGCCAGGTGGATAAAAGTTAATTGCCACGGTCACCTTCACAGTCACTGGCAATATGATCTGTGCCCTGTTCTGAGAATGCAGTTTATGGCTGCAACAGATGGAGATTTCAGTGAGGGTATTTTTACTGAAGTGCCATTGTCTCACATTTTGTTCTATGCTGATGTTCAGGAGAATTGCTCTCTGAACATCCTGGACATATTTAACCTCCCGCTGAGATCATCTTTCCTTTACCTGCAGTTTATCTGGCTCCGTGTGGCCTCTGTTCATTCACAAAAATGACAGAAAATGAACATGCAGGGTATAGCAAACAATTAGGAAGGGAAATGGGGGTCGGCCATTTCGGACTGAAGTGAGGAGAAATTTATTCAGTGTTATGTTTGGAATTTTCTACCTTAAAGGGCTGTGGATGCTCAATCGTTGAGTATTTTCTAGGCAGAGATCAATAGATTTGTGGGTACTAAGGGGATTGTTTAAAAGATATAGGGATAATGCAGGAATCTGGAGTTGAGGTAGAAGATTAGCCATGATCTTGTTGAATGGTGGAGCAGGCTCAAACATCTAAATGGCTTACTCCAACTCCTATTTCCTATGTACTTATATTCTATTCTCCAAGTCGTATTCCAAGGGGAGTAACAACTAATGTACCTATATCTAGGAGCCACTGGTTTGTGCAGAAACCTTGAAGTCAGCAAAAATTCTTTCAGCACCTACCATAACACTTCTGTAGACATTTGCAACTTGAAACAACTACAGGGAGTGCTAAACACTTGTAGAATCCTTGCCTCAGCCAGAATAAATCATCCAGCCTTTAAGTATTGATTCTCCATTTAAATAGCTCTTATGGGTGCCCTTCCCGCTGCTGAACACGTGTTTAGCTATGTGAGGTTAAGAGAGGGTCAAAATCCTGGAACTCCCTCCCTAAAACCTGGTCTACCTCTGCCACATGGACTGGTTCAAGAAGGCAGCTCGCCACGACATTCTCAAGGGCAATTAGGGATGAGCAATAAAACTGCTGGCCTAGCCAGTAGTGCCCACATTCTGTGAATGAATACTTTTTTAAAAACCTGGAGCATCAACCTGCACATGTGCTAATGCCCCAAGTATAGGATTTTCATGAAACTAGCTTTTTTTATTATGTTATTGTGATTTATTGGAAGGTAGATTTATGTGTGTGAGTGTGCATGCTTCTGTCTGTGTGATTTAATTGAATTAAAGTCAGATAGACTGCAAGCTTGAAATTATCAAAAGAAGTTAGGCGTAAAAGGCATTTGAAATGCTAGTGAGTAAACATGGATGAGGGCTTAGCATGTAGGGTATGAGGGAAATTTGCATTTTTAGATAAGTGAAGAGTTGTTTGGGTTTCAAAGGGGTGATAAGATGTTTACAACCAACAAGATAAGCAAGGCCAAGCAGTGTGTTTATTTTTCCCAAAAGTATTGACCATATTGGCAACATGAAAGATTTTTATATTATGGGAAAAGTAAATTAAAAAAGACATGGAGAACAATGGAGTTTATAGATTAGAGAGAGAGAGAAACATATATAGAGAGAATGGAAGGAAATACTTTGGAATTCCACTGTCCAGTGGGTGCTGTGGTAAACTTGCTGGCTTGATTATTTAAATTTAAAATCTATTTTGGACTGTTGCCTTAAAGGAGGTGTGCAGTTGGGAGTCAGGTTAATTACGAATTTTTGGGATTTGTTACAGTGTTAAGTAACTGTAATCTTATATATGTACTTGAAATCTTTTCTTTTATTAATAATTGTTTTAATTTAGTTTTTAAAATCTCTAAAGATATTAATGGACTCCTTCCGATTTCAGTGCACAAATTTTCTCATAATAAACACAAATTGCAAAACCATTGTGATAGTGTGGCCAAGTTTCCCTTGTGGATTTGGTCCACCTGGCATACATCACCCACCATGTTGTAACCAGGATCCAGTGCAATTCCCCCAAAAAAGAGAAAGAGCAAACCATGGATGCCATTTTGGAGCTCTAAGGGCCTATATAGCAGCTAGATAACAGACACATCCAATTCCAATTCCAATTACTTGCCCTGCATCTTCTGACTTCTTATGAGCAAAGCCATAGGTGATCAACTAGTAATATATTTTAAATGGTATAATAGCTCTGTAACTATGCTCTGACATTATACATTTTCATTGACAGAAATTTTAAAAATCACAATTCTATAGCTATCCCAACTATTTACCAAATTTTCCAAACCTGAAGCACAACCAATAAATTATTCAGAAAAAAAAAATCTTTTCAGCCAGCACATTCCTGGAAACACAAATGTCTAAAGTCCAGAATAAGGCTTGTAACTTGATAAAGACACAAAAGTGCATACTTCACAACAACATGATTAAATGTATGAATAAAACAGTATCTTGTATTTTTGAGTCCATGTTTTCCATGTTTTCATTTGAAGGACTCAGCCTTTCTTAAATGTCTGGATGGCGAATTAATGGAGCTGTTTTTTCCAAGTAGATATAGCCAACGGAGTTGCCTGCTGGCCGCAAAAATCCACTAATTGTGGGCTGTGCGCTTGCAAGTTTCCCAATATGCACAGCCTGCAGGTCAGACTCCCTGCTGGTACTCAACACATGTCTTTACACAGAAATGAATACCAACAAGCATAAATTTCAGCGACCTACTGTGATGAAAAGAAGATAGTAAGCGACTCTGGACTCCCACTTTAAATTTTAGTTGTTGTATTGAAAGTTCTGACCTGCCAGAAAGCTCAGTTTACTGATGCAGTCTTTGCACCTGACAATTTTTGGAAGGAAGCTCTGGCTCACAAATAGACTAGTTGTGCCTCCCCAACAATTGACATTTCCTGGGCCAGCTGTGATCCAGGCTGTGATGAAGGCCTAGGTCTCTGGAGAAAAATCTCCAGTTTAAAAAAAAGCATTCTCATTTATAAAGGGATAATAAAGGTACCTGTATGTTTTCCATGGGCACTGGCAACATCTCTACTTTAAACTATGACAGGCACACCTGGAAGAGCCTCGAGGAGCATATGGGCATTGGTCATTCAGGCAACTGAATAGTCAGCTAAGGACAGAGAAAAAGAAACATACAGATCAAGCAGAAGATGAGAGATAGTATTTGCTCCTCTTAATTTAAGTTCTTTAAAATAAGTCGAATTTTAAAAACAAAACCTCTAATTGCAACAATATTTTTTAAAATCTTAACTCGGACGTAACATTTCCAGTGACTGCAGAAGGTTTACATAGAGTCTTGTTTTGATGAAAAATATTGAGTCTGAACAATGCATACTGTTATTAATGCACAAATTGGCCAGAAACTTTTAGCAAAGAGATACCCTGTGAAGTGTAATTTGCTACAATTGCTGGATGATTTGCATTGCTCTGGCATTAGTTTCACCATAACAGCCCCTTTCCCTTAATCTCCCTGTGAGTTTCATGAAGTTGCTGCATTTGCGCATTAATTGCCCATCACAGAAAGTTAAATCTAATAATTAAAGGCACATGTGCCCTTTTAACATGATAATTGTTAATGAATGCCAATCAACCACTCTTGCACAGAAAGTGAACAATTGCGAGTGGGAAATCTCATTCCTTCATGTTGTAAGTTGTTTTGGGAAATTTTTAAAAATTCAAAACGTTAAATTTTTACATCTTTTTCCTTACTTCTCCTTGCTGATTTTTGCTCTTTTAATCTAGCCTTTCCCTCTGTTAATGCCTCTTTCTGTATCTACAGGAAGGAAATAAAGATAGGGAAAGAAAAATTGGATTAAGGAAGAAAAAAAGAGACAGAAAGGATAAGTAAGGAAAAAAATTAAGTTTTAAAGTTTGACATTTTCAGTCTCCAACAACAATTCACTGCCTAAAGAAATGAGATTCCAGAATTTGAATGATTTTCTTTCTTGACCAGAGAGATTAGCAGTGATTAAGTATTACATTGCTAAAAAGGTACTTGCATTTTAATTATCATAGATCACAGGGTATAAGTCGACTTAGCATATAAGATGGCCCCATTTTCTTGGCACCCAAAATCATGGTTAGGCCTTAGCTCAGTATAAAAATCGACCCCCCTTTTCTGCTAAGAAATGTTAGACTCACATTAGGAGTCAGCCTCAATTTTTTACCTCAGAAATGCATGTTTTACTCACCTAATAAGTTAGTGCATGGGATCAGGCAGACGATACAGGCCATGTTGCCAAGAAAATGTGCGAGAATTTAAGATGCGCCCACACAGAGCAGACCGCATGTGGTGACTGAGGAACAGAAATGGATCCCCTGGCAGAAAGCATGAAGCTGGTTTCAAGCTAAAAGTCGTAACATTTGCTAACTTGTCAATATCTGTGCTGTAGCGAGAGAATTCAGTGTTAGTGTAAAACCAGTATGAGAATGGAAGAAGGAATCTGCGCTGAAAAAGATGCCCAAGTCCAAATGCACCATCAGAACAGGGTCCAGCTACTGGCCTGATCTTGAGAAGCATATATCAGAATGGGTCCTCGAAAATCATCAAAATGGTTACCTCCTTGCTGGAAATGCAATACATATACATACACTTAAGTGGGCCAAAACAAACCCTGAGGCCAGCAAGGATTTCACAGCAACAGCTAGTGGTGTAGCTGCTATATAGAATGAAAATATCTAGTGCTGTGACAGAAGACCAAGATTGCTCGGAGACCACAAAAAGATCTTGATGCCAAAATAACCAGTTTCTTGCGATTTCATCATCAGATAGAGGCAAAAACATGAGTACCTATTCTGTCACATCGACAAAACGGTTGAAACGTCCATGAATTTCAATATGACCTGTAACTGAATTGTGGAGTGCATAAGATCGAAAACAGTTCTAGTGAAAATGACAGGACATGAGAATACAAGATTCATGGGAGTCCTAGCCTGTGTAGTTGACAAAACAAAATTAAAGCCTATGGTAATTCTGAAACATAAAACCATGCCGAAAACCAAGTCCCCTGTAGGAGGTTTTGTGCATGTCCAGGACCATGACTGGATGGATGAGGATGGAGCAAAGTGTGGAAAAGGTGTCCTCTTGGCCTATGCAAAGAGTACAGCTTATTAATGTGGGACATGTTCAGATTCCAAATAACCAATGAGATCAAGAGGTGCTAGCAAAGAAATAACAAATTGCAATTACAGCATGGGGTCCAACACCCTCAAATTCAATCTTTGGATGTGTGCCTCAACAAGCCATTCAAGGATCATGTTCATGCCGAATGGAAGAGGCAGATAGTTCATGGAGAAAAAACCTTAATAAAGAGTGGAAATATGCATGCTGCCTCGCTTGATTCTTTGTGCAGTTTCATCATAAAATAGCGGGGTGGTATTAATGCACAAATATCATCAGATCATTCAAAAAGTGCAGAATATCCAATTCAATTAATAGAGAAGAAAATGATTTGTTGTAGAGGGACAATTCTGAAATGAAAGGCACCAAATCTGATACAGAGTGGGATCCTTATGATGATGCCACTGCCAAAGTGACTCAGAATGAATTCAATTAATCTGATGAATGATGAGTCAGATGTCGAAGACAATGAATTTTACAGTTTTTAAAATGTTTTGATTATGGTTAAAGATATCCTTGTAGAATGAATTCATTCAATACATTGTGTCAGATTGATTTAGTTTGAATTGCCAGTGTTATTTTTTTTCCATATTTCAAAATGAAGACCACCTACACCAACACCAGCAGTTCACATTTTATACTCAGCATATAAGTCATCCTCCATTTTTGAAAGGTTATTCTTCAAAGGTTGATTTATATGGTGCAATCTATGGTATTAGACTCACATTTTTGTGTCAAGTTTAATGAACAATTAATGTGTAAGCCCAGCACATTCTTAAACATCACAGGGAGGCTAAGGGTGAGATGCTGTTTGTGTGAAACAAATGAAGGAGCGGCCTAAATCAAGTTGGGGAAATTTGCAACTCATTAAGTGTCTCCTGAAATCATTGACCCCCTCCCCCCCCAATTTGCACATTAATAATGGTGTGCAGTATTGATAGCCATTATTTTTTCAGGAAGTCCTTGTTCAATATATAAACATAACTGTTAATCTATCTCCTTAAAACTGAGGTCATCCAAAACTCTGTTGCCTAAATCCTTCCTTACCTCAAGTCCTATTCGTTCATTACTCTTGGGCTCACTGACTCACATTAGTTCTCATTCAAGTAATGCCATAATTTTAAAATTCTCATCTTTGTTTACAAGTCCCTCCATGGCCTCCAACACCCCACCCCCACATCGCCCCCCACCTCCCCCAGCCTTTCTGCAATCTCCTCTGGCCCCAAGATATCAGGGTGCATCCAGTTCTGGCCTCTTCAGCATGTCTGATTTTAATCACCACCACTGGCGACTGTGCCTTCAGCTGTCAAGTACCCAAGCTCTGGAAATCCCTCCCTAAACCTCATCGCATTTTCACTTTTCTTTTCTCCTTTAAGACACGCCCCAACCATCTCTGCCCAAGCTTTTGGTCTTCTGCCCTAATATCACCCTATGTGCCTCTGTGTCAAAATTTTGTTTTCTAATGCTTCCGTGAAGCACCTTGGGATGTTTTATTGTGTTAAGTGTGTTATATAAACACAAAACAAAAACAGAATTACCTGGAAAAACTCAGCAGGTCTGGCAGCATCGGCAGAGAAGAAAAGAGTTGACGTTTCGAGTCCTCATGACCCTTCAACAGAACTAAGTAAAAATAGGAGAGGGGTTATATTTCACCCCTCTCCTATTTTTACTTAGTTCTGTTGAAGGGTCATGAGGACTCGAAACGTCAACTCTTTTCTTCTCCGCCGATGCTGCCAGACCTGCTGGGTTTTTCCAGGTAATTCTGTTTTTGTTTTGGATTTCCAGCATCCGCAGTAGTTTTTTGTTGTTTATATAAACACAAGTTGTTTTTGCTGTTGTACCTAAATCAGTTAAGGACATACAATGAAAGTATATTTTTGTGTAAGCTACCCACTTGCCCACCTTTCCTTCAATGGAAAAGCTACAGAAATCCTGGAGAAACAGGTTCAGCAATCTTTATGTCATCAATAAAATGGCCAAACTTATTTCATTTTAGGACCCATTATCGCCAGTAAAGAGAAAGATTTTTTTTATTTCATCAGTTTTGGATAGATTTAAAACCAATTCCCAGTCATAAAAGGACATTGTTCTAACCAAGTGGTGTTTCCTGAAAATCTCTTTAAATATTGCAGAGCCTTGTAAAGAGAAGGGCTAATTTGTGGTTAAGTGTGGGTTATACGCGAGTGTGTTTTTATATTAAAATATAAAAGCATTTGGAAGTGCCTACCTATGTTTTATAATGAACTATGCTCACTCATGATAGATTGCAAAGACTAAACTCAACTAGGTTAACTGAATTTCAGCATTGAAGAATGAGAAAAGGGATCTCCTTGTGTTCATTTTTTTATTATTTTATTACAGGTTACTGGTACTTATTAATTATCAAATGGAACTGAACAGCTGAAAGATACAAAAAACCCCATAAAAATATGCATTATCTAAAAACCTGAAACATTCTTTATTATAATTCATATTGTATTTACTCAATATATTTACTGTATTTACTGGGGATTATTTTGACCAAAGGGCATAAACAGGCTCAAAATGGTTGCAGTGCCTATAAGACACACTTATTTGAAAGTCTGGATTTAACACACTAATTTGATCCTAAGTGCTCATTAGCATGATTTGAACTTGCCTGAAGGTGCTAAACAGACACCTGCAGGTTTTGTGCTCAAGTGCTGATTAAATACAATTTTTGTGGAGCAGTATATATGAGCTTTGGAGGTCTTGTGGCACATTGGGTAGCATCCCTGCTTCTAAGCCAGAAGCTCTGGGTTCAAGCCCAACTCCAGGACTTGATGGCCAAGAAAGTTGTGTTCAAAACATGGCCAAATAGTTTGAGTGTCAGCTTGATATGCTAATTGCAGATGGTAAGAGCAGGGTCAACTGTGTGATAGGAAGAAAATTGGAATCACTACCATCACTATCCATAGCTCTGGATTACAACATGCATGTAAAAGTCCATGTTTCCATAGCAACTTGCATTGCTGACTGAAGAGTTGGAGTGTTCTGGCTGGCAGACAACAGATTGCAGGATGGCTCAGGACCGAGGGAGATTCTTAAACGTAGAAGTCCAGGGGAGGAGGGATTGCCTTGTACCCAAGGAGGGAATGGGCACCCTCCTGTCCCCACGTCTAGCTGCAGCTGGTGCTGCCCTACCTGCCATTATGTCCTCCTCCCATTCCTTGTCCAGACCAAGGAGGACCCCTAGCAAAATGCCTTGACCACATATTCTATTTCTCCTGGTGACTCCTATAATATGTCCAAAATGGAGTAGCAAGGCACTTCCCCTTTCTAGGTGATGTGCTCAGAGAATTTTAGGAATAAATGTTACTGGAGTATTGGTAAAGTCTTCACAAAGTGTTCCAGAAAATATCCCAATTTGTTTCTGAAGTCCTCATCACAGCTTCAGCAACAATACCCATGAAATGACAGAACAGAAAAAAGGTGCAACAGGCAAGGATGACAGAGACAGAGGAGCAAATAAAGAGGTTTCCGCAGTGAATAGCAGATGGGTTTCTCTTCCCTCCACTGGTATCAGATTTTCATCTTTAGTAGAGCGTACAATTATCTTCCCCAGATTGCAGTTCAATGCAGAGAGCTTTGCTGACCAGGATTCATGCTCAGTCAGAGACTGAATACTGGGATGTTTGGAATGCCAGTCACTAGGGGCAGTATTTATGGAGGATAGGGTTGCACAGCCAGCTAGAGAGCCAGTGAGAGCCCTGCATCATCTCCTTTTGGGAAGTCCTACTGAATTTAGTGCCAATCAGGCATTTAGCTGGGCAGCAGTGGGCATTCCCCAGGATCAAGAACCCCAGGGGCAGAAATCCTGCCACCTGAGAGTTGCGAGGCAATTAGAGGTCAGCAGCTAGAAGCAGCCCTACCTACTCGAGGCCCTGGATTGCCGAGAGACCAAGGTCACAGGTGACTGATGTTGAGATGGGGGTCATGGGATGGAAATCATTGGGGAGGAGGCATGGGGTCAGTAGTGTGCTCCCCCAATGCCACTCCCACCCTCCCTGCTTTCTGATGCCAGGTACCTTGATTAGGCACTGAGTGCCTTTGAATGAAGGATCCCGCCTCCCCCGCCCTCTACCCGGAATCCCATGTTGCTTTTTAGGCTTCCCACATGGCAAGTCCCCAGCATGCCACCCGTTGAATGCCAGTGGCAGTGGGATAATGACCTTAAGTGGACATTAATTGGCCACTTATGGGACTCAATTGTGCAGCAGGAAGGCCATCCATGAGCCTTCCCTCCCCGGACATAAACAAGCAGAGGAGGGAAGGTGACGGTGTTCCTACCCGCCATACCCCCGCCCGCTTAAATTCCTCCCACCACCAAACTCGCTTCAGGGGAGGGCATTAATTTCTGACCTAGGGGTTAGACAGTTTTGACCATACCGTATATAGAGCTAAACAATCGCACAACAAACCGGTCAGATCAAAACTCTACTGTCCTGTCACATTCAGTTGTGAATGGTGGTGGACAATGAAATAAGTAAGAGGGCAAGGCTCCTTGAACATCCCCATCCTTAATCCTGGTGGAGCCAAGCATGAAAGTGTGAAAAACAAGGCTGAAGTATTTACAACCACCTTAGCCAGAAGTGTTGCATGGATCATCCATTTTGGCCTCCTCCTGATGTCCCCATCATCACATGCCAGTCTTTAGTCAATTTAATTTGCTCCACATGATATCAAGAAATGGTTGAGCAGACTGAACACAAAAAAAGCTTTGGGCTCTGATAAAATCCTGACTATGGTGTTGAGGACTTGTGCTCCAGAACTAGCTGTGCTTCTAATATAGCTACAGCGCCGGTATATATCAGTCCAACAAAAAGCAGGACAAATCCAGTCTAGCCAAATACTGCTCCATCATTCTACTCTCAGTCATCAGCAAAGTGATGGAAGGTGTTGTCAACAGTGCTACAAGCAGAAGTTACTCACCAGTAACCTGCTCACCGATGTTCAGTTTGGGTTCTGCAAGGGCCATTCAGTTCCAGACCTCATTTCAGGCTTCGTCCAAACATGGAAAAAAGAGCTGAATTCCAGAGGTGAGGTGGGATTTATTTCCTTTGATATCAGAGCAGCAATTGACTGATTGTGGCAACAAGGAGCCCTATTAAAACTGAAGTCAATGGAAATCAGGGAAAACTCTCTACTGGCAAGAGCCATAGCTAGCAATGAAAGATGGTTGTGGTCCCAGGCCTGGGACATCACTGTAGGAGTTCCTCAGGATGGTGTCCTGGGCCCAATCATCTTTAAATGCTTAATCAAAGACCTTCCTTCCATCATAAGGTCAGAACTGGGGATGTTTTCTGATGATTGCACAATGTTTAGTTCCATTTGTAACTCCTCTAATAATGAAGTGTGACATGCTTGCACTGCAGCAAGACCTGGACAATGCTCAAGCTTGGGCTGATAAGTGGCAAGTAACATTCATGCCAAACAAATGTCAACAATGACCATCTCCAACAAGGGAGAGTTCAGCCACATCTTGTTGATATTCAGCAGCATTACCATTGCTGAATCCTCCACCATTAATACCCTGAGAGTCAACAGCAAGGTACCTGCAGTGGGTAACTTATTTCCTCAATCCCCAGAGCCTATCCACCATCTAAAAGACACAAGTCAGCAGTATGATGGAATACTTGCTTAGATGAGTGCAGCTCCAATAGCACTCAAGAAGCTTGATGCCATTCAGGAAAATGCACCCATTTGATTGGCAACCTATCTATCACCTCAAACATTCACTCGCTCCATCCCTGGTGCACTGTGGCTGTAGTGAGCACCATATACAAGGTGCACTGCAGCAACTCACCAAAGCATTTCCAAAAGCACTTATCATCCTGAAACCTCTACCACCTGGAAGAACAAGGGCAGCAGGCACATAGGGAACACCACCTTTCAAGTTCCCCTCCAAATTACACACCTTCCTTACTTTGAACTACATCTCCATTCCTGTGTCAAAATCCTGAAACTCCCTACCTAACAGTTCTGTGAGAGCACCTTCATCATAATGATTGCAGCAGTTCAACTCTCAAGCACAATTAGGAACAGGAAATTAATTCTGGCCTTGTCAATAATGCCCATCTCCCACAAATAAAAAAATAATGTGGTCTTTCCTTCTGTTCTCATTTTGGCTCTCTGGCGTGCAAGTTAATTTCAGGGATTTTTATGCAGGGAAATTTAAGAATGCTTAGCTTCTTTGACTGCTGTTTTCATTTTTACCTGAGCAACTTGCATGAGACTCTAACTTGTTTTTTTTCTCTATTAGTGACATATTTTAAATTATTTTCATGCATTCTTTTAGTTTCCTTTTATGACGTTTACACGAAAGATAATCACACATGCGTTAGATTTTTAACTTGCAAACCTGGCATAAAATTGGTGTTGCGATCAACATCCATAATAGAAACTGCCTGATTTTTCTTCCCATTAATTTCAACAGAGATTAAAATTGAGCAGTTTCTGTACAGATGGCTGATCTGTAACACCAGTTTTACCCTAGGGCGACAAGTTGAAAATCTGCTCCACAGTGTTTGGCAGTTTTCTATGCAACGTGCAATGATCCTTCTGTTGCCAATATTATTGAATGTTTTGAGGGGAGAACAGCTGGGCCTTGTTCAAGGTGCAATTTGGGCTATCTTGTAATACCTGTTTCCCATTAATATCAAGATGATTTATACTGTTATATTTGTAATGTTACCTTTGGTGAGATACCTTTGGAATATTGTGACCAAAACATTATTTAAAGTTGTATCTTAATTGAGATTATGCATTAACCAGTGCATGACCAAGTTAAATATTTTACATAATTCAAAGGCTATTGGCAATTAGGAAGTATGCATTACTGCCATTATAATGTGCATGATTATAAATGTACCAACGTTTTCAGCAATTCAAATGCTATATCCTAGAAAATGTGTATATTGCAAGGAAAATAGAGATAGTTTAAGTAAGTTATATTGGTATTTGTTGGTTTTAGGAATGAATTTTAGCTTTAAAGTTTAAGTTTGATTTGTATTTCTGTATCTGTGTGTTAAGAAAGGTTAATGGAGTTTTAGTTTCACTTTCAAAAGGTACTTGTATTTTTAGTGAGCAGTTTTATGACTCCTAAAGAGAAGGTAAGCATACAGGGGTAGAAGAATTGGACTGTTGCCTAGCAACAGGGGACTGGAGAGGCAGGTCCCTGCCACAGAGACACACACAAGAGAAAAGACAGCAGTTTGATTTAGAAGCTGTTGGAGTTCAGCTGATTTGGAAGACACCTGCCAAACAGAAGCCACCTGGAAGGGACAGATAGCCAGTCCCAAGCTAAAGAAAAACCCCAAAAATCTAGAGGCGTGGAAGAGGGGAAAGTTCAAAGAAGGCTTTCTAGTCAAAGGAAGGACAGGAGCCTGGAAAAGGTCTTGTCAAGTAAAGGTAAGAATGAGGGGCAAAGAGAAAGACTCCAAGCTTCAGATTTGAAGAGACAAAAGCTACAAAAAGCAGATTTAAAGTGAGAACAGCTTGCAAGAGGAAAGAAGGCAAAGAGACAACTAAAGGTCTGTAACTCTTTGCAATAGGCATGTGAGGCAGTGGTACTGTTGATGGCTGAGTCAGTGAGAGAGAAAGAGTGCCTGGAAGGCAGATTGAATGCAAGACCTCGCCTTGGAGTCTTCTCCCAAACCGACACTTTCCCTCAGACACCTTCTGCAAGGGTTCAATTCCAGGGTTTTGAACTCTCCTTCCGATGTTCATTTCCCCTGGGCATAGCATCTGGTTAAGGTGGCATCTGTCACTTGGTTTCAGAGTGTGGTGAGTCTGACCACAGATTGCCTATTGGCACATGGACTGTGTACTTACTGTGAACATTAAAGTATAAGAAAGCTTTTGTAACTTGTGTTATCCTTACAAATCTGTATACATCTGCAAAGGTATAGTTGTGGATGAAGGAGTATCAAAATATAGTTAATCTTTTCTTGTTGAATAAATGTTTTATTATTTTGTTAAAAGTTCATCAGCTGACCCCTGTGACTCTGTTCAGTAGCTAATCTCCACGTATCTAAACAAACAAATAAAAGTTAGGATCTATCAAGCTGGGTTCCACCCTGGGATTAGGATAGTCCAGGGGTAACCTCAGCTGGATCATAACAATATGTACAAGATTCCTGATTAGTGAAAGGTTTAGGTGTGAATTATTAATGCGATTGTCATGAATGGAATTTATTTGGTACTCCATAGATCTCATTAACAGTCCTGTTTACACCACTTGCACATAATTATTATAAGTAGAAGATCTCTTGTGAGTTAATCCTTTTTTATCCCATATAAGTTACAGTGTACTATCCAGACCACTGGTTTACAGTGGCTCAATAAGTTAAAAAGCATTTTTATTTCACAGTATTGTAGCAGTGTATTCAATTTGGATTCCATGAAGTGTGGGGAAACTGTTTTCAATAATATGATCATTTCAATAAAAAGCTATTTTGATCTCTAACCTTTCTGTTTAAGACCAAGGACGGTGGGGAAGACATTTCAGGAGGCATGTAGGTAGGTTGCAGATATTGGGCTGAATTTAACAGTCACAGCAGTGGGCCCATTCACTAGCTGGAAAGAGGGTGTCACGGCCCCGCCACAGCCATCCCCAGGAGGTCAAATATGGTCAAAAGCTAATCAGGCACTCGCCTGGCCAGCACCAATGTTCCTGGGTCCTGAACAATGGTGATCCCACCTCTGAGAGTTGCCAGCCAATCAGAGGCCAGCAGCAGTTCAGTATCAGCAGTGCCATCAGATACAGTGGCGACATCTAGTACTGCATCTGAATTTGCTGAAAATGTTGGTACATTTATAATCATGTACATTATAATGACAGTAATGCATACTTCCTAATTGCCAGTAGCCTTTGAATTATGTGAAATATTTAACTTGACCCCAGAAGAAGGATCATCATAGTAGCCTTAGAACATAGGTAAGTGGAGTGGTTCACTGGAGCCAGTAAGGCAAGCCCTAGCAAGGTGGAGGGAGGTGGGGGGTGGATCAAATTTGTACCCTTGCCCCCACTACTTAATTTAAAACCCTCTCTACTTCCCTAGTTATGTGGCTCGCAAGAACATCAGTCCCAGCATGGTTCAGGTGTAGACCGTCCCAACAGTACAGATCCCACTTTCCCCAGTATTTGTGCTGTGTCCCTCGAACCGGAACCCACTTCTCCCACACCAGGCTTCGAGCCACGCATTCATCTCCCTAATCTGATTTGCCCTATGCAATTTGCACGTGGTTTAGGTAATAATCCAGAGATTATGATATTTGGGTTCTGCTTCTTAATTTGGTGCCAAGCTCCTCATATTGACTAAGCAGAACCTCCTTCTTTGTCCTGCCTATGTCATTGGCACCTACATGGACCATGATAACTGGGTCCTCCCACTCCCACCACAAGTTCCTCTCCAGCCCCAAGCAGATGTCCTGAACCCTGGCTCCTAGCAGGCAACATAGCCATCTGGACTCACGCTCTTTGCTGCAGATAACGGTGTCAATCCCTCTGACTATACTGCCTCTACTACTACTTCATTCCTTGTACCTTCCCCGCCCCCCCAGCTGAATGGCTTCCTGTACCATGATGCCATTGCCAGTCAGCTCATCCACCCTGAAGAACCTGCTCTCATGCAAAAAAGCTGAGAAAAACCTCAGGCCTGTTGGACAATTGCAAGGGCCAATGTTCCTGCACTCCTGCCTCAGTGTCCCGTCACCTGTCCCACTTGCAGTCACACCTTCCTGTCCCTGACCACTGACCAAATCAGAAGACTCCATCCTAAGGGGTGTGGCCGCCTCCTGGAATAAAGCGTCCAGGTAACTTTGCCCCTGATACTGTGCTGCAGTATCTGCAGCTCGGCCTCCAGCTCAATAACTCGGAGCCGAAGTTCCTGCAGCCGCAAACACTTACTGCAGATGTGTTTGCCCTGGATCACACCGGTATCCATAAGTTCCCACATCCTGCATATCACCTGCCCTGCCATCTCCAATATGTGTTAATTAATTAATAATTGCTAATTAATTAATAAAACTTACACTTCTCAGTAAGTTTTGGCACTGTCAGTAAACTTTACAATATTGATGAAACAATACAGTACTTACAATACTGATAAATCTAATAACACCAGTTACTGGTTTACCTGCTTCCTTCTGCTGCATCAAAGTGGAAATCAAATACTGGAGGCTGAAAAAGATAGAAGGAAAAAAGCACCTCCTCCCCGCCCTTCACTGAACTCCCCACACTCAGCACACTTTACTTCCAGCGGTAAACCTTATCTAAAGCACCTCTTTCCCCCATGCACCAAATTCCCACTTTGAACCAAATTCCCAAATCATTTGGTGTCTGTCTCACTCAGGCCGAAGTCTCCCCTTACTGACTGTGTGCCTGAACCTATGATTGAAGTGAAGGTGGGAGAACCCTATATGGAAATTCTATTCTTTAATGTTTAAAAAAGTATATGAATTCTTAGACTGCAGGCTGGTCCAAGTAAATGGCAGTATCTATGGACAGATAATTTTTTTAAAGTTCCAAGCTCGCCTATCCTGGCATCGGGACAGGCACTTGCATTCTGATATTATTACAGTAATATTAACCCTCCACTTCAAAAGGAAATAGTCATTTGAAAAATTAATTATTTATTATTGTTTTCCCTCCATTCTGTTTATTTCTAATATTCAAGATTGAGTTTACTTTTTTCTACTCAGACAACTTACCTTAACCTTTTTCTTTCTTATGAAGACCAAAGTTAAAGTATTTTCACTGCCTTATTTATCTCACTGCCTCCCTTCTTGAGGTTGGAAGAACTTGAAAAGAATCTGCAAAGGCCATTTGTTTCAGCCAATCAAAAGTCCAAAATTGAAGATTTACATATCATACACATGAGCAGGTCACTATCTAACTCTTAACCACATATCCACATAATCACAAAGGAGGAAAGTTTGCTGAAGGAAAAATAACTTTCACTCTAGCACCTAACCATACATCAACAAATGGACTTGTGTATGCCGGATTAAAGATTAATTGCTATGGTTCTGATAAGAAAACATTTCTGATCTTCTAGGGTTAGGAATTAATTTTGGGAAAGATTTGTGTGAATGAAAAGAAACAGGCACTAATCCCCACTGTCCACCAAATAACATAAAAACTTCAAATTGCCTCTTTCCTGCTCTTATCTAAAATTTAAGACACTTCCCCTTACCCTGTCTACAATCACCTACCAAGAAACAATATTGACTGTGTCTGCCACCAATACTTCTATTTTTAGACATCTGTAGCATATTCTCAGAATTACAAAGTAAACTTTGAAAGTGACAAAAATATTGCTTATAAAACAGAAAACTAACCTGAAGGCGCTACTCCAATTAACTGCATTGGGTTATAAGGAAACCCCCAGGTATGCATTTTAGTTCCCAATAATAACCTGTGGTATTGTGATCTGCATTTCAATGTATTTTTTCTTGCACAGTAGGAATATTAAGAATTACTCTGCATGCAATTATTAAATAATTAAGCCTATATTGAATATGAAAATAGATGTTATTTTTGCTTTGTAAGTGCATTTTTTCTTGAAAGAGAATATTAGCAGAACATCTGAGTTTTCGTAATAAAAGGAATTTGTTTGCCTTAAAAGGTAGATAAATCTTTGTTCTATTATTTGACTTATCTATTATATCCCAGGGTTTCTTACAAATTAAGATCTCTTGTTTTAATTTTTCTGTTCTGCAAACTAAAATTTGTATCATTGTACATCCTTTAAATTGAATATAAATAGGTCTTACGTACAAAGTAGAAAAAACTACAGAATTTTATACCTCCTGTATGAGATTTTTTACATTATAAGGTATAGTTATATCCATGGTCAATTAGAGGTACACTCTTTTGCTGGTGGCAAATAATTTAATTGTGCATTCCATTATATATGCTGAAAATAGATTTATTATGAAATTTTATGGGTTTTTTGCATGTAATACTTCAGGGCAGTTCAGTAAAAATTATAACGGATGTATTTGAGTGCACAGTAATTGTTGAAGTAGAATTATGGACCATATCCATTCTCAAATGAAGTACTAGTCATGCATGTGGTTTTCATTAATGCATGGAAATGCACACTTGAATTCCTTCAATGGTTTGATGAGACATTTTTAGAAAAAAAAGTGAACTGGAAATGAAAATAAACCAGAGAGGCCATGCACTCAATGTGTGTTACAGTGTAGTGGAAATGGAAATTCTGAATCATTTCATCTAATTGTCAGCACATCTATCAAAGTACCATGTTTGAGGAATATAGAAGATTGCCATAAGAGGTCTGTCACTTACATTGAGATGAAAATTTCACATGGATTCGATACAAGAATAGAGAATCTGCTTCCTGACTAAACAGTACAAGTGTATTTCTGTTAAATTCCAGGTGCCTTTAATGAAGAAGCATCCAGTTCCTTGTCACAACTTATTTTAATAACTCTGGAGATTTTCTGCTATATTAATTTCTCGAATTAAAACAAACAGTTGCATCAAACTAGCATTATTTATCTGTGAGAACACTTATAATTCCACTAAAACAATTTGAAGTGCTTTCTTAAGTTTTATTCCCACAAACATGGTTCAAACTTTTCCTGACCAAGTACCCAAATTCAATGCTGCAACTATGGTTAGTATTTTAATCTTCATTCTAAAGTGGAATTCTGCCTAATTTAAATTAAAATAACAAATGCACCCAGAGCACAAGTAACAATACTAGTTTAAAAAACATGATGATATAAATATATATTCCTATTTATTACTTTGATTTATATTGATCATTTGCTAAATATTAGAACTTTAGAATTAAAAGTACATAATAATTTGGCTGAAATAATGGATATCTTTTGACCAGGATAGTACTGAAAATCTACACATTGATGCCATTGTCGGCACAATAACATAATTGAATCACAGAATATGGGCCGAGTAAAAATAAAATTTGTTCTTTTTTTATGGTATTTAAATAGCTCCATGTGACGACTTCATGATAGGCCACAATACAAAACCTTACATGTCTACAGCACACAGGACTTATAAATAGTTATTCCAAAGCATGTTACAGAGTAATGGATAGCAGATGGGTACCCAACAAGGACAAATATGGTGGCCAGGTTTGTAAGGGGACTAAAGCATGCTCAAATAAGAGGGTCAAAATATTTTTAAATGAAGAATGTGAAGTGGTAATGTGGGGACGTTGAAGCAGGAAACCCCATAAGATGGAGCAAGTTAGTTGATGGGGCAGCCTCCGATGGTGAAGCCGAAGGATTAAGGAAAATGAAGGGTGAACACAAGTAATTAGGCCTGGAGGATATGAAGTTATAGAGGAGTGATGCCATGAAGACCTTTAAAGGATTGACAGGAACCTTAAAATCAATTATCAAGGACATAGGAGCTACTGCAGCTTGGCAAAGGCAGGGATTTTATGGATGCAGACCTTTGCAGGTGAAAACACAAGTTATGGAATTTTAGATGTCTCGGGAAAAGGATTTTCAGATCCCTGTCTGGGAAAAATGAGGTGATACTGCCCCAAAAATCACAGAACAGAATTCACTGCCTGACTCCTGGTGTGATTATTGCCATTCTGACAATAGGCATTCAATGCAGCTGATTGAAACAAGCATACAGTTGAATCAGGTATTTAAATTGATATCCTCACGGGGGAATCTAGAACTAGGGCTCACAGTTTCAAATTAATGGGTCTCCCATTTAAGTCTGAGATGAGGAAGAATTTCTTCTCTCAGAGGGTCATTAGCATTTGGAATTCTCTTCCCCAAAGAGTAGTTGAGGCTGAGTCATTGAATGTATTCACGGCTGAGTTAAACAGATTTTTGATTGGCAAGGGGGGGGGGGGTTAAGGGTCATGGGGGTGACAGGTAGGAAAGTGGAGTTTTCGGCCACAATCAGATCAGCCATGCTATTAATGAAGGGCGGAGCAGGCTCAAGGGGCCGAGTGGCCTATTCCCACTCCTATTTCTTATGTTCTTATGTTGTTATCCTAATTTTTCAATACAACTTTGCCATTTTAATTGAGTAGAGTGTGCACCATACACCCTCCACAATGAGTTTAATTTACTGCTCCAGTTGAAAAAGAGCTCAAAGGTAAGTATGCATTTATTAGTGTGTTTCTAGTGCTCATTTGTGCTCTACAAAAAAGAACGGGTCAATTTTGCACTGAGGTCACCCTTCCTGAGAACAGACCCATTCCCTGATCGATCTTTATCTGGGCCTGGCACTTGACCTGGGTAACCAATAGCATAGTGGCCCTGAACGAGCAGGCTACCAAAGGGCACTTGAGTTCCACGCAAATTACCAGCCCTGGATTATCGTGACCTGGTGGACCGGTCTGTCAGCATAAACTATCAATGTGGTCTGTTGGCGAGGTCTGTCAAAGTGGACTATCTGGGTGGTCTGTCAGTGTGGATTATCAATTTGTTTGAACTGATTATGTTGAGGTTGCTCCTCAGCTATAATATCAGCTCAACTAAGCGAGCTTGACGTGAAGTTTGGAAGGAACTTTCCAAGACCATTTCATCACCTCCTCCCATATCCTTCCTTTCCTCTACCTACACCAGAGCTGACCTTGGCACAGACCTTTCCTCCGCTAAAGCAAGGAAAGCTGCAGGAATTAATGACATCCGTTCTGAATTCCTGAAGTACGTGGGACCTAATGGGTGTGACTGGTTAGTCTCTTTCTTTACTAATCTCCATGCAACCATAATCACTTTTTCAATATGGAGACAGGGTAAATTCATAGCCATCTTCAAGCCGGGGAAACTTGCTGTTAATCTAGCTAGTTACTGTCCCATATCTCGGCTATGCGCCTCTTACAAACTGTTTGAGCTTCTCCTCCTGGACAGGCTCTTTCCACTGGTGGAGCCCAAGCTCCCTAAGGAACAAGCCAGTTTAAAAACTGGTAGGAGCTGTGTTGACCAAGTACTCACACTTACCAGACACATTGAGTCTAGCTACCAACACATGCTCAAGACAGGTATTGTACTCATAAAACTTTCATCAGCATAAGACACTGTGTGGTGACATGATCTCCTGGTGAAAGCTGCCGGACATTTCCAGTGCCAGGCTACAATGTGTGTCCTTTCTTCAATGCTTGGCAATCAAAGATACAGGGTTTCATTTAGAGATCAAACAAGTTCCACAAGGACCCTGAACGACAGACTTCCCCAAGGCACTTGTTTTAGCTCCAATCCTCATCAACATCTATGCGTGTGACAATCCTCCCAGCATCACTAGGAATTTTGCCTATGCAGATGATCTAGCCCTTGCTACCCAAGCAACCAACCATGAGGATCTCAGCAGCATCTTGTCCCAGGACTTAGAAGTGATGGCGCAATATTTTAAATGACTGGCATCTCTGCCCAAGTTCAACTAAGACCACAGTTATTGCTTTCCACCTCAGCAACCAACTGGCTACCAGAAAACCCCAGGTCTCCTTTTGTGGCAAACTGGTCAAGGACGAACCATAACCCAAGCACCTGGGAGCCACCCTGGACTGCAGCCTCACATACCAAGAAGACCCGAAAGGGTCACAGAAAAGACCAGGATCAGTAAACATTATGTGGAAAAGAGAAAACACCAGTTGGGAATTCAGTGCACACGCTTTTCGTACTGCTTACCTTGCTCTTGTGCACTCTTCAACAGAATACTGCTCCACTGTGTGGGCAGAGAGCAGCCACACAAAATGTTTGGACACAGCCTTCAGCACAGCAATGTGGATATTCAGTGGTACACTAAAATCAACATCTGTACAATAGCTCCCAGTCCTGTCTAATATCCTACCTCCGGATGCGTGTCAGAAGACAAAAAGGGTGGAATAGTTTGACCACTTTGAAGCAAACCCAGAACTGCCAATCCCTAAAAACGTACAGAACCTACCAAATATGCAAGTCAAATAATGCAAATCTTTCTTGAGCTCTGCAAATGCTATGAGCCATGCAGGTTTTGACAAAAAGACAAATAGCATAACCTCTGGGCTGGCAACAATATCACCAACAAAGATCTGAGAGTGATCTGACAGTAGAGCTTCCACGGTTCGACCTCCCTTGAATACATTGGCCTACACTCGATACACTCACTCTGCTGCTGATGTCTTCAAACTTTCTACCTTTGTATACACGTCCTCATGTGCCTAGTTCAAATAAACAAATGCACAAAATGTTTACACAATCCCTTGTGAGTGATTGGTGTCTTCATATCATTATAAAAACACACCAGTCAGCCGGATCAGGCTGTTCACCACGTTATGAATGAATGTGCCTTGGCTGTCAACTTGGATTTAGACTTGTACAGCTGTGATATGTCATATGCAAAAAGAAGAATCAGTGAGGCCTGTCAGTGTGGTCTGTCAGCAAGGGGTATCGATGCAGGTTGTTGGCGTGAGCTATCAATTTGGACTATCAGTGCGGTCTTTTTGTGTCTCTCATGCTCTTTCGGTGTGGACTTCCAGCGTGGTCTGCAGGGTGGATTATCCCTGTAGCCTGTCAACAAGGTGTATCAGCATGGTCTGCTGGCATGCAGGGCCTGTTGGCAAGGTGTATCGGTGTGATGTTTTGGGGTGATCTGTCAGCATGGTCTAGCCATATGTTAGTTGGTCTGTCAATCCGCCACTCAAAACTGCACAGAGAGACAATCTACCCCTTGCAGATTATAAACCATGAAACAGGTTAATCAGGGAAAGCTGTGATAATGAAGGCATAGATTAGCCTTTTTACAGCTAGAGGTAAATGGGTTGGCGATGGGAGATGTTGGAGAAATAAAAGAAAACATTGCTGTTGGGGGATTACATGTGCTGGAGGAAACTGAACTTTGGATCAAGTAATGTACAAATATTCTGCACCAATATGGTGATATTGCATTTGTTACAACGTAAATTACTAATAGAATCCTCTTGTAATCCCACATGCAACTTCTTCACCTGTGCTACCAGCTGATGAAATATACATCAAAGCAAATAAGACTAATTAGGGTAATGTTTTTGCAAGGATTTTGAAATCTTAAATTTTAACACTTAAAACAGGTTATCAGGTCTTTGTAGCCTTCAGTTAAAATATTCAATGGGGTTGAATTTCCATGAGTTGACTGCCAATCATCTGACATAACTTTAGCATAAATACAGTTTACATCACTTTTCAAGGTATTTTTGTGGATCTTCCACTGAAGTTACAGTAATTGATCAGGACAATTTGTGTAAAAATCAATGGCATATTTATTTTACCATTAGCATATGGGTTTGAAGCTCCAGGAGGTTTCCCACTCTTTTGCCACAATTTTGGCAAAAGATTAGTGGTGATCTTGGAAAAGCAGCTGTATCCATTTCTGTGGCTTTTTCGCTGAATTTATCATGGAAGATTGGGTGAACCATTGTTAAAGCTCACTACAATGACCCATCCCATGTGCATGTCAGTGTATATGAGCATGTACATTCCTGCGTGTGATTATGCATTTGTGAAAGTGCATGTGTGTCTGTGTGTGTGTCTGTGTTTGTGTGTGTGTACTGCATGCATATTTTGAACTTAGTTTCAGAGAAATTATTTGAATATTATTGTATTTGTTTTTACTATGATTATTTCCATTTTTATCTGTTGCCTTTTGTTCCTTTCTTTTCATTTACTGCTTATTTACATTTTCAGAATGTAATATTTCTCCAGAATATAAGGATGGCTCTCAAGCTGTAACTAAGCTACTTACAATATTAAGCAACCAGGGTGCCTATTTAGAGCAATTAGTAATCCAAATTGCACAAAGCAATTATAATTTTAAATTTCTTTTTTTAGCAAAATGATTAACATAAAAAAATTATTATTTTTCCTTTTTTTTCAAATGCTGCACATGATACTTAAGTCCTGAGATGAGGACATACTTGTTTCCATAACTGAATAGTCAGAGGGATGAACAAAACAGTGAATAATCACATGGCAGTACTTAACCTCACAAGAGTATGCTTGTTATCAGCAGTACTCAGTCACACAAAAATTGTTAGTGCACTCCAAACATTAACAACTTTGAGTAGCTGCCATTTTCAGACTGTGTAGCACAAATGTATTGTAATGTATAATTACTATAATTTACATATTTTATATTAGATATAGTTCCATTTAAGTATGATAAATACTACCCTGCACTCAGCTCAAGGAAATTTATGGCTATGATTTTCCCAGCATGGATATGTCCTGAAATTGGGACCAAGTGCTGGTCCTAAGCTCACATGGGCAGCCAAGGGGGCCACAGCAGTAATCAAGCTGGCGTTCACCAGTTAAGCGGCCATCTCCAGGCTCACTGTCCAATTAAGGAACGTGGGCTGGCTCTCCATGCTGCTGGGCCAATCAAAGGACCAGCTACTCTGCAGCCTCCAAGAGAGGTGATCGCTACTGAGGCTACAAGGAGAATGAGAGGGTGCCTCTATTTTGAAGCACCCTCACAGGAGTGGTAAAAAAAATGTCTTGTGCCAGGCCCAGGCAATCTGAAGAGAAACCCTTCAGCAGTGGTACAAGGCCACGGGGGCAGCCTCTGTAACCAGGAGGTCCCTCCTTGGTCCTCCCTTGGGAAGCTGCGGGGAAGCCGTCTCCATGCAGCTGGCAACCTCACCATACAATGATGGGCTGGCCTGCCACCGGGCAACATGCCAGCGGACCAGCAAGACGGCACTCAATTGGGCCTTTTAATTAGCTTAATTTCTTCCTGATACAGATCCCTGGCATTTTACCAATCCTCCGCCTCCTTGTACACTTTCCCAGGCCAGGAAAATATTACCCTATATTTCAAGCAACAACAATCACAACCTGTTAATTTGTTAACTGTTTAAAGTGAATTTAAAAAATTGATTCAATTGTACACCATCACATGTATAGGCCTAGAATTTGGGTAAGACCCCTGCATCTGACTGGTGTGGCCTGATACACCCCTGATTTGGGCCTTAGGCCTCATACTGCTGGTAAACTGTGAACAAAGGTTGGACCGCTGCTAATTCCTCTTCAGGACCAAAATGTGAGCAAAAGCTTAGTGCACATTTTTTGTCCACATTACACCTATTTTTGTGTGCAATTTAGCAGCAGGGCACAGGAAAAGTGATCTTCAAATGGGCCAAACTTCAGGTCCTCTTATTTCAGATTTAAATGAAATAAGTAGTTTACAGGATTCCCTTTCATTCAAATCACTTCTGCTGCAAACACATTGCTAGATCATCAGGGTTTGTATGCATTTCCCATACTTCCAGTAGACATGGGATATAGGTAAAAACTACCAGCAAAAGCAAAAACTGAATTGAAACCCCTCAAGAAAGCAAAGCAAAAAATTGCAGTTCCCTTTTGAAGCTATTCACCAGTCCAGTCATCAACATTCATCATAACAACCTTTGCAACAATAGAAAATGGCATGTTGCATTATGAATGTTTTGCTTTGAAGAGATGGGCCATTTAAAGAACACATATAAAGAATATAAAATGATACAAACTAGTCCCAATTTAGATTTGAAGAAATATATAATTACATCAGCTCAATTTAATGCTTTGGTTTCCATTTTCATCCCCCAACTTGCTCATACAAACCAATACAATGAGCAGAGAATTACGCAACAAAAATCCAAAGGCTTCACGCTACCTTATTCCACTCTTTTCACAAAGTGTGACATTGTATTGATAGTAATTATCCTACTGCACATGTAAATATTCAATAATACACAATGCTACCATAGATTGTGGCGTATAAGGCGACCCCATTTTTTCAGCACCAGAAATCATGTTCAGACCTAAACTCAGCGTATAAATCAACCCTCCTATTCTGCTAAGAAATGCTATACTTGCATTAGGGGTCAGCTCAATTTTTCACCTCGGAAACGCATGTTTTACTCACTTTATAAGTTGGCACATGGGGTCAAGCAGGTGATAGGAGCCGTTTTGCCAAGAAGATTTGCGGGAATTTATGATGCACCCCTCATAAAGCAAACTGCCTGTGGTGATCAATGAAGAGAAATGGGTCCTCCAGCAAAGAGAATGAATTATGAAGCTGGTTTCTAGCTATAAGCTGTAACATTTGCTAACTCGTCAAATAGCTGTGCTGCAAAGAGGAAATTTGGTGTTGGTGGAAGACTGGTGCAAGAATGGAAGAAGGCGGAATCCACCCTGAAGAAGATATGTAAGACTAAATGTGCCATCAGAACAGGAACAAGCTGATCTTCAGAAGCATGTATCGAAATTGGTCCGTGAAAATTGTCATAATGGGTACATCATCACCAGAAATGCAATGCACACTCAAGTGGGCCAAATCAAACCCTGAGCCCAGCAAAGATTTTCAGACCAACAGCTAGTTGGTGTAGCCGCTATAGGGAACAAAAATGTCTAGTGTTGCGGCAGACCACCAAGATCTCTCAGAGACTACAAAAGGACCTTGACGCCAAAATGACCAGTTTCCAGCAATTCATCATCGGACAGAGGCAAAAACATGAGTACCCATTGTTTCACATTGACAATATGAATAAAATGCCCCTGAATTTTGATATTCCCAGCAGCTGACTGTGGAGTGGAAAGGTTCGAAAACAGTTCTAGTAAAAATGACGGGACATGAGAAGACAAGATTCACAGTGGGATAGCCTGTATAACCAATGGAACAAAATTAAAGCCTATGGCAATTTTGAAACATAAAGCCATGCCAAAAATCAAGTTCCCTGCAGGAGTTTTTGTGCATGTCCATGACAACAAATAGATGGATGAGGGTGGAGTGAAGTTGTGGATCGATAATATGTGGAACAAGTGTCCCGGTGGCCTATGCAAAGAACACAGCTTATTAGTGTAGGACATGTTCAGATCCCATATAGCTGATAAGATCAAGAGGTGCCTGCGAAGAAATACCACCCAAATTGCAATTACACCGGGGAGTCCAACATCCATAGTTCAACATTTGGATGTGTGTCTCAACAAGCCATTCAAGGATCATGTCCACAGCAAATGAAATAGGGTGGATGGCTGATGGAGAAAAAACCTTTACCCAATAGTGGAAATATGCATACTGCCCCGCTTGATGGTTTGTGTGATTTCATGGTGCAAACTGTCATCAGCTTGTTCAAAAATGTAGATTACAGGATCCAATGAATGGAAGAGAAGATGATTTGTTACGGAGGGATGATTCTGAAACCAAAAGTGCCAAATCAAATCCAGAATGGGATTCTCATGCCCTGTAAAGGCATATCATACCCATAACTTTTAAAACATGAACCATAATCCACGTGGAATCATCTAGAACTGATTTTTCTTTTAAAAATATACATTAAAATGCTGCAAAAGATGGCTTCTTCACCAGACTGCATGGCGTTTCCCAAGACAAGCCAATCATGAGATTTACGAACTATTCTTTTGCTTATAACAGATAAAAGTGCCCTATCCTCTTTAACTGTATTTTCTTCATGTGTGTGTGTGTATAGGTGAGTGGGCAAGTGAGTGACATAGCATTAGATTTTCAGGGTGAACGCATGAATAAATAAAAGCAAAATACTGCGGATGCTGGAAATCTGAAACAAAAACAAAAATAGCTGGAAAACCTCAGCAGGTCTGACAGCATCTACGGAAAGGAACACAGTTAACGTTTTGAGTCTGTATGACTCTTCATCAGAACTAAGAACTATGGAAATGAGGTGGAATATAAGCTTGTTGAGGGGGGCGCGACAGGTAGAGCTGGATAGAAGGCCAGTGATAGGTGGAGGCAAAGAAGAGATTGCCAAAGATGTCATAGACAAAAGGACAAAGGGGTGTTGACGGTGGTGATATTAGCTGAGGAATGTGCTAATGATGACATTAAGGGTAGAAAGCAGGACAAGCAAGTGACAGATAGCCCTGGTGGGGGTGGGGTGGGGGGAAGGGATCGAAATAGGCTAAAAGGTAGAGATAAAACAATGGATGGAAATACTTTTAAAAATAATGGAAATAGGTGGGAAAAGAAAAATATATATAAAATAAAAAATTATAAATTATTGGAAAAGAGGGGATCGGACAAGATGGAGCAGAGAGTTCATGATCTGAAGTTGTTGAAATCAATATTAAGTCCAGAAATAAATAATCCTCTTTATTTAAATCCATGAAAAGCTTGCTACTGGTTACTCAAATTGTTCACACACTCAGGGGTTATGACACACACACACACATCTTCCTTTTCAAAAGACACACCGATTATGGACAGTAGGGATAGGAGCAAGGGTTTCACTTCTCTCTCATCCCTGTCTGCAACAGGGATCCTAACGATGATGCCATTGTCAAAGTGATTCAGACTGAATTTGAGGAACTATTTCCATTGGATGCCAAAGACAATGAATTTTCCAGTGTTTAAAATGTTTTGATTGTGGTTAAAGGTATCGTTGTAGAATGAATTTATTCAATAAAATGTGTCACATCAATTTAATTTGAATTATCAGTGTTTTTTTTCACGTTTCCAAATGGTGACCACCTGCACCGATACCAGCGGTTCACATTTTATACTCGGTGTATGAGTGGACCCCTGTTTTTGAAAGGATTTTATGAGGCTTCAAATGTTGACTTATATGCCACGATCCACAGTATATAAACCTACAATTAATATCCCTTTTTTGGCCATGTATTTTAAACTAAAAAGGCTGCAAAATTCAGCTCTGTAGTGCCATTGGTTTCAATACTATCAGAACCTGAAGTTGAAAAATTAACCCGGGATCCACAACATTCAACTTCCATCATAGTCCAGGTCAATCACCATGCTGGTAAGGACAATAGCACCGGCATCCCACACTTGCAGAGCGGGCACATCATGATGTTAAACAGCACCTAATGCTGATTTGGCACATGACCTGTCATTTGAACTCGCATGTCCTGTTAACACTCTCTCTTAAACATGTACTGTTGAACGTGAGTTCACCAACACTATCTAACGGGATTACCATGCAATTTTTAGGGAAGTAGCTTTGACTTTCTTTTACTACTGCAGTTGGTAGGAATACTGTGTTCAGAGGAGCTCACACAATTTCTTTCTGTCAGAAGGGACTAGTGCTGGACCTTTGCAAAGAGTGATGAGGATTTGAAAGACCTATGAGCAGGAAACAGTGGCTATAGTCCAAGTCCCTCTTAGGCAGCAGCACAATAAGGAGATGGAGCACATGCAGCAGGGAGGAGAAACTTCTCGCAGAGGGAGGAGGAGGAGGAAGGCTCTCAGCAGAAGGCCAAAACTACCAAGGGTCTTCAGCAACCAGTTCTCCAACCTGCACTTCAGCCAGGAACAGTGTCTGAAGTACCTAAGTTTCACCAAGGAGCTGGTCATTGAACAGTGTCATCCCTTCCAAACAGATCTGCAGAGCAGGGTGAGGATGACACTGCCAGTGGTTGTCAAGGTAACTGTGATCCTTGATTTCTATGCATCAGGATCTTTCCAGGCTAAAGTCAGTGACATCACCAACATTTTTCAATTTGCTGTTCATTGCTGCATCAGAGAGATCACTGAGGCCCTTATAATTGACAAGTTGTGGAGGATGCAGCAGACCTGTCAATTATGAGGGTGTTCCCTTGCCAACAGGGCATCAGCGAGTACCTCAAGAGGAGTGTTACAATCCCCGTAAAGGTCAATAACTTTTTTTAAAAGATGAGTTTCCCAAACAACACAACAGAAGAAACCGATGAACAAAATTTCACTTTTTAAAACTTTTACTGTAAAAAACAAACTAAAAGGAACGTAATTCTAACATTAATTAACAGACAAATAATCTTTCAAACAAAAAAGTAAATTTTATTTAAAACTATTGCACCAGCACTACTGGCACACATATAGCATTAAGGGCAGTCCCAATGTTTCTCCCAGCTCTCTGGCAAGGTTTCACCATACCTTGCCACGCTGGCTTGAATCTTCCAAGGGCCTTCGCCAACTTTCCCAGGCTGAGTCTTCCAGATATGATTATTACCAGCAAGGCTCACTTCAACAAACCCACACTTTCACCAGTCACCTCAGTGCTGACAGCACAGATTTCCAGAGACTCCTTTGTTCGCCCCCTTGAATGAACTCAATTAAACAGTCTAGTCGACTCTTGTAAAGCTGCCCACCATGGTGAGATTTGCTCCTTCTCCCTGTCTGCTTTTCTACTGAATAGAAAGACCTTTTCCTGGGGGAGGACTGGAATATAAAAGCAGGGATGTGCTGCTGAGGCTTTATAAGGCTCTGGTCAAACCACATTTAGAATATTGTGAGCAATTCTGGGGCCCATATCTCAGGAAGGATGTGCTGGCCCTGGAGAGGGTCCAGAGGAGGTTCACGAGAATGATCCCAGGAATGAAAGGCTTAACATGAGGAACGTTTGAGGACTCTGGGTCTATATTCGATGGAGTTTAGAAGGATGAGGGGGGATTTGATTGAAACTTACAGAATACTGAAAGGCCTGGATAGAGTGGACATAGGGAAGATGTTTCCATTAGTAGGAGAGACTAGGACCCGAGGGCACAGCCTCAGAGTAAAGGGAAGACCTTTTAGAACAGAGATGAGGAGAAATTTCTTTAGCCAGAGAGTGGTGAATCTATGGAATTCATTGCCACAGAAGGCTGTGGAGGCCAGATCATTGAGTGTATTTAAGACCGAGATAGATATGTTCTTGATTGGTAAGGGGATCAAAGGTTATGGGGAGAAGGCGGGAGAATGGGGTTGAGAAACTTATCAGCCATGATTGAATGGCGGAGCAGACTCGATGGGTCGAATGGCCTAATTTCTGCTCCTATGTTTTATGGTCTTATGGGAGATTCATCTCTTCCATTATGCAGAAATTTTCTGTGGGTGGAATTTTTGGTGCCCACTTGCGTCAGGCATGTTTGGCGATATGAGCAGGCAATATGGAGAGAAGGCCAGAAATCAGTTTCACAACATCATGAAACCAGTTTGCAATCGTCCACTCTACCCGTCAATGGTAGGCCACATTTCCCACCATCAGACATCAAGAACCTCATTGTAATACATCTGCATATCATTATAAACCCAGCCCACCAGAATCATCCCCCCTTGCTGGATCATCCGAGGTCACGCATGCATGTTTCACAACAGCATATATAAGGCGTGAGCTTGGCGGGCTGCACTTTGAGGGAATTCGGAGCTGAGTGCACAGTAACATTGTGCAGTGCTGCCAGGGTTGCCTGTTGGACTTAAAGGTTGAGGTGCCGCGCATTCAAGCGAGAGCACAGGCAAGTCGCATTTTCCCGGCTGGCTGGCAGTGCGATGCCGGGGCAAAGGCTGTCCTGCGGTTGAGGTGACTTTGGTGGTGGTGGGGAGCAAGGGCTGCATTGCAGTTGATGGTAGTGTACAAGCACATGCAGGCCGTGGGGGAGGGAAGCAGACAAGCATTAGGGAAACCTTGTATAAAGTGACAAATTGTCTGCAGCTGAGACAGTTCAGATGCAGCCACATTGACATGCTTGGAGTTGGGCCTTTAGCTTATCTGCCCACTCAAGCAATGCAGGGGCATAAATGTGCCACCAAATGCTCCAGATCTTTTCACCCCTTGTGCACAGACTGCAAATCAGGCATTTTAGTGAACTGCAAAATAGTTGAACGACTGGGCACATTGTAAAATCTCCTTGCTAAAGCTGGCCATGGAGCAGTCACTGGTGGAGGTGCTCACAGCCCCTTGCAATATCATCATCCCGGTTTGGGCCAGTCTCTCCCATGGTTCAAGCTAACAGTGCAGCAGCGCAGCCCAGGTTAGGAGAATGTCTGTGCCTGAGCTGAGAGCACAGCATGCAGTCCAATCGAGGAAGCTGTCTCCAATTGGTCAGGTGGAGTGGGGCAGAGGAGGGTGGGGTTTCGGGCAGCCATGCAGCGCATTAAACTCTGGCCATCCAAGTGCTGGCCAGCGGTCTCCCCGATGAGTTAAGGGACCTTCAGACTTAACCAAGAGAGGTTTTTAGTATACCCAAGCTAACCCACACGTCTCTCTCTTTCACCCTGCAGGAGGAGTACATCAGGATCATGGAGCCTGGTGATCTAGCTGTATGCCTCGTGTTGTGCAAAGAGCAGAGATGAAGGAGAAGAGAGTGACAGAGGCATCTGGCTAGGCAGAGGGAGGAGCAGCAATCTCAGGAAGAAGAGGCAGCTGGGGCTTCCGCGCACACCGCTGAAAAGTCACAGCGAGCCATCACTGTTCGGCACCGAGCTAGAACCAGGGTCTATAGATGCTACTTTTCACTCCTGTAGATGACTGAGAACCAATGTCGGCAAAGACTGCGCATGTCTAGGGAACTGGTCGGCCACATCTGCCAGCTACTACAGGATTTGGTGCCACGGGGGCATGTAGGGCATCGACTTGCCCATGGCTGTGGAAGTGAGCATGGCGCTCAATTGTTATGACAGTGGGGCTCCACAGGTGACCTCTGTGGGATATCACAAGCCTCCACCAACAAATGCATCCATGAGGTCACAGATTCGCAAAGGCACACAACTTTGTGCATTTCGCCCAGGACCAGGAAAGCCAGGATAGAAGAGCACTAGGATTTGCCCAGATCTCAGGTTTCCCACAGGTGCAGGGTGCCATCGGCTGCACACATGTGGCGCTTAGATCCTCACGGCAACAAGCCGTCAATTATGTCAACTGCAAGGGTTTCCATTCGCTGAATGTGCAACTGGTGTGCAGCCACCACAAACGCATCCTGCAGGTCTGAGCACAGTTTCCAGGGGGTGTCCAGGACTCCCACATTCTCAGTTGCTCACAGATCCCTGCAGTTTTCCAGGGTCCACAGAGGCTGCAGGGGTGGCTCCTTGGGGGCAAGGGCTACCTGTAGAGGAGGTGGCTGATGACACCTGTACACCGGCCTCAGACTGCAGCAGAGCGAAGGTATAACGAGGCTCATGCTGCAACTCACGTCTTGGTGGAGTAAACCATTGGGATGCTGAAAATGAGGTTCTTGTGCCTGGAACTGTCTGGTGGAACCCTGCAATATAGTCTGCAGAGGGTGTCACGCATCGTCATTGCCTGCTGCACGCTTTACAACCTGGCGCTGCAATGGGGCCACCTGGTCATCTCCTCCAATGAGGACATCGACGGGGATGAGGGTGAGGAGGTCCTCGAAGGCGACGATGATGGCGATGAGGCCATTGCACTGGCCAGCCAAGGCAGGCATGCTCGGAGGCCCTCATAGCTGCTAGATTTGTGGAGGATGACAATGACATGCAGTGAGGAGACACCATAGATCCTCACATTGCATCTGTGAACGTTTGACTCCAGTCTGGCTGATGGCAGCACTAATATCCTCTGTGAGAATGCTCCTGACATGGAGATGCAGTGGAGGCCCTAATAGTCACTAGATTGCAGGAGGATGATGATGACTTGCAGTGAGGACACTCCATAGATCTTCACATAGCCTCTGAATGTCTGACTCCTGTCTGGCCGAGGGCAGCTCACTTGCGCTCTGTGATCAGGGTCATATCATGGAGACGCTGCATGAAACTTTAAACGCATCTGATCCTTTGTCAGCCTTTAGCACCCGACCCTTTCAGGAGCACAGCATCACTGGTCACAGATGCTGATGAGATGGGGGGCCCAGCCCCTACCTTAAAGGTGCTGGGAGCAGACAGAGGGAATGGTGGAACTCTGTGATGCCTGCCCACAACAGTCTGGCAGTAATGGCAAGCACTGTCGAAGTGCAGGAATCAGTAGCGTGTCCTGTAAGCGTGAGGCCAGATAATCACTTTGGCCTGAAGGCTGCTGGAAATCTGCTGACTATCAGTGGAAGAGGCTGCAGATGGCCTTGCAGGATGGCTCTGAGCAACTTTGGGTCATAAGGGCTGTCTTCAGATTGCACCACCTCAGTATGCCTGGCAGCAGTCTGGGATGGCTGGCTGAGAGGCAGCAGGAAGTGTACTGGCCGACTGACAGTGGTGGGAGCATGAATACTGTCATCCAGAGAGATAACAGCAGGCTCGTGCACCAAGGGTGTGCCCCTCAGCAATCCTAGCGACCTGCTGGAGCACAGGTTGATGGACTTTTGTGAAATCCTGCAAGTCTCTTGAGCACTGGCACTGACAGCAATCTGACCCTACATGGCACCAAGCTGGTCTTGCATGGCAACAAGGGGAAACCTTATGACCTCAGTCTGAGTTTCCACTGTAGCACCGAGATGTTGGGTCATTTCTGCCTGTGCTGCAATGGAAGCTGAGACATAGCCATCAAATGTTGCATCATGGTGGCTCCACAAGTGCTGTCATGAAATTGGCCATCAGTTAGATGCTGGAAAGAGTGGCATCCAAGCTTTGTGCAAAACCCTGTACCAAGTTGGAGCTGGACTTCTCAATGCACCTGACATTAACAACAAGTCCTGTGCCAGGCTTACCCCCAGTGCACCAAGCATCTCTGTGTGCATAACCATCAGCCTTTCCCTGTACATCGCCCCATAAAAGCCCTCGGCTGAGTCCTCTGCAGCAGGACATGCCTGTGATCTTGCCTTCCGATGAGCTGGTACACATACTATATTTTCCCCCCTAGCCTTGTTGCAGCCCAATTGTGCCTGGTGATTAACCACATGCAAGGTCCCGTCCCTATACCTCCCTCTAAAGTATGCACAGTTTCCATCTGAGCTGGTGGCTGTGAGTGTCAGAGTAAGTGATAGTGCTTCTTCATCAGATGTGTGCTCCTGCTCTCAGCCTTCATGATCAGGCTGCAATGGCTGCCAAACAGCCGCTCTTGGGTGTCTGAAAGCATAAATGCAGTAGTGGAGAGTTGGAGTGAGGGAAGGAATAGGAGTGGGAGAAAAGCAAGAATTGGATGGCCACATCATCCAGAGTTTGCATTTCATGCCAAATAGCAGGATGTGGGTGAAGTGAGATTTGAGAATGTGCATCAGGAAGAAATTTACCATCAGCTGGTAGCAATGGCCTTAGTGATTACCGTGCCAATGACTCAGAGCACTGTCTCCTCCAAAGGGGTGAGGACATACATCTATGCCTGTTTTTCATTGGTTCTCTGACGCTTCCTCCTGTAATGTACCACCTTGTTCTGTAAGAGAGAGGAAGTGTGTCAGTGAGTGTGTTGGTATGTTTTTGGGTGATATGCTTATCATAACTGAATAACTGGAAATATGTGGAGGCTGCAAGAAATGGATGTGAAGTTTGCAGCAATGTTAAGAATTTGAGGGTGAGGTGAAGCACATTAATGTTAGGTGTGATTCCTGGTTGCTGATAAGTGAGTAATGGGGGTGTGAAGCATTGAGGTAGGTTGTGCAATGCATTTACAGTTGCATTCGCTGACCTTGATCACTAATGTGAGGCCATTAAACTTTTTCTAGCACTGTAGCCAGGTCCTCTGGACCTCAGGAGTTCTGAAGAAGGGTTATACAGACCTAAAACATTACCCCTGTTTCTCTCTCCACAGATGCTGTCAGACCTGTTGAGTTTTTCCAGCATTTTCTGTTTTCACCTCAGGATCAAACTCATTGCATTGACCTCCATTGTTATCTGGTCCCATTCCCTCCAACTGTTTGCCTGGAGAGTGTCATGGACCCCTGTGGAAAAACAAGCTCTCTGCTCCTTTCCAACTCCATCATTAAGGCCTCCAGTGCAGCATCAGAGAACATTTGAGCCTTCTCACTGGTCCATTGCACCATTGCTCAGCTTTCTTCCAGCTCACAAATGGCGGAATATTCTCCACTATAATCATTTTTAGACGTCAGGACCATTTGTCAGTCCTGGCCCTGCTCATGTTGGAAGTGCATCCTGGGGCGCAATTTTAATGTTAAGCTGCAAATTAACAGGCCACCTCTGCAATTGCCATCCAATTAAGGGTGCTAGGCAGGCCATGGACACAGGAGGCCCAATGGAGCCTGGATGGCTAACAGCCCCACTGGGAGATATGGGAGCTGCTGAGGCAGATGGAGAGTGTGAGGGTGACTCAAAATGGAGACACTGTTGAAAGGCTTCAGTGTGATTAATAAAAATGAAGGCCCAGAGCTGCTTGGGCCATGAATGTGTTTGTGTGTGTATGTGTGTGTGTTTATGTGTGTGTGCATGTGTGTGTGGGGTGGGGGTGGAGGGGTAGGGTGGTGGGGATGGTGGTGGTGGAGATGCGTGGGTAGTAGCGTGGATAGCAGCCTCTGAAGTCTCTCTGGCCTCTTGCCATGAGGATGTTTCTAATGTGTTGTTCGACTCCTGACACAGTGTGGAGCCTGCGTACTTTCTCTAAGATTGCATTGCGGTGCACAATTAAGGGCTAATTGTCCTTTTACATAGCTTGATTGGTTACCTGCAATGGATGGGTGGACAGCTGCTGCTGCAGTGAACCCAATTCTGGGAAAATCCCCTGGAGACGGGAAGACGTTGGGGAGTACATCCGATACACCTGGGTCTGGATTTCCACACCACCCCGCCCAGCTACCTCCAAAATTGCCTCCCTGGGCCCAGCAAGATTCAGCCAAAGTCACTTCCAGGCCCTGCTGCAACCAGAGTGCACCTCATTTCAAGAGGGGCCATCTACCCTTAAGAAGTGCAAGCCTTGTATGCACTTGGGCCCCCTGCTGAGCACGCAGCGAGTCAGGAGCACATTTAGGCTGCCTGAATCACTTTGAACAGGCCAATTCCAACTTTTAGCCCAAAATGTTTGAAAATCTTATGACCATTAAAATGGTTGAGTGATTTACCTGGATGACTTCAGTGGAGAAGAAGATTGTGTGATGTATAAAATGACTGCTGTGTCACCATCACCTGTTTTACATTTCAGTACTAGATCCATTTCAATCGCATTAAATTTAAACGAATCAGCAAACCTTATACACTTTCATAAATAGCTATAAGGTTGAGTGTTATTTAGATACAGTTGGTTTTGATCATTTGAATCTGTTTGAATTTTGGCAGTTAAAATGCTAAAATATGTTCCCCTAAGAACAAGAACAAGGGCAGAATACAGACATTATAAATATATAAACAAAGCAAAATGTCTTTGTTTAATAGGGACTCCCTTTTAAGTTTCAAAGTACTTGTGAGCTGTGCAGCGTCCAGTTTAAACATTGGATCCAGGGGCTCAACAAAAAGGAACAATTCAGAGTGGCAATGGATCTTTATCTGCTGCAACTTTGGGAAATTTAATGTAATCCGATAATAGCAAGATGAGCCTCCATGCTGAAACTGTGTACGCCAGATACAACAAGGAGCAGGGATACAAAAGTCTTGCATGCAGAGAAACACCATTAAATGAATGGAAGAATTTGGCAAGTGGATCTAGCTACATGGGCCTTAGTCACAAGTTCAAACATGGGGAGAGAAAACTCCAGAAGCACATAATTCTGCACCTTCAAATGAAGAGATGTGTAAACTGACTGATTGTTGAGTGATGGAGATGCAGTGGTGTTCCACACTTTGTGAAAGATGCCATCAGCTAGGTGATTGATTCAGAAGATCTTTAAAGAGGATGGAGTCAGCAGCACATGAGTGAGATTGATAGCTTAAATGACAACATGTTCACTATTCAAGTTATTTTCTAGCCTGTGTACCATAATAATTACAGATACTCCAGAGAATAATGTCATTCAAAGATTCAAAAGCAGGTTGTTCAAATGCAAATGAATCTAGATAGATTGAAATTTGGCTAAGAAATGGAAAAAATATTTGTGGGTATGGGTGGATAGGTCATTGAAACAGCTAGCACTGTGGTCTGGAATTCACCAATTGACTCGGGAGCCCTTTAAAAATGGCGGATAGGGTGCTGATTCCAGGATTCCCGACACCATTCCTGGGCTGTGCAATTTTTGGGAATGACTTGAAAGGTTGTCAGAGTCCTGCATCAACATTCATGACCTGGCTGGCTCCATTGTGAAGATAGGCATGTCCCACTCCTCCTCAATTTTCATGGAATCGGGCCCGTATTTTAAAGAGTTATGGTTCACAGCCTCTTAGAGGAGTTGTGAGCATGAGGGGACATTTTAAAAGGTGAGTTCTAAAGGTCCCCCTCATGCCCCATATGCCAAGTTATGCCCTTCCACCCACCCCCTCAGGCCCCTCATGCCTCTATGCCAAGCTCTGGCACTTACATGCCCACTGACCCATTGTTCAGTTTCTAGAACCAATGAACACCACAGTGTAAAGTGGTATGAGTTAAAAAAAACTTTGAGAAATATAATCCTTTGATCACTTTCCCCTATGGCTGAAAAAAAGTCTTGATGGCAAGCTAATAAAATTGTCAAAAAAATGTCAATCATCCAGGCCCTTTGAAGTTTCAAAACCCACAAACACTCGAAACCTCTTACTTTTGCCAACAAACAGTGTGAAATTGACCACTGAGATCAGAGAGTCTGAGCTGTCAATCAAACAATGTTTCCCCTAGGGAGCAGGCGTTCTTTTATTCTAATAGATATCTGGGCACACCATGAGTTCTGCCACATCTCAGGCATTTGAGCACATGTCTTCATCCATGGAGTGGATGGTGACTGCCAAGGAGACCAAGACTCTGACCTGTATTCCATCGGTCCAGCCATGGACTCAGTACAGCAGTGGCTGGGTGAGAGGGGGACGAGGCCCCTGCACCTCCCTCCTGCAGCCCCTGACCCTCAGCAAGACAGGGAAGTGCCTTTGCGAACCCGGTTGGAGGAGAAGCAGGTGCAAGCTGCCCGAGGTTCTTCCCCTCACGATATACCCAGGGTTTGTCATGTCTCCACATCCCCTCCACCATTGACCTCAATAGCTCCAGCAGGCGAGGCCAAGGAGGATGCCCCTTGCACAAGACCCTCAGTAGCCTGGAGCCCTCAAGGCCCTATGCCTCCAGAGAATACCCACCACGGTCCTCCAAGGCTTTGGGGCATGATTTTGAGCAGACTGCCTCCACCTTAGCTGCTGATGTCGAGGTTGCAACTAGACATAGCGTTAGGAAAAGAAAACCTAAAAAAAAATGAGTACAAAGGTGGCATGGCTGATTCATCCATGTGTTTATCACTTAAATATAATCGCAGTCTGATGTCGTTGATGCACTCATTTGCAATTAGTGAGAAGTGTTGGGCCCTGTCATAGTATCAAATGTTAATGATCATGGCACACCCCATGTTTGTCTCTATTTGATGGCTCAAGAGGAGATAGAGACATGGACATTATTCCTGAATGAGATGTGTTGCATTCTCAAGCATTCTGCATTGAATATTCATGTGAATTGCTACTTCTGGGATGATCATTCTGTGGAACATGGCTTAAAATGCACTTCAGAGGATATTGGCGCACTTAACTCTCAGTGGGTATAAATGAGGCAGGTGCAGTTGTAATCAAAGCACTTAAAAGATGGTGCTGGATCAGAAAAATTAGTTATGGATGTCCACATACCCCTAAGATGTCTTTGGTAGCACTCACTAGCAAGCATGAGGAAGACGATGGAGGTCTGGTGATGGAACAATGGGTCATGTATGTGTATTATTGTTCTGTAAACCTTGTGTAGATTAGGTTGTCCCTGGCATCCCTTGCTTGTCTCTCCATGGCCCTGGCATCCATAAAAGGCTTATTTTGATTTATGGCCTCCTCCTCATGCTCTGACAAATCTTCATCATCTGAGAAGGGCACCTTTGCACCATCTACCTGCATTACAGCACCAGGTTGTGCAGGGGACAAAAGACCACTACTATTCATGACACCCTCTGGGGTGTGTATTGCAGAGCCTGTCCAGACTGGTCAAGGCAGCAGAAGGGCATTTTAAGGAGCCCAGTGGTGTGCTCTTTGATGCATTAGCATGATTGTAATGCTCCTCTGCCTCACTCTGGGGATACCTCACTGACATCATCAGCCATGTACGCAGGGTTAGGCGAATGAGACCCATGCTTATGGCAGTAATTGCACTGTGTAGAGACTGCAGACATACATATGAAAACATGCTTGCCCATGGTTCTCATCCATTTAATGATTAGGGATTCCTTTTAACTGGCCAATTGTGTACAACCTTAACTTCACTCACCCAAAACAGCCCCTCTCCCACTTCAAACTGCAATCTTGGCATCCCTATGTGCGCTAGAATAAACCCAGAAAAGATGGTGAATGTAACCTTCAAAACACGTTCCTGTACCTTCTACTTTCCTCTCATCACCTTCATGCTTCCCCCCCATTACCCATGATCCACCCAACGTAACCTTTTCCTCCCCTCTGTGACCCTTGAACCTCTCCCCCCCAATACCCTGGGTGCTATTAGCATATCCCTGCACATTCCATCTCTCCCCCCCACCCCCGTCCACCCGTGCCTGCACCCGTAACCATCTCAATGCCTATTCTGACCCTGAAACCTCCTGTTCTCCTCCTCAGTGCTTTTGTCTGCTCCTGTGACCCACCCCATGAGACCTTCCAATACTCGACTCTGACTCTGGACCTGCTGCCCTTACCAAATCCAACTCCCCCCATGACTGAGACTGAGACTGTTCTCTCCATCACCCAGCCCCCTTAATTCAGCCTGCAGGACCCCAACATTGACAGCACCAATCTTGCCATTTAGGCCCATCATTCTTCCTACTATCACAGCCTTGAACCGCATCCCCACCAACACATGCAAGCACCCAAACACCATCCTCTGTCCTCCCTTCCCTCCTCCAAACCTCCCTGCATTTAAACCCACACACCCCACCTTGTGTCACAGAGTTCAACATGGACAACCGCTTGTTTTAGTTACAACTGCACAAAGCCAACTGGTGCACAGCATCTTTAAATGATTGTGAACAGAGTGCCACAAGATTCTCGTGCGCCGCTGACTTTATCCTGATGGTGGGAGTTTATTAAAAGCTATTTCATGTTAATAAGTATTCATGGCATGCAGTGTATTACAAGTATGAACCCACTACAGGCCGGTGTAATGCTCGACACATCGCAAGTACACTGCTGACTTTATCTCTGCATGTCAATCCACCATTGGCAAATCCACATTATGCATGCCAATTAATTAAGCCATCCCACATGCCACATTTCCCACTATTGCAGGCTCCATTAACTCCCCCCAATCCCCCCGCCCCGCAACAATAGTGTGATAATGAGTTCACACAGGGGTAAACCAGTTAAACCAGGTTGGTTCATCCATATTTTGAGCACACTGTACATCTCTGGCCATCATATTATTGATGCAAGAAAAGGTTACCCATGTTGATGCTTGACTTCAGGCACCTGAGCTACAAGGAGAGATAACAGAAGCTGTAGTTACTGATATTAGAGAAGATTTCAAAAGGATTTTATTGAGTTTTTAAGATACTTTAGAGTATCAGCAAGTTGAATCCTGGCAAGCTGTTTACCATGACCCTGACAGGAACCACGAGGAGGTATTGCTTAAGGGAGAAAGTGCATTTCATATCCTTAATATAGACTAAAGCACTTTCTTTTTCTCCAGGTAGCATCCTCGATTATTCAAGGATTGTCGAAACACAGCTTATACCATGGTTTTGCTCCAGCAGGGTGAGGAGACAGGCCCCAAGTCGACCTCAGCCAGAACGGGGATCAAACCCTGTGCTGTTAGTACTATTTTAAAACACATAGTAGCTGTCTAGTCAACCGAGCTAAACAAAACCTTCCTAAAGGACCATGCAGTGAATTAATTTTTTTAAATGGAATCCCTTTTGATCTGTAGGAAAGATAATAGCAAATTTGTGCACAACAAAGTTCCACAAACAGCCATGAGATAAATGTCCAATAAATCTGTTTTGTTGACATTTGGCCTTCCAGCCACCCACTTGCCCAACCCTAACCTGTCAGAAATTTTATAGGGGGTGGGTGAGGCCTAGGGAAGACCATTCTTCAATGTCCCAATGGAAGCCCTTAAATTGCCAATTGTTGGCCACTTAAGGGCCATTTCGCACCTGGCCACCTTTGAGCCCAGCGAGAGGAGGTCAGAGGAGGTGGGGGTTGTTGGGGGCTGGGCAGGGTGTGCATGGCTGGTTAACCTGCTCAGGCCTTGGGCAGGAAAAGTGGAGGAGTGCACATTCATCTCTAGCCCACTTTTCAGATTAGCACACCCTCCTCCCCCCACCAAATGTCTAGCTCTATGGGTGTCTCTCCACCTCCTGACTTTCCAACATGACCCCCTCCACCCTCACCCCCCCAAACCCTCAGGACCCCTCCTCTTACCCTGCCATGAGACTCTTGGACTTACTTTTATCCTGGGCTCCTGGCACTTAAAATCTGGGACTGCCTGTGGTCCTGACAATGGCCACAGCATCCGGTGGCGCTGCTGGGACTACAGAGCTGCCGGCCAATCTGATTGGCCGTCAGCGCTTTGAGGCAGGACTTCCTCCCGAGTGAGGGGCGAAGGGCCGTCTCCAGCCAGCCAACTCTCCGTAGGCTGCGGGGCTGCGACAAAGATGGGAATGTGTGCCCTGATAGGGCAGGAAACCCTGTCATCTGAAAAATCCTTCCCAAAGTGTCAGCCTAGATTGCATGTTTAATCTCTAGAGTGGAGCTTTAACCCAAAACCTGAAGTTCAGAAGAGGGAAGGTAAACAAAAAGATTGAAGTTAACTATTTCACCCAGAGCACAGTGAATGTTAGGAATGGGTTGAATGGGTAAGTGATTGAAGGTGATAACATCAGCAATTTTAAGAGGGAGTTGGGCATGCAGTTACAGATAAAATGATTTGAGGGAAATAGCTAATGAACCTTGCATTCTGTTTTTGAACCCTGGGGGCAGCCAGATGGATTGAAATGGCCTTTTCTAGTCATGTACATTCCTATGCTCCCAATCTGACTTGTCAGGACAAAGAATGGTTTCAGAGTGCCATTTTACTAAAGATTTCAGTTTAGTATTTATTTTTCTTTTAATAACGATTTGATTCTTTAGGGGTGAAATTAGGTAGCATCGGCCTGGCGGGGGAACTGAACACCAGAACTGCTCCCTGCACCAGTATAGGTTGGCAAGAGGCCCAATTGTTATAAATGGCATGATGGGCAATAAATGCTGGCCTAGCCAGCGATGCCCACATCCCATGAACAAATACATTTTAGAAAAGGATCTTGAGCCTCATTTTAATTAGAGCAGTCAGCAGCAGACACCTGATGCACATCCCCAGGCGGCTCACCAGCAAAACAGGCACCAATTTCAGGCTGATGCGTTTGCTAACAGCTATTTTCAAGAAGGTTCTGGTTAGGGAGATGGTATTTAAGAAAGGGCCAAGTGGGTCAACATCAATCTGTGGGACTCTCCCTGGATTCTGGAGGGGCATTCCAGTTTGACTCAGTTCCACAGTCAGGCAAGGTGTTTTAGCAAAATGTACTCTTTTGGTGGAAAACTCCAAGTAAGAATGGCTAGTTATGACACACATAAACCTGCTTAACCTACATGCAGGAGGAAGCTAAAACAGGACCCCTATTGGGATTCGCAAAAGGCTTAACATCTGTTTCAGGCATGAGACCTGGACACCTATCCTGGAGCCTTTCCCACTATAGTGGGTAGCGTACTTCTGAAAGGGAGTGTCCCTTAGCATTGCTCATAGTTTTTGGATGCATAGATGCCCATTTTATGACTGTAAAACGGGAGCTGCACCAATGAATTTATAAGCCTAATTATCCTGCTTTCTTCACCTCTTTTCTATTTATGTATAGTTGGGTTTGAATCCAGAGTACTCACTTTTTCTGAAATTATGCTATAGGATATAACACAGTTCATTTTAAAAAAAATCTTGATTCCACTATTCTAACAGAAACATTAACCAAATTACTACAGCTAAAATGGTTGAGACAGTAATCACCGACAAATGCATCAGATAAATTTTTGCTAATGTTAGACAATGTTACTTATTTATAGCTAACAAAACTTGTTAGTCTTATTTTTCACAATTCACTCTTAATTTAAAATAATCTAGGTTATTTTAAAATGAAGTCCATGTTTATCTTACTAGCTGAAAATATTTCATCAAGCCTAACAAATAAATAACACCTACAAATTTGCATTCTTATGTAATCATGGACTATGCCTTCTGGGGACTGGAGCTGAGAATTTCTTTTCTGATCCTGGGGTTAAGATGCTTCCTTTGGTTGAAAGAACTGAGTAGGACTCAGCAAGGGGTTAGTTTTACAGGTGTATAAATGGAAAATCATGTGATTTCTACTGAGAAGATTCTTAAAACAACAGCATCTTACCTTTCCTGATTGGGTTTTTAACCTTATAGAGCCTAACTGATGTCATTCAATACTTAACAACAAGTATGACTGCAATATTTAATTTACAACATTTGAAGAAAAAAACATTTCCTTCTTTATCATTTATCTTTCATTCGATTTTTATTTCTATTTTGATTTCCTCGCAGTGAAGTTTTTGTTTCTTTTAACCAATAACTTCTATTTGACTTCAATGCACATTATTTCTTATTTTCCAGGTACGTTTATTTCTGCTTTTAAGTTAGCTTTTCTACTTGTATTGCACTATTGCATTTCTATTTTCTGTATTAATTTTCTAACTGTTTTTGTTTACTTAGTTTTATCTTTTACTTTTTATCTCTATTTCAGTCTGAATGCTTTTTTTAAAGGTGGAACGCCATAGAAGATAAGCCAGATGAAAAGAAGAGAAATTTAAAAAGGGGTAAATTTCTTCAGAGCTTCTCCAACTCCACCACTCTAAGATTGGTGGAAATCTGACAGAATCCCTGTCTGGTGCGTAAACACGGGCCTCAATTTTTACAGGGCTAGGTAGTAAACCACAAACCTGGTAAGGCTGAGGACAGAGAGATTCTGCTGATCTTAACAACCACATAAATAGTTGTTGAATTCCGCCCGACATGTGGCCAGATTGATTACCTGGAAGCTGAGCTGGAATGGGAATTTGGCAGCAGGAGGCCACAGCTGTGGACCCACGGGATTGGTCCTCAACAGTCAGCGGGTGAAAAGATTGCAGTGCAGTTGCATTGAGATACAAGAGAGGCCTGGGGATGCCCTTTGAACTGTCAGAGGTGGGGATAGGCTGGGGATTCCCTTTTCATAGTAGTGGGGGCTGCAAAGATCGAGCCCATGGTTTCTGCTGAAGTTACAGCAGTGGAGAAGGAAAAGCCCTGGAGAAGCTCATCTGTAAAGTCCAAAGACCAGAGGGGGAAATTTACCACTCGCTGATCAGTGGGGGAAAGGAGCAAGAAGCAATTAAAATGGAGCAAATCCATTTCCAAATCCATTCCCGCTTATTCCCATTTTAATGGTGTTGTTAATGGCAGCTGCAGTTATGGACTCCAGCAGAAACCTCCAATGATCCTATGATGCACATGGGTCCTAAATGGGATTTTAACCTGCTTCTGAGCTTGGTGCCTGCCAAACCCATCCCGCCAGGAACAGCTATCGAAAGCCAGCAAGGCCCTCTGAAGTAAGCCTGGATTTTTCATGTTCGGGCTTTTCCTCCTCCTGTTCTTCCTCTCCAATCCCCACCCCCAGCAACCAAATACTGCAACGCCCACCCCTGCCAGACTAGAGACAAAGATTAAAATCAAAAGGTATCTTCATTTTACAAAATAAGAAGTGCTAATTTATTCAAACAATTCTTAATGCTTTCTTTGAAACAAAATCAAAACTGCAAACCCCAGGGGGGAAAACACCTTGATACCATATCTATAAACCAAATGTCAGAGTTCAATGAATGCCACAGATTCTGCCATAGGTTAACATATAATTCTGAAAGCACAACAATACACATTGATTTGTCTGAAGGGATGATCATGTATCAGCTTTAGATTTGTGGAGGAGGAAGTACTTCACCAGAATCCCACTTCAAGCAAACCTTTCACATAATCTAAGTTTGAAAGCAGTGTTCATAACATTGTTGTTATTCAGGCTGGTATCTTCTCACTGCAACCGAATCTTCTCAATGAAATGTTATTTACCAACAAAAACTGGCCACAATTTCACACTTAAAAGTGTTAAGTTTGCAAATTCACTTAGATAAAACACACAAGGAAATAGTAAGAAATAGAAATTACACTGTTGCTGTAATGTGCTATTCTAAGGCTCAGATTAAAGGTGATTGTTGGAGCAGCGTGGAGAGAGTGTTACTTTCCATTTGTCCTATGCTGCACTTGATGATACAAGGTGATAAAAATTTTAAAAACGCTCCATTTAATTGCAATGACAGCTCGCAGCCTAATGAGCGTAAAGCCATAGCAATGGTGCATTGCCAGATTCAGAACTCTGATGACTGATATTTCTTGTCTGTTTTTGTGTGGAATAGTCAAACAGTAAAACAGGGCAAACACTCTTTCCCTAAAATTGTCACTGCAGTTTGCCACCCACCACCCCCCCTCCCCTCCCCCACACCCGCCAAATGATCCTGAACTGCCTGCCAGAGGTATGCTCTGACTGCCAGCACTGCAGCATTGTCCTGGACTTTCCAGTGATGTAAGGGACTGTAGATTAAACTTCAGTGTATTCTGAGCAATCCAACAGAAAAATCATACTGGCCATTATTTTTTTTTTCTCAATTGGCATGTAAAGGAGGTGCACTGTGAGATGGGCGTTTTGAGTGACCAATGGCTGAAGTGTGGGGGCAGGCAATTGAAGGCAGGAGGTCATATGATGAAATCTCTAGAAATACATGTAACCAAAATTGGTCAAAATTACTTTATAAGCAACCACAAGGAAGTGTGCGAGAACAAAGTAAGGTGAGTTGCTTACAGATTTAGTACATTATTCTACTTAATAACTGCACTGATGCATCGTCCCATTGACCTGTCTCATGAATGTTTGTATTCCAAAACTCAGACAGCTGAAAAAAAAATGATGAGTTGTTTGTAGATTAAATAGAATTGACATTAAAGCACCACTGGAATCCATTCAGTACAATGCAAAACTCCAGGTTGCTCACCACAGTAATCGATAGGCTGTGTGAGATGTCTATGCACTACTTGAGATTTTCTGTCATGTTGAGAAATCTGTCTCTGATTAAGTTTCCACATTTCTAAATATGTTATTACAGCCTAATATGGACCATTAATATAGATTCAAAATGTATTCTTATTTTCCTCTTACCAATTTGTTTCCTTTTTTCTCAGCTGCTTTTTTATTTGTTGGTGCAATTCTGTTACCCGTTCAAGTATTGCCCTTCAGGAAATCACTGCTGGAGACAGAGAATCAATGGGGGGAGAGGAGGCTTTAGAATCTTTCTTCAGTCCTTTTCACACAGTAATTGTTTAACTGTGGTAAAGCCTGAGTAAAACTTTACAATATTAGAGCACTCATTAATTGGTCCTGAAATATTTTCAGATGCCTGCATAATCTGGTAACATTTACTGGCCTTCTTTACAACTTACATCTTCAAACTATAACTTTGCTGCCCTAAAAATTACCACAGTAGTTTACTGTTATTATTCAGTGTCAGCTGAAGCCCTCCAATTTATTATGCATGCATACCTGCAAAGTAACTGTATTTTCTGCAAATGAAATAGTGTAACTTTAAAAACTGGAGATTTCTATCTCAGGAAGGATAGTTATTTTTGCATAAATTTCCATCTCTAACAATGATATCCGTTCCCTTTTATGAAAGTTGACCCATCTGTATGTATTGTATTCGTACAATAGTGATGCACGTGTCCACATTATTTTTCATTAGCAAGGCATACTACAGGATGAATAGAAGGGAAGGAGACTGTACTCACTATACCAAATTTTGTCCTTTATTATTTTGGGGTTTGGCTGTACATTTGTGACAGTACTATCAATGCACAACACAACCAAATCAAGAACACACACACGTCCATCGCTCAAACTAGTCCTGTGTTATTTACACAGTAATGCCACCTTCAAGCTGCCTATTATTTTCACAATGAAAGTGGCCCCATCACTGTTGCATTGCCATCTTTCACGGGACCATTGGAAACATAGCAATACACCATAGCAACAGTGTTCATCAAAGTGCATCACTGGACAACATTGAATAACACTCCACCTCCTTGGAAACTAGTACAAACAGTAACATTTCAGTTAAGAATAAAACAATAGAGGAATTCAGGAAAACAATTAAAAACATCCAATTGCTGGGGGTTTTTTGCATCTTTTTTCATTACATTTGAAATTTGGGTGATTGATGCGAGGATTATTTTCTCACAGCTGATGTTGCAAACTAGCTATAACATGCAAGCAACATCAAAGCTCATGTATTATTTGGTGGGGTCACCATTCAAGAAGAATACCATACCCATCAACTATTCATTAAATTTATGTAATATACTAGACTGTTCACTATGTGCACCTTCTGTGTATTCCATTTTATTTTAAAAGCCTTTTATATCATCTTGAGATTCCAATTCAACAGTGATGCTTTCATTATACACCTATAAAATGAGCACAACAATAATTTAGCAGGGCAGAGGCCCACACTCGAGCTGCATGAACATTCAGGCTACTGCTAAATTAGTCAGGCCTTTCTTTAAGCCGCCCTGTGTCTGACTAAAATGCACGCAAGCCTCATTTTAGTATTGAAATGAGACTCCAAAGTCCATTTCAGATTTGGATGCCTAAATTTGTTTTGACTAATTAAAGCTTCCAAAGCACAAGCACTGACTGGAATTCTTGAGCTGCCTAACTAGCAGTGCTTAAAGGAGGAGATGGCCTAGTGGCAATGTCACTGGACCAGTATTCTCTGGGGACATGGGTTTGAATCCCACCATGGCAGCTGGTGGAATTTATAATCTTAGAGAGAGCAGGTATGCTACTTGCTGAAAGTGAAAGTAAGAGACAAACTGAAACATGCAAAGAAAAGGAAACAAATGGAGGGATAGAGATAACAGTCTGAAATTGTTGAACTCAATGTTGTGTCTGGAAGCTTGTAAAGTGTCTAATCAAAAGATGAGGTGCTGTTCCTCAAGTTTATGTTGAACTTCACTGGAGCAGCGCAGCAGGCCAAGGACAAAGATGACAGTGTGACAGCAAGATGGAGAATTAAAATGACAGGCCACTGGAAGCTTGGAGGTCATGCTTCAGGATTGAATGGTAATGTTCTGCAAATCAATCTGCATTTGGTCTCCCCAATGTAGAGGAGACAACATTGTGGGCAAGGAATACAGTAGATTAAATTGAAAGAAGTAGATGTAAGTTGCTACTTCACCTGGAAGGAGTGTTTAGAGCCTTGGACAGTGAGAGAGAAGAAGTCAGCTCAGTCATTGAGCATGTTCAAGACAGAATTCAATAGATTTCTGGATACTTATGACATCAAGGGATAGTGGGGAAAATGGTGCAAGAGGTAGATGATCCGCCGTGATCTGTTTGAATGGCGAAGCAGGATCGATGGGCCGAATGGCCTACTCCTGCAACTATTTCTTAGGTTCCTATGTAAAGGGGCAGACATTACATCTCCTGTATTTTCATGAAAAGGTACCATAGGGTTGGGGGTTATGGGGGTGATTAGGGTGTGGACCAGAGTATCACAGAGGAAATGGTCCCTTTGTAACACTGAAAGGATGGGTAGATGTGTTTGGTAATGGCATCATGCTGGAGGTGGCTGAAATGATGGGAAATGATACATTGAGTATGGAGGCTGGTGTCGTGGAAGGTGAGGACAAGGTAACCCTATCGTGGTTCTGGGAGGGAGGGGAAGGTGTGAGGAAAGAATAAGACATCACAGAAATGCTGCTGTGGAAGGCTGCATCATCGGGACAGATGTGATAGAGATGGAGAAACAGGGAGAATGGAATGGAGAACATAATAGCCATCACAGAGACATGGTTGATGGAAGGGCAGGATTAGCAGCTTAACATCCTGGGATATAGAATCTTCAGGTGAGACAGGGGAGGGGGTAAAAGAGGAGGAGGCACTGCATTATTAGTTAAGGAGTCAGTTACTGCAGTAAGGAGAGATGATATCTTGGAGGGGGCATCGAATGAAGCTTTGTGGATAGAGTTTAGGAATAAAAAAGGGGCAACCACATTGTTAGGTGTTTATTATAGACCCCCAGATGGTCAGCAGGAAATTGAGGAGCAAATATGTGCACAATTTGCAGAGGTGTGTAAAAACAATAACAATAGGGTAATTATATTAGGTGATTTCAAATTTCCCAACATTAATTGGGATAGACATAGTGTTAAGGGCTTCGATAGAGCGGAAATCTTGAAATATGTACAGGAGAACTTTTTACGTCAATATGTAGAGGGTCCAACAAAGGACGGCGCAGTGCTGGACCTAATTCTGGGGAATGAAGCCGGACAGGTGGCTGAGGTGGTGGTAGGGGAGCATTTTAGTGATAGTGACCACAACATGGTACAATTTAAGCTTGTTATGGACAAAGAAATAGACAAGTTGCAAAAAAATGTTTTGGATTGGGGGAGAGCAGATTTTAGTAAAATAAGGCAGGATCTGGCCAGGGTAGACTGGGAACAGCTACTTGTGGGGAAATCTACAGAGGAGCAGTGGGGGGTGTTCAAAAAGGAAATGGGGAGGGTACAGGCTCAACATGTTCCCTCTAGGGTGATAGGACGGAGTAACAAGCCCAGAGAACCATGGATGACCAGAGATATTCTGGATATGATGAGAAGGAAAAGAGAGGCTTTTAGCAGGTACAAGAGGAGCAAATCAGCGAAGGCATTAGTGGAGTACAGAAAGTGCAGGGTGGAGCTTAAGAAAGCAATTAGGAAAACAAAGAGGGGATATGAGAAAGTTCTGGCTGGTAAAAGTAGGGAAAATCCCAAGATATTCTATAAGTATATCAATGGAAAGAGGATAACCAGGGAAAGAGTAGGGCCCAATAGGGACCAAGGGGACAATCTATGGGTGGAGCCAGATGACATCGCTAGAGTGTTGACCGAATACTTCACATCCGTCTTCACCCAAGAGAATGAGGATGAAGGTTTGGAACTTGGGGAGAGAGACTGCGAGGTTCTTGAGCAAATTGATATAGGAAGTGACAAGGTATTGGAGGTGTTGGCAGGCTTAAATCTCCAAGTCCGGATGATTTGTGTCCCAGACTGCTGAGGGAGGCAAGGGAGGAGATTTCAGGGGCTCTGACGCAAATTTTTAATTCCTCTCTAGCCACAGGGAAGGTGCCAGAGGACTGGAGAACAGCTAATGTGGTTCCGCTATTTAAGAAGGGTTGTAGAGAGAAGCCAGTGAGTCTCATGTCAGTGGTAGGGAAACTATTGGAGAAAATTCTGAAGGAGAGAATCTATCTCCACTTGGAGAGGCAAGGTTTGATCAGGGATGGTCAGCATGGCTTTGTCAGAGGGAGGTCATGCCTAACAAATTTGATTGAGTTTTTTGAGGAGGTGATCAGGTGTGTAGATGAGGGTAGTGCAGTCGATGTAGTTTATATGGATTTTAGCAAAGCCTTTGACAAGATCCCACATGGGAGACTTATAAAGAAGGCACATGGGATACAGGGTAATTTGATAAGGTGGATTAAAATTGGCTTGGTTGTAGGAGACAGAGGATGATGATAGAAGGATGCTTTAGTGACTGGAAGCCAGTGTCCAGTGGCGTACCACTGTGTTGGGTCCCCTAGTATTTATCATTTATATAAACAACATAGAGGACTATGTAGGGGATAGGATTAGTAAGTTTGTGGATGACACAAAGATTGGCCGGGTGGTTAACAGTGAGGTTGAGTGTCTTGGGCTACAGGAAGATATAGATGGGATGGTCAAATGGGCAAATAAGTGGCAGATGGAATTTAACCCTGAAAAGTGTGAGGCGATACACTTTGGAAGGAGTAATTTGACAAGGAAGTATTCAATGAACGGCATGACACTAGGAAGTTCTGAAGAACAAAGGGACCTTGGCGTGTGTGTCCATAGATCTCTGAAGGTGGAGGGGCATGTTAGTGGGGTGGTGAAAAAGGCATATGGGACACTTGCTCATATCAATCGAGGCATAGATTACAAAATTAGGGAGGTCATGTTGGAGTTGTATAGAACCTTGGTGAGGCCACAGCTGAAGTACTGTGTGCAGTTCAGGTCGCCACATTATAGGAAGGATGTGATTGCACTGCAGAGGGTGCAGAGGAGATTCACCAGGATGTTGCCTGGGGTGAAACATTTAAGTTATGAAGAGAGGTTGGATAGACTTGAGTTGTTTGCGTTGGAGCAGAGAAGACTGAGGGGTGACCTGATCGAGGTGTACAAGATTATGAGGGACATGGACAGGGTGGATAGGGAGCAACTGTTCCCCTTAGTTGAAGGGCCATTCACAGGGGGACATAAGTTCAAGGTGAGGGGCAGGAGGTTTAGGGGGGATGTGAGGGAAAACTTTTTTACCCAGAGGGTGGTGACGGTCTGGAGTGCACTGCCTGGGAGGGTGGTGGAGGCAGGTTGTCTCACATCCTTTAAAAAGTGCCTGGATGAGCAGTTGGCACATCATAACATTCAAGGCTATGGGCCAAGTGCTGATAAATGGGATTAGGTCGGTAGGTCAGGTGTTTCTCACATGTTGGTGCAGACTTGATGGGCCGAAGGACCTGTTCTGCACTGTGTGATTCGGTGATTCTGTGAATCCTTACAGGGTGGAGGATCTGAAGAAGTGTAGCCAAGGCAGCTATAGGAGTCAATGGACTTTTAATGAACATTAGTTGATAGCCTATTGCCCGAAGTGGAGGCAGATGAGTCAAGAAAGGGAAGGGAAGAGACAGATTTTGACCATGTGAAATGGAGAGAATAGTGGAAATTGGAAGACATGGCACCGATACAGTAACCAACATATAGGAAAAAGAGTTGAGGGAGGGGGCTTGGCTGAGCTCCAAGACTCACAAATGGATTAGCTCAGCAGGGATCTGTTTTCGTAGGTAGAAGTGTAGTGTTTACTTTGATTGATTTATATTTCTATGAGATTATAACAAGTCATGCTTTCTTGAACTCTCTTTCAATGTCTGACAGTTTATCAGGCCAAGATTAAGAGGTGTGAAGTGAGGTAAAACATTTGATTTTGATATTATAACGACTTTGCCTAATTAACACTTTTATAGGGTTGCAAGAGTTGCAGTTCCTTTCAAAGCAGGTTTCTGAATGAGTGTTTTTTTAAGTGCATTTCAAGGCTTACCGTCGTTGTTATATGGCTCATTGGTTCCATAGTACATACTTGTTGAGTGAGCTTGGAGGATGCAGGGAGGCCAGAGAAGAGGCATGGGGGTGTGGATGGCATGGAACGGGCATGGGGCACAGAGGGCATGGAAGGTCCAGGGGGTGCATGGAGGGCATGCAAGTGGCATGGGAGCATGGATGAGACCTTTTCAACATATCTTTCAAAAGGTTCCCGAATCCAAACAATGGTTCATGAATCCTCTGAGGGGCCATGAAAGATATGTCCATGAGAAACTGACCCTACTCCATGGGCTGCACCTTCCGGTCGGCAAGCAGGAGGGGCGGGGCCTGCTCGCTGATGGGTAAAATGATGCGGGGTGCCGTTGGGCGGGCATCCCGATGTCACCCTGTGTCATTTACATTTTCAGGTCGGTGGGTGCGCAGCCAAGTCGGCTGCGCGCCCGCCAACATTTTAATGGCCACTTAAGGCCATTAATAAAGTAATTGAATCAATCAATGGACCTGCCCATCCAACCTTAAAGTTGGTGGGCAGGCTGGGAGCCCAGGCGGGCTTCCGAAAAAACATGAAACCTCATCCACGGGCAGGATGAGGTTTCATGAGGGTATTAAAATTTGTATCAAATGTGTAAATAAAAGAAATTGACATGTCCCAGCTCACATGACAGTGGCACATGAAGGAACATGTCAGTAATTTTTTTTATAATCTTTATTCAATGTTTCAAACTTGAGCCGATCTCCCTGAGGCAGCACTTTGCCTCAGGGAGATCTGTGTGCTCTTTCACGTGCATACGTGAAAGACAGCACTCTCGGCTCAGGGAATCCACCCCCACCGCCCCCCCCACCTGTACAAGGAGTGCATAGTGCTTCCTGGCGGGCGTCACGCTGGGCGGGCCTTAATTGGCCCGCCCCCGTAAAATGGCAGCGTGCCCCCTACCGGAAGCGCCGATCAGGAAACCGCCCACCCGCGCCCGCACATTCCCCCCGCCCCCAACAGGGGGAAAATGTTGTCCCATGAAAATTCCAGACTGGGGTGTCAGGGAATATGAGTTGTCTACCCCCACAATGAAGTTGGCCAGGCCGAGAGTGCAGGGTGCAGTCTCACTACCCACACCCTTATCCCATGTGAAAATTGCCAGTACTGGGAATGGCAGCAGGAATCTCAGAATTGGGTCCTGCTCACCTTTTATAAAGGCCTCTGGAGTGAGCTCGACTCTGTGAAATCCGGCCACTGTGTCAGACATTTTTGCTTCACAGAGGACATCCTCACTGAAATTTGCCGCCCGCTGCAGCCACAACTGCAACCTCAAAGCAGGGTGAGGATGGCATTACCAGTGGCTGTTACACTGATTATGGCCTTGAATTTTTATGTATCTGACTCCTTCCAGGCTGGAACAAGTGATAGTTGCAACATCTGATGAAAGGTAATTGAACTGAAACATTCACTCTGTTTCTGATGCTGCCAGACCTGCTGACTATTTCTAGCATTTTCTCTTTTTATTTCACATTTCCAACATCCTCAAAATTTTGCTTTTGTATTTGCAATATCTCCCAGTTTGACATTCACTATTGCATATGGAAAGTCACTGAGGCTCTCTGTGCAAAGAGAACTGAATATACTTCATTCTCTCTTGCCAGGGATGGTGGATTGGAGCGCACTGCTTCTTGAGGATTCCAGGCTTCCCCATAGTGTGGGATATCATTGACTGCATGCCCATTGTAGTATAAGGCTGTTCAGCATAGGAAGGGTTAATTTGGGGCTGAAGGACAGTATCGTCCACGGTATAATGTAGAGAGACACATGACAGGAGACAGAAGACAGAGTTGTATGGAGAACAGTGGAGGACAGCATGAAGTTAGCTCCTAGTTTGGGCTATACTTTGTACATATGTATACAGTTATGTATTACCAATAAACACTACTGTTCAACCTTACAAGCCTCTGAACCTCTTTGTGAGACCTACTGAACAAACCCTCACAACACATATAGGCTTTGAGGGCATCACATGTCAACTCAGATGTACTGCAAATAAAAGGTCAATGTATGGTATCCTGGCAATAGTCACAATGTCATCATTCTGCTGCAGTTCACAAGGCCATCTGCACTTGAACCACCACAACAAACCAGAGGGTAGCTATTGTGGGATAAGGGCTCTCCTTTGATGATAGGGGTCATGCTGCCCGTTCACAAATCACTCACACCTGGGCAACAGGCATACAATAAAAGCCATACTACCACACAAAATGCCATATGAAGGGCAGCTGAAATGGAGGACAAAGAGGAGGAGGAAGTGAGGATGCAAACAACCCATCATGCTGTTCATACTCAACTCACCTGACTGCAATATAATAAACACAAACCTACTTCCCCGTTCATCAAAAGTCCCACATCTCACCTTACTTCAGTTGCTGACCGTCGCAGATCCTGCCTCTAATCTGTCCTCTAAAGTTTGCCAAGTGTCAGTATCTCTGCTGGTGCCTCTGAGTGAAAGAAAGAGTGATGGTGTTTCTTCTTCCTCATTGTCTTCCTGCCCTTCCAGATCTTCCTTCTCCTCCACTGCCTGGCCAGGCTACAGTGCTTCGATATCTGAAAGGAGAAAGGCATAAGAATAGATTTGTGGTGAGAGGGTGGAGGGGAGACAAATGGAGTGCAGCTTGAAAATCAGAAGGGAGTGTGGATGAGGGGTTAGTGGGATTTGAGAAAAAGTATTAGATATCAGGATATCATATCTTCGATTGTTTCAGCCCACCATTGACCATGGCCTTAGCAATGGCCACTGCAGTGATGGTGACCACCATCTCCTCCATCAGTGTAAGGACATGCCCATCCCCTGTCGGTTAAGTCCTGCTGTTTCCAATTATGCACAACCTTGTCCAACAAGGTGGAGGGAAGTGTGTCAGTGAGTGTGGTACAATGTGTTTTGGTGATACAACTGTCATAGTTGAATAACTGGCTGCAAGTGCAAGTTAGAGATATGGGTGTGAGGCTTGCAGCAGTGCTAAACATGTGAGGGTGAGGTGGGGCTATGAATATGAGGTATGAGTTATCATAGACAAAATGTATGTGTTTTTTCACTGCCCATGATCAGTGTGTTTTGTACGTGAGGGATGTGTGTTTTCTTACCCTTAGAGTGATTATCCCAATTCAAATAATTCCAGCAGCAAGTCTTTTGTGAATTTAAAAATAAGGAAGGTTATGTATTCTCACACACTTGCCCCAGAGGTTTAAAAGTGATGTATCACTCACTCAACTCACCCACACTATCAATCACACAAAGACTACATACAGATGAGGGAATAAAAACAATACAATTACAATTTATGATTGCCTCTGTCTCTCTTTCCTAGCAGGCCTTTAGTTTCTTAGATGAGTTGCTGCTTTGGTTGAAGTGAAGGTTTTGTAAAGCAAAGGATTTTCAAGTAAACTACGAAGACTCTTACATTCAACTCTCCAGGAGGTTGGTTCTCAGGTGAACTTACAGTTGGAACAGTTTGGAGAGAGTCCTTCTCCCACTTTCAATGTATGGTTGTTTATTCCCTTGGCAGTTTGTTATTGCACAGCTGGTTCAATAGCCATCTGATGGATTTCTCTCTATAGAACAACTTCTTGATGTTTTAAAAACAGGCAACAAACATGGCTGTCTTACCATGCGACCTGTTACAAATACAAAGTCCTTTTCCTAATAAGGTGGGTGTCTGGGTCAATTGTAAATCCTGTGTGATGACTTTTACATCTTGATGTGTCTTTGTACCTGAATGACCCATTCAATTTGAAATTACCCTTTTGAATTAGTTTCAGGATAAAGCATTGAGTCAGCATCAGTCTGGAAAATTCCTTTGGTTCCCTCTTGAGTTGGGGGAGTGCTTCAATCCACAAGAAATGTCAAGTAATCCTCAGGTCATTTTTTGTAGCTTTTTGTGGTTTTTAAAAATATAAAGTATTGACTGAAAGTCCATAATATACTGGAACACTGCAGAGTTATGATTGATAGAGATTGTTAGTAAGTGACTGATGGGATGTACAGTGTGACAGGCTGGTAGTGCAGTTGGTGAGATATGGCATTTGAAAATTAACTCACTGACCTTGACCATTGATGTGGGGTCATTGAACTTCTTGCGGCACTGCATTCAGGTCCTCAGGTTAGACTCCTGGCATTGACCTCAGTGACTTTTTGTATCCACTATCTTATGATCATGTGTCTGGAGGGCCTCCTGAAATCCTATCACTACAGGACCTCTTCCCTCCTGTCCAGTTCCTTCACCAAGGTGTTCAGAACAGTGTCAGAGGACCTTGAAGCATGCGGTGCTCTGCTGTGCCATAGTTCATCATTCTTCTTAATCACACTTTCTTCTGCAACGAGTTCCATCATCCAGTCCAGTCAGGATACTGTACCCCTTTTAGTGGTGCTAGTGTCGAACAAACTTGGGCCCCCTGCTGAGGTGTGCAGCCTCTCAGCAGTGTGTTTGGCATCAGCTACTCGCAGCTGTAATGCAAATCAGCAGGCAGTATGAAGTTAACACCCTGCCTGCATCAAAATCAAAAGGTGTCAGTTAATTAGGCCTTCCAATACCCACACCCATTTTTGGGCCCTGCCCAATTTCACAGCCATACATTCTTTGTCAGAACAAGAGAAGGCTACAGAGATTCTGTCCTTGCCCCATTGGCATATGATCCTCGCAGGACATCTCCCATCTTTAACTAAAGTGCATCTTGCCAATGCCATGACCAGTCACTGATCAGCTGTGTCTATGGAGCACCACAACAGGAAAAGTCACCAAAAGCTTGTGCAGGAAGGCCTGCAAGCCCTCCTGGAAGAGGTGTAAGATAGGAGCAACGGATACATAGAATTTTATGGAGCCTAAAAAGGCAGGAAATGTGGCGTGCAGAGTGATATAATTAGGCGGGATGGGAAATTTTGATTTCCCGATGGTGGTTGAGTTGCTGAGATAAAGTCAGTGGTGTGTTTAGGGTGTACCGAGCATTATGCAAGTCTGTGCTGGTTCATAATTGTAATAAATTTGCATGCCATTAATACTTATTCACTTGAAACAATTTCCAATTAAGTCCTGCCCTTGGGTTAAAATTAACGGTACACAAGAATCTCGTAGCACCCCATTCATGATCATTTAAAGGTGCATGCACCAGTTGACTTTGTGCAGTTGGGACTAAGGTAAGCAGTTCTTCGTGTTGAACTCTGTGACACATAGTGGTGCGTGTTGAAAGATTGGTATTTGGGTGCAGGGAGATGCGGTGGAGGGAAAGGCCTAGCGTCCTGGGTGTGGTGGTCCTGTAAGGGAGTAAGGCTGGGTGAGTCAAGGCAGGGATTGAAAGATGGATGCTGGGTCTAAAGAGCAGGATCAGTGTTATCAACAGTGGGGTCCTTAGGATCCAATTGAGGGTTCTGGGTGGTGGAGGGAAAAGTACCAGTCAAAGAGGGAAGGTGGACTCGGTATGGGGGCAGGTCCAGAGTCAGGGTCAGGTATTGGAAGGCCACATGCAGTGGGTTACAAGAGCAAACAAAAGCATGGAGGACGATAACAGGAGGGTTCGAGGTCAGAGTGGACATTGGGATGGTCACAGTTGCAGGCATAGTGGGGAGAGATGGCATGTGCAGAGAAATGGTGAAAGGGTCAAGGGTAACAGGGGGAGGTTCAAGGGTCACAGAGGGGGAAGAAAAAGTCATGCTTTGTGGGTCAGATGTGATGGGGGGCAGCATGAGGGTGACAGAAAGAGAGTAGAAGGTATAGGTTTGGGTTTCAAATATACGTGGACCATAATTTTAATATCTCTTTTTAAGTGCGCCTTTTCTCAATTGAAGTGGGAGGAGCGTCATTTTGGGTGGGTGGAGTTAATGCTGTGCACAAGTGGCTGATTAAAGGGAATCCCTTATAATTAGTTAAATGAATGAGAACCATGGACAAGCATGTTCTCACATGTATGTCTGCACTCTTTACACGTGCGATTACAGCTATAACCAATGGGTCTCATTCACCCAATATTCCTGCAACAACAGGAGCAGGAGGAGAGAATGTGAAGAAAGAAAGCTCCTGCTATAAGACAACAGAGACCACAAGACCAACAGCAGGCAGCACCAGAAGGGGAGGTTGGTTCAGACACGGACATCCAGAAAAGGCATTGGCGAAGATGGGCACTGGCACATCAAAACATCCAAAGGACAAGAACAAATACCTCTAGATGTCAGAAAGGCAATGCCAGAGGCATCTGAGGATGTCTCGGGAAATGGTCACTGAGATATGTCAGATTATTCATCAAGACATAGATTTGGTGAGAACCCCATGCCAGTGGCCCTCAAAGTTACAACGGCAATCAATTCCTATGCCAGCAGTGGTTTCCAGGGCCGGCTGGCAACATATGTGGCATCTCAAAGGCTGCCACACACACATGCATAATGGAGGTAACCACTGGTCTATTTCGTCGAGCCAATGATTATATTCTCTTTACCACTGATGAAGATAACCAGGCTGCAATGTCAGCCACATTCAGTGCCATCGCTTGGTTTCCTCGAGTGCAAGGTGCCATTGACTGCACTCATGTGGCTGTAAAAGATTCCTGGGAACAGCTAATTGCCCTTTGTAAATGATAGAGGCTTTCATCCCACGAAAGTAAAACTGGTGTGTGACGACAGGAGAAAAATAATGCAGGCCTGTGCCTATTTCCCGGGGAACTATCACGATGTATACATTTTGCAAAACTTGTGGCTCCCAGGGCTTTTTGAGGCCCCAACCCAGGTTGATGGATGGATCTTTGGTCAAGGGCTATCCCTACATACATGGCTGATGATACCAGTGAGGCAGAGGAGCACTACAATCAAGCTCATGCGTCCACCAGAGCCTTCATCAAGCACACCATTGGGCTTCTTAAAATGAGTTTCCACTGCCTTGATCGGTCTGGAGGGATTCTCCAATACACACCCCAGAGTGTCTCACCAATAGTAGTGGTTTGCTGTGCACTGCACAACCTGGAGCTGCAACGCGGGCAGATGGTGCAAGGGGAAGAGCATAAGGAAGATCAGCCCTCCTCAGATGATGAGGATTAATGGGCTTTTCATGGATGCCAGGGCCATGGAGAGATGTGCAAGCGATGCCAGAGACAACTTGATCTATACAAGGTTTGAACAAGAATAATTCATTACACCATCACTAGACCTCCATCGCCTTCCTGGGGGTTAAACCGCCCTGCTCAGCAGTGTGTGCTCCCAAATTTATAAGTGAACCCTCCACGGACCATGTGGGTGTAACTGTGCTGGTGGAGGTGGATGACAGTGTATCCTGTGGCTGCTTTGTCCCCAGAGGTGGAGTCTTCTGGTTCCCGTCTCGGCTGCTGCCTGATCTTTGGATGGTGATGACGTGTCATGGAGAACAAAAAGAATCACATTAAGAACCATTACAGTTTGAGCATTTTACATGTCACTGCATCCATCCTGTGTGTCCATTTGCCATCACCAGGAGGTTGCTTTATCCTCCTTAATCCTGGCTGGCCCAACCCCTCTATCTGCCATTGCCCCTGCTCCCTCCTCACCAGTGATTTCCATTGCCTCCTCCTTGGCGGCTGTGAGGAGCCTTAGGCCTGGAACTCCTATTCCACCTGTGCATCTCCTCTCCCTGACATTGTGCGTCTGCTTGTCCTACATGATAAAGTGCAGAGTTAGTGACTTGTCAAGTGACACCTAACCCCCTTGTCTGCATGCATCACCATCACACATACAGGCCTGCCATTCACATATTGCTTGCAAGTGCACACAAAAGGCAAACTTCCACACTCTTTGGTGTCAATTGCCATGTGGCACTAAGGCTGATTGCGCATTCACTCACATGCCAACTCGCACGTATACATTACTGATGACCACACAAGAGACTCCTGTTGAAGATGCAACACTGGCATTTACCCTGGAGGATCCAAGCAGGGTGTTGCCCATGGGGCTGGTCTGTTTTGGTGGTCAGACATTTCTCCAAAGAATATGGTACTCTCAATCAGTGGACCATTCTGGCAGTAATGCACAACCGCCGTGTTCAAACAGGAGCTTCTTTAATAGGCCGCCCATAGGTGCAGCGTTGTCAGCTGATGAAGGGTTTCGCCAATGAAAAGCTTTCCCTGCCCCTAAATCGCACAAGTTTTCTATGCGCACTGCTGGCATTTAGAACTTTAACTATAATCGCTTGGTAAAGGGCAAAAAGAGAGATAGCGGAGGTGGTGCACTGTTCCGGACACAACGTCTGGGATGACGCAGTTGACTGCCAGGCAGCAAGCCATCAAGGGAATCAGAGTTGCCACCTGGTGGCCCAGGCACTCAATGCCAATTCCCTCATACTGAGGAATGCACACAAATGCTGGAAGAAATTCAACTGCTTGACCAGAGTAAACAAGACAATGTCCAAAGCATTTTGTCCCATTTTACCTTGTCCACCCTGGTCGTTATTACATTCTCAACGTTGTTAAAACAACACTCATACTGCTAACACCTTAGATGCCACACTACTTAAGGGCACAGCCAACTTCCTATCATTCACTATGGCCATACACATGCCCTAAGGCAGAGTAACTGGGTTGCACAACCCCAACACTCTCCTCCATTCAAAAGCACTAAAAAAACTTCTCTCACACCTCACCTCACCTCCCCCATTCCTCTCGCTACAAAGTCCTTAACTGATAGCCTAGCCCTCATTTACCTACTGTGCTGCAGAAGAGTTTGAAATATAGGGTGGCATCTTTTGCCCTCTCTAGTGGCATGCTTGGAGGCAGGGAGGACATTTAATTGGGCAGGAGGGTAGCAGGTGAGCACTCTAATTAAGTGTGGGTCGGGAAGGCTCGTGGTCGGTCTTCCTGCTCCATCACCAATTGAGGCCCTTTAGTGGACAATTTATGACCACTTAAGGGCCTCTTCCTGCTGCCACTGGTATTAACCCAGCTTTGGGAGGGCCTGTCACCATGCAGCATGCACGACAAATAAACCTGTGCACGCTGCTCATTGTCTCCTGGAGGGGGTGTCCCGCCTTCAAACACACTCAGTGCTAGATCAAGGGACTCAGTATCAGGAAGGGGGGCCCACTAAGAGCCACCCCCTTCCCTTTCTGCTGACCCGCTCTACACCCTCCTACCTCCTGCTATCCCCCAACTTCCACCCAGCGAAACCCCTCCTATGGTCTGGGCCTCCGGTGGGAATCTTTCCTACCCTGTGGCACTGCTGAGTAAAAGAGCTACTGGCCCTTGATTGGCCAGCAGCTCTCAGTAGGTGGGACGTCTGAGACAGTTCTTGGCTGAGAACCCAGACAGCTATTAGAGTGTTAAAGCAGCTGCAGCCAGAGAAAGCATTGCTTGATTAAGGGCTCTGGTGCTCTGATTTATTCTGTCAATCGCACAATGTTTACTTACACAAGGTAAAGAGATTTCAAGTTTGTGCAGTTTCAGCTATTGATGATTGACACTTTTATTGGGCTGGATTGAAAGACTTTTTTAATAAAGTGGAAAGTTATGAACAAATTACTGTTTTTTGTAGCTTTTTTAGCATCCTATTGTCACTATAATGTTCATTGGTTCTATACAGAGTGTAGAGTGGGTGAATGGGCATGGAGGTGCCATTGTTTCACATGGAAGGTGGGTGAGGTGGAATAGATTGGCCTGGAGGGTTCATGGGGGGTAGATGGTGGGGGTTAGCTTAGCATGGGGCTGTGAGGAGCCATAGGTGGTGGGTGAGGGGGCATAGCTTGGTATGGAGGGTATGAGTAAGATATTTTGAACTTCCTTTTGAAAAGGTTACCTCATCCAGACTGTGGTTCACTTCACCTCAGAGGTGCTATAAACCACGAGTCCTTTAGAAGCTGGTCCGACTCCATGAAAATTAAGGATGACTAACATATGCATAAACCCGCAATGGAGCCAGTCAGGTTGGGAGAGCATGGTGCAGCCTGAACTAGCCCGCACCTTTAACCCTCATTGGTGAAAATTGAGGATGCTGGGAATAGGGTTGGCAATCCAGGAATCGGGTCCCAGCTGCCATTTTTAAACATTCATGGAGTTTCCCCAACTCTAGAAAATCTAGACCATTGTCTTTGGTCCCTGCTACAAGCTCCATTCGTGAATCACTGACTCCATCCATCTCCCTGGTAACTGTCTGAGGCTGAATCAGATCATTCACTATTTTGATGTCATTGATCCCATGATAAGCTTCCAATCATGTACCTGTGCCATCTCTCAGACCACCTATTTCCACCTGCACAACATTGTCTGCACGACCCTTGCCTCAGTTCATCTTCTTATGAAACACTCATCTATGCGTTGTTACCTCTAGACTTGACTATTCCAATGCACTCTTTGTTAGTTTCCCATATTCTACACTCCAGAACTTTGAGGTCATCCAAAGCTCTGTGTCCTTACTCGCACCAAATAAGGTATCATCACTGTGCTGACTGACTTACATTTGTTCCTGGTTAATAAACGCATTGATTTTAATAATTTCCTCCTTGTTTTCAAACCCCTCCATGTCCTAGTGCCTCCCTATCTCTGTAACCTCCTCCAGCCCCACAAACCTCTGAGATATCTGCACTCCTCAAATTCTGGCCTTTTGAGCACCCCAATTTTAATTGCTCCATTGTTGGTGACCGTGCCTTCAGCTGCTTAGGCCTGAAATTCTGGAATGCCCTCCCTAAACTTCTCTGATTTCGTACCTCTCTTTTATCCTTTAAAACACTCCTTAAAACCTGCCTCTTTGACAAGTTTTTGGTCATCTGCCTTAATAATTTTGAATGTGGCTCAGTGTCATATTTTGCTTTATGACACTCCTATCAAGTGTCATAGGACATTTTATTTTGATAAAGGTGCTATTAAATACAAGTTGTAGTTACTGTTGTTAAGAAATGCAGCAATATAATAGAACTACCTGACTCTGTACATCCGCTGCCTGGGTGAATCGTGCGGCTCTGCTGATAAGTACACCCTTGACGCATTGGATTGTTGTCATGACTGTTCCCACACTGAAATTGCACAGATTCCCTGTGAAACTTTGAATAGATCAGGGGACTGGTCACCTTCACTGTGACAGACAGAGCTTTTCTTGGAGTGGAGAAAGGCTCAAGGTCTTTGTGATAAAGGTTGTAGAGATGCACAATGTGAACCATGGACAATTGTAACTTTCAATCACAGAGCTCATTCAAGACATCCTCAAAGAACCTGTGCTACCTGTAGGCACACAATTGAGGATGGTGTTTGCTGGGCTTGTGTCTTTTGTCTTGTTGGCTTATTCCCCTCAGCTGTACACGATGCTGTTGCTCCACCTCCTCCATAATGACTACATAAAGGAGTATCCCCAAGGGGAAACCTATACTTGCTCTGAATTCTTCGATCTAGGCTCACTGACAACTTCAGTTGCAAACTTATATGGTTGTAGGGCTGATACCACCAGTAGGGAAAAAAATGCATTGCTCATTATAAAGGCTTGGGACATAAAGGGATGTGTCACAATGGGGACATGGGACATTAGAAGGTTTCCATAGCTCCTTAAAAAGCAAGTTTTAGCAAAGCTGATGGAGCAGAGGTTTAAAGTAGTGGCAGGATAAGAGAAAGGGAGTCCTATGTGCAGGCATGAGTCAGCAATAAACTGACTCAGTCCTGTGTTTGATAGCTAGAAAATGTACTTGTGAGGAGGATTGCACTCAATAGTGCTTGATAGTACCATCCCATTGGAGAATGTTTCAGGCCATAGATGACCATTAAGGTCCTTGAGCATGTACAAATCCTTAGCTGCATGCCTTAAAACAGAAAGACAGAGCTTAACACTTGCCTCTCTATTGATTCAAATTAGGAGACAGATTTTCATTGTCATTCCTAAGTAGATTTGCCATGCCATGGCTTGCAAAATTGATTGGTGACATCTTGGAAGGTGCAGCCAAATAGGCTATACATAATCCTAGTCACTTTGGCATGTCTTCTTTTATGTAGTCTCACGTAAAGCATATTATGGTATAATTAAATGCTTTTCATGGTTATTCAGGCCTTCATACCTCATAGTTATGTCACCAGGGACAGTCTACTTTCAGGAGATGAGCCTCCACTATTAGAATGTCTGAAACAGGGTATGTGATCTTGCCACAGATTCAGGACTGTGGGTTCTGGCGAGAGAGCACTAAGCACCACTTAGACAGCCTTTCCTTATTTTTGAGCTCTTGCTTCAATAAGGAGCCCCCTTTGGTCACTCAGCAACACCTTTTAGAATTCCTAGGTACATGCCAATGGATTGAAAGTACTGCCTCTGTGTGAATCCTGAATATTGGTCTGATCCCAGGGCCTCATTTACTATTCCTGTGGATTAACATTTTTGAGTGTCAGCTGCAGGACTGAGTCAGAGGAATGTATGTCCCAGGTGATATGTGTAGAGTTCTAGTACCCCCATTATATCCTAGAATCCACAATCACATGACAAAGCCCTTTCACATATCCTTAAGTCCCCATCCCTGTTCCTTATCTTTAGGACAAAAGTTGTACGTTGCTAATAACCCATTAGATAGTCTTAAATTTGACAAAACATTTTTTTGCAGAAGGCTTCATGCTCCCATTTTATTTACTGATATCAACAGCAACAACAATGATTTGCATTTATATAGCATATTTGACATAATGAAACATTTCAAGGAGCTTCAAGGGATTGTAAGGGAACAACGTTTTGACACCGAGCCAGATAAGGAGATATTAGGCCAGATGACCAAAAAGTTGGTAAGGAGCATCTTAAAAGAGTAAAGAGAAGTAGAGAGACAGAGAGAATTCGGAGCTTCACACCAGGCAGCTGAAGGCATGGCTGCCAATAGTGGATTGTTTAAGATCAGCAATACTCAAGATGTCAGAATTGGCAGAATGCAGAGATAGAGTGGGATTGCAGGGCTAAAGGAGGTTATAGGGATAGGAGTTAGAGGGTGAGGCCATGGGGAGATTTGAAAACAAGGATTAGAAATTTTAAATCAAGGGATTGCTTGACTGGGAGGCAATCTAAGCCATTGAGCACAGGAGAGACATTGAGTGTGACTTATGAGTTAGGACCAGGCAGCAGAGTTTGGACGACCTCAAATTTGTGGAAGGTAGAACATCAGAGGTCAGCCAGGAGTGTGTTGGAATAGTCAAGTCTGGAGGTAACAAAGACATGGATGAGGGTTTCCTCCACTGATAAGCTGAGGCAAGGCCAGAGAAGGGTGATGTTAAAGAGGTGGAAATATGCAGTCTTAGTGAAGTTGCAGAAGTGTGGTAGGAGTCATATGTCGCACCATATAAAAACCAAATATAGGTCTGTCCACAGGAAAAATATCTGAAATATAATTGAAATAATTATTTTAGAGGTGTGCAATCCAAAAAGGCTGTATTGTTTTATTTTCTCCATGCTTTTATTCACAGAAATGTTTTAGCACCTTATTTGTAGCCATATTAGCACCAATAAAAAGGCCTCTTCAGTTTGAAAGGATCCAGGGAACATTTTCAAAGTTTTAAGTTTACCAGCAATATGAATTCCTCAAACGCTTGCTACTTATTCTGAAGTTTTTTTTTAATATATGGTGATATTCTAGCCCAAACACACACAATACAATTTAGCAAAATTCATTAACTGCAGAGTACCAAAGACTACAAACGGAAAGGCGTGAATAAGCAATTAGATTTGTTCTTTTTCTAGACATCCCAGATGAAAGTGTTCACAAGCTATCATGTTCTGAGGAACTAATTACTGTCTTACTAATTAAATTCAGTATATAAACATATGGAATTACTTTCACTTTAAAAAATATTTTTTAACATGCAATTAGTATTTAAGTGACACATTCACAATAAAACAAAACAAAGTTGTCTGTTTTGTGTAAAATGCTAATCACAAATGACCATTGCAGAACAGCTGCTATTTTCTAATGAGACTCAGAATATTTCATATGCTGTCTAGTGATCAAATTGAAAATGCTAAACATATTATGACTACATTTTATAATTTATTACTTGCTTAGAAGAAGACTCATTAAAATACCTTATTGATATAAAAAGGTTGCTTTTTATTACTAACAACAGTGAGGAAACATCACTGGTTAGATTTTCAACTGAGTGCCACTAGTTAGGCAGTAACAGTGCTAGAAGTAATGACAAGAAATGAGCAAAAAACACTTTATTCCTCCCAGCATTACTGAAAAGGAAACAAAGTTTTATTTTACCACCCACCACTGTTTCATACTAAATAGGTCAAAATTTATTTTTAACAGATGTGAAATATATTTAAATTGTGAATAAATTTGATTAAACTTATTGAGGCAAAGGAAAATATTTTCACCTGTGAATTACTTTGGCAAAAGCCCTGTTTCACCCTATACCCACCTACATGCAGCACCAGAAGATGCAGGTACAGTTTTATCACATTGCCTTCTTCCCCAAGGTGCAAGGCATCATTGACTGCACATGTAGTCATTGTTGCACCAACTGACAATTCAATGGCACATCTAAGTAGGTAGGACTATTATGCCGTCAATGTGCAAATCATATGCAACTCTTGCCAGAAAATAATTCAGGTCAATGCACTCTTCCCAAGAGGAAACATGATGTTTTCATTCTGAAGCAATCAGACGTCACAGTGCTGTTTGAAGGAGAAGGATGGATGGAGAGCTGATTCCTCTGAGATAAGGCTGCACAATGCAGTCATGGCTGATGATACTTGTGTACAACGCTGTACCCTAGCAGAGAACTGATAAAAGGAGGCATGTAGATCAGCAAAACTCTTCATTGAACAGATATTTTGGGTGCACAAACAACATTTCATGCATTTGGAACAATCAGTGAGTGCCTCACCAAGGAGGAACAGTACTGAGCTATTGAAGATCAGGTGGCTGCTTAGCCAACCACTGAATTACAGAGAATTCTGAAGGACTACCACAGGCGTCGGTTAGCTCCCCTGATAAAACTGCATTGATAAATGCAATCTGAAAGTGCTTGGACCTTATGCGTGCACTACACACACAAGGCTTATCAAGGCCCGATACCAATAGGAAAGAGGGTAAGTCACAAAATGCAGTATTTCAGAGTACCATATAAAATGAGTACAACAAGAGAGACCTACTCCCAATTAGTGCTCTGAGGTTGGGAGGTTCCTCTCAAGTCCTCACGCATTCTCATTCCGTGCAAATTTTAGAGGTACAAATTGCTAGTCAGCAGGTAGTCCCTAGGCTTCAGGGAAAGTCTACTTTGCATCATTCTACTTCACTGGAAGCCGCATTCAGGAATTGTAAAAGCAGAGAAAAGTAAAGCAAAATCTTTAGATATAGTACACAATCCAGAAAAGATTATTAATTTAGAAAACACAATTTAAAAACTGTTCAGAAAAACTGCAACATTAATCCATCTTTAAGAAGCCAACTTGAGCAGACCAGGCCCCAGGATCCCAATATATCTATATTGCATGGGGAAGGTGCTGGCTGTGGGGATTGTACAAAATTGAATGAAAGTGCTTTTTTGCTCATGTTGCCAGGGTGTAAAACATCACCTAGGTGGAGTGCAGAGGGGAAATTTGAGGGGGTGGGTGGGTAGATCACATACCTGTGAGGAAGCCAACTCAAATTTCCCGCCATTTCAGTTAACGGAAGTTAAATCAGATGGACTCTGATTTTCCTCACTGAACTTTGTCTGAGTGATACTTTATACCTAGCCAGGACATACAAAAATCTGCTCCTGGGTGTTTTATGAGGCTTGTGCTTGCCAGTAAAACATCCTAATTTCCTTCCACTTCTCTGTGTTGCCAGCGGTGTATTGTAAGACACTGGCTTGGTTCCAAAGAAGCTTTTGTGAGCCTTAGTGCCTCAAACACTTGGTACCTCCCCTCAGAACCTTGGAAGCATGGCTTGTGTTGATGTACAGTTTGAGTTTCTCTTCAGTAGCTAGCTTATCTTCCTTTCTGCTTTCTGAGATTGTTGCTGCATTAACATGTCAGTAACACTGTTAAAATGCTTGGCCACAGTTTTGGCTTGATGGAAAACTCCATTGGCATTGTTGCCACCAAGCATTGACTGAATTAAATCAAGCTTCATAGCTACTAAAAACTGAGAGAAAACTTTACCAAAGTGAGATAAAGTTATTATTTTGGTCTAATTACAATTTACTGCATTAGCAGTTATTGCACAGTGAACAAATACCAGATTCTAATTTTAAAAGTCTCATTGCAACAAAATTGAACTGTATAGTAATTATCTACATTGATAATGTTTCAGTCACATAAACAAATTAAGCACATATGTGGACACGTGCATAGACATGTACACATATTTTTATCAATCACTTTTAGCTAAAGTCCTGTTAAGTAAATGCATGTTGCTTAGATTATACAGCTTGAAATATGCCAAGTCAAATTCTGTATTGATTCTAAAGCGAAATACTATGGATGCTGGAAATCTGAAATAAAACAGAAAATGCTGTAAACACTCAGCAGGTCTGGCAGCATCTGTGGAAAGAGAAGCAGAATTAACGTTTCAGGTTTCATCAAAACTCTGATGAAAGGTCACAGATCTGAAATGTGGCCAGAATCTTACTGCATTTGCAGAATTTCTGATCAAAAGCAGGTCCCAACCCTACTGGTGATGGATGGCCACCTAACTGCATGAGCTTACTGGAGGTGACCAATTAAGGGGCCGCCTTTGGCAGCTCTGTCCAATTAAGGATGGCAGGCGGACCAGGAACACGGCTGGTCCAATGGGAGGTCCTGCAGTATTGTTCGGCTGGCAGCCCCACAGACAGAGATGGGTGCTGCTGCAGCAGGCAGGGGAACGCAAGGGAGCCTCAAGGTCACAAATTATTTGTGATCACAGCTGCCAGGCCATCATTATAGAGGGGGGGTGGGGGCAAGGGGGTGGCTCCACAGGAAGGCTCATGGCCACAGCTGTGGCCCTGTGGATGAATGGCTGTCGCCAGGGACCTGCTCGGCTTCACCCACCGTGTGTGACCCAATCGCTGATGGTGAGATCCTGGCAGCATCCCCAAACTGGCCAGTTAATCGACACTAATTGGCTACCTGCTGCTGCCAGGAGGGTAGCTGCATCTGTTGCTCACCCCTTTTGGCAACAGTACCTGGAGGCGGGAATGCATCGGATGGCTGATCCAACACACTGTTTGGCAAATTTCTCCCTCTGCCGACCTCCAAAGCTGCTTCCGCATGGCAGGTAAAATCCCACCCATTTACTCTGTTTCTTTTTCCACAGATATTGCCAGACCTGCTGAATATTTCCAGCATTTTCTGTTTTTATCCCTACATCTATTCTACTTGGTTGCTGTAGTGACTGTATTTAAACCATGAATATATAACAAGGTAAAATTAAAATGCTGACACATGACTGTTTACACTGTGCATTTCTTCTCATTGCACTTAATATTATGGGTTCTCACTCAATACCACTTAACTGTTAAAGAGCTGCAGTCACTTTGTTGCACCATTTTTCTTAAAAATGTGAATTTGTTGATGATTAATTAATGTTTTTCATTTTCTTGAATTATCCTTGGAAAATACAACATCAAATGCATAGCTTTTTACAGATGTTACACAAAAAGCTTATATATTCTGAAAGCAAAGTAGAAACCTAAAATATCACTGAGGACTCAGTGGGTTTATATGAATATCCATGTTAAAGCATCTTCAAACCACTGAATATCCAAACATTGTGTTGATATATTTTTACTAATATTTAGCCTCAGTTATAGTTGTGCAATCATTTTTTCTCAAGTTACATTTTATTCTGTTTGCACTGCAATTTACAACCATCTCCATTGATTTCTGAATGTTTAATTAAGTAGATTTTCAAAATCTTTTAACTAAAATGTGAATTTTAAAGTTAAAACATTGCAAAAGTGTAGGATTTTGTTCATCCTCCAACTCGATTTAAAGCTAAGTCAGCCATTTTCATACAACATATATGAAATAATTGTGAATTCTTGCTTTGTTAAAAGTCCTGTTAGTCAATACAGGTTTGCATTAAACTGATCTTTCAGCTCCCCAATGACTGAGTTGGGGTAGGCAACATTGGTTGACCCCTGCAGTCTAGAGCTCCCCTGTTCGATTCCTGATCTATGCTGAGTTAGCTGATCTCAGCCACAATGGTAGTAGAACTGGAAACATTGGATGGAATCATCCCAGATTTGCATTAAATGAGGTAGTGGGTGGGTAAAATAATGTTTTACCCACAGGCTGCAATGGGGCTTTTCATGCCACATTATCCCAAACCCGCCGCATTAATTATGCATTCCCGGGAAATACACTGTTTCGATGCCAGGTGGACTCTCATGTGCCCGACATGCCATCACCTCGCTGCTTCATCACACCAGGCGGCATATTTAAAGTCCAGCCATGTGCACACCTCTCAGTGCTTCCAGCCCACGACTGCTGCATGGAAGACATGGCCCCGAAAGGAAAAAAAGACTGCAGCCCCCAGGTGACATGTCCCTCAAGCGCCTTTTGGACGCCGTGGAGGCCCGCCGTGATGTTCTCTACCAGCATTGTGGTCGCAGGAGGGGCAGCAACATCACCAATCCAGCATGGGAGGCGGCGGCAGCAGTGGTCAGTGCCAATGCCCTGCAAAAGAGGACAACCACCCAATGCCACAACAGAATGAATGGTCATCTATTCTGCCAGGGTAACTCACTCTTCTCATCACTCTCAACACACACACTCACAAACCCATCTCACATCCACAGGGATCTCACACCTCAAGGGACAATGCCACTAACTGACAGAAAGCAGAGAGTATGCATAAAGGGGTCTTTTTCGGATTGACAGGATGTAACAGTGGAGTCCCTCAGGGGCCTGTGCTGGGGCCTCAACTTTTTATAATTTACATCAATTACTTAGATGAGGGGAGTGAAGACATGGTTGCTAAATTTGCAGGTAACACAAAGATAGGTAGGAAAGTATGTTGTGAAAAGGATATGAGGAGGTTGCATATGGATATAGATAGGTTGAGTGAGTGGGCAAAGATCTGGAAAATGGAGTTCAATGTGGAAAAATGTGAATTTGTTCACTTTGGCAGGAAGAACAAAAAAGCAGAGTATGACTTAAATGGAGAACAGCTGCATAATCCTGAGGTGCAGAGGGATCTAGGTGTTCCAGTACGAGTCACAAAATGTTAGTATGAGGTACAGCAAATAATTAAGAAGGCTAATGGAATGCTATCCTTTATTATGAAGGAGATTTAACATAAAAGTAAGAATGTTATGCTTCAGTTATACAGGGCATTGGTGAGACAGCACCTCTAATATTGTGTCCAGTTTTGGTCTCCTTATGTAAGGAAGGATGTAAATACATTGGAGGCGATAACAAAAACAGAATTACCTGGAAAAACTCAGCAGGTCTGGCAGCATCGGCGGAGAAGAAAAGAGTTGACGTTTCGAGTCCTCATGACTCTTCAGCAGAACTGAGTGAAGTTAGGAGAGGGGTGAAATATAAGCTGGTTTAAGGTCGGGGGTGGGGGTGGGGGGGTGGGGGGGAGAGAGAGAGAAGTTGGTCTGGGGGTGGGGGTGGTTGTAGGGACAAGCAAGCAGTGATAGGAGCAGATAATCAAAAGATGTTACAGACAAAGGAACAGGGAGGTGTTAAAGGTGGTGATATTATCTAAGAGAATGTGCTAATTAAGAATGGATGGCAGGACACTCAAAGTACAGCTCTAGTGGGGGTGGGGTGGAAAGACTGACAGGGTATTATAGTTATTGCTTCCAATCTCCACCCCTCCATAATTTTCACATGGTCCATCTCTGACGCTTCCCTTCCCTTCCTTGACCTCTCTGTCTCAATTTCTGATGATAGACTGTCCACCAATATCCATTACAAGCCTACCGACTCCCACAGCTACCTCGACTACAGCTCCTCATGCCCCGCTTCCTGTAAGGACTCCATCCCATTCTCTCAGTTCCTTCGCCTCTGTCGCATCTGTTCTGATGACGCTACCTTCAAAAACAGTTCCTCTGACATGTCCTCCTTCTTCCTTAACCGAGGTTTTCCACCCACGGTCGTTGACAGGGCCCTCAACCGTGTCCGGCCCATCTCCCGCGCATCCGCCCTCACGCCTTCTCCTCCCTCCCAGAAACATGATAGGGTCCCCCTTGTCCTCACTTATCACCCCACCAGCCTCTGCATTCAAAGGATCATCCTCCGCCATTTCCGCCAACTCCAGCATGATGCCACCACCGAACACATCTTCCCTTCACCCCCCCTGGCGGCATTCCGTAGGGATCATTCCCTCCAGGACACCCTGGTCCACTCCTCCATCACCCCCTACTCCTCAACCCCCACCTATGGCACCTCCCCATGCCCACACAGAAGATGCAACACCTGCCCCTTCACTTCCTCTCTCCTCACCGTCCAAGGGCCCAAACACTCCTTTCAAGTGAAGCAGCATTTCACTTACATTTCCTCTAACTTAGTCTACTGCATTCGTTGCTCCCATTGCGGTCTCCTCTACATTGAAGAGACCAAACGTAAACTGGGCGACCGCTTTGCAGAACACCTGCGGTCTGTCCGCAAGAAAGACCCAAATCTCCCTGTCGCTTGCCATTTTAACACTCCACCCTGCTCTCTTGTCCACATGTCTGTCCTTGGCTTGCTGCATTGTTCCTGTGAAGCCCAACGCAAACTGGAGGAACAGCACCTCATCTTCTGACTAGGCACTTTACAGCCTTCCGGGCTGAATATTGCATTCAACAACTTTAGATCTTAAACTCCCTCCCCCATCCCCACCCCCATTTCCGTTCCTTCCCCCTCCCTTTTGTTTTTTCCAATAATTTATATAGATTTTTCTTTTCCCACCTATTTCCATTATTTTTAAATCTATAACTATAATACCCTGTCAGTCTTTCCACCCCACCCCCACTAGAGCTGTACTTTGAGTGTCCTGCCATCCATTCTTAATTAGCACATTCTCTTAGATAATATCACCACCTTTAACACCTCCCTGTTCCTTTGTCTGTAACATCTTTTGATTATCTGCTCCTATCACTGCTTGCTTGTCCCTACAACCACCCCCCCCCACCAACTTCTCTCTCCCCCCCCCTCCCCCACACCCCACCGACCTTAAACCAGCTTATATTTCACCCCTCTCCTAACTTCACTCAGTTCTGCTGAAGGGTCATGAGGACTCGAAATGTCAACTCTTTTCTTCTCCATCGATGCTGCCAGACCTGCTGAGTTTTTCCAGGTAATTCTGTTTTTGTTTTGGATTTCCAGCATCCGCAGTAGTGTTTTGTTTTTACTAGATTGATACCTGGAATGAGTGGGTTGTCTTATGAGGAAATGTTGGACAGTCTGGATTTGTTTCCACTGGAGTTTAGAAGAGTGATTTGATTGAAGTATATAAGATCCTGGTCAGCCTTGACAAGGTGGATGTCAAAAGAATGTTTCCTGTTGTGGGTGAGTCCAGAACTAGGGGGCACTGTTTTAAAATTATAGGTCTCCCTTTTAGGACAGAGATGAAGAGAATTTTTTCTCTCAGATGTTGTGCGACTTTGGAACTCTTGGCCTCAGAAGGTGGTGGAAGCGGGATCATTGAATATTTTTAAGGCAGAGGTAGATAGATTCTTGTTAGGCAAGGGAATCAAAGGTTATCAGGGTTAGATGGGAATGTGGAAATCAAAACACAAGAAGATCAGCCATGATATTTTGAATGGCGGAGCAGGCTCGAGGGACCAAATGGTCTACTTGTGTTCCTAATTCTTATGTTCTTATGTTCTTAGCTCTCACAGACACCCTCACATCTCCATCAACTCATATCCTGTCAAGCTCATGTCCTCATCCTATCCATGGCTCCGCTCACCACACAAACATTCCACGCAGTGCCATGTGTCCTGCTCACACTCTCTCCACCTGTTTCCATACAGGAGAAGCCTGCTCACATCAGCAGGGAGAGGTCCCAGACCAAGGGTCAAGTGGCCCACATTAGTCACTTTGAGGAGCGTGCCATCGCACTGACTGATGAGGACGTGGACCATTCCTGCGGTGACAGCGAGGTCAACAGTGAACACCCACTTGAGGATCCTGCATCACATCATCCCTCACTCAACACAACTGCGGGTGCTCTCTCTCCTGCTTTTGACTCTGCTGCCATGCGCTAATTACCTCTACTTTGGGTCACGCGGAGCTCTGCCAAGTGACCGACACCCTCAGCCAGACAATCCCTCAGTTCCATCCACGTCCTCACCTCCAGCCAAGAGGACACCTCCTCCATTGAAGAGCTGGAAATAAGCAGCCTGGAAGACCGGTCACACCGCTTACCCACACCCTCCACCAGCGCAGAGACACACACCTCGGTGGGACTAGATCTAGAGCAGGGTCAGGTTCACAATCTGGTGGTCACTATACAGACATGCATCTGCAGCAGGAGGCAGGTTCGTGTGAGCTCTCCGGCACTCGGAGGACTGCTGGGGTCAGGCATCTGTGAGATCCAGGTCAGATGATGAACCTCCGGATTAAGCCTTCCAACTCATCCTGGAGAGTCAGCAAAAGGCAGGGGAACATCACGCAGAACTGTTGAAAGCCCTCAACTGAGTGGCACCCGAGCCAGAGGAGTGGTGAAGTAGTACCCACGTGTGCGTGTATGGAGATCTCCATGGGGAGGATGGTGGATGCCATGGAGACCCTGGTCCAGCAGAACGTGGAGATGTGTGCAGACCCGCACTCCATTGCGGGAGCCATGACTGAGTTCCTGCAGTGGCAACACGAGAGGGAAGCAGGGCACCCCGACATGCCTCCAAGTGCTCCTTCCTCTCAAGGAGTCAGGCTGGGGCCATCGGGCACCCGAAGGGAGGAGGACTGGCAGCTGGACATCCCTGGGTCATCCACTCAGGATCTCAGAGGCTGTCCACTCCCTCCGAGTACCCTTTGCCTGTGAGTCCCTCAGCCTCATCCTCTGTCACCGCAGGGAGAACAGCTGGCCCACGAATGGTTCTGGAGGGAGAAGTGTGTGTGTGGCAGGGCCTTTCGGAGCCTTGTGCAAGCACTCTCCCATGTACATGGATCCTTCCTGTATCACACTCACCTCAATGTCCTGAGCATTTTCAATGCTGTCTGCTGGGGTTCACTTTCAGTTGTCCATCTGACCTGCATCTCCGCCCACCCACTGATCACACTCCTATGCAGCACCTGATCTCACCCACCAGAACGCTTGCTTTACTTTCGATCTGGACAGCATGGTGCTAATTCGGTTTTACTTTCGCTCCCCCGCTCTTTACCCTCTCCCAGTAATCCATTTCCTCGCCCCCATCACTGTTGACCCCACTCCGGCAACACCTTCCACCTCTCCTCCATGACCTACCAGCCACAACCTTCAGGGATGTCTAGGTGAATGTGCCCATTCCCTTCCTTCCCAAAAATTCCAAATCCCACCCCCATCTACATTAACCTCCCCGACCTCCTCCTTCCCATCACCAGGGTCCGTATCTGCCACTGAGTCCCCACCAACCACACTCACCCTCCCTTCTACTGCTACTGTCGAACCCTCACCCTCCCACCCTACGGCCTCAGTCTGCCCTTGGCCATTCTCACCATTCCTTTATACATTGCCCCACCCTCAGTTCACTCCCCAGGAGGCAGACATGGACCCATAGGACCCACCCCTTGCACGTTCACCTGGACATCTCCCCCTCTGGACCCTCGGAACCCCGAAACCCCTTCCCTACTCTGGACCCCTTCACCACCAGAACGCCTTCCCCCTCCGGAACCCTTACCTCTGGAACCCCTTCCCAGACTCCTTACCCACCAGAACGCCTTCCCTCTCTGGACCCCTTACCCCTGGAACCCCTTCCTGGCCCCCTTACGCACCAGAACCCCTTCACCCCTCCGGACCGCTTACCCCCAGAACCCCTTTCCCCCTTTGAATCCCTTCCACCCCTGGGATTCCTTCTCCTCTGGAACTCCTTCCCCCCGACCTTAGTCCTCCCACTCTCCTGGAGACCATGCCCCCCTCCACCCGTAGGGTCCCTAACCCTTCCTGACTCCTTCAGACACCCTTACTTCTTCCATCACCCTTATTCCTTCCTTCCTCCTGATTCCTTCCTCCAGTCTTACCTCTTCCTCCAGTCTCACTTCTTCCTCCATCTTTACTCCTTCCTCCTTCCCGGCTCCTTCCTCTAGCCTAACTTCATCCTCCACCCTTTAACCCTCCCCTCTCCGCACTCCTTCCATTACACCTTCCACCCCCCCACCTTACCCCTACCTCCCCAGTTCCTAGAGTGTGTTCAGGAGAATTTTATACAGCAATATGTGTCCAGTCCAATGAGAAAGGAGGCACTGCTAGAGCTGATTCTTGGGAATGAGATGGACCAAGTAGATCAGGTGCCAGTAGGAGAACATTTAAGAAATAGTGATCATTGCATCATAAGGTTTAGATTGGCTATGGAAAAGGACAAAGAAAAACCCAGAGTAAGAATAATTAACCAGGGGAAAGTCAACTTCATTGGGGTAAGAATGGATCTGGGCTGAATAAATTGACCTCAAATGTTGGCAGGGAAAATGGTAGCTGAACAATGGGCTATCTTCAAAGAAGAGATAGCTCAGGCACAGTCAAGGTATATCCCCTCGACGGGGAAAGGTAGGGCAAACAAATTCAGAGCCCCGGGTGACAAAAGAGAAAGAAATTAAGATGATGAAGAGAAAGTGTGCTTATGATAGCTGTCAGGTAGGAAATACAATTGAGAACTAGGCTGAATATAGAAGGTTCAGAGGAGAGGTGAGAAAGCAAATAAGAGAAGCAAAAAGGGAATATGAAAGAGACTAACAGCCAACATAAAAGGAAATCCCAGAGTCTTCTAAAGGCATACAAATAGTAAAAATGTGTTAAAAGGGGGAGTAGGGCCTATTAGGGACCAAAAAGGAAATTTACACATGGAGGCAGAGAGCATAACTGAGGTATTAAATGAATACTTTGCATCTTTGTTTACCAAGGAAGATGCTTTCCAAGCCATGGTGAAAATGGAGATAATTAATACACTAGAAGGGTTTAAAATTGATAAGGAGGAGGTTTTGGATAGACTGTCTATACTTAAAGTTGGAAAGGCACTAAGACTGGATAAGATGCATCCAGGGACACTGAGGGAAGTGAGGGTGGAAATTGCAGAGACACTGGCCATAGTTTTCCAGTCTTCCTTAGATTCGGGGGTGGTGCCAGAGGACTGAAGAATTGCAAACTTTACACCCTTGTTCAAAAAAGAGTGTAAAGGTAAGCCCAGCAGCTACAGGCTAGGCAGTTTAACTTTGGTGGTGCAAAAACTTCTAGAAGCAATAAATTGGGATAAAATTAATAGTCATATGGACAAATGCAGGTTAATTAAGGAAATCCTACATAGATTTCTTAAGGGAAAATCATGTTTAACCAATTTGTTGGAATTTGTTTGAAGATGTAACAGAGAAGGTTAATGAGGCAATGCTGTTGATGTGGTGTACATGGACTTCCAAAAGGCATTTGATACAGTGCTACACAACAGATTTATGACCAAAGTTATAGCTCATGAAATAAAAGGGTCATGGATACGAAATTGGCTGAGTGACAGGAAACAGGCAGTAATGATTAATGGAACAAAAACAAAAATACCTGGAAAAACTCAGAAGGTCTGACAGCATCTGTGGAGAGGGATACAGTTGACGTTTTGAGTCCATATGACCCTTCATCAGAACTAAGACATATAGAAATGAGATGAAATTTAAGCTGGTAGAGGCGGGTGGGTGGGACAGATAGAGCTCGACTGGGGGCCAGTGATAGGTGGAGGCCAAGAAGAGACTGCCAAAGATGTCATAGACTAAAGGACAAAGGGGTGTTGATGTTGGTGATATTATCTAAAGGATGTGCTAATGGGGACATTAAGGGTAGAAAGCAGGATGAGCAAGTGGCAGGTGGCCCTAGTGGGGGTGGGAGGAAAGGATCGAAATGGGCTAAAAGGTGGAGATGAAACAAAAGGTTGAAATAAATTTAAAAATAGGAGGGAAAATAAAAATATATTTGTTAAGAAATTATAAATTGTTGGAAAAAGGGGGATCGGAAAGGGGGTGGGGATGGAGGAGAGAGTTCATGATCTGAAATTGTTGAACCCAATATTAAGTCCGGAAGGCTGTAAAGTGCCTAGTTGGAAGATGAGGTGCTGTTCCTTCAAGTTCGCGTTGAGCTTCACTGGAACATTGCAGCAGGCCAAGGATGGACATGTGGGCATGAGACCAGGGTGGTGTGTTGAAATGGCAAGCGACAGGAAGGTCTGGGTCATGCTTACGGACAGACCAAAGGTGTTCCAATAATGGTTAATGATGTTTTTCGGGCTGGAGTAAGGTTTGTTGTACAGTTCCCCAGGGGTCAGTGTTGGGACCCTTGCTTTTCCTGATATATATTAATGATCTAGAACTTGATGTCAAGGGCACAATTTCAAAATTTGAAGGTGATACAAAACTTGGAAGCATTGTGAACTGTGAGAAGGATAGTGTAGAACTTCAAAAGGACATGGTCAAGTTGGTGGAATATGCAGACAGGTGGGGCAGACGTAGTTCAATGTGGAGAAATGTGAAGTGATTCATTTTGGTCGGAAGAACATGGAGAAACAATATAAAATGAAGGCTGTGCAGGAGTAGAGGGACCTGGATGTATATGTGCATAATTCAGTGAAGGTAGCACAACAGGTTAAGAGGAAAGTTAATAAAGCGTAGCGTGTCCTGGACTTTATTTATAGGGGCATAAAGCACAAGAGCAAAGAGCGAAATAGAGTTAACGTTTCAAGTCCAATATCACTCTTCTTTGGGACTCAAGAAATTTCTCAAGAGTCGGTTCCGAAGAAGAGTTATTTTGGGCTCGAAACATTAACTCTTTTTCCCTCTCCACAGATGCTGCCAGACCTGCTGAGCTTTTCCAGAACTTTCTGTTTTTATTTCAGATGTCCATCATCCACAGCATTTTGCTTTTATTATTATACAAATGCAAGGAGGTTATGTTGAACTTGTATAAAACACTAGTTTGGCCTCAGCTGGAGTATTGCACCCAGTTCTGAGCACGACACTTTAGGAAGGATGTGAAGGCATTAGAAAGGGTACAGAAAAATTTCACGAGAATGGTTCCGGGGATGAGGATCTTCAGTTATGAAGATTGGTTGGAGAGGTTAGCACTGTTTTCCTTGGAGCAAAGAAGGCTGAGAGGAGATTTGATCGATGTGTTCAAAATCACGAGGGGTCTGGACAGAGTAGATAGGGAGATACTGTTCTCACTCTTGAAAGGATCGAGAACAAGGGGGCAAAGATTTAAAGTAATTGGCAAAAGAAGCAAAAGCGATGAGAAAAAAACTTTTTCACACAGTGAGTGAATGGTTAAGGCCTGGAATGCATTGCCTGAGAGTGTGGTGGAGGCAGGTTCAATCGAAGCATTCAAAAGGGAATTAGACTGTTATTTGAAAAGGAAGAATGTGCAGGGTTACAGAGAGAAGGCAGGAGAATGGCACTAAGCAGACACAAATGCTGAATGGCTTCCTTTTGCACTGTAAAAATTCTGTGTTTCTGTGATCTTGTGGTGAGTGACTCATCCCCTCATGCCCCAAAACCCCTGTTCTACAAGGCACAAGTCAGTAGTTCAGTAGAATACTCTGCCTTTGCTAGTTGGGTGCAGTTTCAACAACACTCAAGAAACTCTACACCATCCAGGGCAAAGCAGTGCTCTAGTTTGGCACTTTACTCACTAGGCTGATCATTCACCCTTTGCCATCCCACTGCCCCCACCACCGCCCCCACCCCCTGGCCCCCGCCGCCCCCCCACCCCCCACCCCACCACCTGCAATTAGAGTATCATGGCTGCATTGCCCAGTATTTACAAATTGCATTGCAGCAACTCTCAAAGGCTTCTTCAGTACATCCCAAAGCAACCAACCTCCACAAGCCTGAAGGACAAGGGCATGGGGAATATCATCACCTCCACCTTCCCCTCCAAATCGCATACTATCCTGCACTGAATATATATTACTGTTCCTTTATCATTATTAGATCAATATCCTGGAACTTCTGACCTAGCAGAATTATGCAAGCACTTTCACCACGTGATCTGCAGCAGGTCAGGAGTGTACCCACTACCAAGGGCAACAAGGGGTGGGTAATAAATGCTAGCCTTGCCAGCGACACCCCTATCCCAAGAATTATTAAAGTAAAATTCAACCCTTAGCTCAGTTTCAGAGCACATAGCTACAAAGACCACTTACTTTCCATGTTGGTTACTTCTCAACCTCTCCATCACTGAAATTCTTTGCTTTTACTACCTCCAGATTTGACTACTCCATCACTCTGTATTTTTTATTTGATATTCTTTCATTCTCCATCCTCCATAAATTCCAATTGCCCAAAACTCTGCAGCATGTATTCTATCCTGTATTAAATCCTGATTACCCATCACCATGCTGCTTGCTGAACTGCATTATTTCCCTGTTTCCTAATCCCTCAGTTTTAATAACCTGTCTCTCACCTTTCATTGTTCCAAGTTATCACCCCTACTCCCCCTACTGCACCCTCTCACCACCCCTAACTACCCTCCTGCTGCCCCATGTAATGCTCTGTTCACCTTGCACTGGGCCCTTGAGCCTCCATCTTCCCTTTGCTCCACTACTGGTGGCAAAGTCTTCAGTTGTCTGGGTCCCAATCTCTGGAATTCCCTCCATAACCTCTGTACCTCCCCAACTCTATTCTTAAAATCTATCTTCAGAACCCACCTGTTTGACCAAGCTTTTGGGCCTCCACCTAATCTTTTTCTGGGCCAGTCTATTTTCATCCCCTTCTGGAACTTGTTATGTCGAGGATGCGATCAAAGTTGTTGTTATTGCCATTATTGCCATTGTCATCATCATACGCAGCACAAGCTTAAATACATTGAGAGACTTTGCTGTGATTGAAAAATGCATGAGGAGGATCAAAGCCTCTTTCTCCCCCTTCTTAACATCATATCAAAGATCAGTAAACAGGCTAAACCTAACATCTACCCAGGAAAATCTTGCCACGATACCAAATCAATATTGGAAACAAATGTCCCTCATCTTCCAATCAATGCTTTTGAAATTCCCCTTGAGCTATGGAAAGTTAATATACCACAATTGGATGCACTCACTACCATATATCACTGGTCACAGCATTATTCAAGGATGCACATCTAACATTCTAGATACCCTGGTGAGTTCATCGTTAACACAATATCATCTTCAAAACGAAGCTGAAATACTGGTGCTGTTCACGTTGTCTCTGTCAGCTCAAGAGACCTGCTTTAATGGAGGCTTTTTGGCTGTTGTCTAAAAACTGCAGGCAAAAGATATCCTGCAGGTGTTTGGTCTGACATTCCTGTGTGGAAAATGGGCAATGGCCTTAAGGCCTACTTCTTCTGGTTGGCCTTCTCCAAGTTTATTTGATTGGCTGCCCCTGTCCTGTGCCTATCCCAGGTTCGGGCAGTCTGCCTTCCTCTCTCCCAGTGAAAGCCCCAGTAATCCCAGGCAGCATCAAGGGGGCTGATCAAGGAAAATGGTTCCACTGTCACAAATGATTGGAACATATACTCCAGGGTATCACTTAAGATTCCATCCAACATTTCATTAATGAAGGATAGGATAGTTGACAGTCAGCAATTTTGCCTCGTTAAAAATAAAAGGACAATACTATGGATGCTGGAAATCTGAAATAAAAACAGAGTGCTGGAAAAACTCAGCCAGTCTTGCAGCATCTGTGGGGAGAGAAACAGAGTTCGAGTCCAATATGACTCTCCTTCAGAACAGTTCCAAAGAAGAATGATATTGGACTCAAAATATTAACTCTGTTTCTCTCCCCACAGATGCTGCCAAACCGGCTGAGATTTTTCAGCACTTTCTGTTTTTAATTTTGCCTCGTTCCTCTTTGGAGAAAGAATCTATGGATAGGATTTTTCAGTCGGCATGCGGGGGCAGGCCCGACACACTGGCGCGTAAAATGACACGCGATGATGTCGGGTGTGCATACCGATACCTTTGCGCTGTCTCATGGTGCTTCATTTGGCGGGCGCATAGCCGACTCCAGCGCATGCCCGCCGATATTTAAATGGCCTATTAAGGCCATTAAGGAAGTAATTAATATAATTGTTAATGCTGCCACCTTACGGTTGATGGACAGGTGATAAGGCCAAGCGGCCTTCGCATTTTTTAGGAAACCTCATCCATGAGCGGGATGAGGTTTCCTAAAGCTTTTTTAATTAATTAAATAATTTTTCCAAAATGTCAAAACATGTCCAATCTGACATGTTTAATTAAATTTTAAATCCATTTATTTAATAATTTCAAAAGCCCTTCAATCTCCCTGAGGCAGCTCTGTGCCTCAGGGAGATTGAAGCGCTCTTTTGCGCACATGTGCGTAAGAGCACTGGCCCCAACTCTCCCGCCTCCCCCCGCCTGCACAGGCAGTGCTAAGCGCTAATTGGTACACCCACGTAAAATGATGGTGCGGAGCCAATCGTGGGCGGCGGTCAGCTCCACAACTGCCCCCGCCCGCTCCCGCCGAGCTCACCCGCCGACTGAAAAATTCAGGCCTGTGAGTCTTTTATCTACCCTTATTTGGATATGGCAGCTGAAGTACATTTCCCAGATATAATCGAAGATATACCCACAATATCCAATAGCTTTTAACCTTTTCATGATAGCCACATGAGATACCGGATCAAAAGCTTCAGAATCAATGAAAGCAGTATAAATGGGGCATGCTGATTCTGAGGAGGCTCTTTCATAAAAGTACAACTTTTTCTACAAATTCCCCACACAAGCAAAATTCAACCTGCTCCCTTCCAATTACACAGAGCTCCACTAGATATATGTGCAGTGGACAATCTGTCTGCAACTTTTATTTGCTCACAGGATGTGGGCATCGCTGGCCAGGCCAGCATCTATTGCCCATCCCTAATTGCCCTTAAGAAAGTGATGGTGAGCTGCCTTCTTGAACCGCTGCAGTCCCTGTGGTGTATAACTGATATAAAACTGTTAGGTCACAGGCCCAATGGTAGCCATGATAATAAATTATATTAACCAAAGAAATTTCACCAAAAAAATTACTGCAACTGTCTCTCACAGATTCTTTTTTGGAAGTGATGATTGGTTTTTAGCCTTTGGTTCTGCAGGGCTGCATGTAAGCCATCATATTTCCATAGTGGGGATACAAGGAGGAGAGAGGTTATTTTTAAATCTCTAGTGGTCTCACAGCACTTGGACTTGTGACATTTCATGACACTGGTTTCAACCTGCCATAAAGAAATGTCACATGTCAAGATAAAGTTTATGCTGCTTTTTGTTTCAATAAGGAGCTCTCCTTAACTGTCCATTGTGCTTCCAAGGCCTGTCTAGAGTCTGCCAATGAAACCTCTGAGAAATCCTAAATCCTAAGTTACCAGGCTGAGACTTTCACAACATGATGATCATTTATGACAGATCCATGTTGTTTTGCAAGCACATGTCATTTCTATATTATTTGACGTCATAATTTTTCAGAGAAACACCAGGTATGCATTTGTATTTAAAGTAACAGTGTTGAAAATGACACTTCTGTGGTTTTTGAAACAGATTCCTGGCATTTATCCTTGCTTCATGAATGTTTGTAAAAATTTGAAAATCTAAACTTAAAGCAATGATTTACAATGTGTGTCACCGTGTTTTGTTTTGTGTAAGAAGTACTTAAAGTTTGCAGCAACTTAGGAGAAATGGTAGAGACAGAGAATGCCATTAAAAATGCAGAAAAAGATTTAGATAAGTTAAACAAGTGGTCAGACAAATAGCAAATTAAATGTAACCTGACAAATATAACGTATGAGATATTGGCTGAAAATCATGAGTGACATAGAAGCGTAATAAAGGTAATAGAATTAGCACAGAGAGATTTAGATAAGTCTGCACATTTAACCAGTTACATTTCCTTTCACAACCAGGCTACTTATGCAGGTAAATAACTTAAATATTGGAATACATAACTAGACTATGAAATGTAAGTTTACAGAGGTAATGTTGAAACTTTACAATGCAGTGTTGAGGCTACACCTGTACACAATTTTGGCTACCGAGCTTCAAAATTGATCCCCATGTATGGGAGAGGATACAAGGAAGAAGAACAATAAGCACCATCCCAAATATGACCAAAGAAGAGAGATTAAAGAAGTTTAATCACTCTTAAATTCAGTGACAACCATCCCAAGTATTATGTGGAAAATTACCCGGATATGTCCTGCACACAAAAAGCAGGACAAATCCAACCCGGCCAATTACCACCCCATCAGTCTACTCTTGATCATCAGTAAAGTAATGGGAGGGGTCATCAACAATGCTATAAAACAGTACTTGCTTAGCAATAACCTGTTCACTGATGCCGAGTTTGGGTTCCGCCAGGGCCACTCAGCTCCTGACCTCATTACAGCCTTGGTTCAAACATGGAAAAAAGCTGAACTCCCAAGGTGAGGTGAGAGTGACTGCCCTTAACATCAAGGCTGCATTTGACCGACTGTGGCATCAAGGAGCCCTAGCAAAACTGGACTCAATGGGAATCAGGGGGATAACTCTCCGCTGGTTGGATTCATGCCTAGCACAAAGGAAGACAGCTGTGGTTGTTGGGGGTCAGTCATCTCAGCTCCAGGATATCACTGCAGGAGTTCCTCAGGGTAGTGTCCTAGGCCCAACCATCTTCAGTTGCTTCATCAATTACCTTCCTTCCATCGTAAGGTCAGAAGTGGGGATGTTCGCTGATGATTGCACAATTTTCAGTGACATTTGTGACTCCTCATATACTGAAGCAGTCCATGTCCAAATGCAGCAAGACCTGGACAATATCCAGGCTTGGGCGGATAAGTGGCAAGTTACATTCATGCCATGCAAGTGCCAGGCAATGACCATCTCCAACAAGAGAGAATCTAACCATCACCCCTTAACTTTCACCGGCATTACCATCACTGAATCCCCACTCTCAACATCCTGGGGGTTATCATTGACCAGAAACTGAACTAGACTAGCCATATAAATACTGTGGCTACAAGAGCAGGGCAGAGGCTAGGAATCCTGTGATGAGTAACTCACCTCCTGACTCCCCAAAGCCTTTCCACCATCTACAAGGCACAAGTCAGGAGTATGATGGAATACTCACCACTTGCCTGGATGAGTGCAGCTCCCACAACGCTCAAGTAGCTTGACACCATCCAGGACAAAGCAGCCGCTTGATTGGCACCACATCCACAAACATTCACTCCCTCCACCACCGATGCACAGCAGCAGTGTGTACCATCTACAAGATGCACTGCAGGAATTCACCAAGGCTCCTTAGATAGCACCTTCCAAACCCACGACCACTACCATCTAGGAGGACAAGGGCAGCAGACACATGGGAACACCACCGCCTGGAAGTTCCCCTCCAAGTCACTCACCATCCTGACTTGGAAATATATTGCTGTTCCTTCACTGTTGCTGGGTCAAAATCCTGGAACTCCCTTCCTAACTGCATTGTGGGTGCAGCTACGCCACATGGACTGTAGCGGTTCAAGAAGACAGCTCACCACCACCTTTTCAAGGGCAACTAGGGATCGGCAATAAATACTGACCCAGCCAGCGAAGCCCACCTCCCCTGAATGAATAAAAAAAGTAATAAATGGCATAGACAGGATAAATGCACAATATGACTTCAAAATAAGCCAGATGAGTAGGACAAGAGGAAATGTATTTGTGAAAAGTAAATTTAAATAGAGATAAGAAAACATTTCTATACCTAAAGATGCAAAGATATTAGCTATTTCAAACTATAGTTGGATACATTTTGGGTGAGTTATGCAACTAGAGGGATGATCGTCAATGGGTTAAATGGCCTTTGGTTTCCATTTTTCTTATGTTCTTATGGGAACACAGTTTAATTAGTCCAACAATGGATAATGTAATGCAGGTTTATAGCCTCAGTTTTCTTCATGGTGAGTTCCTAATATTTTTCCATGTCATCTGTGGAAGCTGTTGCATCAAAACAAGAAAAAAAGTCAGTCATTTTCAGTTTATATTTGTATACATCCAAGTGTCAAGTTACAGCCCATTTACAGTACTGGCAACAATCACTGGTCTGCCCTTTTAGTTTGATACAGTGTGTACTGAGGTGGATCTAAAAAAAAAGATAACAAAAAATAAAATTCATCAAAAAAAGGGCCTTAAAATAAAAAAAAAGCTCTATTCACATATGGCAAAAGCAGCTGGACCAGATACTGATAAGAAAATCTAGAGGAATTACTTACACATGTGGATAGAGGAAACGTCGATACATTTGGCAGCTGTGGAAAATAAAAATGGTTTTAGTTACGGCAGGAACCATGTAAATAAAATATCTCTGGCCAGCATTTTACACTTAACGAAAAATGACATTCTGTCATTAAATGAGTGGTAGTGATAAGTAATATCTGTGCATCGCAATAGATTCATCTTGTAAAACTTGCAACTCCCAAAGCTCTGCAGCCCCTGCAGCTCAGCAAGATTTAGCCTGGTACAACCTGATAGAAAACAGACCTTATAAAATCCCTAAAACATACACAATAACCTGGAAAATGTATGTTTTAGCCAGAATTACATTTCTACATCAGCAGTGCTACACTCAGTGAAATCTTAACAATTTTTACGTTAAGCAAGGAGATTTAAATTAATTTTAAAAGTAAAGAATCTTATGATATTAAACATACATTGTAAAATTCTGCTAGCAATTTGCTAATGCTTTTTCAAGACCCACTTCAATTTATACTAAGCAGAAGAGTCTAATTAACCTCCGTGGACTTCAATTGCTTTTTGCACCAGAAATAAACAATCTGTGTTGTTTATTCAGAGCAGCAAGAAATTTTATTATCTATGCTTACCAAGTTTTACCTAAAAATAATGACAATTAGAAGCAGTGTGCATTTCAAAAATGTTAGTTAAATTCCTTTCAAAATCAAGTAGAATTTTCTACAAAAGCACTTGCAATTAACAGGAGTTCCTTATCAACAATTCGCCTTCCTAAATTTCTTGTTCATCTCAATCTTTGTGTGTAATAACAAATAATAGTGCTATCCTTAACAGCAAATTAGTACCTTAGACAAAAAAGACAAGAAGTAGTAAACTTGATCATAACCCAAGCAGCCTGTGCATGATGGATAAGGTTGCCTTTTTTCAAAACTATATCACGAAGTATGAGTACAAACAGGTAGATAACAAATTAGTGTGCCATAAATTATTACATCTCTGAATACAAGGTCTGGTGGCGACTAACATATCAAAAAATAAACATAACACTAAAAAATATTGTTTTATATATTTTCCTCAGTGAAACACTGCTAGATCTTAGTTTTATGTTTGTCTGTTTCCAATGAACACAGCTTTTATTGTGTTCTAACCTCCCCCATGAAATAATCAAAGTAACACACAGTTGCATTCTGTATCAGGGTTTATACGGTTGCCACAAAGAATTTTCTCCCTGTCCTTCACTAAAACACATTGGGTCTTTGGCAAAAGCGCGAAATGAGCAATTGTGAATCATTAGCCCGTTGCACACCACCCCTGATTTTATTTTCCCTTGAAGCCAATGGGCTGATGATTCACTGTCGCCTATTTATCAATTTCACTGAAGATTAATTTCACCCCATCAAGTTAAGATTAAGATAATAGTTAAATGCTATTGTAATATTTCCCTTATTTTAGTTATTTTCCCTTCCCTTTTGGTCTTAAAACATCAATCACCAATCCCTTGAGTAGGGAAATGATCTGCTTCCTAGTCTCTGGCTACACTGCTCTGTTAGCAACCTGAAGTGACTCAACTAATTATTTGCCTTCTTCCCTAAGGAGCTTTCACTTGCTGCATCCCCTAGATGATCAAACCAAAGTCAGGAACTAACGTTGGGGGAAATCATCATCCTAGCATTCCAAGACATAGTGAATTGAAACACTACCACAAAACCACATACAGCTAACAAAATATTTAAATTTTAAATACAGAAGCATATTAGACTATTTGTCTTGAAAATACACATAATGTTGTAAAGTGAGAATTCCATTTGACTCAATGTTGCTGTAAGTTAATTAAATTGTGATGACCATGTTATTACCTTAATAGAAATGTTTAGTTTATATTTGTATATGCCACAATCATGGGTATGTAAGAGTTTTTAAATATTTTAAAATGTTCAAACATTAAGAAATGAGAATTTTCACAGGAATATTGTAGGCATTCCTTGCTGTGTGACAACTTAAGGATGTCGTTTCTCTGTGTTAAAGCTGCCCCCTACTGTCCACTGCCTTATTACACATATCACAACATACAAATAAGTCCACAGCAACAAATGAAAGCAGAATTGTAGTGATAATTAAAAGGCAAAATTCAAACATCTTTGTCACACAAATCAGAAGTTAAATTTACAAAATGTCTTCAGCAAGTCAATGTACTCTCTTAAAGCAGTGGAGGCATTTTACACCATGTTCCAAATGTTAGAAGTTAGACTTCTGCCATGGGTCAGTCATTTAGACCATCTATAGATTAAACTATTTGTTCTGTTCAGGATGACTTATGGTAGTTTCAGATCAGATTCCTGGATGGATTGTAATGTGGAAAACAAGTGTTCCATCTGAAGACAGAGAAGCTTTGATATCATCTAGCTTTATGCCAATTACTTTTGCTTTCTTCTGTCTGATCACAGAGTAGCATCAATGAAGTGGTGATGAGATCTGTTTCCATTTTTCTGGCTAAGAACAGCTATATAGTGGAGAAATCAAAGATACCAAAAGGAAATAAATGAAGATGATCCTCCTTTATAAGATGTTCATTTATATAAATAGTGTTGAAAATATTGAACTATTTAATGCTACATAACTCCCAATGTTATATTGCTATGAAATATTAATTATATTTCGGAGACAATAGGTCATAAACGTGTAGACCTACAAATGAAAATCCTATAGCATTAGAGGATCAAAAGATTAATGGGCAGAATAATTTTAAACATCTCGAGAGCATGCTGCTTCTAGGTACAAAAGAAAGCAATGACATATTAAAGAAGGGTATACTGCCCACCTTAGTTATTAATTATAGAAGTTCATTACTTAAGCGAACATCATAGATTATGAATTGCATCTTTTATCATCTATATTCTATATGAAGAAATACTGGAGAACTTTATTTTCATTCCCACGTCAGAGGATTCTCTGAACTCAAATATGTAAAAGGTTCATTGCCTCTTCCTTAGTTAAATGCTGCTGACCAACAAAGCTATTAGTTAAATAGATAATTACTTTTTTGCTTTATAATTTAATTGCATCAGTAAAGAGGATTTATAATGCATTTTAATTATTTGTACCAGGTGACCCTTGTAAAAGGTTTTACAGTGGAGCCTCCATAATTAGCTTGTCATAGACCAGTTTGACTATTGCCTTGTTGTCCTTTTCGTGGTTAGTCACTGCATGACTAGCATTCTAAAAACCTTGTATAAAAATCCTGCAACAGTTTTTAAAAAGCACTAAAAATATGTGCATAACAGGCAAATAGACTAATTTGCAATAGTTATGCCTGGCGTGACGTGGGAGACTCTCCAGGGTTTTGTGAAGTCTTCCCACTCCAGGATTTCAAATGGATCTCAGACCCTAAATGGTTGAAGAGAGAGCTCCTTCCCAGGGGTAGATAATTAGCTTACGCTACAGCACACCACCTGATCTAACTCCATTTGCTTCTTGCTTACTACATACACCCAGATTAAAAATCTTCTAAAAATCTAAGTAAAGCATCAATTATGTAAGTTTATAAAAATATTCAAACTAAATTGCAGTTAAGCATTAAAGCACTGTTGACAAACCATTAAGGATGTGGACCATTGTATATTACTAAGTGACAATCTATTAAAAATTGGTTAAGGCAGATAGAGCAAATTATATTACTGTTAGTCTTTAATGTCTATATGCTTCATGTGTTTTCACTGTATATTACTTTTATCTCTGTGGTTTTTAATGGAAAGCAATTTGGTAAAGAAGCAATTTTCATTTACTTATATTATGCAATTATGAAACAAATTAACCTTACTGGTCTTAATTATGTTTAGTTCCATATGGCTGATCAAGCAATTTATATGCTATTACACTTTAGAAATTAACAACCTTGTTATAATTTTCAAAGGAACATGTATTGTCTTTTAATAGGTGCATCACTGGATGAAAGATAGACCAGAATACAAAACATGTGTTAAGAGTTTATTAGCAAGGAACATAAATAGCCTGTATTTCATTTAGATAAAAATCAGTGTAATGTTCATGATTTCTGAATTTCCCAATTATTGCTGTGAAATGTGCATGTAAAATATTATATGTAGGTTTCAATCGAAAAAAAAGATTCAAAAGTCACAGCATTGATCAAGGGTAGAGAGCAGGTTAGCTGTCTACAGATGGAATTTGGGACAGAATCCATATTTCTGCTTGTATCCATTTTCCAGTAGCAGGTATCATTGGTGTTCTGCCCAATCCCTTTGTCAAAGTCTGGGAGATTAAACCCTTTATGTTTGCTTTGGGCCATTGCAAAGATAAATTACTTCATCCTCAACAATGTTGCATCCCTGTACAAATTGTATGATTAGAATAATGTGCTGCACGACTTCGGCAGTGAGCTCCTGAAAGCTGAAGAGCCAGAAAGAGAGTTGGTCTGTCAACAGGGAGCCGTACAATTTAAATACAGTGGGAACAATGTGGCCATGTCGGGTGCCTTTTGCATTTAAGTAAATTGAGTACGGGGTCTCCGTATTATTGGGCATGGAGGCCTATTTTGTGCCCTGCGTATCACAGTAAGGCAAGCCTGCAAAAAGAGCGTGAATTACAGTCTGCAATTTTATCTAAATGAGTGATCCTTCCATGTGATCTGGAGGCCTGACTTGCTCAGCACCTCTATCAGAGGATATTACTAGGTTTTTGTTGTTAAAGCAATAAACGGACGTTAAACTTCCTTGGAGGCAGCAGAGAACAGGCAATAGCAAATCAACAGCCTGTTTTACATCTTACCTGATTCTCTTTTCTATTGAAGTCAATGCCACTTTTTGTAGCCTTGACAGCTACGTTGCATCCTTTCTCCCTGATTTGTTAGTACAGCTGCAGTTGTCAGTTAGCTTGTTCATGGGACATGAGTGATACTGGCAAGGCAACATTTATTTCTTGTCCATCTCTAGTATTCAGGGTATTAAGAGAGAGCCACGTGTAGGCAACACCAGTGAGGGGTAGCAGGCTTCCTTTCCTGAAGGTTATTGTTGAACCAGTTGAGTTTTTAGCAATATTCCAGCAACTTTAAGGTTATTTTTTCTGGTGCTAGTCGAGAAATGACCAAATTTATTCAATTTAATATCAAAACTGTCAATGGTGGGATTTAAATTCCATGGCCGGAATCTTCTTCCAGTGTTGAATGTCCCAATGGCGAGACTGGAAGTGCGCAGGACTTCTGCTCAGAGTTGGAACGACTGGCTATGCACAATCACACAGTGGTCAGCCAATTAGCTATACAGAGGCGAAGGGCCCAACCAGTCATGTAGTGGGAGTGGGTAGGAAGTCGCCAGCCCAGCCATTACCTCATGGGATCAGAGGTCCAGGTGCCACAATTAAACTGCACCCGGGCGGGCACTCACTCCTTGCCATCCTAGTAACAGCAGTCTAGCTGTTTTTGAGGAGCTTTTCTTTCAGTGCAACCTCTGCTACCTACCCCCTTCTGAACTGTCCTCCCCTGGATCCCTGGAACTGCTTCTACCTCCATTCAGCTTCCCACCACCCCCTCCACACCCCAAAATTCTGATCTGTTACTATGGCCTCCTTAGAGGCTATTAAATTTTTTAAAAGAAATTTGAAAAGCTGAAAGGATGATGCAACAAGATTTCACATTTAAGACTTTTACTGTAATAAACAATCTGCAAGCACTGTGACTGAACACTACCTTTGTAAGCAATTTTTACTTTAAATGACAGAACCAAACTCATACTTCTACTTTTAGTACAACAAAAAAAAACTTCACAGGTATATTTTACACTGTCCTTTAAATAGACATTCAATTTTCCCAAACCAGTCAAAATGATTCTTAGCTCCCAAGGGTTTACTTCTGTTCTTTCCCTTTCCCAGCTTGTTAACTCTTAACCTCAGAACTGTCCTTCGCAGTGAGGGTGTTCCCTGGAGATTTCTCCCACTAGCTTAGGCTAGGTGAATCTTCCTGCCTTATTTTAAACTCTCGCACATTTTGTCTTTTCAATCCAAACGTGAGCTTCTACCTGCATTCTTGCATGGTGAAATATAGAGACTTCCAGCTTCTAATTGCTCTCTCTCCTGGATCCTAGCAGATTGCCTGTGTCTGTGAGTTTTCAGGGATATCTTAGAAACTATTTCCATCTCAAAGCCGATCTCCATGGCGATGCGAATCACATGGGCCTTGTATCCAGGGGCAGAATTTTTAGGTCGGTGGGCGCGCATGATCGGCGGGTCTGGGATCGCCAGCCATGATCGGCCCCTGACCGCGATTTCACGCTGGCTGGCCAATTAACGGCCAGCCAGCATGGAGCGTGCACTGAGAAGCTCAGTGCTGATGGGGTGAGGGTGAGAGGAGGGCGGGCACTGACGTCAGTGCGGGCGCAGGCAAGCACTGACAGAAAGCTTCCTGAAGGCAGAGAGTTGCTTCAGGGGGCTGAAGAGCTGAAAAGCATTAAATAAAGTTTTTTAAATCAGGAAAAATTTGTCCAAGAATCACAATCAGTCACCTGAACATATGCATGATATATTTTTATTTTTCTTTCGTTTGATAATGGAACCCTCATCCCACCCTTCGATGAGCTTTCATGAAAAATGCCAAGTCCGCCTGGCAGATTTGCCCGTGCGCCAACCGTAAGGTTGGATGAACCACAAAAAATCAGAAACAATTGTACCTTTAATAACCTTAATTGGCCCCTTAATTGTCAGTGGATGCACTTCCGACCTTTGTTGTCACAAAATGGTCAGCGACCTCCTGCGCTCGCAAGGGTAAGTGGACAATGTAGTCACTGCAAAGTGTCACACATAAGAATCAAGCAATGTGAATGTGTGAGTGGAAAGAGCATGAGCCAGACATGAGTTGGGTTCTAGGCCTCAGCATGTGGAATAAATGTGTAGGTGCCCGTTCACTTTGTGAAGGTTGTACCTGTTGCAGGAGAGAGCATGTGGGGAACACTTACTAGGGAGGCAACAGGAGCTGTCAGAGACCTGCATGCTCAGTAAGGGGTAAGGCGATCATTGAGGTGACACTCAATCCTTCTGTCTGCCTGCTGGACAAAAGAATACATAACAACAGGTACTGGTCAAGGACGGGAGGAGGTGCCATAGATATCAGAGTATTGACCCCGGCAGAAGAGGAAGCTGTGGAATTAGCAGGCAAGGAAGCTGCATGATCCTGTGCAGGTGGAGAGGATAGCGTCTCAAGGCATCAGAGTGAGGGTGTCTCCAGCCAGGTGTTAAGAACTGGGCATACAGGAGATATGCATGCTACATTGATAGGAAAAGGGACCTTGCACAACCAAGAGCTAATTCTTTGTGTTATCTACTGCAGGTTCTTGTTGCAAGGTGAAATGCTCGAGCCAGCCTGCAGCAAGCCTGACCTCCACCTCTGAGGATGACCCTGACCACTCAGAGGATGCATCATCATATCAGTCCCCCACACTCTCCACCAGCAGAGACAGTCACCTCAGTGGGTATATCGTCATGATTAGGTTAAAGATCACAATCTGGTGGGCACATCACGGACACGTCCCCACAGCTGATGGAGGATGTGACAGCCAAGGTCCCTGACAGTCGGAGGACTGCTAGAAACCAGGCGCATACTGAGCCCTATGTTAATGAGGTGCCTCTGGAAAGGGCTCCAAGAAATCTGATGGAGATGCAGAGACAGGTAGGGGAACATCTGGTGGAGATGCCAGAGGCCATGTGCAGCCTTGAGCGAAAGGTAGAGGAGTCCATCCATGGCCTGAGTGCTGTCATAGCTTCAGCATGAGAGCACACGGCACCCTCTATGGAGAGAGTGGTGACCGTCACAGAGAGCCAGGTCTGACAGAACACTCAGTGGCTGCCAGATATGTGCTCAGACCTGCATTCCATTGCACTGGCCATGGGCTCTATACAGCAGTGGCTAGGCTAGAGGGAGATGAGGCACCAACTTGCTCCAGTTGCTTCTTCTGCTCCTGGAGGTGCTATCACACACCAACAGGGAGGAGGGGCACCAGAAAACTGCCCCATGGGTGTCAACACGGGGTGCTCCAAGGGCGTACTGTCACTCCTCACCCCTTCTGCCAGTGACCTCAGTGTCTCCAGTAGATGAGGCTGGAGAGGGTGCACCCGCACCTGTGTAAAGTCCTTCAGGAGGCCGGAGCCCACTAGGAATCGGAACACCAGAGGATGGTAGTCAAAGTCATCTCAGGCAATGGGCATAGTACTCAGCAGGCTGCGTCTAATCTCAGCTGCGGATGTCAGGGTAGCACCAAGGTGTGGTGGAAGAAAGAATAAACTTAAAAAATTATAATGGTACAAAGGTGGCACAAATGTCCAATCATTTCATGGATGTACTCAGCTATGTTTATAATATATAGTTTGAATCACTTTGTTCATTTGTGTTGAATGTTCATGATTTTTGGAGTTTTGTTAACTGATGGGGGCTTTGAAGTGGGTGGCACTTCACTGACTATCAATGACGGGTGATGTGGAGCTATGGAAACATTATTGTGGGGCTCGGAAGTAGTGGCAGCTCAGAGACTCTTACATTGTGTAGATTTCTATTTTTGTCATTCCTTGTTGGTTCCGGGATTTAGAACCCAGCTGGCAAGCCAGCATGTGGTGTTCACCCCCTTATCATCCATCACAAGCTGTTGTCTCATCAGCATCTAACTAAAGTATTCCATTTGTTCCAGGTGCACGTATAGAGTTCTTAGCAAGGCCTTGTCAGGATTTGGAGCATTGAGTCATGGGTGGCCTCCTTGAAATTTGGAAGTGTGTGTGGATTTGCTGGAACCATGCTTATATCATGCTTATCAGGCCAAGAATCTGCAGCATTTTTTCCTTCTAGTTGGCAGAGGTATCAGGCCTGTAGTTTGGTCTGGAAGGAGTGTGCTGCTTCTGCTGGCACTTGCACTGTGACATTTAGTGAGGAGGAGATCAAGAGATCTTGCAGGGGCCTCATTCAACTGGAATCTGGATGCAATGAGGATGCCACGAGCCTGTCTGGCGCATTGGTCCATCTGCAGCTGGAGCCACACCATCCACTCCCTCATGAATATCAGTTTCTTCCACTTCTCCCTCATCTAACAAGGCATACGGCTCCTCCATCTCATCTACAAATTCCTCACCCCTTTACAGCATGAGGTTGTGTAGGATGCAACAGACCGCAATGATCCTGACACTTGCTCTCTGGTGTATTCTGCAGCGCTCCACCTGAGCAGTCCAGGCAGAGGAAGCTCATCTTCAGCAGTCCAAATGGTCTGTTTTATTGCCACCCTTGTTGAGGCACAGGTGGCATTATACCTCCCCTCTGCTGGGCTTTCTAGGTTCTGGTATCATAAGCCAGGTCTACTGAGGATATCCCCTGACCCCCAGGAGGCACACCTGCAGTTGAGGAAACGGCTGAAGGCATTGGATAGTGAAAAAGGATATAGGCCCTGACAATATTCCGGCAATGGTACAGAAGACTTGTGCTTCAGAACTTGCTGTGCGTCTAGCTAAGCTGTTCCAGTACAGCTACAACACTGGCATCTACCCAGCAATGTGCCCAGGTATGTCCTGTACACAAAAAGCAGGACAAATCCAACCCAACCAATTAACACCCCATCAGTCTACTCTCAATCATCAGTAAAGTAAATGGAAGGGGTCAGCAACAGTGCTATCAAGCAGCACTTGTATAGCAATAGCCTGCTTACTGATACCCAGTTTGGGTACCACCAGGGCCACTCAGCTCCTGACCACATTACAGCCTTGGTCATACATGGACAAAAGAGCTGAATACCCGAGGTGAGGTGAGAGTGACTGCCCTTGACATCAGGCTGCATTTGACCGAGCGTGGCATCAATGAGCCCTAACAATACTGGAGTCAATGGGAATCAGGGGGAAAACTCTCCATTGCTTGGAGTCATACTGAGCACAAAGGAAGATGGTTGTGCTTGTTGGAGGTCAGTCATCTCAGCTCCAGGACATCACTGCAGGAGTTCCTCAGGGTAGTGTCCTCGGCCCTACCATCTTTAGCTGCTTCATCAATGACCTTCCTTCCATCATAAGGTCAGAAGTGGGGATGTTCGCTGATGATTGCACAATGTTCAGCACCATTTGCGACTCCTCAAATACTGAAGCAGTCCATGTCCAAATGCAACAAGACCTGGACAATATCCAGGGCTGACAAGTGGCAAGTAACTTTCGCACCACATAAGTGTCAGTGAATGACCATCTCCAGCAAGAGAGAATCCAGCCATTGCCCCTTGATGTTCAATGGCATTACTATCACTGAACCCCCCCACTATCAACATCCTAGGGATTACCATTGACCAGAAACTGAACTGGACTAGTCATATAAATACTGTGGCTACAAGAGCAGGGCAGAGGTGATAACGCAACAAGAAACCCACCTCCTGACTCCCCAAAGCCTGTCCACCATCTACAAGGCACAAGTCAGGAGTGTGATGGAATACTCACCACTTTCCTGGATGAATGCAGCTCCCACAGCGCTCAGGAAGCTTGACACCGTCCAAGACAAAGTAGCCCACTTCATTGGCACCACATCCACAAACATTCACTCCCTCCACTACCAATGCACAGTAGCATCAGTGTGTACCATCTACAAGATGCACTGCAGGAATTCACCAAGGCTCCTTCGACAGCACCTTCCAAACTCACAACCACTATCATCTAGAAGGACAAGGGCAGCAGACAGATGGGAACACCAACACCTGGAAGTTCCCCTCCAAGTCACTCACTATCCTGACTTGGAAATATATCACTGTTCCTTCACTGTCACTGGGTCAAAATCCTGGATCTCCCTCCCTAACAGCACTGTGGATGTACCTACACCACATGGACTGCAGTGGTTCAAGAAGGCAGCTCACCACTGCCTTCTCGAGGGCAACTAGGGATGGACAATAAATGCTGGTCCAGCCAGCATGGCCCTCATCCTGTAAATGAATAAAAAATAAGAAGGGGGAGCAAATAGTAGTGGCACATGAGAGTGTCTGAGGATGAAAGAGTCATGAAAGCTCCCTGAAAAGTGAGCATCCTGCAGGATTCAGTTGCAGTGATTACACACAAGCTGCACATTGAGAAAGTGAAACCCTTTCCGTTTATGAAGGTCACGGGAAGATCCCAGGGAGCTCTCAGCACCACACATGTGCAATCAATTGCTCTTGTACTTGTGGAAATCCAGTAATGGCACTGAATCCCACAGCTCCAGTTGACCGGCTTTCAGGTGTCTGGTGAAGTGCACAAATTCATCAGTTCTTCTGTGCAGGAAATTAGGGACCTCCCTGATGTATCAGTGAGTGGTTGACTGCAAGATGCCACATATGTCCCCCACAGGGCCTTTGAATGATCTGTTGGCGTAGAAGTTCAATGCTGTGGTGGCTTTTAAATTTACTTGAATTGGATTGCCTTCCAATCTATGAGGACACAAATCTTCCTGGGGGAGCTGACATCGGTGAATGACATGAGCCTCAGCTATCTGTGACATTACCTCTTTGACAGTGTGGTAGTTACACCACCTGTGGTATATTTGATTACTTGCCAAAGCTCGGTGTCTCACAGCTTCTTGTTGCCATCATCCTGAACTGTCTCCTCCTCTGCTGGCATCCCCTTTGCCATTTTGGCCATTGGTGCAGCTGGCCCTGGGCCACCCACCCTCTGCCGGTTCCTCTCCAGATGCGCTGAGCTAACAACATCATTGGGTGCCTGTGATCCACCTTGTCTGCCTGAGGTGAAATGCAAACACAAGGCAAGCAAAGATTTGGTCATCGTAATCTTTATGGCCCATCTTCCTTACCTGAGCATTTTTTACCACTGGGGAGCACTTATCTCTGCATCAACCACACCCTGGTCTCCGCCACCCCACCATGGACAACTCCACCCTTGAGCTTGAGACGACAGAACTCTTCTTGTTGATGCAACCATGTCTGGGGTAGTGGAAACCATCACCCTGCACCCTCCCTAAGTCACTTTTGACCTTCCACCATCACTCACTATCACACTTGCCCAACTACCATTCACCCTAGAGTTGCCTCTTGCCACCAAAGTTCAACCACATCCAACATACTGGAACTGCCCCCAGTTACCCTCGACCTGCCATCCATCATCCTCAACCCTCCCCTGTCACTCTTGACCTGCTCTCACTATTGACCTGCCCTACAAAATACTTGATCTCCCGTCCATAGAGTTTGACCTTCCCTCTGTAGTCATACTTCCTCCCATGAACCTTTGTAGGGCTGCCACCACCATCACTCCCTTGGTCAGTCATGCCATGTTCTCCTTTCACAACCACACTCTGCCGCCCTCCCTCGGTCAGCCATGCCCCTTTCCCAGCCATTACCTAATCTCAACGCATCAATGTCTCCTCACCCTTGGTCCAATAAAGCTCCCCATGAAAGATAAGCAGCTCCTACTCAGTCCACATCCACCAGAATGACTACCTCACCAGCTGCAAACCACCTTTAACCCAGTCATGAATCTGACAGCACGTGTTTCTTATTTGCTGCAGACTTAATTGCAAAGGTACAATTCAATCCAGCGAACTTGTGTTTTAATGAGTATGCATGACATACTAATGCATTAAAAATATGTTCCCGCCACTTGCCGTCAGGAAGCATAATCCACCTTCAATCTGTTATGAAAGTCAAACTTACCTTAACGTTGAGAGCGGAGGCCGGGAACTTCAACTCCCAATGGGCCTTGGAGCTTATATGCACATGCAGTCGGGAGCGGGCTGCATATGCACAGATCAGCATTTCCACGTTCTACGGACGCAGTGCACCTGTGCAAGAGGCAAAATAGCATAGGTGACCCGGAGCAGAGCGCCATCACAGGCAAGTGTCCCAGGCAGGGGATAGGGAGAGGTCCCAAAAGGGAGAGGAGACTGGAAGCGGTCCCAAAGGGAGAGGGGACAAGAAGAGGTCCTAAAAGAAGGGCCCCAGAGAGGGGACAAGGACAGGAAAAGGTCCCAGTTTAGTTAAAAAGAGAGGAGCAGGGAAACAGGCTCCAAACAGGAAAAGGGCTGTGGAGAGCAGACTTTAAGTGGAGAAGGCAGCCGAAAGTTGGTGACTCTGTGCTGCGGGTTGTTATGGCAAAGGCACCCCTTTGGAGCAGTAGTCTTCTGCTCGGCACGGCCAAAGATCTGAAGTTGTGCTTGTGAGCTGATATTTAAGTGTATAGTCAGGAATCGCAGGGGAACAGAATCTCAGAAGACAAGATTGAAATCCTGGCAGGTGGGCCGTCATTGATACTATCCAAGTCTGGCAATTGAAGAGGGCTCAGGAGAAGCCCTGAAGATCCAAGAAGGCAGCCAAAGGTCGGTGACTCCATGCTGCAGGCTGTTGGGGTAAAGATAACCCTTTGGAACCAGTGGTGTTCTGCTCAGCGCAGGTGAAGATCTGAAGTTGTGCTTGTGAATTGGTGCTTGAGTGCAGATTCGGGAATCTAGGGAACAGAATCACAGGAAACAAGATTGAAACCCTGTGAGATGTGCCATCGTTGACGCCATCTTATTTGGAGTGAATTCCTTGGTTAGATCTTCAAATGTGAAGACCAGAATCCCTCGTGATAGAAACAGAGTTTCAATGAGATTAGTTGACTCACAGTGTTTCCTGAGGTCTGGGCGGGTTGCTGAGAAATTTGCGGACTCTGTCTTGGTCACATCTGTCATTTATTGTGCAATGTGGTGTGTTCGACTACAGTTTGTTACTCAAAAGAGTTACAGTTTGCCAATTAATTCATATGTACCTCATATTAACCGTGCATGTTAGAAGATAAAACAGACATTGTAAATTGTTCTTTCTGACCTTGTATAGTAAAGTTTATTTTTGTTTGTTTAAAACCCGTGGAATCTTGTGGTTTTCTTCACTGGGTAAGTGTCTTGAATCTCAAACTTTGTCTGCTTTAAACAAAACATTATAGGTCCCTAACCAAATCTTACCAACAACTTGGGGCTCTAGCCTAGGATCATAACAGCTTTCATCCCCCTGCGGAAAGCTGATATTTTGCTTCCTGCACAATTAAATGTCCCTACCTGCTATGTTTCCTGCTCCAGGCAGGAGCACAAGATTCCAGCCCATGTCTGGAATACTATAACCATTAGGCTACTGTCGTTTAGCCTTCTACAGGAGGAGGAGCAAAACAAACATGCCAGACAAGTGTGCTGAGACTCTCATCCAGACCAATCTGAAGAAACCTGCTCATGCTAACTATGATTCATGAAGGAACCCAGCCTTGAACTTTGCACCTGCTGTAACCTGTCTTGGATATCAGTTGCAGCAGAAGGCTAGCTCGATCAGTTGCTGTCAAGGTTACAGCTGCTGCAAAATTTTAAGAAGCAGGTTCCTTCCAGGTAAATACATGAGATCTCTGCCACATCTTCCCAACTAATAATCAGGAATTGGATCAATGTTTGTCAGGACCAGTGATTTCATCATATTTTGTGTGGAAGGCAGCCAGCAGAAAGGAAGAGCTATTCACTATTACTTGCATGACAGAACTGCCACAAGTGCAGGATATTGCTTGCTGCACTCAGGGCCATACATGCTTGCACCCACTATTCGAAAATAAGGATTACCATTCTATGAGCAACAGGATCATTCATATGTGTAATCATATTCTGGCAGTTCCAATGCTTCATTCATCCTGCACCCGGAACCAAAAATATGCCCTAGTGTCAGGCTCATGACATTAGTGTATTTTCCAAAGATAAAGGTTATGGTGACATACAATGAAGCCCAGTCACCCACCAAGGTACTTTTGGAATACAGTACCTTTGAAATCCTAAAGCAGGTCTGTGTGACAACAATGAGCATGTTTAAGCTCTGCATTATAGTTGTTCCACTCTGACTCCCCATTTTGATGAATCCAGAAGAAACAAACTGCTGTAGAATAGTGTTCAAGTTCTCCAACCTTCAAACTAATGTGAAAGACCAATCTCCGATTAACACCTGAGCCAATAGGTGCTCCACTGCAGAGGCCATATCGGGGTCATTTTCTTCATGGCGCTCTGCAACTCAGTCAGACGGTCATCACTGTGCTGCATGACATTCCAAACAGCAAGTATGGCACAGCCTTAAAATTATTCCATGAAATACTGACATTGAGCTACCAAGTACTTTTTGGTAGATTCTATGCTTTCTGAAACCCTGTGAGTAACAACCGAAGGAGGCCTTGAGCTGTCCCTTGTGACAGCAGCTTCCATCTCTTGAAATTCCATCTGTACTTTCTTCTCCTCATACATCAAGAAGCAGCACTTTCAGATGGGAGGAATTTCACCCAATTGCCAAATATCCTTTCCTACAACTTGTTAACAGACTTCCCACACTCCAGAATAGATAATTGTGTTCTGGTGCTTGCCAACTTAGGTGTTGTGGGCATTAGGTGCCATCAAGTGCTGAATCAATGCTATACAGTTAGCTTAGCCTCTTCTTTAGAATCTGCAAGAGAAGACGTCCATATTTTAAAATGTTTGCTGTAGTGCACCCTTGAAACATGGCTGCATATGCCAACAGATGCAGCATGTTACACTAACATGCTAGTGTAACCAGTGTAAAAGGGAATGACTGATAAAATAAATAAGGAATGACAAAATAAAGGATAACAGTCATAAGTTTGGTTAAGGCCTTTAATTTCATCCTCCTTCACTTTCTCTGTTGTCTTCTTACCAAAAATCTCAATGACCCTCTTCAAATAAAGAGTTAAGACTCACTGCTTCAGTAGCTTCTCTCCTGTCTGCAACAACTGCCTTCTGTTATGTGCAGCCTTGTGCTAAAAGCAGACATAACAGGGCTATATGTTTGAAGGAAGATTGTGAGAGAAAATGATTTTTTTACTCAAGCCCTATCAAATTAGGTAAATGAGCAAACTTCATCAATCAATTGAAGTAGCAATCAAGAGAGAAGAGAAGGCGATCAGGGAAGAAGGAATCAGAGGTGAGACAGGCAATTACAAGAGGTTAAATAGGACATGGCAATGGTCTTCAGGGCTGCTATGAAAATCCACATTCAGGCAACTATTTCCTTTTGAAATTTATCTTTTCGGCGGTGGCCTCCAATGGTCCTATTAAGTACCTCCAGTTAGGCTACACATAGACTAGGTTAGCATGAGAGCAGTTGACCTGATGCCAGCCCCTTTCCAATCATTTCCTTTGTTTCCAAATCACCTCAGCCATCTCCTGATTGGCTCTCCATGAACAAAAAGGCAAGAAAAGCTCTTAACTAACATAAAGTGGGAAGACTATTCAACAAAATGAAAATGAATGAAAAGCTAACAGTTTCAGGAAAAAGTGAGAATAAATGAAAGAAGAGAGCCTCAGAAAGGTCAAGAAATTAATAGCTACAAGATACACAAAAAGGCTGCCAAAAATATAAGATAAACTGTGCCCAGCAATATAAAGGGAAACATCTTATTAATTCTCACAAAACTCAATTAAATGTCCCACTGAGTGACAATTAAGTTCCATCCAGGGTGCTGAAGATGGACTGCTTGGAAAAAAATTAGCATGGAGTTAAACATTCCATCTCATTTCATGTGGAACAATTACAGTTAATAGAAGAAATGAGTCTTTCATCCCATCAAGATAGGCTGGATTTGAACCTGTATTTCACACGGAAAGTAAGGGGGGTAATTTTCTCACTTTGCATTACCGTCGGGACTGCCTATTAGAAATTTGGGTGAGTGCTATGCACAATCTTCTAACAATTAATTAAAATTGTTGGAAAATTGCGCATTGTGTGCCCAAATTTCTAATATGTGCTCCAACTAGGCAAGCACCGTTCCCCTACCCCAACCCCCATAAGAAGTGCAAAGTTATGGAGTTATCCATACTGTGTTGTAAACTATAATCCACCATCAAGTCCATCTATTTGTGGTTTTCATAAAATTGATTCCAGATGGGTTTTTACAACAATAGTTACATGATCATCATCACTGAGACTAGCTTTATTTTCCAGATTCTTATTCATTGAACTTAAATTCCACCTGCTGCTGTTGCAGGATTTGAGCCCATATCCTTAGAACATTAACCTGGCCTCTAAATTACTAGCCCAGTAACATTACCAGTATACCACCATTGCCCCATCTAATGTATGTCTATTGCATCACAGCTAAAAGGATGGGTTCAGAGATATGGGGCCGGATTTTCAAAGTGGGGTTGGGAAGCCGACACCCGGATGAATATTGAGACCCAAACCAGTGCCTCAACAGTGTCACTCTCAAAATGCTATTTTTAAATTTAAATGGCCTAAGTAGCCAATAGACAAGCTTTGTACCCAATTAGAGGTGCCAAATGTCTCCAGGAAGAAGGAGCTGCCTGCCTAGTGCCAGCGGCAAAGACAGCCTGTAACCATGTGTGTTGCCACTGCCTTACTGAAGAGAGCAGGCGGTTCCTCAGAAGTGCAGCAGTGTCAATGGGGCTGGGAGAAGCCATGAAATAAAATTGAGGGTTCAATGCTCGCAACGGCTCAAGTAGGTCCAAAAAAAAAACAAATAAAAAGCAAAGACAATCTATCATGCACCAGACTGTTCGGGATCACCAAGATAAAGTTTAAAAATTCAATTTTGAACTGAACAGGCCTCTTAACAAGTTCATTAAAGAATCTAATGGTTAATTGGCAGCAAATGGGTTTCCCTTTCCCTCCTCCACACTGGCCTTTTGAAAATTGCAAATTGTCCCAGAGGCATTGGGATCTTGAGATGATCTCCAGCAATGAGATTTCAAAATCCCGCCCCCACCATGGCCCTTTGAAAACCTGACCAATGACCCCTAAAAGTGTCACATGTTTGGGCATCAAACCTCAGTGCGTCAAATGTTTATAAGACAAAAATTTGTGCTTGACTCAAATAAGTATGATTGAAAATCCGCTTGAAATAAGCATGTTTAATTTTGGAATTTTCCCCCGGCCCCACCGCCAGACCTGCCTCGATGGGCCAGGAAAATTCAGTCCTTAGAGTCTTCTTCACGGTATCACATAGGTTTGTTTACCTAGGGGAAAGATATTACTTTGCAAATAGGTGCTGCAATTTTCACAGTCCTTTCTAAAAGAGCCTGATGAGAATAAAACTTATTTTCTATGAAATAATTCATGCAATCTGTGACAGAAAGAGTCCTTTAAAATGTGTTTCACATTACGTTTCCACAGACATGCAGTTCAAGGAGTAGATCCTATTGCTGCATTTTCCCATACAAAATGACCAACCATGAGTTGCTTTATTGTCTTATTTGAAAGTTAGGATATTCTGATGGAATGACACGGCTTCATCAACAGCTTTTGAGGCAGAGCTTTCAGCACAAGATTGTGACACAATCATATTGACAAGAAGCCAAATATTTATACATTGTAACTTCAAACAGTTCATCTGGCAAACAACTTAGTGGAAACAAGAGATGGGTCAAATGAACTGATTGCTAAAATACAGGCCAGAAGCAGCTAATTTGACTGGAACAATCAACTTCCTGTTCATTGTCTTAGATGTGTATAAGCCTATAATTTCTTGCACAGATCTCCACTCACTCTAATAATGCACAATTTCCCATTAGCTGGAACACTAGTATTGGACCAAATGCAGACTGGGTGATCACTTAGCTGACTATTTGTGTTCAGTCCACATATGTGCCCTGAGCTTCTCATAAAATCATAAGAAGTAGGACCAGGAGTAGGCCATTTAGCCCATCGAGCCTGCTTTGCCATTCGATAAGATCATAGCTGATCTGTTTGTGCCCTTAATTTCAGCTTTTCCCCCCACCTCCCCAATCTCCCTTGCCCATAATCCTTGACTCCTTTGTCAATAAAATATCTATCTAACTCAGCCTTGAATATATTCAATGACTCAACCTACACCACACTTTGTGGAAGAGAATTTCAAAGACTAACGACCCTTTGAGAGAAGAAATTCCTCTTCAGCTCCATAATAAATGGGAGACACCTTATTTTTAAACTGGCACCTCTAGTTCTAGATTCCCCCATGAGAAGAAACATTCTCCTAGCATCTACCTGTCAAGCCACCTCAGAATCTATGTTGCAATAAGATCACCCCTCATTCCTCTAAACTCCAATGAGTATAGGCTCAACCTGCTCAGCCTTTCCTCATAAGGCAATCCCTTCATCCCAAGAATCAACCTAGTGATTCGTCTCTGAACTGATTCTGTTGCAAGCTAGTATATCCCTCCTTAAGAGACCAAAACTGTACACAGTACACCAGGACCTGTCTCAACAATGCCCTGTACAGTTGCAGCAAGACTTCCTTACTCTTATATTCCATCGCTCTTGCAACAAATACCTGCATTCCATTTGCCTTCCTATTATTTGCTGTACCTGTATGCTGACTTTTTGTTATTTCATGTGCAAAGACATCCAGATCCCTTGTACTGCAGCATTCTGCAGTCTCTCCATATTTAAATAATATTCTGTTTTTCTATTGTTCCTGTCAAAGTAAACAACCTCACATTTTCCCACATTATACTCCATCTGTCAATTTTTTGCCCATTCACTTCACCTATCCATATCGCTTTGCAGACTCTTTGTATCCTCCTCACAACTTGCTTTCCTATCTATCTTTCTGTTATCAGCAAATTTGGCTATAATACAGTTTGTCCTTCATCCAAGTCATTAATATAGATCACAAGTGGTTGAGGAGAGATGGTGGTGTAGTGGTAATGTAACTGGACATTAATAACTATCCAGAGGTGTAAGCTAATGCCCTGGGGATATAGATTCAAGTCCCACCATGGCAGCTGGTGGAATTAAAAGGTAGCCTTAATAGTGGTGAGATGCAACAATCTTTGATTGTCATAAAAACCTATCTGGTTTATTAGTGCCCTTTAACAAAGAAAATCTGCCACCCCTACTTACTTTGTCTGGCCTACATGTTACTTAAAGCCCACAGCAATGTGGTTGGCTCTGAAATGGCTGAGCAAACCACTTAGTTCAAAAGACTGAGGAGGCGATGGCTTAGTGGTATGTCACTGGGCTAGTGATCCAGAGACCCAGGGTAATGCTCCGGGGACCCAGGTTTGAACCCAGCCACAGCAGATGGTGGAATTTGAATTCAATAAAAATCTGGAATTAAAAGTCTAATGATGACCATGAAACATTGTTGATTGTTGCAAAAAACCCACCTGGTTCACTAATCCCCTTCAGGGAAGGAAATCTGTCATCCTTACCTTGTCTGGCCTACACGTGACTCCAGATCCACAGCAATATGATTGACTCTTAAATGCCCTCTGAAATGGCCTAGCAAGCCACTCAGTTGTAACAAACCGCTACAAAGTCACAAAAAAGGAATTAAACCGGACAGACCACCCAGCATTGAACTAGGCACTGGAAATGACAACGGGAATCTCAGCCCTGTCGACCCTGCAAAGTCCTCCTTACTAACAGAGCTGTCTCACAGACTAGTCAAACAACAGCCTGACATAGTTATCCTCGCAGAATCATACCTTACAGAAAACGTCCCAGACACCACCATCGCCATCCCCAGATATGTCCTGTTCCACCGGCAGGACAGGCCCAGCAGAGGTGGCGGCACAGTGGTATATAGTCGGGAGTGAGTTGCCCTGGGAGTCCTCAACATCGACTCCGGACCCCATGAAGTCTCATGGCATCAGGTCAAACAAGGAAACCTCCTGCTGATTATCATGTGCCCTCCCTCCCTGAGCTGATGAATCAGTGCTCCTCCATGTTGAACACCACCTGGAGGAAGCACTGAGGGTGGCAAGGGTGCAGAATGTACTCTGGGTGGGGGACTTCAATGCCCACAACCAAGAGTGGCTCGGTAGCACCAAGCTGGCCGAGTCCTAAAGGACACAGCTGCTAGACTAAGTCTGCAGCAGGTGGTGAGGAAACCAACAAGAAGAAAAAGCATACTTGACCTCATCCTCACCAACCTACCTGTGTATCTGTCCATGACAGTATCGGTAGAACTGACCACCGCACAGTTGTTGTGGAGATGAAGTCCCAGCTCCACATTGAGGATATCCTTCATCATGCTGTGTGGCACTACCACCGTGCTAAATGCGATAGATTTCGAACAGATCTCACAACTCAAGACTGTGGACCATCAGCATCAGCAGAATTGTACTCAAACACAATCTGTAACCTCATGGCCCAGCATATCCCCCACTCTACCATTGCTATCAAGCCAGGGGATCAACCTCGATTCAATGAGGAGTGCAGGAGGGCATGCCAAGAGCAGCACCAGGCACACCTAAAAATGAGGTGCCAACCTGGTGAAGCCATAACACAGGACTACTTGCATGCCAAACAACATAAGCAGCGAGTGGTAAACAGGACTAAGTGATCTCGCAACCAATGGATCAGATCTAAGCTCTGCAGCCCTGCCACATCCCATCGTGAATGGTAGTGGACAATTAAATAACTCACTGGAGGAGGAGGCTCCACAAATATCCCCATCCTCAATGATGGAGGAGCCCAGCAAATCAGTGAGAAAGATTTGCTACAATCTTCAGCCAGTAGTGCCAAGTGGATGATCCATCTCGGCCTCCTCTGGGGGTCCCCAGCTTCACAGATGCCAGTCTTCACCCAATTCGATTCACTCCACATGATATCAAGAAACGGCTGAAGGCACTGGATACAGCCAAGGCTATGGGCCCTGACAACATTCCAGCAATAGTACTGAAGATTTGTGCTCCAGAACTTGCGGCACCCCTAGCCAAGCTGTTCCAGTACAGCTACAACACTGGCATCTACCCGGCTATGTGGAAAATTGCCCAGGGACGTCCTGTACACAAAAAGCAGGACAAATCCAACCCAGCCAATTGTATCTCCATCATCAGTAAAGTAATGGAAGGGCTCATCAACAGTGCTATCAAGAGGCATTTGCTTGGCAATAACCTGCTCACTGACACCCAGTTTGTGTTCTGCCAGGGCCAATCAGCTCCTGGCCTCATTATAGCTTTGGTTCAAACATGGAAAAGAGAGCTGAACTCCCGAGGTGAAGTAAGAGTGATTGCCCTTGACACCAAGGCTGCATTTGACAGAGTCTGACATCAAGAAGCCCTTGCAAAATTGGAGTCAATGGGAGTCAAGGGGAAAACTCTCCGCTGGTTGGAGTCATACCGAGCACAAAGGAAGATGGTTGTGGTTGTTGGAGATCAGTCATCTCAGCTCCAGGACATCACTGCAGGAGTTCCTCCGGGTAGTGTCATCGGCCCATCCATCTTCAGCTGCTTCATCAACGACCTTCCTTCCATCATAAGATCAGAAGTCGGGATGTTTGTTGTTGATTGTGCAATGTTCAGCACCATTTGCAACTCCTCAAATACTGAAGCAGTCCATGTCCAAATGCAGCAAGACCAGGACAACATCCAGGCTTGAGCTGACAAGTGGCAAGTGACATTTGCACCATACAAGTGTCAGGCAATGACCATTTCCAAGAGAGAATCCAACCATCGTCCCTTGATGTTCAGTGGCATTACCATCACTGAATCCTCCACTATCAACATCCTAGGGGTTACCATTGACCAGAAACTGAAAAGCACTAGTCATATAAATACTGTGACTACAAGAGCAAGGCAGAGACAATAATGCGATGAGTAACCCACCTCCTGACTCCCCAAAGCCTGTCCACCATCTACAAGGCATAAATCAGGATTGTGATGGAATACTTCCCACTTGCCTGGATGAATGCAGCTCCCGCAACACTCAAGAAGCTTGACACTATCCAGGACAAAGCAGTCCGCTTGATTGGCACCACATCCACAAACATTCACTTCCTCCACCACCGACGCACAGCAGCAGCAGTTTGTACCTTCTACAAGATGCACTGCAGGAATTCACCAAGGCTCCTTCGACAGCATCTTCCAAACCCACGACCACTACCATCTAGAAGGACAAGGGCAGCAGACACATGGGAACACCACTGCCTGGAAGTTCCCCTCCAAGTCACTCACCCTCCTGACTTGGAAATATATCACTGTTCCTTCACTGCCACTGGGTCAAAATCCTGGGACTCCCTTCCTAACAGCACTGTGGGTGCACCTACACCACATGGACTGCAGCGGTTCAAGAAGGCAGCTTACCACCACCTTCAAAATGGCATCTAGGGATGGGCAATAAATGCTGGGCCAACCAACGAAGCCCACATCCCATGAAAGAATAAAAAAAAGACAATTAGGCTTGGGCAACAAATGTTGGCCTTGCCCACATCCCATGAAAGAATACATTTAAAAATTGCCCCATTGGTGTCAGTTTTGCTGCCAAATTCAGTCTTGATGCTTTTTTTTCATTTGTACATGGGCTCGAGTTGCCTTTGAGAAAGAAGGTTGTGATAAGTAGCCTTCTTGAACCTTTGCAGTCTGTGTGGTACAAGTATACCCACAGTGTTGATAGGTAAGGATTTCCAGGATTTTCATTCTATTTTTTTTACTTGCACAGCACTTTAGGAAAGATGTGAAGGCATTGGGGAGATTGCAGAAAAAAAATCATTAGAATGGTTCCAGGGATGCGGAGCTTCAGTTATGAAGATAGATAGAAGAAGTTGGGACTGTTTTCCTTGGAAAAGAGAAGGCTGAGAAGAGATTTGACATAATTACTTAAAATAATGAGGGGTTTGGACAGAGTAGTTAGAAAGAAACTGTTCCAGTGGTGAAAACATCGCAAATGAGAGGGCGCAGATTTAAAGCAATTGGCAAAAGAAGCAAAAGCAACATGAAGAAAAACATTTTCACACAGCATGTGGTGAAGATCTGGAATGTACTGCCTGAGAGTGCAATGGAGGCAGGTTCAATTGAAGTATTCAAAAGAGAATTAGATTGTAAGCTGAAAAGGAAGAATGTTCAGGGTTACAGGGAGAAGGCGGGGTGAATTGCTCATTCGGAGAGCTGGTGCAGACACGATGGGCTGAATGGCCTCTTTCTGTGCCGTAACAATCCTGTGATTTGTTCTCTCTGTGATCACAGGCAAACTGGGAAAAAAATTCATATCCACCTGTGAATGAGATTTCTGAGCACAACGATATATTGCTATGTCAAAATAACAAGCTCCTAAAACAATTTCCATGAAAGGGCTCAGTGACTTTCAGTAGGGCTTGCATAGATAACATGACTTGAATCCTCTAATAGCATAGGCAAATGAATAATGTGGGTCACAGGGCTAGATTTTTGAATCATGTCTGCCACAGTCAGGAGTGTAAATTGGATGAATGTGATCAATAAATTAAATGTGATCAATAAATTAGTCCAATTACACCAGATTTCCACTCACCTTTCTTCCTGCCCTATTTTCTTCCTTCATTACCACTTACTGCAGGTAGTGCCTGTCTGTTTGTGGACAGTTATACACATGAGGTGAAAATGACATCATGATGTCACCTCACTGTCCCAACTGACTCTCTTTATATATGATCATACGAACATATGAATTAGGAGCAGGAACAGGCCACTCAGCCCCTCAAGCCTGCTCCGCCATTCATTAAGATCATAGCTGATCTAATTTTAACCTCAACTCCAAATTCCTGCCTACCCCAGATAACCTTTCACCTCCTTGCTTATCAATAATCTATCTACCTCTGCCTTAAAGATATTCAAAGACTCTGCCTCAACTGCCTTTTGAGGATGAGAATTCCAAAGCCTCTCAACCTCAGAGAAATAAAATTTCCTCATCTCTGTCTTAAATGGGTGACCCCTTATTTTTAAACATTGACCCCTAGTTTTAAATTCTCCTGCAAGAGGAAGCATCCTTTCCACATCCACCCCATAAAGTACCCTCAGGATCTTATATGTTTCAATCAAGTCATCTCTACTCTTCTAAACTCCAGTGGATTCAAGCCTAGCCTGTCCAACCTTTCCTGATAAGACAACCTGTCTATTCCAGATATTAATCTAGTAAACATTCTCTGAACTGCTTCCAACACATTTTCATCTCTCCTTAAATAAGGAGACCAATACTGTGCAGAGTACTCCAGGTGTGGTTTCACCAATGCCCTGTATAACTGAAACATAACCTCCCTACTCTTGTATTCAACTCCCCTTATAATAAGATAACGTTCTATTAGCTTTCCTAATTACTTGCTGTACCTCCATACTAACCTTCTGAGATTCATGTGCTAGGACACCCAGATCCCTCTACATCTCAGGGCTCTGCAATCTCTCACCATTTAGATAAAATACTTCTTTTTTATTCATCTTGCCAAAATGGGCAATCTCACATTTTCCCACATTATACTTCTAGATTTGTCAGATCTTTGCCCACTCTCATAATCTACCCATGTCCTTCTGTAGCCTCCTTATGTTGTCTTCACAACTTACTTTCCTACCTATCTTTGTGTCATCAGCAAAGTTAGCAACCATACCCATCAGTCCCTTCATCCAAATCATTGATATAAATTATAAAGAGTTAGGCTCCAGCACTGATCTCTGTGGCACACCACTCGTCACATCCTGCCACCCAGAAAATGTCCCAATTTTGCCTACTCTCTCTTTCTTGTTAGCTAGCCAATCTTCTATCCATGCCAATATGTTACCCCCTACACCATGAGCTTTTATTTTCCTCAATAACCTTTGATGTGACACCTTATCAAATCCCAGCCCTTAATCAAACAATACCCTGTACTTTGTACCTTTAACAACATAATCAACAAACTATTAACATACAATGCAGGTGGACTCTTCACTTTATCAAAGAAGCCATCATTGAGTGTTGCCACATGCTGAAGGTGAAACAACACCACAGGCCAGTGGTTGTTAAAGTCACAATCACCTTTACCTTTTTACACCTGGATGTCATTGCAGGCTGCCAGTGGAGTTATCACTAACATTTGTTATCACTAACATTTCCCAAACAACTGTTCACAAGTATATTGAAGAATGTCACAGATTCACTGTGCAGTGCGGACAATTTCATCTTGTTTCCCATGGGTAACCAATGGCAACATGACCAGGGATAACATCCTCATATTACAGAATGACAGACCAGCCTGGGGAGTCATGGATTTACACCATGTAATCCTCATGTTCATTACCACTACCTATGTCAATGGGAAAGGATTCCACTTTTCTAAATGTAGAACTGATTCACTTCCCCTGTAGTTCACCAGCACTTTTTATTCAGAAACATAAGACCTGGATGATCTTGACTATCATTTGCAACCATGGCTTACAGCATCCGGCATAAGTCCCTTTATACACTGGAGTAACAACTGAAAACACTGTGGAAAAGCTGAAGATGCACTTTAAGTGCCTGGGTTAATCTGGAGGCATCCTGTAATAACGTCCAGCTAAGGTGTCACAGCTTCATGTGTCAGCTTTGACTCTGTTGTAGCCCTCTTACCTGTAAGTGACTCCCGGACCACTGAATTGTTTTTTTGCAGTGACCTAGCCAACCACTTAGCTGTATCTAACTGTAGGAAACTGCAGGTATCTTCAGCTACTTCATCAATGACCTTCCCCTTATCATAAGGTCAGGAGTGTAGATATTTGCTGATGATTATGTTTATTTCCATCCACAACTCCTCAGATAATGAAGCAACCCATACCTGCATTCAGCAAGACCTGGACAACATTCAGGCTTGGGCTGATAAATGGGAAGTAATATTCAACCCAAACGAATGCCAGGCAATGACCATCTCCAACAAGAGAGAGTCTAACCATCTCCCTTTGATATTCAGCAACATTACTAACACTGAATGCCCCACCATCAATATCCTGGCAATCACCATTGACCATTGACTTGGGGTCAGCCATCTAAATACTATGGTTACAAGAGCAGGTCAGAAGCTGGGTATTCTGCAGTGAGTAACTCACCTCCTGACTCCCACAAAGCCTTTGCACCATCTACAAGGCACAAGTCAGGAGTGTGATAGAATACTCTCCACTTACCTAGATCAGTGTCATTCCAACAATATTCAGGAAGCTCAACACCATCCAGGACTAAGCAGACCACTGGATTGACACCCCATTTACCACCGTAAATATTCACTCCTTCTATCACCGATTTACCATGTCTACAGTGTGTACCATCAGCAAGATGCACAACAACAATTTGCCAAAGCTCCTTCAACAGCAGAAGGGCAGCAGGCACATGGAAATAGTACCACCAACAAAATCCCCTCCAAGGTCTGGATTTTGTGGAAGATGATGGTTGGGCTCAGAGAATCTTGTGGGAGGCCACACATCAGAATGCTGGCAGCAGGAAAACAGCTCTCGAATATGTCAGCAGTGGGAAAGTATGGATTTGGGAAACTTGCCCATTAGTGGCAGGAACCTCAACTTTATGCATAAATGGGCCACTTGCATCTAATTTAAATCTTATTCATTGGAATCTAATGCAGCCTGCCAGAAGTGAAACTGACACAAGTCTTTCATACCTTCAATAACTCACCCATTGAAAGCTGATGACTTAAATGTGGCTTATCTGACTCACTGTGAGAGTCCTTTTGACTTCCATGAGTGAGTCACAGGGCAGTGGAGTGTTTTTGGAGAACTTTTCCCTGTGTTGTACTGAGGGATGGAGTCTGAGGCAGGAGGTATGTAAGCCAGAAGTACTGAATCAAAAATTAAAAGGACAACACATAGGCAGGGACAGGGGCCACTCATTAAGTGAGTCCCTAAGCCCAAGTCCCTAAGGGGAAGACAATTCAGGAGCTGCCTTTGAAAGAGGTTTTGGCACCATGGGAATCATCCACCTTGTACGCCTTCATCCTCAAGCTCTGGGGGTGGTCAGTGCTGCACGGGGACACCACACTGCACAGGAACACCACACTGCACAGGAACCACCACGCTGCACAGGAACACCACATTGCACAGAGACACCGTGCTGCACAGGAACACTACATTGCAACAGGGACACCAGGCTGCACAGGAACACCACGCTGCACAGGAACACCACACTGCAACAGGAACACCAGGCTGCGCAGGAACACCGCGCTGCACAGGAACACCACACTGCACAGGAACACCACACTGCACAGAGACACCGTGCTGCACAGGAACACCACACTGCACAGGAACACCACACTGCGCAGGAACACCACACTGCGCAGGAACACCACACTGCACAGGAACACCAGGCTGCGCAGGAACATCGCGCTGCACAGGAACACCAGGCTGCACAGGAACACCGCGCTGCACAGGAACACCACACTGCACAGGAACACCACGCTGCACAGGAACACCATGCTGCGCAGGAACACCACACTGCACAGGAACGCCAGGCTGCGCAGGAACACCGCACTGCACAGGAACACCACACTGCACAGGAACACCACACTGCACAGAGACACCGTGCTGCACAGGAACACCACACTGCACAGGAACACCACACTGCACAGGAACACCACACTGCACAGGAACACCACGCTGCGCAGGAACACCACAGTACACAGGAACACCACACTGCACAGAGACACCGTGCTGCACAGGAACACTACACTGCACAGGAACACCACACTGCACAGAGACACCGTGCTGCACAGGAACACTACACTGCAACAGGAACACCACGCTGCACAGGAACACCACACTGCACAGGAACACCACACTGCACAGAGACACCGTGCTGCAGAGGAACACTACACTGCAACAGGAACACCACGCTGCACAGGAACACCACACTGCACAGGAACACCACACTGCACAGAGACACCGTGCTGCACAGGAACACTACACTGCAACAGGAACACCACGCTGCACAGGAACACCACACTGCACAGGAACACCACACTGCACAGAGACACCGTGCTGCACAGGAACACCACACTGCACAGGAACACCACACTGCACAGGAACACCACACTGCACAGAGACACCGTGCTGCACAGGAACACCACACTGCAACAGGAACACCACGCTGCACAGGAACACCACACTGCACAGGAACACCACACTGCACAGAGACACCGTGCTGCACAGGAACACTACACTGCAACAGGAACACCAGGCTGCACAGGATCACCGCGCTGCACAGGAACACCAGGCTGCGCAGGAACACCACACTGCACAGAGACACCGCGCTGCACAGGAACACCACGCTGCACTGGAACACCAGGCTGCACAGGAACACCACACTGCACAGAGACACCGTTCTGCACAGGAACACCACACTGCACAGAGACACGGTGCTGCACAGGAACACCACACTGCACAGAGACACCGTGCTGCACAGGAACACCACACTGCACAGAGACACCGTGCTGCACAGGAACACCACACTGCAACAGGAACACCAGGCTGCACAGGAACACCGCGCTGCACAGGAACACCGCGCTGCACAGGAACACCGCGCTGCACAGGAACACCAGGCTACACAGGAACAAAACACTGCAAAGGGACACCAGGCTACACAGGAACAAAACACTGCAAAGGGACACCAGGCCGCACAGAAACACCACAGTGCACAGGAACATCAGGCTGCACAGGGACACCACACTGCACAGGAAAACCAGGATGCACGGGAACACCACACTGGACAGGAACACCAGGCTGCACAGGGACACCAGGCTGCACAGGAACACTGGGCTGCACATGAACACCAGGCTGCACAGGAACACCACGCTGCACGTGAACATTATGCTGCATAGGGACACCACACTGCACAGGAACACCAGGCTGCACAGGGACACCACGTTGCACAGGAACACTAGGCTACACAGGGACACCACGCTGCACAAGGACATCACGCTGCACAGGAACACTAGGCTACACAGGGACACCACGCTGCACAGGAACACTAGGCTACACAGGGACACCACGCTGCACAGGAACACTAGGCTACACAGGGACATCACGCTGCACAGGAACACTAGGCTGCACAGGGACACCACGCTGCACAGGAAACAGTGCGGGTCACCCAGCAGCAGCAACATGAGGCAGCACAATGAGAGAAGGCCAGGCAGCAAGGCAGAGACAGATGCAAGCCCTCAGTGCCTCCAAGAGTTAACAGGGCCGCAATGACTTACCTTCAGCACCTGAAGAGATTACGCCTCTTCAGGGATACAGTTTGAGAACTCTGCATCCGAATGCAGGATGACCTGCATCCATGAGGATACAATGAACCGCCACTGCCAGTGGTTTTGAAGGATACTGCAGTGCTGAATTTCTATGTACTTGATTTCTTAAGTGACTTTTGTGGGATCTCCCAAGCAGCCACTCGCCGCTGCATTAAGGAAGTGACAAATGCCCTGTACAAAAGGACTGGAAACTTCATAAGATCCCAGACAGACTAAGACAGCCAGGTGGAGAGGGCAATGGGATTCACAGCCATGGCCGACTTTTCGTGTATTCAGGTGTAAGAGAACACAAAAACAAAAAATGCTGGAAAAACTCAGTAGGTCTGACAGCATCTGTGGAGAGAAAGACAGGGTTAACGTTTTGAGTCCGTGTGACTTTTCTTCAGAGTTAAAGGGAAGTAGAAATGTGATGAAATATATACTGTTTAAGGGGGGCAGGACAGGTGAAGCTGGATAGAAGGCCAGTGATAGCTGAAGGCAAAGGAGAGATTGCAAAAGATGTCATAAGCAAAAGGTCAAAGCCTTGTTAATAGTGGTGGTACTGGCTAAAGGAGGTGCTAATGGTGATATTAAGAGTGGAAAGCAGAATGTGAATCTCCAGGTAATTCTGTTTTTGAGCAGAATGTGATAATGACAAGACCAGGGTGAGCACTCTGGAAAGTGACAGATGGCCCTAGTGGGGGTGGGGTGAGCGGAGGGGATGGTGGTGGAAATAAAGATCGAAAATAGGCTAAAAGCTGGGGATAAACCAATTAATAAAAATGGAAATAAATTTTAAAATTAATAATAATAAAAATAGGTGGGAAAAAATAAATAAAAATTTTAAAATAAAAATGAATATAGAAAAAAGGGGATCAAAAAGTGGTGGGGATGGCAAGAGAGCTCATGGTCTGAAATTGTTGAACTCAATGTTAAGTCCGGAAGGCTGTAAAGTGCCTAATCGGAAGATGAGGTGCTGTTTCTCCAGTTTGCGTTGAGCTTCACTGGAACATTGCAGCAGGCCAAGGACGGACATGTGGGCATGAGAGCAGGGTGGTGTGTTGAAATGGCAAGCAACAGGAAGGTCTGGGTCATGCTTGCGGATAGACCGAAGGTGTTCCACAAAGTGGTCACCCAGTCTGCGTTTGGTCTCTCCAATGTAGAGGAGACCACATTGGGAGCAGCGAATGCAGTAGACCAAACTGAGGGAAGTGCGAGTGAAGCGCTGCTTCACTTGAAAGGAGTGTTTGGGCCCTTGGATGGTGAGGAGGGGGGAAGTAAAGGAGCAGGTGTTGCACCTTCTGCGATTGCATGGGAACGGTCCCATGTTGCTATCATACGAGCAGCTGACAGCCTTCATCAACATTGACACTCTCAGTCGCCTCAATTGATTGTGTCAAGGTTGCCTTTCACTGCCTCCCTCACCTGCATCTGCGTGACTGTGTGGTGCTCACCAGATTGTACCCACTGCCAGCATGTCATCGACTCCCCAGCAAGGTGACTGTATCTGCGCTGGTGCTGTGTAGGGGACAGGTATGACCCTGGGCCATCAGAGACATCCAGACTGTTGTCCTCCAAAGAGGTGTCAGGTGGGGCACATGAGGACTGCTCCCAACTCTCTGCAGCAGTCAACCCTGCAAATGAAGCATAAAAACAATGATTTAAATGTCAACTACCATTCATGGGTGCAGCAGGCTGCCACAGTAGCCAAAGATGATGGTTACATGTAATTCCTCCTCATTCCCCACACCCACCAGTCCAAACTCAGCATCTGATATGGACCGTCCGCCCTGCTCCTCTGGCAGCTCCAGGGCTTCCAGCTCTGCCTCTGTCAGCAATCGGATCTCTGGCACTCCACACCCAAGGCAGAATCATCCCAGACTTGCACTAAGTGCAGTAGTGGGTGGGTAAAACAACAACTTAGCCACTGGCCGCGATGGTGGGTTTTCACGCCGTATTGTCCCAAACCCGCCACATTATTTATGCAATCCCAGGAACCATGCCATTTCCATGGCATGTGGGCTCTCATTCATCTGCCCGCCATCACCTCGCCGCTTCATCACGCCAAGCGTCATATTTAAAGTCCAGCTGCGCGCACACCACATCTCAGTGCTTCCAGCCCACAACTGCTACAGGGAAGATGTCCACAAAAGAGAAGAAGACTACAGCCCCCAGGTTTAGCAACTCATCACTGGAATGTCTTTTGGACACAGTGAAGGCCCGCCGCGATGTCCTCTACCCCCACTCTGGCTGCACATGGGCAGTGATGTCACCAAAGAGGCTTGGGAAGCGGTGGCAGCGGTGGTCAGCGCCAGCGTACTTCAAAAGAGGACATCCACCCAGTGCCGCAAGAGGATGAATGACCTCCTCCATTCCACCAGGGTAAGTCACTCTTCTCATCACTCTTAACTCACACACTCACAAACCCCTCAAACATCCACAGGGCCCTCCCTCACTGCCAGTTCAAGGGACATCACCATTCACTCCCTCACACTACACTCACCGTCATTGTCCTCATCCCGTCCATGGGACCGCTCACCACCCACACAGGCCAGGCATACTTATCATCTGGCCTGGCAGACATCCCGCTTACGCTCTCTCCACCTCTGGCACAAGCTGGCACACAACAAGAGGGAGAGGTTGAATGGAGGAATGCCTGATATCAAGGTGCTCACAGACTTTGAAAACAGAGCCATCAGTGGGCTGTCGATGATCTGGACCAGTCCTGTGCTGACAGTGAGGTCGACAGTGCTCTACCAAGTGAGGATCCAGCAACATCAATCAGCCAACCATGCTGTGAGTGATGTGAACTGTTTCACAGGCCACTGCCATGCACTAATTATCTCTCCTTGCTTTCACAAGCACATCTGGAAACAGCCGACAGAGTCCATGAGCATGGGCCTCCAATCAAGGCTCAAAAAAGCCTCTAAAGAGGAATCTGGAGGGGCCCTCCTTGAAGTCCCATCACAGCGCTCACCCACACCCTCCACCAGCGCAGAGACACAAGCCTCGGTGGGACCTAGCTTTAGAATAGGACAGGATTAACTGTTATGTGGAAAGGCTTGGACTAGACAGGGATGGTCAGCATGGATTTGTTAAAAGGTCTTGCCTCACAAATTTGATTGAATTCTTTGAGGAAGTTCAAGAAGGGTTGATGAAGCTAGTGCAGTGGATGTTGTGTATATGGATTTTAGCAAGGCATTTGACAAGGTCCCACATGACAGATTGGTCAGGAAAGTAAAACCTCTTGCGATTCAGGGTAATGTGGCAAACTGGATAAAAGGTTGTCTTTGTAACAGGAAACAAAGGGTAATGGTCGATGGATGCCCTTGCAAATGGAAAGTTGTCTCAAGTGATGTTCCACAGGGCTTGGTGTTGGGACCCTTGCTGTTTATGTTATATATTAACGATTTGGACGTGAACATGGGGGACACGATTAGGAAATTTGCAGATGACACAAAGATTGGCCGAGTAGTGGATAGTGTAGAGGACAGCCATAATCTCCAAAACGATATAGATGGGTTGGTGGAGTGGGCGGTAAAGTGGCAGATGGATTTTAACATAGAGAAGTGTGAGGTCATACATTTAGAGAGGTCAAACAGTTACAGGGATTACACAGTAAATGGGAATATACTAAGAGGGGTAGATGAAGTGAGAGATCTTGGCGTGCAAGTACACAGGTCCCTGAAGGCAGCAGTTCAAGTAGACAAGGTTGTAAAGAAGGCATATGGAATGCTCTCCTTCATTGGCAGAGGTATAGAATATAAAAGTAAGGATATAATGTTGGAATTGTACAAAACACTGGTGAGGCCACAACTGGAGCATTGTGTGCAGCTCTGGTCACCACATTACAGGAAGGACGTAATAGCTCTGGAGAGAGTGCAGAGGAGGTTTACAAGAATGTTGCCAGTGTTAGGAGTGTGTAGCTATGAGGAGAGATTGGATAGGTTGGGGTTATTTTCCTTAGAACAAAGAAGACTGAGAGGTGATTTGATTGAGGTGTACAAAATTATGAGGGGAATAGATAGAGTGGACAGGATAAAATTGTTTTCCTTGGTGGAGAATTCTAGAACCAGGGGACATAGATTCAAGATAAGTGGCAGAAGGTGTAGGGGGGACATGAGGGAGAACTTTTTTACGCAGAGGGTAGTGGGTGTCTGAAATTTGCTGCCCAAGTTGGTGGTAGAGGCAGAAATTCTAAACTCTTAAAAAGTACCTGGATCTGCACCTAAAGTGCTGTAAGCTGTAGGGCTATGGGCCAGGTGCAGGAAGGTGGGATTAGAAAGGGCACCTGGGTGTCCTTGGGTTGGCACGGACAAGATGGGCCAAATGTCTTCCTTCTGTGCTGTAACTTTTCTATGGCTCTATGGTTCTAATAGCCTCGGGATCACAATCTGGAGAGCACATCACACTGTCTGATCCACAGCAGGCGGCGGCAGGGACTTCCCAGGTGTCCTGCACTCGGAGGACTGCTGGAAGCCAGAAATTTGCTGAGTTCGAGTCAGATAATGAGCCTCTGGACTCGGTCATGTCACCGTTGCTGGAGCTGCAAAGGCAAGCTCGGGAACATCAGGAAGGGATGTCCGCTGCACTCCTCAGATTTCAAGGCATGATGGAGGAGTCCATCCACCTCCAGGCTGAGGTGATAGCGCCGGCATGCCAACGCACCACGGTCAACAGTGGATGGCGGCCACAATGAAGACCTGGGTCCAGGTCGTCACTCCTGCACTGCTGCGTGGGCTCAACTCCATCACTGATGCCATAGTTGGCCTCCAACAGTGTGTACGTGAGAGGGATACTGGGCAGCTCGACCTCACTTCAGCTACCCTTTCTCCTCAAGGAGTCAGCCTGGCGCCCTCGGATGTCTAGGGAGGAGGGTCAACTGGTGAACACCCTGGGGCCATCCATCCAGGTGACTCCGGGAGTGTCTGGCCTATCCAAATCCCCTCTTCCTGTGACAGAGTTAGGAAAGTAGGAAGAATTAGTTGCACAGCCTGGGCACAGATGTTAATAACTTATATATACTGTTCACTATTGTCAATAAACTGCGAAGGATGTCCCTCTGTCTATGGCTCCTTGTTCTGATGAGCAGTGTTCTTATCACCTTTCTGCACAAGATAAAGGCAGGTGTCTCAGTTCAGGGCCTCTTCCCTGTGCTTTGTGCAGCCTTCAGGCTAAAATGAGGTCCAGCCTCAAACTCCCTGGACACATTAGTGATGCCAGCACCTTGACGGTACTTGTCATTGCTACCAGAATGTCAAAGTCTGGCAGCACAGAGTTCTCTCATTCTCTCTAGGTGCTCTCAGCACCTTTAAGTGGGGTTGGCCCCCATCTCTTTAGCATCTGTGACCATGTCTAGGGAGCTGGTCAGTCACATTTGCCAGCTACTGCAGAAACTGGTGTCATGGGGACATGGAGGACATGATGCTGTGCTCCTGAAGGGGTCAGATGTTGAAGGTAGACAAAGGATCAGATGCTTCTAAAGTTTCATTGCTGCATCTCTATGATATGAGCCTCATCACAGAGCACAAGCGAGCTGCCCTGGGCCAGACAGGAATCAGATATTCTCCGAGGCTATGTGAAGATCTATGGAGTGTCCTCACTGCATGTCGTCATCATCCTCCCACAATCGAGCGACTATTAGAGTCTCCACTACATCTCCATGACAGGAGCATTCTCACAGAGGGTATTCGCAATGCCATAAGCCAGACTGGAGTTAAACATTCACAGGTGCAATGTGAGGATGTATGGAGTCACCTCACTGCATGCCACATTCATCCTCCACAAATCTGGCAGCTATGAGGGCCTTCCGAGTGCCTGCAACATCTAGCCAGTGCAAGGTGTTCATCCCTGTCATCGTCACATTCGAAGACTACCTCACCTTCATCCACGTCAGCGTCTTCCCCATTGAAGACCTCTAGCTCCTGCATCTCCTCCTCAACCAGCTCTTCTTGTCGTTGCAGTGCCAGGTTGTAAAGGGCGCAGCAGATGACGACGATGCGTGACACCCTCTGCAGAGTGTAATGCAGGGCTCCGCCAGACCGGTCCAGGCACCGGAATCTCATCTTCAGCATCCCAATGGTCTGCTGCACCAAGTTGCAAGTTTCTGCATGAGCCTCGTTATACCTTCACTCTGCTGCACTTTGAGGCCACCACATGGGTGTCATGAGTCATGTCCTCTACAGGTAGCCCTTGTCCCCTAAGAGTCATCCCTGCAGCCTCTGTGGACCCTGGAAGACAACAGGGATCTGACCGACTGAGGATGTAGGAGTTGTGTACACTCCCTGGAAACTGCGCGCAGACCTGCAGGATGCGTTTTCGGTGGTTGCACACCAGCTGCACATTCAACAAGTGGAACCTCTTGTGGTTGATGTAGTTCACCACCTGTTGACAGAGGCCTGAGCACCAGGTGAGTGCAGCTGATGGCACCCTACACCTGTGGGAAACCCAAGATCTGGGCAAATCCAATCGCTCTAGCATCCTGGCTGTCCTGGTCCCAGGTAAAATGCACAAAGTTGTGTGCCCTCGCAAAGATGGCATCCGTGACCTCATGGATGCATTTGTAGGTGGGAGCTTGTGAGATCCCACAGAGGTCACCTGTGGAGGCCTGAAAGGAGCTACTGGCGTAAAAATTGAGCACCGTGGTCACTTTCACGGCCACTGGCAGTGGATGCCCTCCATGTCCCCTTGGCGCCAAATCCTGCAGTAACTGGCAGATGTGACCAACCAGCTCCATAGACATGCACAGTCTTCGGCGACACTGGTTCTTGGTCATCTGCAGGAATGACAGGCGGCATCTATAGACCCTGGGTGTCGCTAGGCACTGACCAGTGACGGCTTGCTGTGCCTCTTGGGCGGCGTGTGCAGGAGCCCTAACACCCCTTCTTCCTGTGGTTGCTGTTCCTGCCTTTGCACAGCCAGGAGCCTCAGTCACTTTCTCCTCCATTGTCTTCACACTCTGTAGCCCATCAGGCATACAGCTAGTTCATCAGGCTCCATGATCCTGATGTGCTCCTGCAGGATGAAAGAGGGAGACACATGGTTAGCATGGGTGTACTAAGAGCCTGTCCTGGTTAAGTGTGAAGGCCCTGTAACACTTCCCAGAGAGTGCTGGTCACCACTTGGATGGCCAGAGTTTAGTGCGCTGCATGGCTGCCCGAAACCCCACCCTCCTCCGCCCCACTCCACCTGACTGATTGACAACAGCTTTGCCCATTGGACTGCATGCTGTGCTCTCAGCTCAGGCACAGGCATTCTCCTCACCCGCACTGCAAGGTTGCACTGTTAGCTTGAACCATGGGGGAGACTGGTCCAATCCGGGATGCTGACATTGCAAGGGGCTGTGAGCACCTCCACAAGTGACTGCTCCATGGCCAGCTTTAGCAAGGAGATTGTACAAGGTGCCCAGTCGTCCAACTGTTCTGCAGTCCACTAAAATGCTCATGACTTTGCAATTTGTGCCTGAGGGGTGAAAAGCACTGGAGCACTTGGTGGCACGTTGATGCCTCTGCATTGCTTGGGAGGGCAGAGAAGCTAGAGGCCTGACTCCAATCATGTCAATGTGGCTGCACCGAACCTGTCTCAGCTGCAGAGGAATGGTCATTTTTTACAAAGTTTCCCTAATGCGTGGCTTCTTCCCTTGCCCACCATTCCCTCGACCACCCCAAATGCTTATGTGCAATATTCAACGGCAGGGCTGCCCTTGCACCCCCCACCCCGCAAGTTGCCTCAACGGCAAGGCTGCCCTTTCCCTCCCACCTCAAGTCACCACAACAGCAGGGCTGCCACCCCCCATCAATGCTCCTCAAGCTGGAAGTCCAACAGGAGACCCTGGTGAGTGCTGCACATTGTTGCTGTGCACTCACCTCCGAGTTCCCCACAAAGTGCAGCCTGCCAAGTGCACGCCTTTTATTTGCTGTTGTGAAAAACTTCTGTGTGCTTTCCCGCCGACATGGATGGATAATCCAGCAAGTGGGGGGGTGGTGGGGGGGAACGATTCCAGCGGGCTGGCCTAATAATGATATGCAGATGTATTACAATGAGGTTCCCGAGGTCTGATGGCGGGAAATGCAGCCCACCTATGCTGAGCTGAGTGGACGCTCGTGAGCTGGTTTAACACCATCTTGAAACCGATTACGCCAATTCGTCTGCTCACACCACCAGACACACCATTTCATAGAATCACAGAATCACACAGTGTAGAAGAGGCCCTTCGGTCCATCAAGTCTGCACTGACACGTGAGAAACACCTGAGCTACCTACCTAATCCCATTTACCAGCACTTGGCCCATAGCCTTGAATGTTATGACGTGCCAAATGCTCATCCAGGTACTTTTTAAAGGATGTGAGACAACCCGCCTCCACCACCCCAGGCAGCGCATTCCAGACCGTCACCACCCTCTGGGTAAAAAAGTTTTTCCTCACATTCCCCCTAAACCTCCTGCCCCTCACCTTGAACTTATGTCCCCCTGTGAATGACCCTTCAACTAAGGGGAACAGTTGCTCCCTATCCACCCTGTCCATGCCCCTCATAATCTTGTACACTTCGATCAGGTCACACCTCAGTCTTCTCTGCTCCAACTAAAACAACTCAAGTCTATCCAACCTCTCTTCATAACTTAAATGTTTCATCCCAGGCAACATCCTGGTGAATCTCCTCTGCACCCCCTCCAGTGCAATCACATCCTTCCTATAATGTGGCGACCTGAACTGCACACAGTACTCCAGCTGTGGCCTCACCAAGGTTCTATGCAACTCCAACATGACCTCCCTACTTTTGTAATCAATGTCTCGATTGGTAAGAGCAAGTGTTCCATATGCCTTTTTCACCACCCCACTAACATGCCCCTCTGCCTTCAGAGATCTATGGACACACACGCCAAGGTCCCTTTGTTCTTCAGAACTTCCTAGTGTCATGCCGTTCATTGAATACTTCCTTGTCAAATTACTCCTTCCAAAGTGTATCGCCTCACACTTTTCAGGGTTAAATTCCATCTGCCACTTATCTGCCCATTTGACCATCCCGACTATATCTTCCAGTAGCTCAACCTCACTATTAACCACCCAGCCAATCTTTGTGTCATCCGCAAACTTACTAATCCTACCCCCTACATAGTCACCTGTGTCGTTTATATAAATGACAAATAATAGGGGACACAGCACAGATCCCTGTGGTATGCCACTGGACACTGGCTTCCAGTCACTAAAGCTGCCTTCTGTCATCACCCTCTGTCTCCTACAACTAAGCCAATTTTGAATCCACCTTATCAAATTACCCTATATCCCATGTGTACTTGCCTTCTTTATAAGTCTCCCATGTGGGAACTTGTCGAAGGCTTTGCTGAAATCCATATAAACTACATTAACTGCAATACCCTCACCTACACACCTACTCACCTCCTCAAAAAATTCAATCAAATTGTTAGGCATGACCTCCCTCTGACAAAGCCATGCTGACCATCCCTGATCAAACCTTGCCTCTCCAAGTGGAGATAGATTCTCTCCTTCAGAAATTTCTCCAATAGTTTCCCTACCACTGACATGAGACTCACTGGCCTGTAGTTCCCTGGCTTATCTCTACCTCCCTTCTTAAATAGCAGAACCACATTAGCTGTTCTCCAGTCCTCTGGCACCTTCCCTGTGGCCAGAGAGGAATTAAAAATTTGGGTTAGAGCCCCTGAGATCTCCCCCCTTGCCTCCCTCAGCAGTCTGGGACACAAATCATCTGGACCTGGAGATTTGTCCACTTTTAAGCCTGCCAACACCTCCAATACCTTATCACTCCCTATGTCAATTTGCTCAAGAACCTCGCAGTCTCTCTCCCCGAGTTCCATACATTCACCCTCATTCTCTTGGGTGAAGACGGATGTAAGCATTCATTCAACACTCAAGCTATGTCCTCTGGCTCCACCCATAGATTGTCCCCTTGGTCGCTTATGGGCCCTACTCGTTCCCTGGTTATCCTCTTCCCATTGATATACTTATAGAATATCTTGGGATTTTCCCTACTTTTACCAGCCAGAGCTTTCTCATATCCCCTCTTTGCTCTCCTAATTGCTTTCTTAAGCTCCACCCTGCACTTTCTGTACTCCACTAATGCCTCCGCTGATTTGCTTCCCTTGTACCTGCTAAAAGCCTCTCTTTTCCTTCTCATCGTAATGGTCATCCATGGTTCCCTGGGCTTGTTACTCCTTCCTATCACCCTAGGGGGAACATGTTGAGCCTGTACCCTCCCCATTTCCTTTTTGAACGCCCCCCACTGCTCCTCTGTAGATTTCCCCAAAAGTAACTGTTCCCAGTCTACCTTGGCCAGATCCTGCCTTAATTTACTAAAATCCACTCTCCCCCAATCCAAAACATTTTTTTGCAACTTGTCTATTTCTTTGTCCATAACAAACTTAAACTGTACCTTGTTGTGGTCGCTGTCACTAAAATGTTCCCCCACCACCACCTCAGCCACCTATCTGGCTTCATTCCCCAGAATTAGGTCCAGCACTGCACCGTCCCTTGTTGGACCCTCTACATATTGACCTAAAAAGTTCTCCTGTACACATTTCAAGAAATCCACTCCATCCAAGCCCTTAACACTATGTCTATCCCAATTAATGTTGGGACAGTTGAAATCACCTAATATAATTACCCTATTGATATTGTTTTTACACACGTCCGCAAATTGTACACATATTTGCTCCTCAATTTCCCGCTGACTATCTGGGGGTCTATAATAAACAGCTAATCATGTGGCTGCTCCTTTTTTCTTCATAAGGTCTACCCACAAAGCTTCATTCGATGCCTCCTCCAAGATATCATCTCTCCTTCCTGCAGTAACTGACTCCCTAACTAATAATGCAATGCCTCCTCCTCTTTTAACCCCTCCCCTGTCTTGCCTGAAGATTCTATATCCCGGAATGTTGAGCTGCCAATCCTGCCCCTCCCTTACCTATGTCTCAGTGATGGCTACTATATCACAATTCCACGTGCCAATCCTCACCCTTAACTCATCCGTTTTACCTGTAATACTCCTGGCATTAAAGTAGAGGCTACCCAGCCTTGCCTTACTCCCTTGAAACTTAATGCAGCTGTATTCCCTCTGACTTGATTGTTTTACTATATTATGATGTGTCCCTATTTTGCTAACATTCTGTGTTCCCTCCGCCTGCCGAATTAGTTTAAACTCCTCCCAACAGCACTAGCAAACCCGCCCGCAAGGATGTTAGTCCTGCTCTGGTTCAGATGTAGACCGTACCACTTGTACAGGTCCCACCTTCCCCAGAAATGGTCCCAGTGATCCAGGAATCTGATGCCAGTGGTCACGGGAAATCCCGGCCTTGCTCTTGGCCCTCTCCCTGGTGTTGTGGGCCCTTTTGTCCTGCAACCATAACGGGAGAGAAAGTGAGGTTTCTAGTGTTGTGAGGGGAATCCCTTACTGCCAGATTGTACCCGAGTCCCATGAGGTGTCAGGTTGCCCAACTGTCCTTCCAATCCTCACTCTGTCAGGAAATCTGGGTAAGGTGCAGAGGAAGATGCAGATTCCAGTTACACACAGAAATGCAGCCTTTGCAACTACTGAAGCTGGTGAGGGGGCACACTGTACACTTCAATGCCCATCCTAGCAGTGATCCTTTCCTTGCCCACTTTTCATCTACATATTGGCAATCTGACACTCAAACACACCCTTGCACCCTTTATCAGCACTGGACCCAGTCCTTTGGATGGAGCCCATGGCCGCTAATGTCTAAGGTGACCTCCATTCAGGCCACTTTGTTATTCATGATGGCCTTTTGCAGCCTTCAGCCAGAAACAGTGTCTGCGCTCGTGAACGTCCTGGCGGAGGTCACACAGTGAGCTGAACAGTGGGGCAATGCACTGAGTGGATCGTGGCATCTCCAAGAACAGTGAAAGCTGTTGATGTCACCAACTGAATTTAAATGAAGATGGAAAATTCTTCTCCCTGGACCTGGAAAGGCTATTTTATGAAATGTGAATGGAAATTTAAATGCTGGCCAATTCAGTTTAAAAGCTCCCTCAGAGAGCCTGCATGTTGAGTTGCAGCTGTAACATAAGGCTGTCTGCCTTTTAAATACGGCACCAACCCTGCACAGAGACCAGGTGACATGGACTTCCCGACGTCAGAAATGCCGCCACCATGTGATCCAGCAGCAAATCCACGTCACTCATTTTCATGCGCTTGCTGTCACGTGATCGCGTTCAGGGAGCTGCAAACTTTCCGCACCAGATTCCCAACTACTTCCTGGCAAGACTAAATCCAGCCTCAGGTCACACATCATCCTGCCTTGAAACTATATCGCAGTTCCTTCATTGTCACTGTGTCACAATCCTTAAACTCTCTCCCTAGCAGCACTATGGGTGCACATAAACCTTACAGACTGTAGTAGTTCATGAAGCCAGCTAACCACCACCTTCTCAAGGGTAATTAGGGCAGGGCAATAAGTGTTGGCCCTGCTAGCATTGCTCACATCCTATGAATGAATAAAAATAAAAGCATTAAAAATTCCTCTTTTCATACTTCCTTTGTGAGACCATGTCGCAGTGACTTTACTTTTTGGGGTCATTCTGTAACATTTGCTTTTATTACTTTAAAACAGTAGGTGGCACTGCTACCTTCTTTAACTGCATATCTCACAGCTGTCTTCCCTACAAACATGCACCAACTAACATCAAACAATGGCTTAAATTTTCTGCTCAGGGTGGATGCTGAGAGCATTTTTGCTGCCCATGAAGATTTCTGCAGCTTGTCCCTTTTACAATTTTTCAGCCATAACTTCAGCTCCCAGGTAAAGCAGCCAGCCCTGGAGAAGATCATTGGGTGCAAGAAGAGACTGAAGAAGAGACTGAAGAAGGGAGGACACGTCCCCTTTTCATGACAGTAGCTGCCGTATTCAGGCAAGCTTTTAAAGGTCCAAGCCTTTCAGTGGGTTAATGAGTTAGTGAATGGGTAATTTTTAATCAGTAAGGGAATCATAAGTTATGGGGAAAAGGCAGGGCAGTGGAATTGAGGATTCTCAGATCAGCCATGATCTCATTGAATGGTGGAGCAGACCGGATGGGCCAAATGGCCTACTTCTGGTCCTATGTCTTATGGTCTTATGGTAAGTGGGGAAGTGTGTCAAAGTGTAGGTGGATAGATGGGTGAGGTTGGTGGGTGGATAGATGGGTAGGTGGGTTAAGTGGGTAGGTGAGTGAGTGGGTAGTCGGGTCAGGGTGTGGTCGGGTTGGGAGGGTAGTTCAGTGTAGTTGAGGAGACAGCTGGGTGGTTGGAGGTATTCGGGTAGTTGGGGTGTGGTCGGGTGGTCAGGGGTAGTCGGATGGTCAGGAGGTGTGACTGCAGGGTCAGCTATGATGCTCTGTTTAGTTATGCTGGCTAATCACTGAATTAGACCAGGTATTGAACTGTGTAACATTTCCTGGGTAAGGATGCAGGTAAGTCCTGCATGCCTGGCCCAAGTGACCACCCTGGGCTTAGGGTCGGAGACATTTGCAGAGGGTTTCGGGCAGCAGGAATCAGCCCATCAGAAGTTTAAACTTCAACCTCCGCATATGCCTATGCATCATGACTTCTGTGCATCTTCCAACTTATGTCCCATTTCTGACAATCCGGTGACTGAAAGATTTGGGCCAATGGAAATGTTTTTTTATTGTCAGGGGACTAAGACCTCACTCTATATTTTTATACTATATATATCATCCTGGCTAATCTATAAAATTATTATTGTTTAAACTGGACAAAGGCTTTAAACTGACTGAAGCCATGTCTGGCTATGACTCATACAAATGGAATTTCTGGCATTCTGAACAGCAGCAACATCGTTATCCCTAAAGAGACGCTAATGTGATGCAGAGATCAAATCCCAACGATTTGTACAAATACCATTTACATTTCTAAGGCCAGGCTCTGGCCAATGGATATGATCCATCTGCAAGGACAGAAGGACCCTGAAGTTTTAGCTGAACTTATTAATTGTTGAAGCATTAACCATCTCAAGAATCCAGACATGGAATATACATCCTTTGCACAAGGTGGAGAAGTGAGAGTCATGTCACATGACATCCCCCCCACCAAAGCTGCTAGAACCTGTAATATTGCCTTGAGGAGCTGAAGGAGGCAGTCTGCTATCTTCCATCAACCAAACAGCAGCAAAACCAGAGCTCAGTCCAGTTTAAATTGCTTGGCCCTCATGTACCCTGTTCCTACAAGAGCTTCCGAACTTTTGTACCAGCACCTACAAGACTAATTCATCCCTGTTGGCCCATTTCATCATGGAAGTCATCCTTACTGGAAAAGTAAACTATCCAGCATCAGTCTTTAGCCGGCTGACTCCGAAAGAATACACCATTGGATTTTGATTCCGGACTCTGGATTCATGGGAAACAATCATTCTTACTTTCTTAGTGGTCTTTGCTCTGTACCTCACAGAGAATCACAGAATCACAGAATTGTTATGGCGCAAAAGGAGGACATTCAGCCCATCGTGTCTTCACCAGCTCTCCAAATGAGCTTCATGACTTAGTGCCATTCTCCTGCTTTTTTCCCTTGCACATTGTTTCTATTCAAATAATCATCTATTGCCCTCTTGAATGCCTCGAATGAACCTGCCTCCACCACACTTCTAGGCAGTGCATTCCAGACTTGAACCACTTGCTGTGTGAAAAAGTTTTTTCTCACATCACATTTGCTTCTTTTAGAAATCACTTTAAATCTATGCCCTTTTGTTCTCAATGCCTTGATGAGCAGGAACAGTTTCTCCTATCTGCTTCTCCAGCTCCATCATGATTTTGAACACTTCTGCCAAATCTCCTTTTAGCCTTCCCCTCTTCAAGGAGGACAGTACCAACCTCTCCAATTTATCTTCATAACTCAAGTTTCTTATCCCTGGAACCATTCTTGTTAACCTCTTCTGCACTCTCTCCAATGCGATCACATCCATCCTCTAATGTGGCACCCAGAACTGTACACAATACTCCAGCTGAGGTCTAACTAGTGTCTTATATCAGCTCAACATAACCTCCCTGCTCTTGTACTCTATGCCCCTATTAATAAAGCCCAGGATACTATATGCTTCATTAACTGCTCTCTCCACTTGTCCTGCCACTTTCAATGATCTATGCACCTATACACCCAGGTTCCTCTGCTCCTGCACGCCCTTAAGAATTGTACCCCTTATTTTATACTGTCTCTCCATGTTCTTCCTACCAAAATGAATCACCTTAGACTTCTCGGCATTGAACTTCATTTGCCACCTATCTGCCCACTCCGCCAACTTATTTATGCTTTTCTGAAGTTCTACACTGTCCTCCTCACAGTTTACAATGCTTCCAAGTTTTGTATCATCCGCAAACTTAGAAATTGTCCCCTGCACACCAAGATCTAGATCATTAATATATATCAAGAAAAGCAAGGATCCCAACACCGACCCCTGGGGAGTTCCACAATAAACCTTCCTCCAGCCTGAAAAATATCCATTGACCATTATCCTTTGTTTCCTATTACTCAGCCACTTTTGTATCCATGTTGCTACTGTCCCTTTTATTCCATAAGCTGTAACTTTTCTCACAAGTCTTTTGTGTGGCATGGTATTGAGTGCCTTTTGAAAGTCCATGTACACCACATCAACAGGATTACCCTCATTGACCTTTTCTGTTATCTCTTCAAAAAACTCCAGCAAGTTAGTTAAACACAATTTCCTCTTTAAAAATCCATGCTGGCTCTTCCTAATAACTCACATTTCTCCGTGTGATGACTAATTCTATCCCAAATAATTTTCTCTAGAAGCTTCCCCACCACTGAAGTTAAACTGACTGGTCTGTAATTGCTGGGCTTATCCTTACAACCTTTTTTGAACAAGGGCGTAATGTTTGCAATTCTCCAGTCCTCTGTCACCTCCCCTGAGCCTAGGGAAGACTGAAAGATTATGGCCAGTGCCCCTACAATTTCCACTCTCACTTCCTTCAATATTCTTGGATGCATCTCATCCGGTCCTGGTGCCTTGTCAACCTTAAGTATCGATAGTTTATCAAACACTTCCTCCTTATCAATTTTGAACCCTTCTTAGTGACAGAGTTTCCTCCTCTGTCACCGTGACCTCAGTGGCATCTGCTTCCTTGGTAGAGGCAGGTACAAAGTATTCATTCATCTCAGCCATGTCCCCAGCCTCAATGTGTAAATCCCTTTTTTGGTCCTTAATCGCCCCTACTCCTCTTTTTATCACCCTCTTAGTATTTATGTGCCAATAGAAGACTTTGGAATTCCCCTTTATGTTGGCTGCCAGTCTTTTCTCAGGATCCCTCTTTGCTCCCCTTATTTGCTTCTTTACCTCTCTTCTGAACCTTCTATATTCCACTTGGTTCTCCATTGTATTTTCTACCTGACACCTGTGTTCTCACTGCTACAAAATAGGCTATTCCAGATCTGAGTGGTGGAGATTGAGCGGCAAGCCAGTTGGCGTAGTGGGGCTTGATATGAGTAATCCCCTGAAGGATGACCCAATGGATAGTGCAGCAGAGTAGGCAGAGACTCTCACTGCAGAAACTTAACTTTCGGAGGGCATGGCACTGTGTGTGTCTGAGGCGGACAAACTCCCAGACAACATCCCGAGTTTTGTCCTGTCAGGAAAAGTGTCCCCCTAACCATCCCAAAATGTGAGAAAGTCCATGGTACTGCTCAGGGACACAGGGGCCACTCAATCCTTAATGTTGGAAGGAAACTTAAACCTACCCCCCACCTACACCGTGTTCTCCCTGAAGGACAATGCCCCAATCAGTGGAGAGGGAGGAGGATCTCTATTTGCACCCCTCCATAAGGTTTCAGGCCCTGTTACAGTAGGAATTATCCATTAGCTAGCAGTAGCAGGAATCTATCTCCTCCTTGGGAATGATTTGGCTGGCAGCAAGGTGTTCGGCAAGGCCGAAGCCAGGCCAGTAAAATTAAAAGTGGTTCAGAAAAGGCCGCTAGAGTCTAAAATGGGTTTCCCAAGTATCCCATAATTAAATAGGGAGCAGAGAAGTCCTAGAGCAGGGAAAGAAATAATGAGGGATATGCTCCACATAGTTGGAAAGCCTGAGGGAAGGCAGGTTACTAAGCCCGGAAAGGTAAAGGTAAGAACATGCCCGAAGTATGGCTAGCAAAAACCTTCTTTCCAATATTAAATAGGGACCAAGGGAGGTTCCCAAACTGATGAGCAGATAGGGAGTGAGATGCCTCCAGCAGTCAAAAAGCCACAAGTGAGTGTAGCTGGAACTGCACCTCCACTTGAGGGCAGAGTTATTCCAAGTGACATGGAACAAGTTAGGAGAGCGTCCACTCCCAAGCAAAAGGCCCCAGCTAGGACGCCATTGATTGGCCTGGCTGGTTGCTTTATGGCAAATTTAAATGTGGACCAGAAAAGCTCCCAAATTGGCCCAGAAAGAGTGAGGGTGATGCTTCACTTAGTTGAAAAGCCACCAGGTGGTACAGCAAAAGCTGACCGTCCACCAGAGGGCAGTAGTGTCCCAAGAAAAACAGGACCTATCACACAACTAACCAGCGAGGGTCCCCAACCAAATTGGACCTCATGCACACCCCTCTATTCAAATTGATCCATAAACCCCCACCTGGCACTGCAGCCCACTCGAGTATGGATGTGAGAGAGGCCCCTGCCAGAAGGCCATATTCCTATCATCCAGGCCCAGAAAGGCTGGCCCAAGATCAGGACCCTTTTGCTGCATGAACACAAAGCATCTACCAACAGAAGGTGGAACTCTCCAGTTGTGCTAGCACCCAAGTCGGACCCTGGACCAGAAACGCTTAAGGGGCCCAAATCCCCTCAAAACACCCACTTTGCTGACAATCAACCTAGTCACAGTCCCTGGATCTGAACGGCTGAACCCCCAGGTTACCAAAGTGGACAGGCAGGAGCTAAGCTGGACAAGAGCAGCTCACACATGATCCCAGGGCCTGGCACTCACAGAGTGAGATGCCCAGCATTCCCCTGCAGATAGCTTGATCATCACTCACCCCCTGAGTGCTAATCACCCTGAAAAACCCCAGACCCTTTCAAGGATATTTAATCAGGAAGCTGGAATGCCTGATCCTCAACAGATGGAAGTCAGAACTCTAGCCCCAAATAAACATTCCCATGCAGATGAATTTAGAATTCTCCCAAGTCACTTAAGCCTTCCAAGTCCTAGGACCGGGCAATGTCCTTGCTAATGCGCTGTCTAGGGTTTAAGCATCAAAAACAAAAATGCAGCAGGGAACTGCCATGGGCCCTGCTAGCTATATGTCTGATGTGTCAGTATGAATGAGAGAATACATTTCTACTTCTTCACTTCCTATTCTTTCTGCTTAAGGTCACATTAAAAAAACGAAATATAATTAATTTTTTTCCCTGAGGTGGCAAGGGGTGTCAGGGGGCTAAGGCCTCGCTCTATGTTTTTATAAAATGCATCCTGTCTAATCTATAAAGTTATTCTTTTTTTAAATTGGACAGAGACTTTAAACTGACTGAAGCCATGATTGTCTATGACTCACACAAAAGGAATTTCTGGACTTCAGAACAGCAGCAACCCCATCATCTCTAATGCCTCTGTGACGTAGCGATCAAATCCCAAGGAGCTGTACAAAGACCATTTATGTTTCTAAGGTCAGTCTCTGGCCAATGGAGATGATCTGTCTGCGAGGAGAAAAGGACCTGAAAACCTCTGTTGAACTTATTAATTGTTGAAACATTAACCATCTCAAGAATCCAGACATGGAATATATATCCTTTGCACAAACCTAGGTGGAGAAGTGGGAGTCATGTCACATGAAACCACCCATCACTACCACCTGGCCCCTGCAGCTGCTAGAACCTGTAATGTTGCCTTGAGGAGCTGAAGGAGGCAGTCTTCCATCTTCCATCTTCCATCAACCAAACAGCAGCAAAACCAGAGCTCGGCCCAGTTTAAATTGCTTGGCCCTCTGAACGTCTGTACCAGACTAATTCATCCCCATGGGCCCATCTCATTGTGGAAGTCATCCCTACTGGAAAAGTGAACTATCAGTCTTCAGCCAGCCAACTCTGAAAAAATACACCATTGGACTTTGATTCTGGACTCTGGACTCATGTGAAAAATAATTCTTATCTTCCCTGTGGTCTTTGCCCTGTACCTGTTTCTTTCCCTTATTCTTCATTTAGTGAACATACTGGGGGCTAAGCAAAAGTGTGTGTAAAATAAACTAACTCTTTTAGCTCACCCTATCTTGAGTTTGCTGAGGGATTATTAATAGAAAATGGGACCACACCAAAACTGAGGGGGTAGAATCATCTGGTCCTGTTGGCATCAGGAGTCATGGCAGGCGGGGGAGGGACAATAAGTTGAGAAAGCCAAAGTTCAGTTTCATGCCATCGTGAAACCAGTTTGCGATTGTCCGTTCCACCCATCAATGGCAGGCTGCGTCTGCTGCCACCGCACATTGGGAAACTAATGTCAATACTTTAGGTTCTCATAAGCCCTGTTCACCAAAACTGTCCCTCCATGTCAAATTTACCACCCACACCAGTGTGAATTCACAACGGCGTGCTTCATGGCTGCCTTCAAAAGGCGTGCACCTGACGATCTGAACTATGAGGGGAACTCAGGGGTGAGTGCACACAACCTTGCATAGCAATCGCAACCATTGCCTGTAGGGCATCATGGAAGAGATGCTGCACATTGGTGAGGGGGCACGGGCAGACACTTTCTCCCGGCTGGCTATCAGTGCGGTGCGGGTTTCAGTGCGGGTCAGGCTGAGGGAACAAGGCAGCACAGACTGAAGGAAGTGCACAAGCACATGCCGTGGAGGTGGGGGTGGAGGGTGTTGAGGGCACTTGGAAAAGCTCATCAAAAGTGAGCATTCTTCCACAGCTGAGGCCGTTGAGCTGCAGCTCCATTGACATGCTTGGAGTCAGGCCTCTGAAGCTTTTCTGTCCTCTCAAGCAATGCAAAAGCATGGAAGTGCCACCAAATGCTCCAGAACTTTTCATCCCTTGGGTGCAGACTGCAAATTAATGTGAGTTTTAGGGGGCAGCAGAACAAATGGCCGACTGGGCGGATCATACAATCCCCTTGCAAAAGATGAATATGGCGGAGTCAGTGGTGGAGGCATTCACATCCCTTGAAATGTCTTTATTAAGGTTTGGCCCAGTATCCATCATGGTTCAAGTTAATAGCACAGCCTTGCAGTGTGGGTTAGGAGAATGCCTGCACCTGAGCTGAGAGCACAGCATGCAGGCCAGTGGCCAAAGCTGCACCCATTCAGTCAGGTGGAGCGGGGTGGAGGTGGATGGGGTTTCAGACAGCCAATGAGCGGACTACACACTGGCCACCCAAGTGGTTTCCAGCACTCTCCTGCATGCATGAAGGGCCTTCAGATTTAACCAAAAGGGGTTCTTAGGACACCTGTGCTAACCCTCGTATCTCTCTCTCTCCGATCCTGCAGGAGGAGTACATCAGCATCACGGAGCCTAGTGATTTAGCAATGTGCCACATAGCTTACAGGGAGCAGAGAAGAAGAAGGAGACTGGGGTAGAGGCGCCTGGCTCTGCAATCTCCTTCCTCAAGATGAAGGTGCACAGGGTCTGCTGTGCACTCAGCTGAAGATCCACCTAGAGCTGTCGCTCATAGGTGCTTCACTAGACCCAGGGTCTACAGACGGTGCTTGTCATCCATGCTGATGACTGAGAACCAGTGTCGCCGAAGGCTGCACATGTCTAAGAAACTGGGCGGACACATATGCCACCTGCTGCAGGATTTGGTGCCACAGGGACATGGAGGGCATCCACTGCAAGTGGCTGTGGAAGTGACAGCAATGCTCAATTTTTACACCAGTGGCTCCTTCCAGGGGTCCACAGGTGACCTGTGTGGGATCTCGCAAGCTTCCACGTACAGGTGTATCCAGGAGGTCACAGATGCCATCTTCGCGAAGGCACAGAACTTTGTACATTTCGCCCGGGCTCAGGAAAGCCAGGAAGCAAGAGCGCTGGGATTTGCGCAGATCTCTGGTTTTCCACAGGTGCAGGGTGCCATTGACTGCACTCGTGTGGCGCTTAGATCTCCGTGGCAACAAGCAGTAAACTACTTAAACTGCAAGGGCTTCCACTCGCTGAATGTTCAGCTGGAGTGAGGCCACCACAAACACATCCCGTAGGTCTATGCACGATTCCCGAGGAGCGTCCACGACTCCGACATCCTTCGCAGGTCTCAGATCCCTGACATCTTCCAAGGTCCAGAGAAGCTGCAGGGTTGGCTCTTTGAGGGCAAGGGCTACACACAGAGGATGTGGCTGATGATGCCCGTGCAGCGGCCTCAGCCTGCAACAGAGCGACGGTATAACAAGGCTGATGCTGCAACTCGGACTTTGGTGGGGCAAACGATAGGCATTTTGAAAATGAGATTTTGGTGACTTGACAAGTCCAATGGAGCACTACAATACAGTCCCCAGAGGGTGTTGCGCATCATTGTTGCTTGCTACGCACTCCACAGCCTGGCACTGCAATGAAGGAAGGACCTGGCTGAGGAGGAGATGGAAGAACTACATGTCTCTTCCAATGAGGAGGATGTCGAAGGGACTGACGATGATGAGGGCCTCGAAGGTGAGGATGTTGGCAATGGGGCAATCGCACTGGCTAGATGAGACAGGCGCACTCAGGAGGCCCTCATAGCCACAAGATTCATGGGGGATGATGATGAGATACAGTGAGGACAGTCCTGACATCTTCACATTGCATCTGTGAACGTTTGACTCCTGTGTGGCTGATGGCACCGCACACACCCTCAGTGCTCAGGCTCATGTCATGGAAATGCATCAGAGGCCCAAATAGTCACTAGATTCCACAAGTATGATAACAACATGCAGTGAGGACACTCCATAGATCTTCACATTGCCTCTGTGAATGTCTGACTCCTGTCTGGCTGAGGGCAGCTCGCTTGCGCTCTGTGATCAGGGTCATATCATGGAGACGCAGCTGTGAAACTTTAAATGCACCTGATCCTTTATCAGCCTGCAGCACCTGCTCCCTTCAGGAGCACGGTGTCATCGGACACACATGCTGAAGAAATGGGGGGCCAGCCCCACCTCAAAGGTGCTGAGAGGGCACAGAGAGAATGACGACACTCTAACACCTGCCCACATTCTGGCAGCAATACAAGCACCATTGAGGTGCAGATATCACTGATGTGTCCAGTGAGTGTGAAGCCGGATCATCACTTTGCCTTGAAGGTTACACACTGCACAGGGAAGAGATTGAGACACCTGCCTTCGTCCTGTGCAGGCACCAAGGTTTCACATCTGAGTGACACGAAAATTGCTCATCTTAACAAGGAGCCATAGGCAAAGAGACATTCTTGGGAGTTTATTTACAATAGTGAACATTTTGAACAGTGATTAACATCCATGCCCAGGCAGTGCAATTGCATCTTCTTAACCTTCCTAACCCTGCCGCTATGTCTTGGTGCTACCCAGACATCCACAGTGGAGGTGGAGGCAGTCTGCTGACTGCTACGCCCTGTCTGTGATGACCTTGGCAGGCATCCTCTGGAGGGCCGAGACCTGGAGGACCCGATCTGCTTTCGGAGTTTTGCTGTGTGGCAGTGGCACGCTCCTCGGCCTGTGGAGCTGGCGCTGCTGGTGTCGCAGGAAGAGGGGATTTGGATGGGCCGGACACTCCAGGAGTCACCTTGGTGGATGGCCCCAGGGTGTGGACCTGCTGATTCTCCTCCCTATGGGTGCCCGAGGGCCCCTGACTGACTCCAGGGGCTGACTGATGGAGAAGCTGAAGTGAGATCGAGCTTCCCCACACCCCTCTCAGGTTGACACTGCTGGAAGCCAACTATGGCATCAGTGACAAAGTTCAGCCCACACAGCAATGCAGGAGCGATGTCCTGGACCAAGGATCTCCATGGCAGCCGCATCTTACCAATGTTGACCTTGGTGCATTGCAATGCCGGAGCAATCACCCCAGACTGAGGGCGGACGGACTCCTCCATCATGCCTTGCAATCTGAGGAGTGCAACGTGACATCCCTTCCTGCTGTTCCAGAGCTTGCCTCTGCAGCTCCAGCAACTGAGGCATGACCAAGTCCAGAGATTCGTCATCTGTCTCGGACTCAGAAGATTTCTGGCCTCCAGCTGTCCTCTGAGTGCCGCAAACCTGGGACGTCCCTGCCTCCACTTGCTGTGGATCAGACAGTGCGATGTCCTCATCAGGTTGTGATCCTGAGGCTACTCTAGAACTAGGTACCACTGAGGTGTGTGTTTCAGTGCTGGTGGAGGATGTGGGTGAGAGCTATGATGGGTCTTCAATTAGGGTGTCATTAGGTTCTTCTCCTGAGCCACCTTTGGGGCTTGAGTTGAGGACCTGGCTCGTGGACCTCCTTGGCTGCTTCCCAGATGTGCCTGTGAAAGCAAGGAGAGATAATTAGTTCACAGCAGGGGACTGTGGAACAGGGGAACTCACTCACAGCATGGTTGTCTGATGGATGTTGTACTGTTGGATCCTCACTTGGTTAAGCACCACTGACCTCATCCTCAGTCCAGATCGTCGCTGGCCATCTGGTTGACTCTATCTTCAAAGTCTGTGAAGGACCTTGATGTCGGGCATTCCTCCACCAGTCTGCGACCTCTCCCTTTTGTTGTGCGCCAGCTTGTGCTGCTTGAGGACAGTTGGAGAGAGTGTAAGCAGGACGTCTGCCAGGCTAGGTGAGAAGGATGTGTGGCATATGTGGGTGGTGAGTGGTGCCACGGACGGAATGAGGACACAATCTGCAGGGCAAATGAAGGTGTGTGTGGGAGAGTGAATGGTGATGTCCCTTGAACTGGCAGTGAGTGAGATCCCTGTGAATGTGTGATGGGTTTGTGAGTGTGAGTGATGAGAAGAATGACTTACCCTGGCAGAACGGAGGAGATCGTTCATCCTCTTTTGCAGGGTGTTGGCACTGACCACCGCTGCCTCGCACCCCCCCACACCCCGCCCCCCCACCCCACCCGCCCAATACTGGGTTGGTGATCTTGTTTGCTGGTCTTTGCCCAGAGCAGGGTTAGAGAACTTCATGGCGGGCTTCCACTGCGTCCAGTAGGCGCCTGAGGGAGGCGTCACTAAATTTGGGGGCAGCATTTTCCGTCCCTTTGGCAACCATGACTTTCCAGCAGCTTCCAATCCCTTAGAGAGAGCCAGCTCTGTGCAGGGGCAGCCTTTAAATATGGCGCCCGGATTGTTGAAGGTCTGAGGTGATGGCGGGGCAGACAAATCAGAGGCCTGCCCTGCCAGCGATCCGGTGTGTTTCCCATGACTGCATTATTAATGAGGCGGGACATGCCGAGAATAGGATCATACAGCGCAAAAACACGCCATTGCGGCCGGCAGGTAAAACAGCTTTCCTCACGTTTTCTACCATACCTAGTGCAAATCTGGAGTGGTTCCACCCAGAGGTGGAATACGCCACCATTTACAAAGGGAGAAATCAAGAATCAAAAACACCTTTCTGTTTATGAGCAGGTGGTGAGAGGAGAAATCAGGGAGGGCTGCTTAAATTAAACCCTTCCTGTCGGTCACATTATATTGTGTGTTAAAGCTGTCCCCTGAAAGCTGCTGCTCAGTGATTGAGATTTTATTCCCCCGCTTTAATTTCATTCACTTATCTGATGGTCATTTCCAATTCAATGTTTTAATTTGATAATTTGCAGGATTTGCAGCACATTTCCAAAAATATTTTTGAATTTACCATTTGCCAAGTGAATCCACTTGACTAAATGTAGACAAGCTAATTCTTTATAATAGGAATACCATTTTGAACTAACAAATGGGGCTCAGATTAAAGGGTTTAATAAATACTTCTATCTATATATTTAATCTATTAATTCATAGGAATCGTGGCTCTTCTCCTGATGCCATCTTGGACTTTGATTTCATTTATGCAAGATCACTCCTAATTAAATGACCACTGCTCTTACTGGATTCATAAATCTGGGATGTCTGCTATATTTTTGGGTAGTCTTGATTAATTTGTTGCTGTTATTAACTGTTAATAATTATTTAGGGAACACTTGCTACAATTTCCACTTTTGATAATTTTTTTGCTGGAACTCTATTGGACGTCCTGCTGTTCGTTGATTAACGATTTTGCTTGGAAATGAGGTCTATTATATTTGCTCATTTTATTTAGTTAATGGACTTTGGAAGAAGTTTTAAATTGCTGCTGTTTTTATTTAAAGGATAAATGTGTGCAAGCGTGTTGGATTAAGCAGCCTATCTCATTACTGCTCCTTTCATTAAATGAATTAGTTTTTGGGGTATTAGTCAGTTCCCCCAACTTCCCATCAGCAAAGTGACAGGAAATCCATAATCAAGACCAAGGGTAATTTTCAGGTCAAGGAGTGAAAGAGGGTGAGGCAATTGAATCAAAGTGGGGGAGGGAGAGGAAGACAGAACAACTGCACTATACACCCACTGGCACCAATGGGAGCCCAAAAAAAAACATTTTCATGGTCGGGTCTACCTGTATAGCTTTGGTGATCAGCCACCAATAGATAAGCACTAACAAGCAACTCAGCAATGACTGGACAGGCAGGCGGTGTTGATTTTGGAGCAGAGGTCAAAATTTAAAAAGAGGTGCCTTAAGCAGCTGGCATTCTATGCAAAGCTTTGTGTGTTTCCACAAGTAGAATTCTTTCTGGTCTCCTAGCCCAAAAAGAGTCAATTTAAAAATTACCTACAATGCTTCTTGTGGGTTAGACCATTCTTAGCACAGAGCATGCACTGCGCATATTCTGCACATTTGTATTGCATTGAGGTCCTAAAAACACATTTCAGGCAGTAGCACTGGCAATCACTTTTTGAGGCCTACTCAAAAATTGAGTCAGGCAGGCCTCAGGTGCGGTAGATTTTTAAACAATATTTCGTCTGACGACCATCACTTATTTCAGTGTTAATGTGTGGTAGGCAGATAAAAATTGCTTCCATCATACCCCAAAAGCATAAACCCTAATCATAGACAAAAGCATAAATATTTGTGACTCTGAAAGAATACCTACAAAATATAAAATTGAGAGCAATGACCCACACTTAGCAGGAACATGAATTATCATTTATCTCCAGTAACAGCCAAAAGCATGGGAAGATAATGAAGAAATTCCTGTATACATAATCTAATATTCTAATATACAGATCACTTGTTGCAAAACAAAGCTACTTATGGATACATAGAACACAAGAAACACTGCTGTGGCATTTAAAATGAAGAAAAATAGTGCCTTATTACACCTCTCAGAAATGTATGAAAGTTCTTCATGTACAAAGAAATGCTTTGAATTTTGGTGATTGGTGATTTGTAAGTAAATGTTGGAACCATTTTTCACACATAGCAAAATTTATTATTTATGTTGTGCCAACAGTAACAGTAGCATCTGCCTTATGCTTGTTCTCCACCTTTTTCTCTCGACACATTAATATTTTAAATCCCAGGCTTATTTTAGTTTCAAAAACACAAGTACAGATACAAATCTACCTTTTGTGAGAATTTTAGATGATTTAAGCAATGGCAATGAGTTTGTTCACTGAGGTATGTTTTGTAATATTGACACTATTTCTAGCCTTTCATTTATCGCACTATTCAACTTACTGAACTTGAAAAAATACAATTATGAAAATGAGAAATCTTGCTACTAAAACTACCTGCTAGCTACCCCACCCCCTCCACCCACAAAAGCATACAGCCAGTAATTGCAGCACTAATAATGTAACGTTTTGTGATAGATAAGGACCCTATCAGAGAAGGGAAACAATCATCCATTTTAAAAGCTGGCATAGCTCAGTATATCTATATAATTGATCCAAGTCTCAGCAGCACTAGGAGAGCGATGTCATCCAATCCAGGACACTGAAGTCACCACTGGCTACTCAGTCGTACCCAAATCATCATCCTGTACATGAAGGGCTTTGGAGCCAAAGTCAAGCAGGATACAAGTGTTGTCTACACTATCATCCAGCTGCCTGGGACCTAATGTACCACCATGATATTGAAGGTAACACCTTCAATCCTGGGCTGAAATAGGGTAGCATTTTGACATGTTTATCAAATTGCAGTTGTTTAAAATAATATAATTTAATACAATAATATATGATACATTGCTGTGATTGATATGAGACTGGCAATGGAGCTTGTCAGAAGAATGGCACCTATATTTGCATTTTAATTATTTTGATGCAATTTTATAATTTATATAAATTTGTAAAATGACATACTTTTCTAATTTTTAAATATAATCCTATTTCTGTGTAAACGTCATGTATTATATATCACGTGTATTTCTCATGCTGTTCTATTCTGTTTCTTCGTATTATATAAGCACCTGAAACAAATGAAATAAATGCTTTTATTTATGTGACTGTGATGCATGAGTGACACCCATTTATTGCTGGAACCTCAGCACATTACATGCACATGTTTACTTAATTATGGCATTGTAGTATGTGAGAAACACTTATTTATTTATTTATTCATTCATTCATTCATTATGGTGCATGAGAAACACGTTGGCCCAGATTTAGCTGGAGCATGCTCTGCTACCTAGATTTGTTCATGCACATTTTGGTTTTTAATTACTTTGCCCCAAAAATTGTTGTAAATGTGAGCTGATACATCATTGTGAGGGCAACAGAACACCTGGGACCTTGATAAATGATGAGACCAACAGCTTATCTCCTTAATTAATGAAATTAAGGACTCATAGTGGAAGGACTGAGACTGGAGATGAATTAGAGCGAGTGAACTCTAGCACTGAATGAGAAATAAAGAGAGGAAAAGAAAGACTGATTGAGAGAGACAGTCAAAAATAATTGGATTTTTGCAGAGTTAGGGAGACTCCACAGTCCTTTAAAAATGGTGGGCAGGTCTCAATTCCAGGATTCCTGTCCCCATTCCCGGAGCCCCTAATTTTTGCTGGCACAGGAGATGGGTGAGGGTAGTGACCCTGCACCCTGCATTCCTGACCTGGCTGGCTCCATTGCGGGGGTTGGCATCTCATAGCATCCCACAATTTTCATGGCATCAAGCCAGCTTCTTGATGATTCATGTTTCAGGGCCCCTCAAAGGAGTTGTGAACCATAGATTGAATGCCGAAACCTTTTGAAGGGTAAATTCAAAAGGTCTTTCCCATGCCCCCCATGGCAACTCTTGCCCCCCAGCCACCACCAATGGCCCCTCATATCCTCCATGCCAACTCATAGTACTTCCATGTCCATTCACCTATTATATATTCTGTACAGAACCAATCAACCCTATAGTAATGAAGGCATATGTGATAATGCTTAAAAACAGCCATTCATAAGTTTCTTAAAAACACTGCTGCAACAATCCTATAATAGTGCTGATCAACAAGACTTTTAGAGTATCAATAACGGAAACTGTAAGCACTTGACAGATATTTATCTTGAGTAGATAAAGACTGAGTCATTGACAAATAGATCTTAAGAAAAAAAGCTTAAGGTGTTGATCAATCAATGTTTTCTCTTCTAGGCACCTGTTTCAATAAAGTAATGGAAGTCTGGGCTCTCAGCCAAGCCTCATTATGAATGCTCAGCAAAGTCACTGGCAGAGATGGGAGCATGAATGCTGTCATCTTTAGAGAAGACGGCAGGTTTGTGCTCCTTAGTGCCCCTGTGCAACCTCTGCAATTCTAGTAAACTGCTAGAGCACAAATTGCTGGCCTGCTGTGAGCACCTGTATACATCTATGAGCACTGAGATCCACAACCATGATGATGGCAGCAAGCATGAATCTCATGACATCACCTGAGCTTTCACTGCAGCACTGAAAATGTTGATTGGCTTCTGCCTGTTGCTACAGTGAAAACTGAGACCTTGGCCACCAGACACTTTATCATGGTCATGTCCACCAATGTTCTCATGGAGCAGGCCATCATTTCCATGGTGGAAAAGATGGGCTTCAAACTCTGTGTGATGCCCTCCACCATGCTGGAGTCAGATTCCTCCATGCTCTTAGACAGTGGCATGAGACTGCCTGGCAGGCCTGCCAATGCACCAAGCATCGCTGTGTGCATCACCATCATTGTTCTCCTGTATGCCATGCTATCAATGTCCTCATGAGTCCCCTGTAGCAGAACCCATCAGCAATCTCACCCTCTAGGGAGCTGGTACACAATCTATCCTTTAATCCGGCATGGCTGCAGCCCACTGGTGCTCAGTGACTCGCCATGTGAGATTTCATCTCTATACTAGCTTGTAAAGTGCACGCACTGCCAGTATTTGAACTGGTGGCTGGGCAAGTGTAAGATCAAGTGATGTTGCATCTCATCACAGTCATGGGGTACCTGCTTCTCTTCATCCTGGCTCTGCTGAGACTGGCCAGCCAGCAGATCTTGGGCGTCTGAAATCACAAATGCAGAAGGGGAGGGTTGGGAGTGCGGGAACTGGGTGGGGAGGAAAGCAGGAGGTCCATAGTCACATGATCTGTTGGTGCTGGTATGTTTATGAAGTGTGATGTAAAGATGCATTCACTGACCCTGACCACATGTATGGGTGATTAAACTTCTTCTGGCACTTCTGCATGTCCTCAAGGCCAGACTCTGGGGATTTGCCTCTCTAGCTACATCCTTCCACTCCCTTTGCAGGGTCATCATCAGAGCATCCTGCCCACCTATAGGGCAGAATTTTACAGCCCCGCTTCGGCGGGGACTGGGCCGTAAAATGCGGCGAGACATTATAAACCCCATTGACGACAGTGAGAACGTAAAATCCCGCTGTCGTAAAATTCTGCCCACAGAAACATTACCTCTCTGCTGGATTCCACTTTTCTCCTCAGTGCTTCAAATGTGATGTTAGTGAATCTGAGAGTCCTCTCCCTTACCTGCTAAGCCATTTCTCTACACCTGTAGTCTCCCACCTCATTGACCAGCAGTCTTCACTTTCAGCAGTGCAGCTTCCATATAGTAGGGAGTCTGCCTTTAAGAAGGGAAAGTTGCCTGGGCAATATGGTAACGATGCTGTTGGGCCACCCCACAGAGTGCAGAGGTTGCAGGCATTATTTAGGAGAGGAGAGCGGCATGGGACCCGCTCGACCCAACACTAAAATTATTCAGATGAGGTGGATACAACAAATTTGCAGCCTGCCTCCCCTCGACTAGAAAGGGTATGGGTAGGTTGCAAATCGCATCCCCCAGCAGTGGCCAAAAAATGGGGCTATCCAATTTCAAGTCCAATAGTTCCAATAGCTGAAAGATTGATAACCAGAGGGCAGAGATGTAAGTAGAGTGGGAAAAGAAAATGTGGAAAACTTTTATTATGCAACGAGTGGTTATAATTTGGAATGCTTAGGGTGATGGATACAGATTCAAGAGAGAATTGGATAAATACCTGAAGGAGATAATGTCACAGGGATTAAAGGAACTAACTAGACTGCTCTTTGAAAAAGCCAGCACAGACTTGATGGGCTGACTGGCCTTCTTCTCTTGTTGCACTGTTCTATGATTCTATGAAATAAACATGGAAAATGCTGAAAATACACAGCAAGTCAGTTTGCTTCTGTAAAAAGACAAGCTAAGGTTTCAGCTCCACAGCTGCCTCAACTCTGTTCTGCCAGTGTGCCTCAGTTCTGGCAAAACTCTTCCTCCAGTATCAGTGTGCCAATGCAACTGTCATAGGCCTGTCTGAGTGCTCAATTAGTGTCACTTTTACATTGAAACCCTATGTTCACTTAAAACTGAATGAAGACTGCCCAAACTCATTTCACAGAGGATCCCTACAGCCAGTCCTGGATTCCAACCAAACTCCAGGGCCAGCATTTTCTGTTCAGCATGCGGGGGTGTGCGTCCCGGCGTCACCACGCGTCATTCCGATCTTTCGTTCGCCGGACGCGCACCGGAGTCGGCTGCGCGCCCGCCGAATTGTCAAAGGCCTGTTAAGGCCATTTACTAACCAATTAACCCAATTGAGAAAGCTGGCTGTCCAACCTTAAGGCTGGCGGGCAGGCGAAGAGCCCAGGAGGCATTTTTCATGAAACCTCATCAACGGGCAGGATGAGGTTTCATGAAGGTTTTATTAATTAAATGAAAAAATTTATGAAAATTCATAAACATACCCCAGCTCAAGTGACACTGTCACATGAGGGGACATGTCAGAATTATTATTTTTTTTTTCCAGCTTTAAAGCTGAACTTAATCTCCCTGAGGTAGCTCCGTGCCTCAGGGAGATTTCTGCGCTCTTTCGTGCGTAGGCTCCGACTCTCCCTCCTCTCCACTCGCACAGGTAGCGCTGAGCGCTACCGGGCACACATCAAGCTGGGTGGGCCTAAATTGGCCCACCCACATAAAATGGCGGCACGCAGCCGATCACGGGCGGCAATGGGCTCCGCGCCGGCCCACGCCTGCTCCCGGCCGACCTGCCCGACGGAGAGAAAATTCTCCTGCAGGGATAAATGGTTAAGTCACAACCTTACATGTTTGCAGTTTGAATAATTAAAGGGCACAGGTAGGACACTCATTTTCATCAAGTTCAGATGGGTGGAATTAATAGTTGTGATGGGCCCGTGCACCGTCTGGAGAGCCGGTGGCAACACTGCCACGGCCATTTCAGCCCCCACAACTTGCTTTAATACAAACGAGGCACTTACCTGGTTGGTGACAGGGTCTTCGGCATCTCCAGGGCAGATATCCAGCCTCCAAGAGCTGCCAGCCAACCAGTCGTGGACAGGTCTCCAGTACCGACAGTGCCATCAGAAGCGGTGTTTACTGCCAGTATCGCAGTGGCCCAGGCTGAAGATCATCACTGCAGCTTTGGGGAAACATAGGTGAGGGGGTGCTTTCTGGGGCCAACCAGGGAGACCCCAGCAAAGGGGGGCGGGGGAGACATAAGGGGAATCAGTTTAAAGGAGAGACAGGGGTCTTCATGTGTGAGCAGCCCTTGCTGCTGGCCTCTCCATTGGGCAGAGGCTGCCCAACTAGGAGGGTCCCACCCCACCCCCTACCCGGCTGCAGGCACCCAGCAGTGTTTACCTGGCAGGTTTCCCAGTGGTGGTGGGATGGGCCCTTAAGAGGCCCTTATGCGGTGATAGGGAATGTGACTTGCTGCAAGTTAAAACGCAGGCAGCAGAGTTTTGGATGACCTCAAGTTTATGGAGGGTAGAATGTGGGAGGCCAGCCAACTGTGCGATGGAATAGTTGAGCCTCGAGGTAATGGAGGCATGAATGAGGGTTTCAGGAGAAGATGAACAGAAAAGGGGGTGAAGTTGGATGAAGTATCACAGGTGGAACTAGGCGGTCTTAGTGGTGGCACGAATATGAGGTCAGAAGCTCATCTCCAGATCAAATGTGACATCAAGGTTGTGAACAGACTGGTTTAATCTCAGGCTGTTACCTGGGAGAGAGATGGGGCAGAATTTTCCCATTGGCATGCAAGGGCGGGCCCCGCACATCCGCGCGTAAAATGAAGTGTGGTGACATCGGGTGAGAATCCCAACGTCACTGTGTGTCTTCGCAATATTTCGTTGGGCGGGCGCGCGATGATGTCCGATGCGCGCCCGCCATTAATTAACGGGCCACTTAAGGCCCTTGAGGCACCAATCGACACCAATTTTTCAGTGCCCGTGCAATCTTCGGGTCGGCGCACGGGCACAACGGGCAGGTGGGTAGGAGACATTTGTATGAACCTCATCCACGGGTGGGATGAGAGGGCTCACTGGGGTCACGAGTGTGCACTGTCAAGTATTTATTTTTCAAAGTTATTGAAACTTGCCTGTGTGATCTGCAAGATTTCAAAACACATACCAGCTGCTTTGTCTGGACTCTTAACCTTCAGGTCAGCACTCTGCAGTGAGTAATCTTTTCTGGGCCTGCAGGTTTCAGGAAGCCTTCCCTTAGTCTGGGAATGGAAGCTGAACTGTCCACTGGAGGCAGCTCCTCTGAGGAAGAAGGGAGACCTAGAAGGGGGAGGAGGCCAGGAGTGCACATTCAGCCTCCAGGGGAGCCACCATTGGGAGGACAGGTGCAGGCACAAAGGGTGCTGGGCCAAGAGGTGGACAAAGGCGGAAGGGGCCACAGAAGACGCCACTATCCTGCTGCCAGCGTAAACAGGTGGCGAAGCAGCTACCTCAATATGTCTGAGGTGCAGTGTTGAAGGAGGCTCTGTCTCTCAAGGGAGACAGTCAACTATATCTGTCAGATGATTGGCCCTGAGATATCCACTAACTGTGTGGGTGGACACCCCATGCCAGTGGCTCTGAAGGTCACAGCTGCCTTCAACTTCTCTGCCTCTGGCTCCTTCCAGGGCTCGGTGGGTGATCTTTGCGGCGTCTCCCAATCAGCTGCCCACACTTGTGTCAAGCAGGTTACAGATGCTCTGTTCAGCCATGCATTGACCTTCATCCACTTCCGTTGGGACCAGGCAAGTCAGGCACAGTGACCCAGAGGCTTCGCAGCAATTGCTGGCTTCCCCCGCATCCAGGGTGTTATAGGCTGCACACATGTGGCCATCAAGGCGCCAGCAGGTGAGCCCGATGCCTTTGTCAACAGGAAGGGCTTCCACTCCATGAACGTGCAGATAGTGTGTGACCACAGGATGCAGATTCTACAAGTCTGTGCAAGGTACCCAGGCAGCTCCCATGAAGCCTACCTCCTCAGACACTCCCAGGTGCCGGGGCTCTTCAGTGCTTCAGCCCGGCTGGATGGATGGCTGCTGAGTTACAAGGGCTATCCCCTCAGAAGGTTGCTCATGATGCCTCTCCGCCATCCAAGAACAGAAGCTGAGCAGCGGTACAATAGGAGCCACATCTCCACAAGGGCTGTGGTGGAGAGAGCCATCGGTCTTCTCAAGATGTGCTTCCGATGCCTGGACCGCTCAGGGGGTGCACTCCAGTACCCCCCAGATCATGTGTCACTAATAGTGGTTGCATGTTGTGCTCTCCACAATCTTGCGCTGGAAAGGGGGGACGCAGTGAACGATGAAGACGTCGATGCAGTGGCTGCGGCTGCACACGATGAGTCCAGCAGTGAGTCCAAGGATGAGCGCGCACAGGGTAATGCTGAGGGGGTAGACGCTGGTCCTGGCATACTCCAGGAAGACAGGGACACCCGGGAGGCTTCCAACGAATCTTCAGCTAGCACACCACAGATGGACTTAAAGAACAAGCCTGGGCTGTAAGCTCCATGCTCGATACCTAAGTGCAAAATCTGCCAGGTTAGGAACAGTAACTAAGGGCCTTGTTAATAAAGCTGAATGTCCAACAAAGCACTCATTACATTTTTGGAAACCATTCACATGCAGAAGAAATGAGATACCCTCAGCCATGGTGAAACATCTGAATTTAATATGTCAAGCAAACAAACTTGTGTTAAAAAAAACACAATACTGTTACAAATCAGAACAAATCATAATGACCTCATCTCGGGCCAACACAAAAGCACCATAAGACATAGGAGCAGAAATTAGGCCATTCGGCCCATCGAGTCTGCTCCGCCATTCAATTATGGCTGATAAGTTTCTCAACCCCATTCTCCCGTCTTCTCCACGTAAACTTTGATCCCCTTACCAATCAAGAACCTATCTATCTCGGTCTTAAATACACTCAATGACCTGGCCTCCACAGCCTTCTGTGGGAATGAATTCCATAGATTCACCACTCTCTGGCTAAAGAAGTTTCTCCTCATCTCTGTTCTAAAAGGTCTTCCCTTTACTCTGAGGCTGTGCCTTGGGTCCTAGTCTCTCCTACTAATGGAAACATCTTCCCCATGTCCACTCTATCCAGGCCTTTCAGTATTCTGTAAGTTTCAATCAGATCCCCCCTCATCCTTCTAAACTCCATCGAGTATAGACCCAGAGTCCTCAAACATTCCTCATATGTTAAGACTTTCATTCCTGGACTTCTGCTGAAGGGTCATGAGGACTCGAAACGTCAACTCTTTTCTTCTCCGCTGATGCTGCCAGACCTGCTGAGTTTTTCCAGGTAATTCTGTTTTTGTTTTTCATTCCTGGGATTGTTCTCGTGAACCTCCTCTGGACCCTCTCCAGAACATCCTTCCTGAGATACCGGGCCCAAAATTGCTCACAATATTCTAAATGTGATCTCACCAGAGTCTTATAAAGCCTCAGCATCACATCCCTGCTTTTATATTCTAGTCCTCTCGAAATAAATGCCAACATTGCATTTGCCTTCCTAACTACCGACGCAACCTGCAAGTTAACCTTAAGAGAATCCTGGAATAGGACTCTCAAGTCCCTTTGCACTCCAGATTTCTGAATTCTCTCCCCATTTAGAAAATAGTCTATGCCTCTATTCTTCCTACCAAAGTGCATGACCTCACACTTCCCCACGTTGTATTCCATCTGCCACTTCTTTGCCCATTCTCCTGACCTGTCTAAATCCTTCTGTAGCCTCCCCGCCTCCTCAATACTACCTGTCCCTCCAACTATTTTTGTATCATCTGCAAACTTAGCCAGGATGCCCTCAGTTCCTTCATCTAGATCATTAATGTATAAAGTGAAAAGTTGTGGTCCCAACACTGACCCCTGCGGAACTCCACTAGTCACCGGCCACCATCCTGAGAAGGACCCACTTATCCCCAGTCTCTGCCTCCTGCCAGACAGCCAATCTTCTATCCATGCTAGTACCTTGCCTCTAACACCATGGGCTCTTATCTTACTGAGCAGCCTCCTGTGCGGCACCTTGTCAAAGGCCTTCTGGAAGTCCAAGTAGATAACATCCATTGGCTCTCCTTTGTCTAACCTGTTCATTACCTCCTCAAAGAATTCTAACAGATTTGTCAGGCATGACCTCCCCTTGATGAAACCATGCTGACTTTGCCCGATTTTACCATGCACTTCCAAGTATTCTGAAATCTCATCCTTAATAATGGACTCTAAAATCTTACCAACGACCGAGGTCAGGCTAATCAGCCTTTAATTTCCCATGTTTAGCCTCACTCCCTTCTTAAACAGGGGGGTTACATTAGCGATTTTCCAGTCCTCCCTGACTCCAGTGATTCCTGAAAGATCACCACTAACGCCTCCACTATCTCTTCCGCTATCTCCTTCAGAACTCTGGGATGTAATCCATCTGGTCCAGGTGATTTATCCACCTTCAGACCTTTCAGTTTTCCTAGCACCTTCTCCTTGGTAATGGCCACCATACTCACCTCTGCCCCCCTGACTCTCTTGAACTTTGGGGATGTTACTCGTGTCTTCCACCGTGAAGACTGACGCAAAGTACCTATTCAGTTCCTCCGCCATTTCTTTGTTCCCCACTACTACTTCTCCAGTGTCATTTTCCAGCGGCCCAATGTCCACTTTTGCCTCTCTCTTACACTTTATATATCTAAAAAAAACTCTTGCAATCTTCTTTTATATTACTGGCTAGTTTACCCTCATATTTAATCTTCTCCCTCCTGATTTCTTTTTTAGTTGTCCTCTGTTGGTCTTTGTAGGCTTCCCAATCCCCTGGTTTCCCATTGCTCTTCACAGCATTGTATGCTTTCTCTTTAGCTTTTATGCTGTCTCTGACTTCCCTTGTCAGCCATGGTTGCCTCGTCCTCCCTTTAGTATGCTTCTTCTTCCTAGGGATGAATTTTTGCTGTGTCTCCTAAATTACTCCCAGAAACTCCTGCCATTGCTGTTTCACTGTCTTTCCTGCTAGGCTCATCTCCCAGTCAATTCTGGCCAGCTCCTCCCTCATGCCTCTGTAGTTACCTTTATTCAACTGTAATACCATTACATCTGATTCCAGCTTTTTCCTCTCAAATTGCAGGGTAAATTCTATCATATTATGGTCACTTCCTCCTAAGGGTTCCTTCGCCCTAAGCTCCCTTATCAAATCGGCCTAAATCTAGAATTGCCTGTTCCCTAGTGGGCTCCACCACAAGCTGCTCCAAAAAGCCATCTCGTAGACATTCCACAAATTCCTTTTCTTGGGATCCACTACAAACCTGATTTTCCCAGTCTACCTGCATATTGAAATCCCCCATGATTACTGTAACCTTGCCTTTCTTACATGCCTTTTCTATCTCCTGATGTATCTTGTGCCTCACATCCTGACTACTGTTCAGAGGCCTGTACATAACTCCCATTATGGTCTTTTTACCTTTGTGGTTCCTCAACTCTACCCACACAGATTCTACATCATCTGACCCTGTGACATTTTTTGCTATCGATTCAATTTCATTTCTTACTAACAAAGCAACCCCACCCCCTCTGCCAACCTACCTATCTTTTCGATAGGATGTATATCCTTGCATATTTAGCTCCCAGTCCTGATCCCCTTGCAGCCATGTCTCCGTGATGCCCACCACATCATACCTGCCAATTTCAATTTGTGCCACAAGCTCATTTACCTTATTTCGTATACTACATGCATTCAGATACAATACCTTCAGTCCTGTATTTCCAGTCCCCTTTCTCATTGTCATCCCTTTATCTGATGTGCTTGAAGTTAGATTCCTAGCCCTTTCCAAACACTCTGTCCTATGACAGTGAGAAACCCGTGGTGTGCCTAAGGTGCCTTATGTTTTTGTTTCCGGATGCTACATCTTGGTGCTGCCCCCTCACTGGGAGTGGCAGCTGAGACAGCCTGCTGACTCTGCTGTCATGTTGGTCTTGATGACCTTGGCAGTCGTCCTCTGGCCCGTGGAGCCTGTGCTGACCCTGCCTGGGAGGGAGCTGCCAGTTCCACAGCTGGCATCTCCCCAGTCGTCGCAGCCTGACTGGGAGAGGGGCAGAGGAGCTGCTGCCCTCATCTGGGGCGCCCTGAGAGGTACCCGCAGAGACGACAGGCAGCTGCTGCACCGACGTGAAGTCACTTCGGACCTCCCTGCTCATGGTGGATGGATGGGCACCTAGCTGGGAAACTTGATGCCCAGACCATCTCCCACATTAGCAATGAGCAGCTGAGGTCAATGCCGATGTGAGGCTTGCTGGTCAGGATGCATCCCCAGGAAGCCCTGATGGGCCTGCTGGAGGAGCCTCTTCACAAGAGTCGCCACTCTCTCCATGGAGGACGCATGGCGCTTGGACATGTGGCTCATTGCTTCGGTGATCATCCGCATAGACTCCTCCACCACGGAGACCAAGCCAAGCATAGCCTCCTGGATCTCCCCGAGATGCTCCCGCACACCCCAGACACATTTCCTGCCCCTGCTGCATCGCGGACGACTCCAGAGTCACATCTCTGCCAGCTCCTCCAGTGACTGTGAAGTGCCCTCACCACTGTGCCCCGGGGCACTAGCCAATGTTCGAATTCCCACCGAGGTGCTAATATCTGCGCTGGTGCCTGCCTGGCAGAAATGGTGTGACGCTGGTGAGACTTCAGGCCCCTCAGGTGTGAGAGGGGGCCTCTGCTGCTCCTCCTCCCAGCCCTGCTCTGATGATGCTGAAAGGAAGAACAAGGACAGTGCATCAGTTAACGTGGAGACAATGTCAAAGTGCATCCCTGTCCCCCAGATCATTATGCGCTCATCCTTCCAAGCAATGGTCAAGCCATGTTGCAAAATTAAATCAATTAACACTCAGCACTGCTATGGCTGTTGGGAGAACAATGCTGACCTCACTAATGGGCATAAATAGCTGGCCGTGGCACCCCAGCCTCACCGATACCAGTGGACCTGGGCGCATGGCGCCTCTCCAAATCCAGGGCCTTCTGCTCGAAACGGCTAAGAGTGGCGATCTGCACCTGGCTGCCGCCAGTCCTCACACGATCTTCCATGTTATGAGCGTTCTTCTCCTGAACATGATAGACCAGCATTGATATGTACAAATTGCACATGGACTCACCCCAACCAGAGTGGGACATATCAGGGCTCCAGAGTCTCCTCACCCCGCTGCAGCCGAATACTCACACAAAGATGCTAGGCCTGTTCCCCCACCCTGCCCCACCCCACCACACCCCCCCCTTGCACACATGCTGCCTACATCACATTAGGCACCACACGGTATATCCTTCCATTGCATGGAGGCGCAAGCACATGAAGCGCAGAGGGCAGCAGATGATGCCACACCACCTTGAAGCTCCCCTCCCAGCATGCCATCACCATGACTTGGACGTGTCCTGCAGTTCAAGCACAGCACCATGGTGCAGCTCCTCCAGGTTGCCCCCAAACCAGTAATGTGGGACTCAGTGTAATACATGCTGCAGGGGCAATACACATCTCTTCATCACCCTCTCAGGCTTACCTCAGCATGGGCAACATCTGCTGGCCCACCCAGCAAAGGACACATGCCATCAATGATTCAATGCAGTTACTGCACTCAGGCTTGGGGGAGGGGGAAGAGCAGGCAGGTAAGCTGACCTGTTGGGTTAAGAGACCAATGCCAACGTGGTACTCACCCTGCCAGAGTGCAACAAGTCATTGAAGCGCTTGTGACACTGGGTCCAGGTGCGCCCCACCACGTCGCGGGAGCTCACCACCTCCGCCATCTCCTTCCAGGCATGTTTCGTCATGTGGGGGGGGGGGCCTCCTCCTCCCGTCCTGGGGAACCAGCACCTCCCGACATGCTACCAACTTCTCAAGGAGGGCAACAAGGCAGTCATCCAAAAAACGAGGGACACACAGGCTCTACCCTCTGACCTGACCTGCCCCGATGGCCTACTCTCCGGACTTGCATTAACTTCATTGCCCCTCTGCACAGCCCTTCACCCAGCAATTGCGAGCAGCCTTTCCAATGCTGCCAGGGCCTTCCTTTATACAGACTACCGGGTTGCTATTGGACCCAGTGGCCTGAGCGTGCCCACCGCTGCCCGCCCACTCCCGCTATGCACAGGAGTTGTGAAGTACACTGGGCAGGCCTTAATTAGCCCGCCTGCGTAAAATGGCAGCGCGGAACTGTGCCCGGTCCCCCTCTGCACCCCCCTGCCCGGCAACCAGAAAATTCAGCCCATGGAGTTGGTAGTTAGAGAACAGAATAGGAGACAGGAGATTGGGAGAAGCCCTGCTGAAATTCCAGGCACTGATGTCTTGAGAGAGTTGGGGAGTGAGATGCCTGGGCTGTGTTTGTCTTTAGCCTCCTTTATAAGTATCTCCTCAGATGTAAATTAAGTTTTTTATGGCTCCCTCATTAATACAGAAAAACATCCTCTCTCTAATGTGCTTTTCCAGGGACTCCAACATAATCTTATAAACCTACTCTCTTTGCAGTCTTAATGAGCCAGAGTTGGAAATTTAAACTAGTTCAGTGATCATTTATTTAAATCTAATGGTTATCTGAGCAACTGCAGCAGTAGTGAGAAAGTAATCTCAATTCTCACAGCTGAATAAATTATGGGAATTGGAGATTATTGAATAATACATTTATCCCATGGTTACCATAAATGTATAAGGTTGAACAAAACAAAATAAGTAAAGGTACGGATTTAATTTAAAAAATTAAAGGACTTAAGTCATAACCATTTTTTAATACTTTGAACGTAATGTGATTAAAATCAGCTGTAGTCGAGTACCTAAAATGGACAAAATCTCATTGAAAAATCCATCAACTCATTAAAAACAAATTATCATAATTGGTATTTGTGGAAGAACCCTAACTTTTTTTTCCATCAAATAAACACCTTCATTCCAATTTAATTTAATAATTCACAAGCAAATTTTCACATTCAAAAAAAAAGGTTACTTGTTTAAATCAGCCAAATGTAGCAATAGGTGTGCTTAAAAAATCTCCAAGAAGTAATTTTAAAGAACTTTAACATGTCTACAAGCTTTGTGTGGAGATAATGAGCATAGTGAAGGAACACAGTGGTTCACCGTTAATGAGGAAACCAATAATAATGTCTTTCCTGTCAGAGGTCAAAACATATCATAGAATGTTATAACAAGGAGTTCCTGAACTCATTTATAGGGTAAGAATCTGCATTGGTAGGAATCTAAGCCAGCGCCTTATGAGCAATAGAAGAAAGGAGGTAGGCTGTCCCTGTTTCCAGTGGAGTGAAATAAAGTCTTATAATGCTATCATTGTAAATCCACACTTTAAGGCTGTGACATACAATTTCTAAAATGAAGTTTTTTACTAACCGAAAACTCACACATGGTAACAATAAGATAATTTAGTATTATATGTTTCTCTTAGTTTGACTAGACCTCATGTTTAGATTGTTGTACTAATGCTGTCTAAGGGGACACTTGTAGATCTGATTTTCTATTATGGTTGCTCAAGTGTCACCTTTATTGGTCCAGTAAAATATAGGTAGAAACTTTCCCTTTTATAGTTGTCATTGGTTTCCAAAAACAATTTCATAAAACTTTCCAATGGCAGGCTGTTAATGGTTTCTTTTTGAGATATCACATAGGTGGGAAATAGTAATCAATTACAAGAATTCACTGAGTAATCATCAATTCCATCGTTGAAAAGAAACCGAAGAAATTCCTGCCAGTAGTTTGGATTTGTGAAGGAGATGGGGCAAATCTTCCACAAATAACTTGGTGAACAGATGTATCATCGTACAGGATAGATTTTCCAGGCATTATTGATCTAAATGTTGTGTACAGTAAATCTATAAGGCACTTTGATGGAGAATGGGCTTTTTGACCAGGTTAAATAGCTGTGTATTTTTTACTTTAAAAATCAAACCAAGCTATTTGTCATTGCCTACATGCACATTTCAAATTGTTCCATCCAATGCCCCATTCTGTTTATTTTGGGGAGTCTTGCAGATAAATATATTGCCCAGACTTTTAGTTAGCTCTAAGGCAGGAACAAGCCACTGACCAAAAATGATTCCATCAGTCTAACTGCATGATCATTTCATACCCTGCAGTCCAGGCTCAGGCTCCTCTGCTCTGCAGTTAATACTGCCTTAAATTAGATACATCTGATAATACTTGATAGACTACAGGATAAATCAAACAAATTTGTGAGATTGGAAGTAAATTTCCCTCTTCTTGCAGTTTCCATCCAGCTGTGAAGGAGGCAGAGATGATGCTTATAAGGTATGTACAACAGATATAAGTATCTTGTAACTTATGGCTAATAACCACAGAGGCAGCGAGCTGTAGCTGTATAATAGATTAAGAAATGAGGAAGTCAGGCAAGACGGGTGCTTTCCTGACCAGAATGGTAGATGGCTTGCTCTCAGACCCATTCTGACTTTGTGTAATTTCTATTAAGGTTCATCCTTATGGTTAATGTGGATTATGAGGCAATTTTGTGGAGGTGTTTAAAATTATGGAAGGATGAAACAAGGCAGATAGAAGTCTGTTTCTAATCGATACAAGATTAAAAGTAAACAATTTAGAATAGAAGGCAGAAGAAACTTCTTTACTCAGACAGTTACGAGGCTTTGGGATTCACTTCTAGGGTTCGTGGTTGAGACAGAAAAAATGTCAACTTTAAACATCAAATTGAATAAGTGAATGAAAAAAAAGAAGTTGAAGGGATATCAAGACTTCGTACCCTTGGGGATTGATTTTGCTCACGTGTGAACCAACACAAAACAGTGGAAGTGTACAAGCTGGTGAGGAATACTATTATCATTACTGTACTGCATTTCCTATTTTTCTTGTCTATTGCAACTTATCTCTGTTCATAAATTGCTGGGAGACAAATCATGAAAGTGGAGAGAAAAAAGGTTATTGCTTACTAATAATCCAGCTCATGAATTCAGTTGTTATCCTTTTACCAGTAAGATATTAAATGTCTCAGAATAAAATTACTTACATAATATGAACTTTGTAAGCACAAAATCACATGCAGAGTCATTCTTCAAACCTGTTCTTTGTTAAAACTTAAACTACAGATGAATAGTATATATGTTTAACAGCAAATCTGCTTAGTATCAGAAGTGTAATTGAACGAAGAAGCAAGGAAAGAGATTCTAAATATACCTTTTTAATACAAGTTTAAATAATCCTATTGTTTCTCTAAGGCTATTTTTAAAGTACTATTGAGATTCAACTCAACAAAAGTGCACTTTTCAATGATTTAGGGGAGTGTAAATACTTGATATGTACATTCTCCCTGGAAAAGATATCCTACATTTCAGCTGTGATAATCTGTTCGCTGCTCATAGACCCTCTCCACAATAATCCTTGGTACACAGAGATCATTTCATTCTGAATTTATGAAATTGACCTTAAACTGACAAGTTGACCTTGAAGAAAATATTGCAGCTCTTCTGCAACTAAGTTATGCTACCAAACATAAGTCTACATTACCAATTGTTTTTTTTACATAAAACTTTCCCCTACTGCTAAGAATTCATAGCAAGGTTCTAAAATTACCTAGACTCAGCAAGATTGTGTTGCTGTCAGTGTACAAGGCCATGCATAAAACATATCTTTATTTTGTTAAAAATGAATAGCAATAATGATGCTTGCTTATACTAAAGTTTTTTTGCTGTTGAAAATAAGGGTCTGTAAATCTCTAGTGGTCCTCTTAAAAGTTATTAAGTGTACTGCATTACCATACACATAAAGCTGAACTGATCTATAATTTCAAAATGTTTTAAGTGTTCAAATTAACACAAATAGTAGTAAATGTGACTGAAAAAGAAATAAAGCAGCCAGCTTATTTAGTATACACGATTCTAAAACATCACTAGCAAAGTCACAGAGGGCCAAAGGATAAGAGTAGGGGGAGCTCCAAAGATTCATACAGTTACGGATAATATCAAAGGAATGATCCTATGACCTCCAATAATCTTCCCTAATTCAGTGAATAACATTCTCATTATTAATAGTCTTACAGACAGAAAAAAATATTTTGCAGAATTGTCCTTTCCATTTGATAATAAAAATATTTTGATTTTAATTCACTCATCTCTATATGTGTAGTAAAACATCATCACTTTTTGCTTTTTGGCATGATGGCACCCATTTCCTACAATTCAGCATCCCCACTTTATGTGACAATTCCTGAGTCCCTTCTAAGAACTAGCCCACCACTGCTGTGCTAAATGCCCTCCAACTACACTGGAAAATTACCTGATACAGAATAGGTGGCTAGTGGCCTTTCACTGACCACTGGCCCTCAGCAATCTAGCCCTGGCACTTCCAGCTTCTCATGATGACATACCCAGAAGGACAGAAAAATTAAGCAGTTGAGCTGGCTTTGGGTGATGTGTACACAATTGCACACCATGCCTCGAAAGAACCAGCAATGCTGTGTGTGGGTTTTATTATCAGCCCCATAAATTCAGCAGTTCTTTATTTCAGCTTAATTTAGCTGTTATTATTTTAGCTAAGTGGGATTTAGTGCCACGGTGGTGATGAATCCACAATCTTAAATACTGCTAACATTTTAAAAGACACGGCAGAGAATCAGGAGCTTGAAATTTTAACAAACTGTGAGAAATAAGGATAATTTTACATTTACATATTACATTTGCATTTCTGTACTTGCCCCTAATTATTTTTAGCAGAACTCCCACTAAAGAGTTTTTAAGGCAGTGGGCAGTCAGCTCTGGCCGAGGTGAGAGACAGCTCACACAGACTAAGGAGGAGTATTAAACTCCCTCTGCTCTTAGAAGTCCTAATTAGGATGAATTATTTATTCTAAAAAAAACGACTCTGACAGCAGCCTACTGAGAAAATATAATTTATATAAATCATTGTGTATGGGTAGCTGTGAAATATCCTGTATGGAATGCAATTGTGGAATTCAGATGACAGAACCCACACAGCAAAGACGAGTGCATTTATTCAATTGGAGTCCATATGTTATAACATCACAAATATTATTTTACACAATTATTCGTACATATTATGTACATACATAGCCCTTGCATAATTTAAAATGATAACAGTTAAAATTTTGCTCCCAGACACACTGTTCAGCATTCGGCATAAGTCATGTGATGGAAAGGGACAGGTGATTCTCAGAATAAGGGGCAGGCCATTTAGGACTGAGATTAGGAGGAATTTCCTCACTCAGAGGGTAGTGAATCTTTGGAATTCTCTGCCTCAGAGGAGGCTTAGACGTTGAGTATGTTCAAGATTAAGAGCAATAGATTTCTACAACTTAAAAACATCAAGGGATAGGGGTATAGTGCAGGAAAATGGTGTTGAAGTAGGAGATCAGCCATGATCTCATTGAATGGCAGAGCAGGCTCGAAGGGCTGAATGGCCTACTTGTGCTCCTAGTTCTCATGTTCTTATGTGATACAGGCATTGTGACAAAAAAAAAGCCATATATATTATATTAAATATTAAAGTTCACCATCTTTCAGTTATACTAACAAAACTCAAATCATAATAAATTCTCAGGTAGGTGAAAAAAATCCCATCACACATTTCAAAGAAGAGTGTTGGGGTTTGGGGGCTGAGGTGTTAGTTCTGATGCTCTAGCTATCATTCAACCCTTAACCAACAACAGGAGAACCAGGTTATCTGGTTAATTTATCTTAATGCTGTTTGTGGGACCTTGGGCATGAATTCCCTGCTACACTTCTTTATGCCAAAATAGCAACTACATTTCAAGACTACTTCATTCACTGTGAGTGCTTTGGGAGGTCCTGGGGTCATGAAAAGTGTTTTTATAAAGGCAATTATTTTGCTATTATGCCGTGGAATGGCAGAATTTGGAAGTTGGGAATGAAGTACTGCAGATGCTGGAAATCTGAAATAAAAACAGAAAACTCAGCAGAGTTAACATTTCGGGTCGATGGCCTTTCATCAGAATGAATTGGATTGAGGTTTGCTGTTTTTTGTGAGGATAACCACTGTTAAGTAGCAGGTAATCAATACATGGAACACTAATTCCAGTAGCTAATGTTCTGAAACTTAAACTGCAATCGTTATTAGTTTACAATTCAATGGCCCATATTTTCCTGACTGGCATAAATAGGAAATTATGGACTAAATGGCATATGCCATTAATTGTATGACTTCATTTTTCCTTAGGATTTTAGCTCTGCTTCACTGTTCCCCTCAGTGAGAACAATTAGAAGGTCATTATCATAGATCCGCCTCCATTAAATCCAATTGCAGTCACAATTTTTCTGCATTTTAGCCAGTTTTTAAGGCATTGGGACATAAAAATAATAGTGCTGGTGGCCTTACAAAAGCACAATTTCTTTGCTCTGAGATCAGGTTCAAATCCCCAGTTGTTAAAAATCTATTATTGTTGCAAAGATTAAACAGCTGGGATCTTTGCCCATCTACTTCCTGCTACGTGGATTAATTTTCATATTGTCATGCCATATGTTTGGAGTCCATTCAATTTATGAGATTGTTTTCAGAAGTTAAATGACACATCTTCTATTTCCCCAGTGTTCAACCTCACTGGATCAACTAACACCACAAACATGCCTTTTCTAATAACTCTAATTTTCTTATTAATCACTATTGTTTCAATTAGTTATGAATAAATTGATGTATAAGGGCATGAAGCTCAATAACCATTCAAGCCCATGTAATCAGAGGAAATCAAAATATCATTAGAGTCACAAAAATTTGCTATCTTCAGTCTCATTCAAACCAAAATTATTGTTAAAATGTTGCACTGGTTTAAAAATTCACATCTGGATTGGTTAGATCATCTTATGCCCTGGTGATCCATAAAAATAAAATCAATAATCATTTATACCTAAATTATTTATAATGTATATTTATACATTTATAAATGAATAGATCACAATGGCAGTGAAATTGCACAAAATCTCAAAATAACTGTTTAAAAAATTAAAGTTTATTTATGAAGTTACTCTTCCATTCACTGTGACTATCTCATGGCTTCAGATGGGAAATAGGCCAACACTCTCACATTAAAACTGTGTGCCGGATTAACCGTTATGTTCACAGTGGCATATTCTGATTAGAAAAGCAGCAACATTTGGAGCAAATTAATAATTACAAGATCTTAAGTATTGCTGAAAAAAGAGACATGTCAAAGCTTTTTGTCTTGCACTTATCAGGACACTTCACAGTAACATCACTACAAGAGGAAAACAACAATTTATACTGTACGAGGAGAATGTGCCAATTGGCTGGCAAATGGACTCTGGTAGATGCTTTGCCATGGAGAATGCACCAATTGATGGTGACTGACAGTTAAACCAAGCAGCTTGACCCTGGTTTCCTAAGGGAGTGAGTCAGAAAATGACTGTCACTTATTTTGTTTAGCTGGAACAGGTGCAGTGTGTGTACGTGTTCTTTCTGCCTGCAAAGAACAGGGCCCCATGTATTAATATATGTAGCTCCCAGTACACACAAATGCGACACACTGTGAGCCCAACTGACAATTTTAAATTGGTTGTCAGCGTAATTCTTAGCACACTGAGGATTATTTAGCAAATACCGTGGAATCACATCTAATGTTGGAGACTGTTTTGAGTTTTGCAAGCATGGGCTGGTTGGGTACGGTCTGTATCTTGCTCATTGTGAACAGCGGCTGGGACATGCTGTTTGATATGATCTGCCAGTCCTTGGGACGTACGGCCTACATACCTAGCATCACACTGGCACTGAAATTCATATACCGTATTACTCACTTGTGTGATAGGCAGAATGTCTTTTTGGCTTGACAGCAGCATCTTGTTAGTGGTGAAAACCACTCATTGCTACTGCATGGTAGCAACGTGAAACGGCTAGCTTCACCTGCAGCACAAATTTTTGCGATACCTTGCCCTTCCTGGGTAATCTGAGGTAAACTGGGTACTTTTCAGAGCCAAAAGTGATGGCCTTAGGCTCATTCCTGAGTTTGCATGATATACAGCGCAAAATGATCTGATCGGGTAGCCATTATGCTGCAGGATGCCATTGATGTGCCCCATTTTAGCATCGAGCTTGCATACATTTGCTCACTTTGTAAATGGGGCCCAAGCCATTTGCTCACCATGCAAGCTTAATGCTGAAATAGGGTGCATCAAAGGCATCCTACGAGATACTGGCTACCCTGATCAGATCATTTTGCACTGTATATCGTGCAAACTCATAAATGGGCCCAAGGCCTCCCTTTCGGCCCTGAAAAGCGCCAAGTCTACCTCAGATTACCCTGGAAGGGCAAGGTATCTCAAAATTTTGTGCTGCTATTATGCAGTAGCAACATGAGTGGTGTTCTTTTTTTATTAATTCACGGGATGTGGGTTTCGATGGCTGGGCCAGCATTTATTGTCCATCCCTAGTTGCCCTTGAGAAGGTGATGGCGAGCTGCCTTCTTGACTCACTGCAGTCCATGTGGTGTAAGTACACCCACAGTGCTGTTAGGAACGGAATTCCAGGATTTTAATCCAGCGACAGTGAAGGAACGGCGATATACTTCCAAGTCAGGGTGGTGTGTGTCTTGGGTGGGAAACTTTAGGTGGTGGCGTTCCCATCTATCTGCTGCCCTTGTCCTTCTAGATGGTAGTAGTTGTGAGTTTGGGAGGTGCTGTCTAAGGACCCTTGGTGAATTCCTGCAGTGTGTTTTGTAGATGGTACACACTGCTGCTACTTTGCGTTGGTGGTGGAGGGAGTGAATGTTTGTGGATGGGGTGCTAATCAAGCAGACTGCTTTGTCCTGGATGGTGTCAAGCTTCTTGAGTGTTGTGGGAGCTGCACTCATCCAGGTAAGTGGGGAGTATTCCATCACGTTCCTGACTTGTGCCTTGTAGATGGTGGACAGGCTTTGGGGAGTCAGGAGATGAGTTACTCATCACAGGATTCCTAGCCTCTGACCTGCTCTTGTAACTATAGTATTTATATGGCTAGCCCAGTTCAGTTTCTAGTCAATGGTAACCCCCAGGATGTTGAAAGTGGGGGATGTAGTGATGGTAATGCCATTGAATGTCAAAGGTTGATGGTTAGATTCTCTCTTGTTGGAGATGGTCATTGCATGGCACTTGTGTGGCACATATGTTAATTGCTACTTTTCAGCCCAAGCCTGGATATTGTCCAGGTCTTGCTATGTTTGGACATGGACTGTTCAGTATCTGAGGAGTTGCGAATGGTGCTGAACATTGTGCAATCATCAGCGAACATCCCCATTCTGACCTTATGATGGAAGGAAGGTCATTGATGAAGCAGCTAAAGATGGTTGGGCCTCGGACACTACCCTGAGGAACTCCTGCAGTGATGTCCTGGAGCTGAGATGACTGACCCCCAACAACCACAACCATTTTCCTTTGTGCTAGGTATGACTCCAACCTGCAGAGAGCTTTCCCCCTGATCCTCTTTGATTCCAGTGTTGCTAGCGCTCCTTGATGCCACATTCAGTCAAATGTGGTCTTGATTTCAAGGACAGACACTCTCACCTCACTTTGGGGGTTCAGTTCTTTTGTCCATGCTTGACCAAGGCTGTAATGAGGTCAGGCTGAGTGGCCCTGGTGGAACTCAAACTGGGCGTCAGTGAGCAGGTTATTGCTAAGCAAGTGCAGCTTGCTAACACGGTTGATGACCCCTTCCATTACTTTACTGATGATCGAGAGTAGACTAATTGGCCGGGTTGGATTTGTCCTGCTTTTTGTGTACAGGACATACCTGGGCAATTTTCCACATAGCCAGGTAGATACCAGTGTTGTAGTTGTACTGGAACAGCTTGGCTAGGGGCGCGACAAATTCTGGAGCACAAGTTTTCAGTACTATTGCTGGAATATTGTCAGGGCCCATGGCCTTTGCGCTTTGCCTTCTGCCATTTCTTGATATCACATGGAGTGAAACGAATTGGCTGAACACTGGCATCTGTGATGCCGGGGACATCCGGAGGAGGCCGAGATGGATTATTCACTCGGCACTCCTGACTGAAGATTGTAGCAAATTCCTCAGCCTTATCTTTTGCACTGATGTGCTGGTCTCTGCCATCATTGAGGATGGGGATATTTGTGGAGCCTCCTCCTCCAGTGAGTTGTTTAATTGTCCACCACCATTCACGATTGCAGAGGTTAGATCAGATCCGTTGATTGTGGGATTGCTTAGTTCTTCCTATCGCTTGCTGTTTGGCAAGCAAGTAGTCCTGTGTTATAACTTCACCAGGTTGACACCTCATTTTTATGTGTGCCTGGTGCTGCTCCTGGCATGCCCTCCTGCACTCTTCGTTGAACCAGGGTTGATCCCCTGGCTTGATGGTAATGCTAGTGTGGGGGATATGCCGGGCCATGAGGTTATAGATTGTGTTCGAGTACAATTCTGCTGCTGCTGATGGCCCACAGTGCCTCATGAATGCCCAGTCTTGAGTTGCTAGATCTGTTCAAAATCTATCACACTTAGCACGGTGGTAGTGCCACACAACACGATGGAGGGTATCCACAATGTCAAGGCAGGACTTCATCTCCACAACGACTGTATGGTGGTAACTCCTACCAATACTGTCATGGACAGATGCATCTGTGGCAGGCAGGTTAGTGAGGCTGAGGTCAAGTATGTTTTTTCCCTCTTGTTGGTTACCTCATCACCTGCCATAGACCCAGTCTAGCAGCTGTGTCCTTTAGCACTCGGCCAGTTCAGTCAGTAGTGCTACAGAGCCATTCTTGGTGATAGACCTTGGAGACCCCCACCCAGAGTACATTCTGTGCCTTTGCCACCTTCATTGCTTCCTCCAAGTGGTGTTCAACATGGAGGAGCACTGAGGGAGGGTGGTACGTGGAAATTAGCAGGAGGTTTCCTTGCCCATGTCTGATCTGATGCCGTGAGACTTCATGAGGTCTGGAGTGGAACATGGGCACTATTAGGATGCTGCTGTCAAGCCAAAAAGACATTCTGCCTATCACACAAATGAGTAACATGGTATATTAGTTTTAGTGCCAGTATGATGCTAGGTATATAGGCCCTATGTCCCAAAGACTGGTGGATTGCATCAAACAGCATGTCCCAGCCGCTATTTGCAAAGGGCAAGATACCAATGTACCTGCATATGTACCTAAGCAGCCTGTGCTTGCAAAACACAAAACACAGTCTCCAACATTAGATGTGATTCTGCAATTGGACAACATTTGCTAACTAATCCTCAGTGTGCTAAGAATTACGCTGACAACCAATTTAAGAATATCAGTTGGACTCACAGTGAGGCACATTTGCATGCACTGGGAGCCACATATGTTAGTACACAGGGCCCTGTTCTTTGTAGACAAAAAGAACATGTACACACATTGCATCTGTTTCAGCTAAAGAAAATAAGTGACAGCCATTTGCTGACTCATTCCTCAAGGCAATGCCTTGACCAATCAGGGTCAAGCTGCCTGGTTTAAATTTCAAAAAATGCTTGGCAGTTAACTGTCAGTCATCATAAATTGATGCATTCTCCATGGCAATGCCTCTACCAATCAGAATCCACTTGCCAACCAATCAGCATCCTCTTATCATACAGTATAAATTGTTGTTTTCCCTTGTATTGTCAATCTTGCGAAGTGACCTGATGAGTGCAAGACAAAAAGCTTCAACACGTCTCTTTTTGTCAGCAATACTCAAGTTCTGTTTTGTATTACCAAACAATTACAAGATTGGTGTGCTAGATGGTGAGATTTAGGACCATCAAGTTCCTCACCTTTCACATTTTTTACATTTGCTGATCTAGACTTAGCACTTTTTTCTAAAACCATTTGATTAAGGAGCTGAAATCAATGGGGTTAGATAATCACTATGCAATTCACATTTTCAATATTACAACAGCAAGCAAATTCTGCAAGATAGAAAATGCATACTAATTAAAGGGCAACAAATAAAATGGGGTTAGAAAATTGGTACCAGTCCATACGGCTGTGATTTATAACATCAGGCATTGCTCCCAAAGCAATACAATGACAGAATAGTTTGGTAAAGTAAACCATTAAGGATGGGAGAAAGCTGTAGGGAAGGAAATCCATGCTAGCTTTCTACTGTTTCAGAATTATGGAGTACTGGAGGCTTAGTAATAATAACTCTCTAATGCCAGAATGATGTTTGTCAGGGATCCTAGAGTAAAGAGAGGGAAAGAGAGAGAGAGGCTGCAAGGGACAGAGATGAACTCAGTGCAAGGTAAATGATGTGGAAAAGGTAAAGTTAAAGTAAGGGAAAACAACATTAAAAAATAATACACATTCCACATCAGCAGTCAGTACGTTGGTCAGTCCATGGTCAATAAGGGGTTGCACACCTTCTTGAGCTTTCTTTTTGCTTGTGTCTTCCGGTTCACAATCGGCAGCAATCTCTCCCCAGCTGTTGTGGTCAAAGCCAATCTTCTTCAAGTAGGTTTTCAGGGTATCTGTGAAAAGTTTCCGTTGGCCACCCTGCTGTGATCTTTGACCAGATGTAAGCTAGGAGTAGAGAGCACACTTCGGAAGTCAAGTGTTTGGCATTCTGATGCAGTGGCCTGTCCAGAGCAGCTGCCGTATCAGAATGGCCGTCTCTATGCTCAAGATGCCCGCTTCCTGGAAGATGCTCCTGTTTGTACGGCGATTCCTCCAGGTGACAGGTAGGGTCTTCCGTAGGCAGAGCTGATGCTATGTCACAAACTTTCTCAGGTGTTAGCGATACCTCACCCAAGTTTCATAGTCATTGAGGAATATCACGAGGACAACTGCCTTGTAGGCTGCAACCTTTCTGTCCACTTGCAGGTGATGGTTAGTGATGACTTGTCTGGCAGCTTCCAAAAGGAGGAGCACACACACTGGATCCTGTGCAGGATCTCCAAGTCCATATTTATAAGAGAAAAGTCCTCCTCCAGGCAAAACCAGAACTCGTAAAATATCCCCCAAACATCACGGACGCAGGTCACCACCAGGAGGCAATCACCTCTTCTGCTATCTCGGTAGCCGTGTGTCCCAGTCAGCGACCATAGATTTGGAATGGCGGTAATAATGCAGCTTATCACTAACTTCTCAAGGGCAATTAGGGATGGGCAACAAATGTTGTCCTTGCCAGTGGTGCCCACATCCCATAAAAGAATTTTTAAAAAACAGTTTATGTAATAACGAGATAAAATGTTATAACTACATATTTTGAACACTGTAAAATTACAGTGAGGAAATTTTAACTCATTATGATGATATATGAGAAAGGGTAGATATAGCCAAGGGTTTAAGCAATGAAGTAGAGAAATAGAGCTGAATGTCATCAGCTTACATCTGAATGTTGGCCTATGCTAGATGTCACTGAAGGCCAGCAAGAGCAAGAGAAAGTGGAGAGGACAAATAACAGATCTTTAGGGAAGTCCAAAGTTGGCTATGCAAGAATGAGAAGAGGTGTTGTTGGGTACACTAGCATCACTGGGAAGCCACACAAGATTAGACCCAAAGAAGTCGACAACAGAGGAGAGGCAATGGAGGAAGGTGATCAACTGTGTTGAACACTACTATGAGGATTGAAGAGGATAAGGAGGAATAGCCAATTGCAATGGCATTCACAAGGAAGATAATTTGTGACTTTTCGGGGAGATTAGAGATGGATTAGAGATGGCTCACAAACCCACCACACATCCAGAGGGATCTCACACCTAAAGGGATAACAACACTAACTCTCACACACACCCTCACATCTCCATCAGGCTCATACCCTCTCGAGCTCACATCCTCATCCTGTCCATGGCTCCGCTTACCACACAAACATTCCACACAGTGCCATGCACCCTGCTCACACTCTCTCCATCTGCTTTCATGTAGGAGGAGCCTGCTCACATCAGTAGGAAGAGGTCCCAGACTGGGGGTGGAGTGGCCCACATTAGGCCCCTCACTCATTTTGAGGGGCGTGCCATGCAAATGTGAGTGCTCTCTCTTCTGCTTTTGACTCTGCTGCCACCTCTACTTTGGTTCACAGGGAGCTCTGCCAAGTGACCGATACCCTCGACCAGCCAGTCCCTCAGCTCCATCCAGGTTTGCAACTCCAACAAAGAGGACACCTCCTCCATTGTAAAGCTGGAAATAAGTGGCCTGGAAGACCCGTCACAGCGCTTACCCACACCCTGCACCAGCACAGAGACACACATCTTAGTGGGACCTAGATGAAGAGCAGTGAAGTAGAGCAGGCTCGGGTTCACAATCTGGTGGTCACGACACGGACACATGTCCGCAGCAGCAGGAGGCAGGCTCATGCGAGCTCCCCGGCACTTGGATCCCCAGCTGGGGTTCAGGCATCTGTGAGGGCCGAGTCAGATGATGAGCCTCCAGATTTGGCCTTCCATCTCGCCCTGGAGGGTCAGCAGAAGGCGTGGGAAGGTCACGCAGAGCTGCTGGAAGCCCTCAACAGAGTGGCACGCAAGTTGGAGGAGTGCATCTGCCTGCTCTCTGATGAAGTGGTGCCCAGGTACCTGAAGGAAGGAGGACACCCCTGGGTCATCCACTCAGGAATCTCAGAGTCTGTCCTCTCCCTCCGAGTCCCCTTTGCCTGTGACCCCCTCAACCTCGTCCTCTGTCACCACAGAGGGTGCAGCCGGCTCATGGATGATTCTGGAGAAAGAAGTGTGTGTGTGTGTGGCAGGGCCTTTCGGAGCCTCGCAGAGCCTCGCAGACAGAGCCTCGCAGACAGAGCCTCGCAGGCAGAGCCTCGCAGGCAGAGCAGAGCCTCGCAGACAGAGCCTCGCAGGCAGAGCCTCGCAGGCAGAGCCTCGCAGACAGAGCCTCACAGACAGAGCCTCGCAGGCAGAGCCTCGCAGGCAGAGCCTCGCAGGCAGAGCCTCGCAGACAGAGCCTCGCAGACAGAGCCTCGCAGGCAGAGCCTCGCAGGCAGAGCCTCGCAGGCAGAGCCTCGCAGACAGAGCCTCGCAGACAGAGCCTCGCAGACAGAGCCTCGCAGGCAGAGCCACACAGGCAGAGCAGAGCCTCGCAGACAGAGCCTCGCAGGCAGAGCCTCGCAGACAGAGCCTCGCAGACAGAGCCTCGCAGGCAGAGCAGAGTCTCGCAGACAGAGCCACACAGGCAGAGCCTCGCAGACAGAGCCTCACAGGCAGAGCCTCGCAGACAGAGCCTCGCAGGCAGAGCCTCGCAGGCAGAGCCTCGCAGGCAGAGCAGAGCCTCGCAGGCAGAGCCTCACAGACAGAGCCTCACAGGCAGAGCAGAGCCTCGCAGGCAGAGCAGAGCCACACAGGCAGAGCCACACAGGCAGAGCCTCGCAGGCAGAGCCACACAGGCAGAGCCTCGCAGGCAGAGCCACACAGGCAGAGCCTCGCAGGCAGAGCCTCGCAGGCAGAGCAGAGCCTGGCAGAGCAGAGCCTCGCAGGCAGAGCCACACAGGCAGAGCCACACAGGCAGAGCCTCGCAGACAGAGCCTCGCAGACAGAGCCTCGCAGACAGAGCCTCACAGACAGAGCCTCGCAGACAGAGCCTCGCAGGCAGAGCAGAGCCTCGCAGACAGAGCCTCGCAGACAGAGCCTCGCAGGCAGAGCAGAGCCTCGCAGACAGAGCCACACAGGCAGAGCCACACAGGCAGAGCCTCACAGGCAGAGCCACACAGGCAGAGCCTCGCATGCGGACCCTTCAATGTCAATGTCCTGAGCATTTTGAATGCTGCCTGCTGGGGTTTTCTTTCAGTTGTCCATCTGAGCTGACCTGTATCTCTGTTCACCCACTGATCACACCCCCATCCAGCACATGATCTCGCCCACCACAACTGTAGTTTCACTTTCGATTTGGACAGCATGGTCTGGATTTGGTTTATCGACAGCTCCCCTGTCTTTCCCCTTTCCCCCATCACAGTTGACCCCCATGGCATCACCTTCCACCTCCCCTCTGTGACCCACCAGCCACAACCCTTTTCCTTCGGGAATGTCCAGGTGAACGTGCACGTTCACTTCCTTCCCAAAAATCCCACCCCCATCCACATTCACCTTCCCACCCCCAGGGACTGTGTCTGCCTCTAAGTCTCCAACAAACACCCTTTCCATCCCTTCTACCACTACCGTCAATCCCTAACCCTCCCACCTCACTCTGCCTACAGTCATTCCCATTCCCTCATACCACACCCACACTTAGTTGAGTCCCCAAGAGGCAGTCATTGACCCATGTGCCCGTTGCACATTCATCTAAACACCACCCCCACACCCTGACCCATCCAGACCCCTTTCCCCCCACTTAGTCCTCTCACCACCACCCCCCTTAATCCCTCCCTCTTCCTGACTCCCTCAGACACCCTTACTTCTTCTGCCATCCTTAGTCGTTTCCCCCTCCCAACCCCTTCTCCAGCCTTCCTTCCTCCTCCATCTTACTCCCTCCCCTCTCTGTACTCCTTCTTCCCCCCGGACACCCTCCCGTGTCTGCACTCCTTCCTCTGCCAGGACTCCTTTCCCTCGCTGGACCCCTTCCCCCTCCCGAACTCCTTCCCTTACACCTTCCACCCCCCCACATTGCACCTACCTCCCCAGTTGCCATCTTCTTCCCCATTACCTCCTCCTCTCCCATCTCCCCACCCCCCCCCACCCCCAACCCCACACCTTCATTCGCCTTCTCCCAACCTCACCCCCCTACACCTTTATTTGCCTCCTCCCAACTTCACCCTCTGACACCTCTTCCTCTCCCAGTCGATCCTGGACCTTCCTCTCCCACCTGCTCGACCATCATCCATTGTGAGCATCAACGGTGACTATCCAACTTCTGTGAGCTGCTTCGCAGCAGAGCCATATCCATGAGAATCCACTCAGCATGCCGTGGATGTTCCTCCAGTGGGCCGTTGCTGTCGAGCTTCAGCATCCTCTGCTCCTCGGATGTCCGCGATGTGAGCAAGGCCCTGGTTGTAAATCCCAACTTTTGCACGTCACAGTTGGCAAGACGTGTTCTGCACCAGCGTGTTTTCCCATCAACATGAGCGGATGATCCAGCGGGGGGCTGGGTAAGTCCGGCAGGCTGGCCTTATAATGATACGTTGATGTATTACAATGAGGTTCCCGACATCTGATGGCGGGGAACGCGGTACACCATCGACGGGCTGAGCGGACAATCGCAAACCTGTTTCACGACGCCATGAAACTGATTTTTGGCCTTCCCGCCATGTTGCCCACTCATGCCACCAAACACCCGACGCCAGTGGGCACATAAAATCCCAGCCAGTGAGTCGAGGTAACACAGTGGGACCTTTCCGCTCAGGGATCTGGATTCAATTTAAGCAGAATGAGGGGATGAAAACCTCTCTGGTAGAGGCTGCCATGGTTTGCACTTGACCAGTTCCTACAGATTTTAATAGATACAAACCCATAGAGCTGTTCAGGATTTAGCATAAACTCAGTAAAATTGCCTGGAGAAGCCAAACGGAGTGCTGGTGTCAGAAGAGAAAGTCACAGGGATGCAGTAAATAGCGCTCTTCTGAGATTGAGGTTAAGGAACATCCCGTGAAGGGAATTTTGATTTAAACCTGGCCTAAAGCATACCTAACTTACAAATACCAGAGGCATAAAATGAGTGACGGGGTGGAAAAAAATCATTGGCATCAATAACAGTAATGAGTACAACCAGCAAAAAGAAAAAAACAATCAACTGCTGCACTCATGTGTTTTTTATTTTTCTAAAATCTAATAATGAGAACGTTCAGAATCCACAAAGTTACTCATGTTATTTAAATTTTAATCATTTGCCAGACTATGTTCTTTTCTTGAGGGTTCAGCTTGAGAGAAAACTGTGCAATTGATAGAACTAATTGGTACAAAATGGTGAATAATTTATGTAAGTATTAACAGAAGTCGTTACTGTGAATGTATAAGGATCCAAAATTCAGTGGGGCTGAATTTTATGTGTTGGTGTAACTTATTTTAAAGTGGTTAAGAACTGATGCAAGTCTTTCTCGATGGTAATGTGTTTTAAGGCATTCAATTTTGCAGGGTCATTCTTTTAGTACAATTATCTATAGATTCAAGTGAACAATTCAAGTGGATGCACAAAGAAGATTATGTAAGGGAAATGTAAAGAGGTGAGTACAATTAAAGGGGAGTGTCACAATTGGGTGACAAAACATTTCTGAAAACATTTTGGCAAATCTCAAAAGACATTTCAACCTGTTGGCTCCAAGGAGAAGAATAAGGAGCAGGCAGAAATAAAGGGAAATCAGAAGTCTGGGTCAAAGGATGGAGCAGCTCAATACCTAACCCTCTATTTGATGGCTAGTGTGGTGGAACTGATGTTACATGAGGTGGCTTCTTTGTGCCACTCTATGGTACCATCTCCATATCTCAGAATTGCTGGAGACCTGCAGGGGGTGAAACTGGGTCCTGAATTGTATTGTGGGTGTCAGGATCCTGACATCAGGCTAAAAAGCAGGTCCCAAGCCTCCACTTGCCAGCAGCAAGAACTAGTCATCAATTTGACCACAGGCAGCCTCCTAACTGGCCAACAGTGGGTCCGCCATCCAATGAAGGACAGCAGGCAGGATCCTGATGCTGCAGACCCAGAGGGCCAGCAGCTCTGAAGTCTCAGCAGTGCAACCAGGAGAGGTAGTTGCTGCTGAGGCAGGCAGGAGACCTTGGGGTGCCTCCAGAAAAGTTTTAAGAATATATTAAAAAGACTAAGGGGCCAAGGATCAGAGGGAAAGCACCTTCAGGGAAATCGTTGGGGCCACAGAGGCTGCCATCCCTGTCTGCGAACGTCTCTTTCTTGGACCCTTTTAATTGTTCCAGTGGCCCTCCTGGGCAGCTGCAGGGAGCTGTCTCCATTTAGCTGGCAGCCTTGCTAAACATCAGAAGGCTGACGGCATTGCAAAATGCCAACAATGTTGTAAAATGGCCCTGACTAGGGCATTTAATTATGCTCGCTGGCAACCTGCTCCCTAACCCTAACCTCCACACCCCCAACACCCACATCGTCCCGTCCCCCTCACATCCCCCAACCCCCCCCGTCCCACCCCATCCCCCTGTCCCCGGGTCTGCTGTACCAGCTTCCTGTAGAAACAGGAACAATCTCTAGCTCTAATCATTTACCAACATAGGCAAAGTTTACATTTGTCTGCTGATGTGAGAATAAGGGTAGTGGAAGGCGGAAATGCAGCAGCTTTCATGTGGCCAGATGTTCCGAGTGCCCAGCCCCTAGCAACGGTCGTAGCCCAACTGTCAATGAAGTAATTAATACCAAGTATCCTGCAAACACAAACTTCGGAAAACGTGGGCAGGATGTTCCCATTCACATTTTAATATTTAAATAAAGCTTTCCTGTCACTTGAAAGGTGTATTAAGCACAAATAGAGAGGAGACTGGCACCACAGGTCCCCTCATCAAATGTCCTGTGAACTGAGCATAACAGTCACAAAAATAGACCTCAAAGAAAGCAGCAAAGGCTTACATATTATTTAACTGCATCAATGTATGAAACACTACTGCTACCTAGAGCTCAAGAGCTGCCATTAACATTTTAGTCACTACAATTACATATAATTTTTAATTCTATTAATTTTTTTTGTATAAAGAAAATGGATTAGAATCATAGCTAAAGAAGTTCCATTTGGAATAATTCCTTGAAAAAAAGAAAACATGGGTAAAATATATGGTTTATTCCACTCTATAATACACAACTGAAGTCACTTGTAGCCTGTAATTATATTACTAAAGATATTTTATTTTTGAATTTAGCAAACAAAAAGCAGGTTCTGTAAAATAATCAGCAACTTGCAAATTTACAGAAATAAGGCTGGCACAATAGCAAAATTAATGGTCAAGTTACACAAAACATGAACATTGCCATGTTACAATTTGGGTTGGATAACAGATAACAATCTTCAGAAAGGCTTTGGGGCTCCTATAATAACTATCATGAAAAACTGAACAGGCTGGAGTTCTTTCCTCTGGAAATGAGAAGTCTGGGAGATGACCAGATAAAGGTCTTTAAAATGATAAAGGGGTTCAATAGGGTAGACATGGAGAAAATATTTCCACTTATAGGGTGTTCAAAATTAGCAGCCATAACCATTAGATGATCATTAATAACCCATTTGGGAATTTAGGAGAAAATTATTTACCCAAAGAGTGGTAAGAATGTGGAACCCCCCACCACAAAGAGTAGTTGAGGCACATAGTATTGATGTATTTAAGGGAAAGCTAGATAAAACACATGAGGAAGTGAAGAATAGAAGGTCATGCTGATAAAGTTAGGTGAAGAGTGGAGGGGAGAAGGCTCAGAGAATCATAGAATGGTTAGAGTACAGAAGAGGCCATTCAGCCTTCATGTCCATGCGGGTCTCTGTAAGATCATCTCAGCTAGTCCCACTCACCTGCCCTTTCCCCATAGCCCTGCACATTTTTATCTTTTCAGATAATTATCCAATCTCCTTTTGAAAGCCACGATTGAATCTGCCATCACTGCAATTTCACTGATGTAGTGAATTCCAGATCCTAATCATTCGCTATGTAAAAAGCTTTTCCTCATGTCGGATCGGATTCTTTTACCATTCACCTTAAATCAATGCCCTCTGTTTCTTGATCCTTCTACCAACAGGAACCTACTCTAGTTAGACTGTCTTTCCCAAACTGTGGGTTGCAATCCCAAATGGGGTTGCAGAGACAGGGGATGGGGATGTGAGCTTCTATTCCTCCAAGGTTACACCCTGCACCGAGGCCCAGATGCCTACAATCCTGCCCTGCCCTACTCACTTCCCAATCTTTCTCTTTGAGTCAGTGAGGAGAGTCCTGCTCGGTGCCTACGCTATGAACAACAAATTTGACATGTGACTCATTGATTTTTTTTTTCCTCCCCCACTTCATCCTGCTCCCACTAAATCTTTCTACTGGATCCAATCTCAGCACTGGCAGCCTAGCCCCCAAGATTTCATTTCTTCACCTCAAGACCATTTAAAAAGATTGTGTGCAGGGAACCCACTAACTCGAATGTTCCTTTTCCTTGGCTCATAGGATAGGAAGATAGATTAACAACGTTGCTCTGAAAAAATTACCTGGAGCATGAAAAGGAGACAGTTCTTACATTGATGAGTATGCAGGCGGTGACAGAGGGTGCAGGGAGGGTACGTTGGGGGAGTAACCTTCCTAATTATTACATGATCTAGTCTGAAAGGGGACAGCATCAACTACACAGGGCAGGATTTTCCATTCTGGGGCTAAGTTCCATGGCGGAGGTGGGAACCGGCAGTGTTTCCCATAGCGGAGGCCAGTGGAAGTTTGTGTTATATTGCGCAATGCCGACCTAATTAATTATGCAGTCGGGGATGTCCCAACTTTCTTTGTGGGAGGGCAAGCTGGATGGCACACGTCCCGCCGTCATATCCAGGCGCCATATTTAAAAGGCGCCCGGGTATCAGCTTACCCACCACTGAAGGAGGAGATGGCCTGCCGATCACAGGGACCTCTGGCCCCTAGATTCAGTGACGCTTCCTTGGAAGTCCTTCTCGATGCAGTGGAGGCCAGGAGGGCCGTACTCTACCCAGAGGATGGAAGGAGGAGGCCGAGCCATCACATCTACTCAGCATGGGAGGAAGTCTCCACGGTGGTCAGTGCCCAGGGCCTCTACCAGAGGACTGCCCTGCAATGCCGCAAATGAATGAACCACCTCATCCGTTCTGCCAGGGTAAGTGAGCCCTCAACTTCTCACACCCACCTCAATAAATGGTACAGGGGGCATGGGCCCCAGTGTCAAGGGCACCATCTGTGCGGACTATTCATAAAAGAGCTACTCAGCATTAAGGTGATGCCTCATAGCCCCACTGCAGTCCATCTATTCTGCAGGTGGAGAGGCCACTGTGGGTCCCTGACCCTTCCACACAGAGAACTCAGATGTGCCTAGGGGGAGGGGGAGACAGGGGTGGGGGGGATGTAGGTGGGAGGATGTGGGTGGGGTAAGAGGGTCAGAAGTTGAGGGCACCAACAACCACCACTAATGACATGCCTCTGTGAGCCTTATCCTCTGTCTGTATGGATTCACCACTCTGGAGGTGCCTGCCCCAGAACGATCCTGGACAACCTGCAGTGCCTCAAGCACAGGCCAAGCAATTCAATGGGTTATTTGTAAGACTGGAAGCATGAGAAAGATACATGGAGACCAATTGCTCTCAACCCCCTCTTTTCTTTTTGTGCAGGAAAAGCTAAAGGAGAGAGAGAGAGAAGATGGGAGGGGGCCGGCCTGACCTCAAGAATCTCATGGACTTTGAGGAGCAGGCAGTTGAGGAACTGGGCCGAGCCTAGGGTAATGGAGAGGTTAGTGGTCAGCCTCCATCCAGTAACAATCCATGCCTGTGTTCCTCCATGATAGAGGCAGCTATGCAGTCACTCGCACTCTCCTCTCTTACTTACAGGGACCAGCAGGAAGAGGGCAAGGGAACAAGAGGAGACCCTGTCCAGTGGTTCATCCAGCCCACAAACGAGCCAAGACATTGAGGAGGAGGAAGAAGGTGCACCTGTTGAGGCGTCACTTCAGTCACCTGCACCCTCCACCAGCACAGGGACACACATCTTCGCGGGTACTAGATGTAGTTCAGGACAGGTCTCACATTCTGGTGGTCACCGCGCGTTCATGTATCCACTGCAGGAAGAGGCAGGGTCAGCTAAGCTCACCGGCACTCGGAGAACTGCTAGGGAAAAGGCATCTGTGATGTCCAAGTTGGATGACGAGGCTCTGGGATGGGTTGTCCACGAGATGCTGGGGAAGATATTAGAGGCAGGGAACATCAGGCAGTGGTGTCGAAGGCCCTCAACAGAGTGGCACGTGAGATGGAGGAGTCCATTCGCCTGCTCTCTGATGAAGTGGTGCAGACATGTGCGTGCATCAAGGTCTCCATGGGTAGACTGGCGGATGCCATGAAGGACCTGGTCCAGCAGAACCCACTTCTGCCGGAGACGCGCGCAGACCTGCATTCCATTGCTGTAGCCATGGGTGAGCTTTTGCTATGGCAACTCGAGAGGGAGATAAAGTACATCGACCTCTCTCCAGGTGCTCACCCCACTTCAGCCTCCCTCCCATAACCATTGACCACCACCACACCACCCCCACCCCCCCAACCCACAACACCACCAGGTACAACACTTGACTTCCCCACCGTTACCCTTCAACCCTCCTCTATCATCCTCCATCCCATGCAGGTGAATGTTGATATCCCCTACCTTACTGAGGACCCCACCCCTTGACTGAAGATCTGCCCCGCTCAATCTGCCTACCCCACAGAATCTGCCTCTCCTCCTGCCTCCCCTCCAACAACCCTCAATGCCCCTTCACCTGCCATCCCCGAACCATCACCCTCCCACCTTACCGGCTCCCACTGTCCCCTTTAATCATCACCATCCCTTCCTATCACCGATTCCCTGAGTGTGACCCCCCCCCAGGACTCCTCAATTGAAACTACAGACCTCTCCCTCTGAACCCCTTTCCCCTCTTTCCCCAACCCCCAAGCCCATTGGCACCTGCACACCCACCAATCCTGAGCACAACTGCACACCCCCCTATGCCCGTTCAGACCCGCACACCATCCCTCAGTCAGATTCCAGAATGGCTCTTCCCACCCTCCCACTCTATACCACCTCTCCCATTCCACGTCCTCTGCAGCATCTCTTTCTCTTTCCCCTAAAACCACCATCCTCCCCTCCAGGCTTCCACACCCACCCCATCTCTTCATTCCTCTCCTCCCGTCTAATCCCCTCCACCCGAGCACAGACCATCGCCACCCAACAGCGCCTCCTGCAGCCGTCCAGCTGCAGATTGAAGATCCACCAGAAAGAAGCTGTTCCTCGAATATCCACCTCCTGGAAGAAGCTGCTGCGCGAGAAGATCCATGTAGTTGATGCTCCACCCACCCACTGCTGCACCTGGTGTCCCAGGGTCCATGGTCGCTGGAGGCCTCCATCCTGATCTCCACAGGCTGCCCCAAGCCGCCTTCAGGTAAGTGCTGACATTTGCACGCCATGTTGGCCCATTAATGGGATGCAAAACGGTTTCACACCATCCTGTGGCTGGAATGGCGACTGCCTTACGGGCAGGAGTGCACGATCCCGCCGTCATTTTACGCCAGCAGGAAACCGACTATTTGGCTGCTGCCACATTGCTCCCCCTCCCACCCGCCATTAAACACACCACAGTGGGGGCCCTGGAAAACTCCGCCCACAGTTTTCCTCCCAGCATCAATTTACTGCAATGGAGTGAACATCACAAGAATAGCAAGCTTTAATTTAAAATATGTTCAGAAAATATGAAATTTGTAATAGGCTGTAGCTGGCAGCCACAATAGGAGCACGGGGTCGGTCAATCAGTTGCAACACCAGTTTGGGCTGGGACCAAAGCTGTCCGAGCTGCTGCACCTCCCGGCTGACTGATTTACGCGTTTGGGGTGATGCTGGTATGAAGAACGAGGAAAGGCAAGGTGGAAAACTTTACATTTCTCCAACAAAATGTGTCACTTCGCACTTTTGTGTGGAGCAGAATTGCTGGCATAGACCAGTCGGCTGAACGGCCTGTTTCTGTGAAGTAGATTTGATGTAATTTGATATATTAGTGGGCCATACGAGCAGCCCAACATCTGTGAAGTGGGGCGGGGCGGGGGGGGGGGCGGGGGGGGGGTCACCTTTTAGAAACAAGATTAAACATGCAGATATGGTGACCCACCCATTCAAAACAAATTATCAGGAAGGGTCTCTAACTGAAAGAATAAAGGGAAAATAATAGGATGAAGGAAAATCAGCGAGAAATTTTAAAAGGAGAATTAAAATGGCATAGCTCTGTGTCAAAGATAAAACCTCACACTTTGTCCCCAAACAATCAATCTAGTAATTAATTAGAGTAAGCATGATCAGAAAAGCAATCTCCAAACACTGTGGACAGAAACTAAAACAAAAATAAAAATACCTGGAAAAACTCAGCAGGCCTGACAGCATCTGCGGAGAGCAACACAGTTAACGTTTCGAGTTCGTATGACTCTTGATCAGAACTAAGGAAAAATGGAAAAGAGATTAAACATAAGCTGGTTTAAATGGGGGTGGGACACGTAGCTTGATGTTTAGTGGTGGGGTTATGGTCCAGGGGTAGGTAGGAGGAAGTGTCTGCAAGTTGACACACAGCCTCTGTAAGGTAGAGGTCAGTACGCCAGACAACAACAGCACCACCCTTGTCAGCAGGTTTGATGACAATATCAGGATTGGACCTGAGAGAACGGAGTGCAGCAAGTTCAGAGAGAGACAGGTTAAAGTGGGTGAGAGGAGCAGAGAAATTGAGACGACTGATGTCACGCCGACAGTTCTCAATGAAAAGATCAAGAGCAGGTAAGAATCCAGAGGGAGGGGTCCAGGTGGAGGGAGAATATTGGAGGTGGGTAAAAGGATCCGTTGAATGGGGAGAGGACTCCTGCCCAAAGAAGTGAGCATGGAGACGAAGGTGGCGGAAGAAGAGTTCAGCATCGTGCCGAGACCGAAATTCATTGAGATGAGGGCGTAAGGGTATGAAACTGAGTCCTTTGCTGAGCACTGAACGTTCAGCATCAGAGAGGGGAAGGTCAGGGGGTATGGTGAATACACGGCCGGGGCTGGGATTGGAAGACAGGATGGGGACAGAGGGATGGGCAGGGGTGGAGGGTCCTGGATGGGCGTTGGTATCGATGAGTTGTTGGAGCTTGCGTTCCTTTGCACCTGAAAGAAAGAGACAAAGTTTCTTGTTGAGGCGTCGGATGAGACGCAGAATAAAATGAAAATGGAAATTGGGCTGGGTAGCACTTGTTTTTGGGCACTACTGATGTCCTTAGATCTCCCAAATACTATCAATGGTGTGCAAGCTTGTGGGGAAAATTGCACTGGACACCACTATTGTGGGGAATTTTCAGTCAGGGAACATGGTTCCTCGGCTGTGTGGTTGTTCCCCCTGACATTAGCTAGATGAAAAGGTATGTAGGGACAACTCCTTGGTGCCAGTGCTTGGACCCCTGCTGCTCGTGAACCAACCTAGGTCAGTTGAGAACAAAGGCTGAGCTAGTTAATAATGTAAATCTGTGTAAGATAGGGACAGACGTTGACGTGGGTTGTATGTGTATTTTGTGTGTTTAAAATAATCGGAATTGTCTGGGCATTGTGAACACCCATAACCTTGTTACGGGAGGTCAGTTAAAGAGAGATGGATGTCTCTAAGTAGACAATAGTAAACTATCAATATTCATCGGAGTTCACCTCCAATCGTTAACAGGCTACCAATACTTATCAGAGTTTACCTCCGGCTGCATTGTAACATGAACTTGACTGTGTACAATCATTAGTATGAAATGGGAAGCAATCTCCGCAAATTGTTTACTATCTCCGCTGTATTGTTAGCCGTAGCAATGAATTAAACTGTCTTACTATAAAAACTGGAGACATGCTTGTATTTGTTAGATGTGACTCCGGTGTAGTCCACAACTCTCTTTGCAAGGATAATAAAATCAACTGTGTCTTCGCCTCCAGCCGGGGTCTCGTGGCTTTCTCTTGTTTTCTCTAGGCCACACTAATTCAACAGGAAGCCCTCAGCAAATTAACAAACCCCAAGAAGTGTAATTGAGAAATCCCCCCAAAGCCACCTTGGTGCAGGGGCTAACACACACACAGTGAACATCAACCAGAAGTATTCAGAGCAGGCAGATCATGATATCAATCAGCAAGCAACATTGATTTCACAGTAGCAGTCGTATTTGGGCACTCAGCACTCCAGTCAATGCCCTCTCTTAACCTCACACGGCCGGATTCATGCTCAGCAGTAGGAAAGGCCTGCCACATCACGTGCTATTTAGCGAGAACATCAACTACTTTCATGTAGGTGGCTGGTTGATTTCTTCTGACTATTGCGACTATTCTACATTTTTGGTGCTTTCTATAATTCTTTCAAGTTCCAAAAGTCTACAGGAAGTTATCTGGTAGGTGCTGAAGGAATTTTTGCTGACTTCAATGCTTCTGCACAAACAAGTTGCTCACAGACATGGGTGCACTTTAGCCATTCTCTTTTGAATGCAGCATTACTTAGAGAATGAACATAGGTCACGCAGAATAGGACAAGCTTTTAGAAGGGGGGGCGGAGGCCATGTCAAATCCGGACTCTCAGAAGGAGGTCATATCCTCCCAGGGTATTCTGGGAGCAATTTTCCTACTTGAACCACAGCAAAGAACAATGTGTTTCAGTAAGGATGTCCTCACTAAAATCTGTCACCAGCTGCAGTCACAATGGCAACCTCAGAGTGGAGCAAGGACCACTTAACTGTAAAGGTGATCATAGTGATAAAGTTTTATGCTTTTATCTCCTTCCAGACTGGAGCTGGAGATATTTGCAACATTTTTCAGTTTGCATCCAGTGCTGCACAAAGAAGCTCACTGAAGTTCTCCACTCAATGAGAGGGAATTATATTCCACTCAAAGAGAGCTAATTACATTTCACTCTCTCTTGCCAGAGACGAACAGGCAGAGTGAGTATGCAGCTTCACTCAGATTGCATGCCAATGATAGCAAGAACATCGCTTTCAAGAACTGCAGGCCAACTTTGCCCTCTGATAATATGGAAAGGAATTCCATTTCCTCAACTTCAAGCTGGTGGTGTGACCATAAAGAGAGAATCATGCAGGTATCGCTATTAGGTTCTGAGGTCTATCTGCTGATGACATGACTTTATGCAAAGCATGGAGCCCATCCTTTCTAGCATGGAATGTTTTTGATTGCCAGGACAACTGTGGAGGGACCCTGCACTACTTCACACAATGGAAATGTCAAGATTCATGGTGATCTACTGCATGACATCACAATCATGAGGGGACAGCACTTGTTACCAGCTATATGATGAGTAGCTGAGGAGCAGGAAGAAGAAGAGAAAGATGAGGAAGGGGCGGGGGGGGGGGGAGATAAACTAAACGGGCTAGGAACAAAGGGCACATCAGTTGGAATCTTCCAGATACTGCAGAGGCAGGCTTGAAGGTGGGACCCAGAATTAATTTGGAAATGAGTGCATTGTGTCAGTGACCTGACACATCCCCCCACCCACCCCACCAGGCAATCTTACCAGGGGCAGATCATCAGTGGTAGCAGCTACCCACCCAGCAGCAGCTGGTGGCCAATTTGAATCTTTAAGTGCCCAATTGTGGGCAGATTTGGGACACTGCAGGGCCGTCCTCCAAGGCCAAAGCCCAGCATATGCCTGGAGGTGGCTTGCCAGCAGTTAGCCAGGGTGGCATGCGAGGCCTCATATAATCATTCACTCCCCACTAGAACTGCAGGGATCAGCAGGCCACAACTGTGGCCACAAGTCATCCCATGGAGAGGTTTCCCCTCTGCTGTGGTGGCCTGGCAGCTGTGGTCACAGTTCACCTTTACAAAATTGCCACCACTTCGGATGGCGTCTCAAGATAGAGGTGCCCTCACATTCCCCTTCCTACACACATCTGATGGGGCCTGCAGCCTCAGGGACCCACTGAATTACATGGTGGATGTAAAGGTGACAAACTAGGAGGTGCCTCCCAGAATAGGGGGTCCCGACCCAAAATTATTTCTAAAGTTCTTAAGATTCTGCCCATCAAGTGCAATACCAGTAACCACAAGCTCAATTCCCCATTCACTAACAGTCCGACAGCTTGTCTTCCCTCTATTACTGTTATAGTATCCACTTGGTCACAAAGCAAAAATAAAAGCTACTACAAAATAAATGTTTCAAACCAAATTTATAAATGAAATTATGCCACATGTATACAGAGGTCAACCAATCACCCTTACGCATTATCTTACTGCTTGTCTTCTATGTGTCTTCGTCTGTGCTAATGCTCCACAGAATCACAGAATTGTTACAATGCAGAAGGAGACAGTTCAGCCCATCGTGTCCACAACAGCTCTCTGAATATGCAATTTACCTAGTGCCATTCCCCCACCTTCACCCCGTGAACTGTAAATATTTGGAGTGCAAAGCAGTAGTGAGCATTATCCTAGGCAAGGCTCAGTCCAAGATTGAAGACTTTTTTTCACGTCTCACAGGTCATTTTAATAACATATTTCAGTAGTACTCAGTCATAGCAAAAACTCTGGAAATATTATTGTTCCCAATAAAAGTTACATTAGAATGTTTGTTTCTAGCATTTGTGAGCCATAAATGTTCAACTTATGAACCTCAGCAAAATGAGGTCTCTCCCATAATGCTAAGTGTTTCAAATGTTACTGTTGGATCCAGTGCCCTGGTTGGTTGGTGCCAAGGATCTGGGTTGCACATTTGTTTTGGGGTGACCGGGTTGGTACCAAGACAGAGAAGATCAGTAGATCGTTCTTAGAAGAAACACATTCTATTTATTTACAAAAGGAACTCAGCAGCTGCACTTGTGTGCTTACAACTCAAAGCTCTGTCTTTACTCTTCAAACGCTAACTCAAGACAGGGGTAGCCCACACTAATCTGTTATTGGGTACCAAGATCATGTGATTGTACATTAACACATTCGTCTTAAAGGTATATAACACATAAGATTACTGCACTTACCAAACAGCACCAAAACCCTGACACTGCTGAACTATTTGACTCACATAATCAATGAAGTACTTTTGAGTTACTGTTTTAATGTTGACATGTTGCACATCAATCTGCTACTCCGCAGCACATACAATTACTGATACAAGAGCAGTGAGGACTCAGTGAAAGTTGTTGTTTTCCGTTTACGTTGACAAATAGTAACTTAAAAGTAGTCTGTATTTTGCAAAGGCATTAATTCCTAAAACAGATATTTAGCAATTGCAATAATCTAAAAACTGGTAAATTTATTTTTAAACTATGTAGTTTTGGTAAATGAGAGAATCAAAGAAAGGAAATAAACTCATGGAATTTGGGTGCACAGAATTCCTTGGCGCTGAGAATGAATGGTCAGTGAGAGGCTACCTTACAAGAAGAGCCAAGAGTTTTGGAACATATTACAAACATCAAAGGTTTTAGTTTTCTTATTAATGCCATATCTTCTAGTTCAAAGCCCCAGGCACATGCTCCATCATTTAGCTGATGAAGCAACACAAAAACATGTATTGTTCTGTGGTGTAATGGTTAGCACTCTGGACTTTGAATCCAGCAGTCTGAATTCAAATCACACTACAGCCTTTGTTTATGGGCCTTAATTTGCCACCCAGCGTGAGATGGCATTGAAAACGCGATCTTGCCCGGGAGCGGATTGTGCATCTGCTTCCGGGCCTGCTGACTTGGCGCACATGCCAAGGGTAAAATTCAGGCCATCATCTGTTTGGAGGGCAGGTTAGGGATTATGGTTAAATTACTGATCAAGTAATCCAAATGCTTCAACTAATTATTCAGAGAATGTGAGTTCAATTTCCACCATGGAAGCTTGAAAATTTTGAATACTATTTTAAAAACCTGAAAATGCGGAACCATCCTAGTGGCTGCAATATGGTAGGTGGAAGGCTGCTGACTTTCACTGGGAGAGAATGCAGATGACCTTTGGAGATGACCTCAAGCAGCTCTGGGTATGACTGTGCCATCTCCTTGGCTGGCTGGCTGACAGGTAACATAAGAACATAGGAAATTGGAGCAGGAGTAGGCTATTCAGCCTGTTGAGAATGCCCTGCCCTCCAACCAGATGATGGCCTGAATTTTACACTTGGCATGTGCGCCAAGTCATCGGGCCCGGAAGCAGATGCACAATCCGCTCCCAGGCAAGATCGCGTTTTCAATGCCATCTCACGCTGGGTGGCCAATTAAGACCTGCCCAGCGCAAAATGCGTCTTTTTAATAGTTGGAGGGCAGGGCGGGATAGGGAGCCTGTCGGGCACCGGGTCCGATGGCGACCAAGCGGGGGATTTAAAAGCAGCAGAGGCAGCTCGCTGAAGGCTGCCCGGAGACACGTAGCTTTGGAGTTGTTTGATGAAACTTTTTTTTAGAGCAGCATTCGCATCTGCACCTGCTGGACGCGCCAGGCGGAACAACCACTCCAGTGGGCACTCTGCCCCTATGGTTCTCGGATGAGTGCCTGGGAATCCTCGTGGAGGGGGTCAGTGGAGTGGGGCATTCTCATTCCCAGGGGTGGCAGGAGGAGGCAACCACACCTGACCAAGAAAGCATGGGCAGAGGTGGCAGTCCAGGTCAGCAGCCATGATGTTGTGCAGCGCACATGGGTGCAGTGCTGCAAAACATTCAACAATCTGCTGTGCTAGGCAAGGGTGAGTACCAAATTGGCATGGATCTGTGTGGAGAAGTGTTAACGGCTGGCCGTTCCCCCATGGTGCTCAGGGGTGTAAGTCTCAGTGCCAACTGTCAATGACATCGGCGCCGGCCAAGGCAGTGAGCTCTGGCTGCTTGGCCTGATTGCTTTGTGAGTTGAGGGCCATAACTCAGATGTGCCCTGCAAGGTGTTCCCCACAGGTGGGGTTGGTCAGGCTGCAATGGCGCTGCAGGTAGAGAATGGACTAATCCATGTTCCTCTGTCCTTTCAGGAGAAGACAGCCCATAACAACATCGATAGGTCGTGGACAGACGGAGGCCCCCCCCAAACCTGCTGATATTGATAAGGTATGAGATGGATGCCCTAGAGTTGGAATGCCGGCTCATTCCACCAATCATGGAGAGGCAGGGGTCTCTGACGAAGGTACGAGCATAGTGCACAGGTGCAAGAATGTTGGAGTATGTAAACATTTTTGTGTTGCCTCTTCTGGAATGGAAACCTCAAACTAGAGTCCCCATTGTCCATTGAAGATGATGGCTCCAGGAACAGAATCAGAGGTTCCTGGGGTTACGCTCGGACCCGCAAGCCCACACACAGGCAATGATCTCATGAGATCACTGCCGCTGTGAGAGATGGATGAGGCAGCTAGAATCTATGCTAGGTGCCTGTCCGTCAATGGCAACCAGCAAGGTCCAGACCGACCTCACGTCTCTGCAGGCTTCTCTCAGAGTACCCTGGATGACAGCGGCAGCTTCTCCGCCCATCTGCCAGTGACTGTGGCATCTGGTGAGGCCGCGATGATTGAGGACTGCCCAGCCATGGCACTGGACGCTCCCTCCCAGGCAGGGCCAGCATGCTCCACTGGCCAGAGGACGACTGCCAAGGTCATCAAGGGCAACAGTACAGCACAGAGAGCAGGCTGTCTCCAATGCTGCTGCCAACGAGAGAGTGGGGAGTGGGGTGGGCAGCAACAAGACGCAGCACTCGCAAACTAAGTTTAAGTCACCATGAGCACAAAAGGGACTTTACATAAGTGAACTTCCGTTCTGCCATGTTTTGTTAATTTACTGGTGTGACCATTAACAGCTTATATTGTTATGTTCATTTTCTGTGAGTGCCAACATTATATAAATTTTGCTTTTGTGTTAATGGCCTGAGTATGCTTCACTTGTTTTATAGGTGCAGGGCACGCCAGTATCTCATGCTGGTCATGAGTGGCTTTAAACCTTATTGCACTGGTACTGAGTGGACTTTGGATTTAATGAAAGGGTCGTTGCAAACATCTGGGATGGAGGCGGTACCCTGGCATGAGGTGGAAGCAGTGCTTGGCAGCCTAGCTGAAGGAGCATTGGATCAAGGCCTCCCTGGTGTCCCTGCCTCCCTGAAGGTTCCAGAGTTCTGTCTCCATGTCCTCACCATGTTCTTCCCCGGGCTCCTCTTCTGATAAACCATGGGATTCCTCCTCTGTGGCCTGTGGAGCTGCCTCAAGATCCTCTTCCTCCAGTGGGTCCCCCCCTTGCCAGAGCCAGATTGTGAAGAGGGCAGCATGCAACCATTATCAGTGACACCCACTCTGGGTATTGTAGTGCTCCCCCTGAATGGTCCAGGCATCTGAATCTCATCTTCAGAAACCTATGATCCTCCCTATCACCACCCTTCAGGAGGCATGGCCCCTATTACATCTCCGCTCTGCTTCTGTCCTTGAGTGGCGGAGAGGCGTCATAAGCCAACTTTTCAATGGATAGCCTTCGTCACCCAGCAGCCATCCATCCAGTCGAGCTGGAGCCATGAAGAGCCTCGGCATCTGTGAGTGTCTGAAGATGTAAGTGTCATGGGAGCTGCCAGGATACCTTGCACAGACTTGCAGAATCTGCGTCTTGCAGTCACAAACTATCTGCAAGTTCATGGAGTGCAATCGCCTCCTGTTGACGAGGCACCCAGCTAACCTGCTGGTGCCTTGATGGCCACATGAGTGGAGTCGATGGCACCCTGGATGAGGGAGAACCCAGAAATCGCAGCAAATCCTCTAGCTCGCTCAGCCTGGCTGGACTCGTCCATTCAGAAATGAATAAATGTTATGACCTGCCTGAACATACCTTCTGTCACCAGTTTGATGCAACTGTGGACAGCTGATTGGGACACTCCACAAAGATCCCCCACTGAGCCCTGGAAAGAGCTGGAGGCATAGAAGTTGAGGGCCACTGAGGTTCTAGACTTACCAGCCAGGGGAAACATCCTATCCACATCTACCCTGTCATACCCTGTAAGAATTTTGTAAGTTTCAGTGACATCACCTCCCATTCATCGAAACTCTAGAAAATACAGGCCCAGTTTCCTCAGTCTCTCCTCATACGGCAATCCCACCATCCCAGGGATTAGCCTGGTGAACCTCTGTTGCACTCCCTCTATGGCAAGTATATCCTTCCTTAGGTAAGAAACCAAAACTGTACAGAGTAATCCTGGTGCGGTCTCACAAGGCTCTATACAATTGCAACAAGACATCTTTACTGCTGTACTCGAATTCCCTTGCGATGAAGGTCAATATACCAGTTGTCTTCCTGATTGCTTGCTGCACCTGCCAGCTGGTTTTTAGTGACTCATGAACAAGGGTACCCAGGTCCCTTTGGACGTCAACACTTCTCAACATCTTAACATTTAAGAATACTCTGCCTTTCTGTTTTTTCTACCAAAGTGGATAACTTCACACTTATTCACATTATATTCCATCTACCATGTTCTTGCCCACTCACTTAGTCCAAATACCCTTGAAGCATCCTTGCATCCTCCTTACAACTCACATTCCCACCAGGTTTTGTGTCATCAACAAATCTGGAAATATTACATTTGTCCCCACATTCAAATCCTTTATATAGTTTGCAAGGGAACTGACAGAGTGACAGTGGTGATGGGAGGATGAATGCTGTCTTCCTGAGAGAGGACAGCAGGTTCATGCTGCATAGAGCCACTGCCACTTCCCTGGTGTGGTGCCTCACCAATCCTAGCAATCTGTTGGAGGATCCAACAAATCCAACAGATTACTGGACCGTTATAATTCACAGCAATGATGGCAGCATTCTGATCTTACATTACCTCTGTCTGAGTTTCCACTGCAACACTCAAATATTGAGTTGGTGATGCTACTTGTGCTGCATTGGAAGCTGTGACATTAGCCATCAAATGCTGGGTTAGGTCCATGGGTGTACAACGTTTTCAACAACACCTTTCAAACCTATGACCTCAACTGCCTGAAAGAACTAGTGCAGCAGCCACATGGGAACACACCACAGCCTGCCAGCTCCCCTCCAAGTCCCATACCATCCTGACTTAAAAATAGATCGCCTTCATCAAGACTGGGTCAAAACCTGGTACTTCCTACCTCAAAATACTATGGGTGTACATACACCACACAAACTGCAGTATGTGACTCAAGAAGGTAGCTCACCACCACCTCCTCGAGAACAATTAGGGATGGACAATAAATGTTTGCCTTACCAACAACTCAAACACCCCAAGAATTAAAAAAATGCATTGATCAGCCGTTCCATGCTGGAAAGGGTTGGCTCCAGGCTCTGCGCAAAGTCTTGTGCCAGGTTGGTGCCAGACTCCTCCATGCTCGACATTGACTGCAGGCTTTCTGACAGACTCTCAGTGCACCAAGCATCTCATTGTGCATAGTCATCCGTCTTCTTCTATAAACTGCCCCATCAAAGTGCTCATCTGAGGCCTCTGCATCGAAACTCATAGGGAACCTCACTTTCTGGCAAGCTGGCGCCTGTGCTATCCTTGCTCCATGTCCAGGCTGCAGGTCATTCGTGCCCCAGCCTCACTACATGCAGCTCCCACCTGTAATCTAAGCTCTGAAATACACAGAGTGCCACTATCCGAGTTTATGGCTATAAGTGGGAGATCGAGTGACAGTGTTTCTTTCTCACTCATGCCCTGCTCATCTTGGCCTCTTCACTCCCACACCACTGCCTGGTCTAGTGTCAATTCTTGGGTATCTGATGGGAAGAAGGCACAGGGGTAGGATTGTGGTGAGGGGGCAGGGGACAGGGTGAAGACTAGCAGAGGGGAAGTGGGATGTGAGAAGATGGATTAGAAAGGAATAGACTGCCATCTTCTGTGGCCGCCAGCCAAGTCCTCAGGGACGGCTGCTTTAATTATGGTGGACCACTGTCTCCTCTATGGGGATGAGAACATGCAGCTGTGCTGTGCCTGTACCCAGTCAGTTAGCTACTACTACCACAAGTTGTATTCCACATTCTCCTTCCTGCAAGAGAGATGGAAATGTGTCACTGTGGCACAATGTTTTTATGTGTTTTTTATTCTTTCATGGGATGTGGGTGTCACTGGCAAGCGCAGCATTTGTTGCCCATCCCTAATTGCCCATAAACTGAGTGGCTTGCTAGACCATTTCAGAGGGCAGTTAAGAGGCAACCACACTGCTGTAGGTCTGGAGTCAAATGTAGGCCAGACCAGGTAAATATGGCAGATTTCCTTCCCTAAAGAACATTAGAGAACCAGATGTGTTTTTGCAAAAATTGATGATGGTTTCATGGTCACCATCACTAGCTTTATACTCAGGTTTTCTTTAATTGAATTTAAATTCCACCAGCTGCCATGATGGGATATGAATACATGTCCCCAGGGCATTAGCCTGGGTCTTTGGATTACTAGTGCTGTGACATTAGCACTGCGCCACATCTCCCTTAGAGATATGACTGTCATGATCAATTAGCTAGTATTGACTGCAAGCTGTGAGGTGTGGTTGTGAGGTTTACATCAGTACTAAATATGAGGGTGAGATGTTGCTATGAGTGTAAGATATGAGTCATCCTTGATAGACAATTTTGGCAGGTGAGTGGTGGGGATGTGGTGTGTGAGAGACATATGGCTCAGTTGTAAGGATATGGCATTTGATGATTAATTCACTAACAATGATCATTTGTGTGAGATTATTAAACTTGTTTCGGTACTGCATCCAAGTCCTCAGGACGACACTGTTCTCATTTATCTTTGTGACCACCTGCTCCCATTCCATTTTCAGCATTTGCCTGAAGAGCCTCTTGGTCTTCTGTGGGAAGGGAAACTTTTCCCCTCCTGTCCACTCCTGCATCAGGGCCTCAAGCAATGGTTTGCTCTGTGCCATGCTATTCCATTTTATTCTTCTGTAAGTCAGGGACTCTTCCCAGCTACTTGCAGCCCCTACTGCATTCAGAATGTATCTCCCCTCAAAGAGGAGCAGGGTAGTGTTAAGTGCTGCTAGCTCTGCACAAACTCAGACATCCGCTGAGCCACTCTGGACTGCATGCCACTGTCATTTAAATGAGTAGGCAGCGCCAAGTTTGCGTGCTGTCTGCATTAATTTGAATGGGCCCTGATCAATGGTGCATCAAGTTCCCCCTTTTCCTTTTCAGGGGCAATCGAATTTTTAGCTCATGGATTCTTTGGCAGAACTAGAAGATATTACAGATGAACAGCATTTAACAGAACAAGAGGAAAGAAAAACAACCAGACACTTTGGAAAATAAATAGAATGATTTGTAAAGTGTTTAAGTGGCATGCCAGCGGCAGTTAAATGACAGAAGTGACACTTGGATGCGACAATAAGAGACGTATCGAGACATCAAAGAAATAAAAAGTATTTTCAAGGCACAGAGAGCATGTGAGTAACTGAAGGGGTGGGCAATTGGCTGGTAGAAAGAAAAACCTGAAACTAGCAAAGCATATCAGGCTTCAGTGACCCAGAAGAGCAGAAAAACGGTGTGAGAGTGCAGACCACCTTCTTGAAACTAGAAGTAGGGAGGGGAATCCCTATCCCAAGCACCAACACTCTCTCCATACTTCTCCCATTCCCGCACTGACTTCTTTGTCTTCGGCCTTGTACACTGCTGTAATGGAGCTTTAGGAACAGTGCCTTATTTTTCCACTTTGTACCATGCAGTTCTTTGGCCTCAATATTGCCATTAGCAACTTCAAAGTTTTATAGCCCACTTTCCTTATGGTGGGAAGTGTTGTGGGATAAGCGTTCCAACCTATCCAGAGATGAGAGGCCTGGGGGGGTTGGTAGAGTGTGTGGGAGGGAAGTAGGATAGCATTTGAGGTGGGAAACTGCAGCTGAGGTGCTCTGTTCTCTGCACAGATGTTAACTGACCTGATTTTTTTCATATTTCCCGTTTTTATTTCAGATTTCCACATCTGGAGTATTTTTTTTCTGTCAGTCAATTGAAAGCGCTTGCATACATATAGACAGTGTGCTTCCTCCTAAAGGAGAATAGTTGCTCACTCCTCTGAACAGTAAATGCTAAGGGCAATAACAGTCAACCAAATAATTAGAGCAATCCAGGTCAATAAAGCCGGCATTGATAAATGCCTGAAAATGTTTTTAAAGTCTCAGAAAGATCAATTAATTACAGTTAATCATACACAATTCATAAGCTTACTTTACCTTCCCTAACTGAAGCAGAGTAATTCAACATACACTAAAGATTGAATGCGAGTTTTCTGATTTGTACAGCTCAGCTACTCATGATGTTAACCAGCTGAACCATTCAGAAAATTTCCAGAAATATTGTGGCATTGCCACATTTGGGAACTTCAGACCAATTCATCTCAGCAAATTGAAGAGTTGCCAATAAGCAATTTTTTAATGGATATATGCATCACAATCATTTGATTTGTTCTTCCTTTCATATCCATTTATCTTAATGAAGTTGCGAACATGTTGAAATTTGATCAATCATTTCAAACATCCGAGGTTAACTGTCAGTCAACACCATTAATGGGGTAAAGGTTTTCAATATGGAGCATGCACCTTAATAAAATGCTTCAAATGCTGGCAAGTAGCCAATTTTGGAATATTTAAACTGGAAGATGATTCCAGATTAGAGAACATGAAGTTAAAAGGAAGTTGATAGATTGTTCTTTTGTTTAGATGATGAGATACTTGATACCATTAATTTAGTTAAGGGAGACCCTTAGTTTACAAATGTGAACCCCAGAATATTGCATGTACATCCAAAATATGTGGACACATTTCAAACCATGAGAGAGAGTGAAAATGACAAACAGGACATTACTGAAAATAAGTTTGTGAAATATTAAATTGTAGATTAACTGTGGTTACCATAATACCTGCTGCATAATTTGTTTCTGGCAAGTTTTATTTTCCTTAACAAAATAGTACAATTCACAATCTCTAGTAGTAAATAATAAAATATTCTCCCTACATTCACGACCACTTTCATTTAACCATACAACAATAAGGTTTGAATGCATACTGAACTGAGAAAGTCTAAGTATTACAGGGTAATATATAATTTCACCTCACAAACATGCATGACACAACACTCTAATTTAAAAGACAGTTATATATTATTCTCAGCAGTACTGCAATCTATTAGTTTCACTGTGCCTTATAGATTATTGACTTATAGGTACATCTCAATTTATTGATAAATGAAATGTCAAAGGAAAGAAATAGAGGATACAAAAATAAAAGTCATAGTTACCATGTATATTACCAGATAAAAGCTCAGAGAGTTTCTAGTTTGATTGGTGGTATTTGGATAAAACCTAACTGAAACAAAGAATTGTCAGAGGCAAATTAATAAACCACATTCACACGGTTGAGCTCTTAGTTGTTTGGTAGGTAACAACTTTGGAGCAATATCTTGTATCTAGACCACCACCAAAAAAAACTAATAATTTTATTACCTTTAAGGGTCTGTCACAGTTCACCTCACTACCACTGTTGCTACAAAACAAAACCATACCAGTCACCATGCAGCCTTGAGCCTTGACAACACTGTGAAAAAATCTCACACTGGACATTAAGAAACAATTGAGTGCATTGGACATTCTAAAGTTGATAGACCCTGAAAACATCTCCATTGTAGTGCTCCAAACCTACACTGTACAACTAGCTGCTCCCCCGAATCAAGCTATTTCCAGTGCAGCCATAACGCTGATATCTACCCAACAATGAAGAAAGTTATCCAGATGTCCTATCCAGAAAAGTCAGGACAGATCTAACCCGACAAATTAATGCCCCATTCGCCTTGTCCCAATCAACAACTGTGATCAAAAATTATCTAAAGTAACATCTAATCTTATCTAAGAACACTTACTTAAGAACGACCAGCTCACCAAAGCTCAGTTCAGTTTCTACCAGAACCATTCCACTCAAACCTTTATCACAGGCTTTATCCAGACATGGACCCAAGAACTGAATGCTAGGCGAAAATCGAGAGTCGCAGCTCCCAATTTCAAGGCAGCATTCAAGCAAGTGTGGCACCAAGGGGTGTGAATGGCAGGATAGCTGCCATCTGAACAAAAAGTAAATAAAATAGATAGAGAAGGAAAAAATCAGATCAGTCGAGAAACATGAAACAAAATCTGGACAGATGTTATGGTCAAAAATTGTTGAACTCAGTGTTGAGTCCAGAAGGCAGTAGAGTGCTGAGTCAAAAGATGAGATGCTGCTCCTCAAGCTTCCATTGAGCATCACTGAAACATGTTAGCAGGCCAAGGACAGAAAGGTCAGAGTGGGAGCAAGGTGAGAACAAAAATGACAGGTGAATGGAAGCTCTGTGTCGCGATTGCAGACTGAATAGAAGTGTTTCATAAATTGGTCACCTATTCTGCATTCGGTCTCCACAATGTAGAGGAGACCGCAATGTGAGCAGTGAATACAGTCTACTGAATTGAAAGAAGTACAAGTAAATTGCACTTTCACTTGGAAGGAGTGTTTGGGTCCTTGGATGGTGAGGAGGGGGGAGGTAAAAGGACAGGTGTGCTCATGTGCTTTCATGGAAAGGAGGAAATGTTGGAGGTGACTGAGAAATGGACCAGAGTGTCATGGAGCGAACAGTCCCTTCAGAATGCTGAAAGCGGAAGAGAGGAGACGATGTGTTTGGTAGTGGAAGTGGTGAAAATGGCAGAGAATAATCTGTTTTGTCTGGAGGCTAGTGGTGTGCAAGGTGAGGACAAGGGTAACCCTATCATGGTTCTGGGAATGAGGGGAAAGGGAGAAAACAGAAGTGCATGAAATAGAACAGACACTGTTGTGGATCTTGCCAACTATGTTGGAGGGTGGAGTGGGGGGCGCGGGGGGAATCTCAGTTGAGGAAAATGGAAGACATATTGGAAGCTCTAGAATGGAAGATTATAGTGTCCAAAACAATGTTATGGAGATGAAGAAACTGGAAAACAGAGTTCTTGCAGGAAGAGGGGTGATTAGGAAGTGCAGTCCAGGTATCTGTAGGAGTCGGTGGCTTGTTATGAATTTTGGTTCATACTCTACACGCAGACAGAGAAATCAAGGGAAGGGAAGGGAAAGGTGGGAGATGGACGACCATGTGGAGGTGAGAGAAGGGTGCAAACTGGAAGCAAATTTCAATTAAATTTTCCAGTTCAGGGTGAGCACAGGAAATGCTACTAATGCAGTCATCAATATACCAGGAAAAGAGGTGAGGGAGGGGCCTGAGAGGGCTGGAATAAAGGAGGTGTCTCATATCACACAAAAGGGCAGGCATAGCCAGGACCCATAGTAGTGCCCAGTATTCAGAGGAAGTGAGGGAATTAAAGGAGAAGTTGTTCAATGTGAGAACAAGTTCAGCCAGCTGGAGGAATGTGGTGATGAGTGGAGACTGAAGAATTAAAATGACAGGCGACTGGAAGTTCAGGATCACGCTTGCAGACCAGATGGAGATAATCCGCAAAGTGGTCATCCTGCCTGCATTTGGTCTCCCCAGTTTAGAGGAGGCCATATATGAGCAGGCAACACAGTATACTAAATTGTAAAAGAATACAAGTAAATTGCTGTTTCATCTGGTAAGAGACACCTTGAGCTTCAAGTAGCCTGTCATTTTTATTCCCCAACTTTGATTTTTCTATTCTTGGTCTCCTGGAATATTCCAATGAAACTTAATGCAAGTTTGAGGAGCAGCAACTCATCTTTCAACTGGCCACTTTACAGTCTTCTGGATTTAACATTGAGTTCAACAATTTTAGACCATAACCTCTTTCCCCCAATTTGTTTTGTGCTTCTTTGCTTGTTTAATTTTTTCCTCTCTCTCTTTTCTCAATAATTTTCTTTACTTTGTGTTTAGACAGTACCTATTCAGCATCCTACCATTCAAACCTCCTCTCAACACATATTTTGTTTCTCTACTTTCCCTTTTACCATTCTATTTGGCCTTGCACCACAAAACCTTTTGTTATTTAACCTCTCCTGTCACAGGCTTTCCGTTTTGATCTTTTTCTCACCCTCTCCCCTTTCACTTGCTGTAAACCTATTATTACATTTCGAACTTTTCCCAGTTCTAATCAAAAGTCATTGACCTGAAACATTAACTCTCTTCCCCTCTCCACAGATGCTGCCTGACCTGCCAGAATTTTCTCGTTTTATTTCAGATTTCCAGTATCTGCAGCATTATGTTTTTGTATTAGTGCCTAATTCACTGCCAATGCTCTTCCAGGAATGAAGAAATTTTGCCCTTCTCTCCAGTGGGATTTTCATTTGTTTCTTTTGCCTTGTTCACCTTCATGTTTTCTATGTCCAGTCTCAGATTTGATCAGGTATCTACCAAAACTTGCTTTCACAGCCACATCTACTTGCTTAGCAAAACTCAGCAGGTCTGACAGCATCTGTGGAGAGAAAGACAGAGTTAACGTTTCGAGTCCGTATGACTCTTCTTCAGAACTAAAGAGAAGTAGAAATGTGGTGAAATCTATACTGTTTAAGGGGAGTGGGATAGGTGAAGCTGGATAGAAGGCCAATGATAGGTGGAGGTAAAGGAGAGATTGCAAAAGATGTCATAAACAAAAGGTCGAAGGGTTATTGATGCTGGTGCTAAAGGTGACATTAAGAGTAGAAAGCAGGATGAGCAAGTGTCAGATGGCTCTAGTGGGGGTGGAGTGGGGGGAGGGGATGGTGTGGAAGAAAAAAATCGAAATAGGCTAAAAGGTGGGGATAAAAAAATAAATTTTAAAAATAATAATATTAATAGCTAGGAAAAATATATATATATATATAATAATTATATATATATATATATATATATATATATATATATATATATATATATGTAATATTTAAAAATTCCTCTTCCTTAACCGAGGTTTCCAATCCACGGTGGTTGACAGGGCCCTCAACCATGTCCGGCCCATCTCCCGCACCTCTGCCCTCATACCTTCCTCTCCCTCCCAGAACCATGATAGGATCCCCCTTGTCCTCACTTTTCACCCCACCAGCCTCCGTATTCAAAGGATCATCCTCCGCCATTTTCGCCAACTCCAACATGATGCCACCAGCAAACACATCTTCCCTTCACCCCCCCCCCCCCCCCCACCCCAGTGGCATTCCGTAGGGACCATTCCCTCCGGGGCACCCTCGTCCACTCCTCCATCACCCCCTACACCTCAAACCCCTCCCACGGCACCTTCTCATGCAATCGCAGAAGGTGCAACACCTGCCCCTTTACTTCCCCTCTCCTCACCGTCCAAGGGCCCAAACACTCCTTTCAAGTTGCACTTCCCTCGATTTGGTCTACTGCATTCGCTACTCCCAATGCGTTCTCCTCTACATTGGAGATACCAAACGCAGACTGGGTGACCGCTTTGCGGAACACCTTCGGTCTGTCCGCAAGCATGACCCAGACCTTCCTGTCACTTGCCATTTCAACACACCAGCCTGCTCTCATGCCCACATGTCTGCCCTTAGCCTGCTGCAATGTTCCAGTGAAGCCCAACACAAACTGGAGGAACAGCGCCTCATCTTCCGATTAGGCACTTTACAGCCTTGCGGACTTAACATTGAGTTCAACAACTTCAGACCATGAGCTCTCTCTCCATCCCCACCCCTTTTTGATATATTTTCTTCCCGCCTATTCCTATTATTATTTTTAAAATTTATTTCCATTCATTGTTTTATCCCCACCTTTTAGCTTATTTCGATCTTTTCTCCCACACCGTCCCCTCCCCCCACCCGACCTCCACTAGGGCCATCTGTCACTTGCTCATCCTGCTTTCTACTCTTAATGTGACCACTGGCACCTCCTTTAGCCAGTATCACCATCATCAACACCCCTTTGACCTTTTGCTTATGACATCTTTTGCAATCTCTCCTTTGCCTCCACCTACCACTGGCCTTCTATCCAGCTTCACCTGTCCCATCCCCCCTTAAACAGTATATATTTCACCACATTTTTACTTCTCTTTAGTTCTGAAGAAGAGTCATACGGACTCGAAACGTTAATTCTGTCTTTCTCTCCACAGATGCCGTCAGACCTGCTGAGTTTTTCCAGCAACTTTTGTTTTTGTTTCAGATTTCCAGCATCTGCAATATTTTCCTTTTCTCTACTTGCTTAGCATCGTCACTGGCCCCAAAGTATTCCACATGGATTCCAACTGAAATTCCACTCACACTTACAAATATCCCCTGGATATTCAATGTTCCTTGATCACTGTTCTCGCTTCATGCTGAGATCCACACTCAATGCCATGTATCGTGTGCACAGACTTCAGCTCTCTTTCAGCAGCACCAACTCACTCCATCTCAAAGCTCTCCAGGTTTGCAGTTTGATTCATGCTATACCTCACCCAGCAGTTTAACAAAAATCTTTTTATCTCCCTAAGATATACTGACTTTGGAGGCAGTTCAAAAGAGATTCACTGGGCTGATTCCTGGGATGAAGGGGTTGACTTATCAAGAACGGCTAAACAGGTTAGGCCTTTATTCATTAGAGTTTAGAAGAATGAGGGGTGATCTTATTGAAACATACAAGATTCTGAGGGGGCTTGTCAGGGTAGATGTTGAGAAAATGTTTCTACTAGCGGGGGAATCTCGAACTAGGGGACATAGTTACAGAATAAGAGGGCATTCATTTGAAATTGAGATGTGAAGGAATTTCTTCTCTCAGAGGGTAGTGAATGTCTGGAATTCTCTACCCCAGAGAGTTGTGGAGGCCAGATCACTGAAAGTATTTAAAGAGGGGATAGACAGATTTTTGAAATAATGGGGAGTTGAGGGCTATGAGGAGCTGGCATGAAAGAGGAGTTGAGGCCTGGGGGAGATCAGCCACGATCTTATTGAATGGCGGGGCAGGCTTGAGGGGCCGAATGGCCTACTCCTGTACCTATTTCTTATGTTTTTATGTTCTTATGTTCCTCTCAGGCGTGAAGGATCGCACACTTCAATAATTCATGGCTACCAACACCCCTCCAGATCTTTCTTCCCCTTCACTTCCCTCTAACCTTCTTTGAATTTCATTCCTTGCATGTATTCACAATACTTACGACCTTCTCCTCTCTGTCCATGAACAATATGTCCTCAGCAAAGGGCTCAGCTTCACCCCCCACCTTGGCACGGTGCTGAGTTCTTCTTTGATTATGTTTGCCTTCACACCCACTTCTTTAATCTACCCCCAGGCCCACCCCCTTTTACCATCTCTAGTATTCTCCCCCTCCTAGACACCTCCCTCTGACCTCTTACCCTCTTTTCATTGAGAATTGCCAGCATAATACACTGTAATCTGCCTCACTTGCAGCACTCAGTTCTAACTCGTCATCAAATCTGCTGACAAAGGTGTTGCTGTTGTTGTCTGGTGTACTCAGTAGAGGACTGAGCAGAGGCCGAATGCCAACTCCTTGACACTTCCTCTGTAAGACCACATCCCTCTTTCTATCTATGTTGTTGGTACCAATGTGGACCTAACCATTGGCTATTCACCCTCTCTCCTCACAGTGTTCAGCAGCCACTCAGTGACATCCTTGACCCTGGCGATATAGCATCCTGGATTCACATCTGCAGAAACACCTGTCTGCTCCCCTTGCTCTCAATTCCCCTATCGCTATTGCTTTTGCAATCTTCTTTGTGGCCTTTGGTACATTACAAAGAACCAAGCCCTAATAAGTAGAAATAAAAGGAAAACAGCTTTTAGTTATATTTATTACGTGTTATACGAAGAATAAATATCTAGAACTGTCCAAACTAAATGATGCATATTAGAAAATAAACTTACAGCACTAGTTGGTGGCCCTTAAACCACTAGATGGTGCCACAGGACAGAACAGAAACTGAGTCACGAGGGGCAGGATCGTCCCAGATTTGCAGTAAGTGTGGTAGTGGGCAGGGAAAAGAATGTTTTACACGTCAGCCACAATGGCGGCTTTTCAAGCTGTATTGCCCAAACCTGCCTCATTAATCATGCATTCCCGAGAAAGCTGTGGCCTCCAATTTGCCCACGCTGTCAACTTGCCACTTCCTCTCACCAGGCGCCATATTTAAAGTGCAGCCACGCGCACACCTCTCAGTGCTTCCAGCCCAGGACTGCTGCACAGAAAGCGTAGCCCCAAAAGGCAAGAAAACTGCAGCCCCAATTCAGTGACACGTCCCTGTAACGCTTTTTGGATGCTATGGAGGCCCACCATAATGTCCTCTACCCCCGCTCTGGCCGCAGGAGGGGCAGCAACATCACCAATCTGGCTTGGGAGGCAGTGGTAGAAATGTTCAGCTTCAATGCCCTGCAAAAGAGGATAGCTACCCAGTGCTGAAAGAGGATGAATGATCTTCTCTGTTCTGTCAAGGTAAGTCACTCTTCTCATCACTCTCAACTCACACACACACAAACCGATTACACATCCACAGGGCCCTCACTCACTACCAGCTCAAGGGACATCGCATTTCACTCTCTCACACATACATTCACTGTCCTCATCCCGTCCATGGGACCACTCACCATCCACACATGCCAGGCATACTTATCAGCTGGCCCGGCCAGAGTCCTGCTTACACTCTATCCATCTGTCTTCACACAGTGCAAACTGGAAGACAACAAGAGGGAGAGGTTGCAGACCAGCGGAGGAATGCCTGAAATCAAGGTGCTCACGGACTGTGAAAACAGCCATCCAGCTGGCCGGCAAGGATCTAGACCATTCTTGTGCTGATGGTGAGGTCGTCGGTGCTCTACCAAGTGAGGATCTAGCAGTGCAACATCCATCAGACAACCATGCTGTGAGAGGTGCGTGCTGTTTCGCAAGCCACTGTCATGCACTAATTATCTCTCCTTGATTTTGCACATCTGGGAAACAGCCGACAAGAGTCCACAACTCAGGTCCTCAACTCAAGCCCCAAAGACACCTCAGAAGAGGAATCTGCTGAAACCCTCATTCAAGACCCATTACAGCATTCACCCATACCCTCCACCAACGCAGAGGCACACACCTCGCTGGGACCTAGTTCTAGAGTAGCCTCGGGGTCACAATCTGGTAAGCACATCACACTGTCTGATCCACAGTAGGCGGCAGAAAGGACTTCCCGGGTTTCCGGCACTTGGGGGACTGCTGTAGGCCAGAAATCTAATGAGTCCGAGTCAAATGACGAGCCCCTGGACGCAATCATACCTCAGTTGCTGGAGCTGCAAAAGCAAGATTGGGGACATCAGGAAGGGATGTCTGCTGCATTCCTCAGATTGCAAGGCACGATGGAGGAGTCCGTCTGCTTTCTGTCTGAGGTAATAGCACCGGCATGCCAACATGCCAAGGTCAACACTGGTAGGATGGCGGCCACCATGGGGGCTTTGGTCCAGGACATCGGTCCTGCACTGCTGCACGGGCTGAACTCCATCACTGATGCCATAGTTGGCCTCCAACAATGCCAATGTAAGAGGGAGTGGGGCAGCTCGATCTCACTCCAGCTTCCCCTTCTCCTCAAGGAGTCAGCCAGAGACCCTCGGGAGGATGATCAGCAGGCGCACACCTCAGAGTCATCCACCCAGGTGACTCCGGGAGTGTCCAGCCCATCCGAATCCCCTCTTCCTGTGACCCCAGCAAATCCAGTTCCATAGGCCAAGGAGGGTGCCATGGCCCAACAGCAGGACCCCAAAAGCAGGCCGGGGCCCCCCAGGTCTCAGCCCTCCAGAGGACGCCCATCAAGGTCATCACAGACAGCACATAGCAGTCAGCAGCCTGCCGCCATCTCCTGTCAGGAAGATTTAATAATTTTCATAACGTTATTTGGAATTTATTGTAAAGTAATAGTAGGGTCTGTACCAATGGATGTGTGTGTGTCTATGTGTGTGGGACTTAATTGAATTAGAGGCATCTGGTCTGAAGGCTTTGATGTAAGAAGAGAAGCTAGGTTTGAAATGCTAAATAGGGAAACAGGGATGAAGTTTTAGAATGTGAGGTGTGAAGGGAACATTTGCATTTTTAAATAAACCAGACCAGCTTGAATTCAAAAGAGGGGGTGAAATGTTTCACCTAGCCAGGAGAAGTTAAGGAACAGTGGGCAGAATTTTCTGGCGGACGTACAGGTGGCGGAGCCCGCACATCAGTGGTTAAAGTGTCGTGCGAGAGTCCCAGCGTCAGTGCGCAGCATCGTGATGTTTCAGTCGGCGGGCGTGCGTCCCACTGCTGTGCGCGCCCGCCATTAATTAAAGGCCTCATTAAGGCCCTTAACTTGCCAATTGTCAACGATTTTGAGGGGCCCGTGTGAACTTCAGCTCGGCGCACGGGCCCAACGGGCAGGCAAGTTGGAGATTTTTTAATAAAACTCATGGACTGGCAGGATATGTGGGCTCAGAGGGGTTGTTCATGTTTTCCATGAAGTTTTAATTGCAGGAAGTGTTTTAAAGTTGCCTGATTGTTAGCAGTTCACATTGATTTCCAAGAGCTTTTTGTGTACTTTGAAACCAGTTTGCAGACAGTAGTCTTTCCTGGGCCTGCAGCTTTCTGGAGGCCTCCATTTAGCCTGGGGGTATGGGTTCTGACCTCTCCACTGGAGGCAGCTCCTCTGAGGAGGAAGGGAGGGATAGAATAAGGAGGAGGCCAGAACTGGACAATCAGCCTCCAGGGGAGCCACCTTTGGGAGGCCAGGCACAGGCACAAGGGGCACAGGGCCAAGAGGTAGTCCAAGGTGCAAGGGTCCGCAGAAGACGCCACTCTCCTGCTGCCAGGGTATACAGGCGGCGAAGCAGCTACCTCAATATGACTGAGGCACAGTGCCGAAGGAGGATCCAACTCTCAAGGGAGACAGTCAACTATATCTGTAAGATGATTGGCCCTGAGATCTCCCCGAACTGTGTGGGTGGACACCCCATGCCAGTGGCTCTGAAGCTCACAGTTGCCCTCCACTTCTATGCCTCTGGCTCCTTCCAGGGCTCGGTGGGTGATCTTTGCAGCGTCTCCCAATCAGCTGTCCACACTCATGTCAAGCAGGTCACAGACGCTCTGTTCAGACGGGTATTGACCTTCATCCACTTCCGCTGTGACCAGGCAAGCCAGGCAGAGCGAGCCAGAGGCTTCGTGGCCATTGCTGGCTTCCTCCGCGTCCTGGGTGCAATAGACTGCACATGTGTGGCTATCAAGGCGCCAGCAGGTGAGCCCGGTGCCTTCGTCAACAGGAAGGGCTTCCACTCCATGAACGTGCAGATAGTGTGTGATCACAGGATGCTGATTCTACAAGGTACCCAGGCAGCTCCCACGACGCCTACGTCCTCAGACACTCCCAGGTGCCGGGGCTCTTCAGTGCTCCAGCCCAGCTTGATGGATGGCTGCTGGGTGACAAGGGCTATCCCCTCAGAAGGTAGCTCATGACGCCTCTCCGCCATCCAAGAACAGAAGCTGAGCAGCGGTACAATAGGAGCCTTGGCACCACAAGGGCTGTGGTGGAGAGAGCCATCGGTCTTCTCAAGATGCGCTTCCATTGCCTGGACCGCTCAGGGGGCGCACTCCAGTACCCCCCAGATCGCGTCTCTGTGATAGTGGTAGCATGCTGCGCTTTGTACAATCTTGCACTGGAAAGGGGGGATGCAGTTGACAATGAAGACCTTGACGCAGTGCATAAGGCTGCACATGATGAATCCAGCAGTGGCTCAGAGGATGAGGAAGCACAGGACAATGATGAGGGGCAGCACGCCGACCCACGACTACACCAAGGAGGCAGGGACACCTGGGACAATTTAATCCAATGAATCTTCAGCTAGCTCCACACACATGGATCAGCAGGAACAGCATTGCCTGGCGCTTCCACACGTGGCACTTAGGTGCTACATCTTCCACCTTATCAGCTGCAACTAAGGGCTTAGTACAGAAACATCAATGTCCACTCAAGCACTCATGAGTGTCTGTGAAAAAGACAAATGCAGCACAAAGGAAACACCCCCAGCCATGGTCAGAAAAGTGGACTTTATTATGTCCAAAATATAACAGAAACATCTCCATTGCAAACATAAGTATATTTTTCCCTATTCTAAGGCGAACACAAAATTACCAGTGACATACCCATTGAGTGCCTAACGTGCCTTATGCTTACGTTTGCGGGTGCTACGTCTGGGTGCCACCCCATCGGTCGGAGTGGCTTGTGAGACAGCCTGCTGACTCTGCTGTCCAGCTGGCCTTGATGACCTTGGCGGGCGCCCTCTGGCCCGTGGAGCCTGTGCTGGCCCTGCCTGGGAGTGGCCAGTTCCAGAACTGGCACCTCCCCAGTTGTCGCAGCCTCAACGGAAGCAACGTTGACTGGCAGAGGGGCGGAGGAGCTGCTGCCCTCATCCGGAGCGCCCTGAGAGGAGCTCGCAGCGACGACAGGCAGCTGCTGCGCCGACGTGAGGTCCTATTGAACCTCCCTGCTCACCGCAGATGCATGGGCACCGAGTGCCGACGCTTGGTTCCCACAACATCTCCCACATTGGGAATGACCACCCATGGCTGTGAGGGCTTGCAGGGCAGAGCATAACCCAATCAGAAGATTCTCCATCCGATCAAACCCCCTCTCCATGAGAGTCGGCAATCTCTCAGTGGAGGAAACCTGAAGCTGTGCCCTGAGGTTCATGCCTCCACGTGCACTCTGCCTGGACTCCTCCATCGCAGAGACCAACTGAAGCACACCCTCATGCAACCCTGCCAGATGCAAACGCGATTCCTGCCGCTTGTCCTGCAGCTGCTGCATTGGTGACAACTCCAGAGGCACGTCATCAGTGCCGGACTCAGCATGTGCCTGGTCTCCTGCAGCCCTCCGGCTGCTGGCACCATCGACACTCTCTGTCCCTACCATCTCCTCCAGTGATTGTGAAGTGCCCTCTCCACTGTGACACGGGACACTAGCCGACATTAAATTCCCCACCAAGGTGTTTGTGTCTGCGCTGGTGCCTGGCTGGCTGAAATGATGTGCCGCAAGTTGCAAGTCTTGGCCCTCAGGTGTGGAGGGGGGCTCCTGTGTCTTTGGGCGTGGCCATGTGGTGGTAATGCTGAAATTAACAACAAGGACAGTGCATCAGTTAGCGTACAGTCAGTTAAACCTTTCATCCCTATCCCCCCCAGCCTCATAAGTCGCTCACCCTTCAAGACCCTAAGGAGAAGAACATTGGTGGGGTGGAAAGAGTCAAGAGGAGGCCCAAACATTAGACGCCCATACAGACAGGCTGGTCAGATGGCCTCAGGAAAGCCACATGGCATGTTATGTGCCATTGGAGTGGGGAGAGTGCAGAGGTACCTGACCTGGATGCAAGCTGGCCTGGATAGTTGTGGTGCTGAGGAAACATCGCAAACACTTGCGACATTTGCCGTGGAGCACAGGAGATTGACAGGTCACATTATTGACCTTCATACTGTTATGACGGGCATAGAACGGGTGGGCAGAAGGCAACATTTCCCCTTCGCGCAGGGATGAGAAACGTGGTGGCATTTGTTTAAGTAGAGTGCCATGAGGTTCACAGCTGAGGTGCTGAGGACCTTTTGGACAGAGTAATGTGGGGCGCACTGCCTGATAGGGTGGTGGAGGTACCAACCCCACTAAGATGCAAAACGTCTTTGGCTGTGCAGCAGTGATGCTATGGCATGTTAGGCCATGTGGATAGTGGTCACAAATGGATAAGGTGACTTTGGAAGGTGGTGGAGACGCGATTCCTCAAGGGGACGAGGTACCTTTGTTTATGACCCACACGTCAGAGTGTCTCAGTCTGTGAATGAGCAGTGTTTCAGCATTAACGATTGCAGCAGCCATCAGTGGTTTGGATGGAGGGCAGACAGAGTGGATGGGACTGTGGACCTCAAATACCTGGCCGCTGGACCCCAGCCTCGCTGCCACCTGCTGCCCTGACCGCCTGCCTCCTCCCCAGCTCCATGGCCTGCTCCTCAAAGGCCGTGAGGCACTGGAGCAGGGCGTGCCCACCTCCAGTCCTCTGGCGCTCCCGCTGATTGTGTTCAGCTTTTGCCTGCAGAACAGAGAAGAGGATTTATTGGGGCTGATCGCTCATGTACTCTGCACGCGCACGCCGCACCCCAACCACAGCGGCCCATCTGAGGCCTCCAGCAGCTCCTGTCCACACTACTGGTGATCAGTCACCAGAAGATAGTACGGCTGGTCCCAACCCCTCCCCCAACGACCACCTTGGACACATTCGGCGTCCATCACTTTGAATAACACACGGGTCTTAGCGCCCATGGCAAGGAGGCGCAACTAAGTGCGGCGCCGAGGCCAGCAGATGGCTCTTGGCCACGACACCTTGAGGCTCCCCTTCCACCATCTCATCACCATCAATATGACATGTGTTGGAGTTCTGAGTATGTGTCTAGCTGCCTCCCCTGCAGGTTGCCCCCAGACTACTCAAATGCGAGAAACACCAACATATGCTGCAGGGAGAACCCATCTTCTCCTCAACCACTAAGGCTGATGTAAGCATGGTCAGTACCCATTTGCCCACCCAGCGTGCGCCAAATGCCCAATGCAGTAACAACAGCAAGACGTTGGTGGGGCTCAAAGGCTAAGGCTACTTTCTGGGTCAAATGGCCAAGGTCGACATGGTACTCACCCTTCCAGAGCGCAGCAAATCATTGAATCTCTTGTGGCACTGCATGCCTGTGCGCCACACATCATCATGGGCGCTTACTGCATGACCAACCTCCTCCCACGCCTGCCTGGTGACATGGGGGGCCCTCCTCCTCCCATCATCCGGATACAATATATCCCGACAGCTGGACACCTCTTGGAGGAGGACAGCAAGGCATGCACCGGGGAAGCGAGGGGCACATTGGCCCCCCCGCTGGCCTCTCCTGCAGCCTACCTCCCTCCTCCTGCTCATGCTCCTGTCCTGTGACAGCTGCCTCTCTCTCTCCCCGAGTGACGGTGGTGCACTGCCTCAACGAGGCTGCCTGGCCACTCCTTATACAGACTGCCAGTTCCCCATTGGTACCGGCGGTCTGAGCACGCCCGCCTCTACAACTATTTTCCCGTTCTCTGCGGGAGTTGCTAACCCACTGCGCGGGCCTTAATTGGCCCACCTGTGCAAAATAGCGGCGCGGCCTGTTTCGGCGGCAGCAACCAGCTGCCCACCCACCGCCAAGTCGGTCGGGCCTGCCCGCCTGGCAATGGCAAAATTCTGCCCAGTGTGTTTATTTTTCCCGAAGATTACTGGTAAAATTGGTACTATGATAGATTTTTATTATTAGAGAGGTAAAGTCCAAAGACATAGTGAAACAATGGGAATTTGCATTCAAAGGGGAAAAAATATGTATAAAGGAGAGAAAGGCAAAATACTACAGATGCTGGAAATCTGAAACAAAAACAAAAAATGCTGGAAAAACTCAGCAGGTCTGACAGTACCTGTGGAGAGAATGACAGAGTTAACATTTCAAGTCCACATGACTCTTCTTCAGAACTAAAGAGAAGTAAAAATGTGGTGAAATACTGTTTAAGGGGGTGGGACAGGTGAAGCTGGATAGAAGACCAGCGATAGGTGGAGGCAAAGGAGAGATATGTCACAAACAAAAGGTCGAAGGGGTGTTGATGGTGGTGATACTGTCTAAAGGAGGTGCTAATGGTGACATTAAGAGTAGAAAGCAGGATGAGCAAGTGACAGATGGCCCTAGTGGGGGTGGGGTGCGGGGAGGGGATGGTGTGGGGAAAAAAATCAAAATAGGCTAAAAGGTGGTGATAAAACAATGAATAAAAATTGAAATAATTTTTTTTTAAATAATAATAAAAATAGGTGGAAAAATATATATACATAAAAATTTAAAAATAAATATTTGATAAAAGGTGATCAAAAAGGGGTGAGGATGGAGGAGCGAGTTCATGGTCTGAAATTATTGAACTCAATGTTAAGTCCGGAAGGCTGCAAAGTGCCTAATCGGAAGATGAGGTGCTGTTCCTCCAGTTTGCGTTGAGTTTCACTGGAATATTGCAGCAAGCCAAGAGCAGACATGTGGGCATGAGAGTGTATTGAAATGGTAAGCAAAAGGAAGGTCTGGGTCATGCTTGCAGACAGACCGAAGGTGTTCTGCAAAGCGGTCACCCAGTCTGCGTTTGGTCTCTCCAATGTAGAGGAGACTGCATTGGGAGCAGCAAATGCAGTAGACCAAATCGAGGGAAGTGCAACTTGAAAGGAGTGTTTGGGCCCTTGGACGGTGAAGAGGGGGGAAGTAAAGGGGCAGGTGTTGCACCTTCTGCGATGCATGGGAAGGTGCTGTGGGAGGAGGTTGAGGTGTTGGGGGTGATGGAGAAGTGGACGAGGGTGTCCCGGAGGGAACAGTCCCTACAAATGCCGACGGGGGGTGGGGTGAAGGGAAGATATGTTTGGTGGTGGCATCATGCTGGAGTTGGCAGAAATGGTGGAGGATGATCCTCTGAATGCGGAGGCTGGTGGGGTGATAAGTGAGGATAAGGGGGACCCTATGATGGTCCTGGGAGGGAGAGGAAAGTGTAAGGGCAGAGGCGCGGGAGATGGGTCGGACATGGTTGAGGGCCCTGTTAACCATCGTGGGTGGGAAATCTCGGTTAAGGAAGAAGGAAGACATGTAAGTAGCATTGTTTTGGAAAGTGGCATCATCAGAACAGATGTAATGGAGGCGAGGAACTGAGAGAATGGGATGGAGTCCTTACAGGAAGCGGGGTGTGAGGAGCTGTAGTCGAGGTAGCTGTGGGAGTCGGTAGGCTTGTAATGAATATTGGTGGACAGTCTATCACCGGAAATTGAGACAGAGAGGTCAAGGAAGGGAAGGGGATTGTCAGTGATGGACTATGTGAAAGTGGAGGAGTGGAAATTGGAACCAAAATTAATAAATTTTTCCGGGTCCAGATGAAAGCATGAAGTAGCACCGAAACAGTCATCAATGTACCAGAGAAAGAGTTGTGGGAGGGGGCCGGAGTAGGACTGGAACAAGGAATGTTCCACATACCCCATAAAGAGACAGGCATAACTCGGGCCCATGTGGGTACCCATAGCCACACCTTTTATTTGGAGGATGTGAGATGAGTTTAAGGAGAAATTGTTCAGTGAGAGAACAAGTTCAGCCAGACGGAGGAGATTGGTGGCGGATGGGGATTGTTCGGGCCTCTGTTTAAGGAAGAAACGGAGGGACCTCAGACCATCCCGGTGGGGGATGGAGGTGTGGAGGGATTGGACGTCCATGGTGAAGAGGAGGCGGTTGTGGCCAGGGAACTGGAAATTGTGTATAAAGGAGAGAAGGCTGTGTGCAATGGAAAGCATTCTAAGATCAAGCAAGTGTGAAAAAGCCTCCATCTCTGTGCCCAAACTGCTGTCTGCAAGAACGGAAGTTAAGGAAACTCACTTTGAATTCAACTGTTCAGGGTATCATATTACTTTTCCTGAGTATGTTTAAATCTATGTGTTTTACTGTTGCCTTAACCGAGGTGTAACTGGGAGTTAGATTAATTAGGGGCTTTAGAAGTTATTATAGCAGTAATTTGTAGACCTATGCATATGCTTAAAATTATTTCTTTTATTAATAAATGTTTAACTTAGTTTTGTAAAAACCCTCTAAGATCCGGTGGACTTATTACTACTGAATTCAAGGCATGCATCTCGAAATAAATATGCAAATTGCAAAACAGTTGTGGCAGTTGTTTCGAGTTTCCCTTTGTGATTTGAGCAGTTCAGCATTTACAATCTGTTGTTCCACAACACTCTGCTGTGGATATCAGGGGAGCACCAAGATGTCGTGGCAGGTTAGGAAGGTTAAGAAGATGGAATTGCACAGCTTGGGCACGGGCGTTAATAACGTGTACATAATGTTCACTTTGTTAATAAACTCCCAAGAAAGTCTCCATGCCTATGGCTCCTTTTACTGATAGGCAGTGTTTGTGTCACTCAGATGTGAAACATTGGCCCCTGCACAAGATAAAGGCAGGTGTCTCAGTCCAGGGCCTCTTCCCTGTGTTTTGTGCAACTTCCCCAGAACACTGATGGTGTGTGTTCACTATTACTGGACACATCAGTCATGCCTGCACCTTGATGGGACTTATCATTGCTGCCAGAATGTCCTGTACCATCATTCTCTGTGTACTCCCAGTACCTTAGAGGTGCGACAACCCCTCACCCCCACCCCACCGCCACCCCCCAATCTCATCAGCATCTGTGTCCGGTGACAGTGTGGTCTTGAAGGCTTCAGCTCTTGAAGGATGCCATAAGATCAGGAGAAGTTAAAGTTTCCCACTGCATCTCCATTATATGACCTGTTCACAGAGCGCAAGCGATCTGCCATCAGTCAGAGTCAGACGTTCACATAAGCTGAGGATCTATGGAGTGTCCCCACTGCATCGTCATCATCCTCCTGGAATGTAGGGGCTATGGGCATCCGCTGAGTCTCCATGACAGGAGCCTTATGTGCACTGGTATGTGCGCAGCCGTCAGCCAGACAGGAGTCAAACATTCACAGATGCAATGTGAGGCTCTATTGTGTCTCCTCACTGCAGGTTGTCATCATCTTCCATGTATCTAGCAGCTATGAGGGCTTCCTGAGTGCACCTGCCTCATTTGGCCAGTACGAAGGCCTCATCAACATAATCCTCACCTTTGCGGACCTCCTCACCCTCATCCTCATCGAAACCCTCCTCATCGGAGGAAACGTGCAGCTCCTTTATATCCTCCTCAGCCAGCTCCTCTTCCCATTGCAGCGCCAGGTTGTGAAGGGTGCAGCAGGTGATGACGATGCCTGACACCCTCTGCAGACTGTATTGCAGGGCTTCACCAGGCCGGTCCAGGCACTGGAACCTCATTTTCAACATTCCGATGGTTTGCTCCACCAAGGAGTGAGTGCAGCATAAGCCTCATTATACCTTCTCTCTGCTGCAGCCTGAGGCCACAGGGCAGACCTTGCACCCCCACCACCCCCCCCCTCCCCCAACAAGTTGCCTCAACCACATTGCAGCCCTTGCCCTGGCTAGCCAGCGGGAAAATGCGACTTGTATGTTCCCTCACCTGAATGTGCAGTGCCTCAACCTTAAGGTCCAACAGATGACCCTCACGAGTGCTGTGCTACGTTGCTCTGCACATTGCTGTGCACTCACCTCCGAGTTTCCCTCAAAGTGCAGTTCACCCATTGCACACCTTATAAATGCTGTTGTGAAACATGTCGGCATGATTGCACGCCGAAGTGCCCAGATGATCCAGCGTGGGGGGATGATTCCAGCAAGCAGGGCTTATAATGATTTGCAGATGTATTGAAATGAAGTTCCCAACATCAAGCAGCGAGAAACGCGGCCCACCACTGATGGGCAGACCAGATGATTGCAAACAGGTTTTACAATGTCGTGAAACCAATTTTTGGCCTTCCCACCACATTGTCCACTCATGCCTGCCATGACACCTGACACCAATGGACACAAAAATTTCCGCCCAAAAACAGGTGGCTGGCAGTTGAAAAATGGGTGTGTGGGCGCGTGTAGGGGTGGGGCCAAGGTCACGTTGGCCACCCCATTGATGCCTAAGGCTGGTTTGATGTAATTCTCAGTGGATCTGTAACTTAGTGAATGGTAAGCCTGTCTGATTCCAGAACCGATTAAAGATATAAGTTGGGGGTTAAAGGTAGTTACTCAGACTGGCAAAAAGCGAGAGATGCTGTTGCACAAGGATCTGCGCTTGGACCACTGGTGTTCAACATATCCATAAATGATTTGGACTCAGGATTGGAAGCACAATTACAACACTTGCAGTTGACACCAAATTGGGGTGTGTAGTTAATAAAGGTAGGATTGTGACAAAACACAGGAAAATATTAATAAACTTTGAGAATGGATGTGTAATTGATAAAGGAACTTTAATATAGCTAAGTGTGAAGTGAATATTTGAGAAGGAAGAGTAAGGAGGCAACAAACTGCTTGGAAATCAATAAGTGAATTCTAGCCTCCTAAAACAGGTAGGTCTGGGTCCCTTAGGATGTTAGGAAAATCTCAAACTCAAACTCAATTTACCTCAAACTCACCCACTTCTGATTTTAACAGAGCTGAAATTAGGGCAGGCAACCAACCTGCTCCAAATATAATGAGGCCTCAGATTCAATCTCCATTGTAAGTTTAAGCCTGGCCTGTCTTTCCACTTACCTACTGGATCCAGCTTATAGGGTTCTACAACCTCTGCCCTCCACATTAGCACCCTGTCTTTCCGATCCTCCATCCCTCCTTTGCGGGCCCTGACTACAGCCTCTGATCTTCTGCTCCCCAACCGCCTCCCTCTCCAAAGCACCAGAGTTTCTCCTCACTACCCCAAGACAACCAATCTCCTCCCCACGGGCCCCCAAGATGTCTGACCTCCTCCTGCCCACCCCAAAAGATTTCCAATCTCCTCATTCCCCACCCTGAAACCTCTATCTCCTCCCCACCCTGAGGCCTCTAATCTCCTCCCCACCCTGAGGCCTCTAATCTCTTCCCCACCCTGAGGCCTCTAATCTCCTCCCCACCCTGAGGCCTCTGATCTCCTGCCCACACTGAGGCCTCTGATCTCCTGCCCACACTGAGGCCTCTAATCTCCTCCCCACCCTGAGGCCTCTAATCTCCTGCCCACACTGAGGCCTCTGATCTCCTCCCCACCCTGATGCCTCTAATCTCCTCCCCACTCCGAGGCCTCTGATCTCCTCCCCACCCCGAGGCCTCTAATCTTCTCCCCACCCCGAGGTCTCTAATCTCCTCCCTACCCTGAGGCCTCTAATCTCCTCCCTACCTTGAGGCCTCTGATCTCCTCCCTACCCTGAGGCCTCTTATCTCCTCCCTACCTTGAGGCCTCTAATCTCCTCCCTACCCTGAGGCCTCTAATCTCCTCCCTACCCTGAGGCCTCTAATCTCCTTCCTACCCTGAGGCCTCTAATCTCCTCCCTACCCTGAGGCCTCTAATCTCCTCCCCACCCGGAGGCCTCTAATCGCCTCCCCACCCTGAGACTTCTGATCTCCTCCCCACACTGAGGCCCCTGATCTCCTCTCCATCCTGAGGCCTCTGTTGTCCTCCCCACAGCCAACCCCAAGGTCTCCAGCCTCTGCTCCCCAAGCCTTCCCATCTCGTCTGCTCCCAAGGCCTTACATCTCCCCATTCCCCTCAGTCCCAACACCACCAATCACCATCCAACAACAGCCTCCAATCACTATTTTGAATTTAACCAATGTCTGTCTTTCCATTTAACTACTCGATTACCTGGTTCCACCGCAAATCCATTTTTCCGGTTATTCCCAGCAATTTTACCCAGCTGCTGCCTCTGCTCTTCGCCACCCCCCCATCAGTCCACCTCGCCAAGGCCTCCGATTTCCCTGCCATTCTTGGCACTGAGGCCTCAGATCTCCCCCACCATCCCTCACACCAAGGCCTTTGGTCTCCCCACCACCTCCCACACTGAGGCCTCCGATCTCCCCCACCATCCCTCACACCGAGGTCTCCAATCTGCCCTACAACAAGGCCTCTGATCTCCCCGTCATCCCCCACACCAAGGCCTTGGACCTCCCCACTGTAGTAAAACGACCTGAGACATAAAGGTTAAAGTACCGCCCACACAGTGATATAAGAGAACACATGACCTGCACCTAGGAGTCAGTGTAGTGTTGGGCAGTGCCGTGTGTAGAAGCAAACATGAAGACTGCTCCTAGCTTGGTCCTTTAGTATACCTAAATGTATGGTTTCTAGTAGCTAATAAATATTTACTGTTGAACTACCTAAGACTACAAATACCTGAATAAGACCTACCAAACTATGCCCAACACCTTACAATACTCACCATCCCCCACACCGAGGTCTCCGATCTCCCCCATCATCCCCCAGCCTCTGATTTCCATTTCATCCCTCAAGATCTTCAATCACCCTTGACATTGACCTCTGATTTTCTTCCCTCCTCGCCCTCATTTCTCCACTCCCTGGCTGTAGTCTGGTGCTGAACCTTATCCACCTGACAGCTGGCCAGCTCTTTCATCTAGCTGACTGCAGCCAGGAAATGGAAGCAAAAATGTTAATCAAGTTCCGCCATTAAATTTGGCCAGACATGAAGGAAACCCATTCTTCCTGGCTCATCAATCTCAACAAAGTGACCACCTGCTCCTCTCCCCCTCAACCACCAAGTTAATATCAAGGACTAAGGGCAGGATTTCTGCTGACTCTGAAGCCCTTAAAAATGGCAGCTGGGACCCGGTTCCAAGGTTCTTGACCCCATTCCTGGGGTTGTGGGTTTCCGGAGTGCCTTTAGGGGTGCAGGGTGGTACGGGTTGTGAGCCCGCACCCTGCACTCCCGATGGCTCCATTGCGGGAATAGGCATGTCCTAGTCCTCTGCAATTTTCATGGAGTCGGGCCACAGAGTTGTTGTTCACAACACCTTGGTGGTGTCGCCACCTCGGTGGCCCATAGCCTACATAAGGTGACCTTTTAATAGGTAACTTCAAAAAGTCCTCTTCATGGCCCCATGCCAAGGAATGTCACTTCCATGCCTCTTCATCCACTATACACTGTATAGAACTAACGAACCCTATGGTGACAGTAGGACATGTTAAAAATTGATAACTTTTTACTTTCTTAAAATAGTCCCTTTTTATTAAGGGCCAATAAAAGCGTCTATCAGCCAGATCATTTTAAGTATCAATACATGAAACTGCAAGCACTTAAAACTTCTTTATCTTGTGTAAATAAACGTTGTGAAATTGCCAGCATAGATCAGAGAGCCAGAACTGTCCATCAACCATGTTTTCTCTGGGGCTCAGGTGTTTTAGTACTCTAATAGATATCTGGCCTCATAGCCAAGAATACATAATGAAGCTTGACCAAGAACCCAGGCATCCATTAGCGTGTTGAAATACTTTGGCATGGGGGGATGTGAGGGGCCATAGGGTTGTTTGGGTCGGCATAGCTTGGGATTGGGGGCATGAGGGGCTACAGTGGTTGTTTGGGGTGCATAGCTTGCCATGGATAGAGCATGGGAGGGACGGGTGGCCATAGGGTGTGGGTGGAAGGTACGAGGTGGCATGGATGAGGAATGGGGTTGTGTGGGGTTGAAAGCTGTGAGGTGTGAGGGCTGGGGGAGCCTGTGTTTTACTTTTAACTAGGATAAAGTCCCACAGCACTGATGCAGCCTTTAAAACAGCCCACCTCCTCATCCAACAAACTTTTCCCAGGTCCGCCAGTCCAACGCTGTCTGCACCTGCCATCCACCAACCCCCCTTCCCACACTCGCCCCCTCCCCCTCGCCCCACAATGAAAATTCTATTCTGGCAGTCACTTTCTCCAAAGGTGGACAGGTCAAGCCGGGAATTTCTCCCACTCCCATTGCCCGCCTTGAGGATGAAAATCCAGCCCTACGTGTTTAAATGGAGTAGAGGAACAGATGTATCTGGGTGTACAGATACACAAATCCCTAAAAGTAGCAATGCAGATTGACAGCCTTGGCCCAGTTGACAGAACTCTCCCATAAGGTTCTGGATTCAAGTCCTACCCCAGGGCTTAAGTACAAAATCAAGGTTGACCCTCCAGTGCAGTTCTGAGGGAGTGCTGTAATACTTGAGGTGCCTTCATTCAGATGGGACATTAAACCACAGCCCTGTGTGACCTCTCAGGTGGACATAAAAGATCTCATAGCATTACTTCAAAAAAGAGCAGGGGAGTTTTGGCCTGGCCAATACTTGTTCTTCAATCAGAAAAACAGATTATCTGGTCATTACTGTATTTCTTTTGTAGGAGCTTACTGTGCGCAAATTGGCTACCCACATTTCTTACATTACAACAATGACTACATTTCAAAAGTACTTCATTGGCTATAAAGTGCTTGGCAAATTCTTGTGGTCATGGAAGGTGCTGTATAAATGTAAAGTCTTTCTTCTTTTTATAAGGCCAGAAAAGAAAAGCAAACACTGGAGTTCATTTCTAAGGAGATAGAGTCAAAAAGCTGAGACATTGGGGTGAATTTTATGGAGGGGGCATATTCCCCCACCCCATGCACCCCCCCAACACCCCCCCCCCATGCACCCCCCCCAACCCCCCCCACCCCTCTCCCAACCCCCCCCCCCCCCCCCCCCCCAACCACCCCCCCCAATAGAAAAATCAATCGGCAGTTCATCGACTTAAAAAAGGGCTGTCCCACAGCAATAATACACTGGGGATGGCCATAATAAGCTGAGTGGAAATCACCCCCCCTGGGAACTGCCAACCAACCATGCCAGATTGTCCGGGAGCTGAGTAGTTCCATCAGCGCCAGAACACTGGTGGTGGCCACAAGTAGCCCTGAGTGGAAGATCGATGTGCCTGACTTACAGGTAAGCCTGGGGTTTTTGGTCAGGAAAGGATTGGGGACCATAGGGTTGGGTGGAACAGGGTTGCGCAAGTCGGGTTTTGGAGATTGGAAACACTAAGTGGGGTACAATCTTGTGGGGGGTTGCCCCGATGGCCACAGGTAATCCCACCAAAGGAGGTAACCACCCCCTTTCTTCCCGTCTTTTAGCCCGAGTTGCAAAAGCAGCAGGTTGGCCTCCTTCATTCCGCCTTTCCAAGCCACACATATTATTGTGGCAGAGGCGGAAGCAGATCCTCAAGTGTCCTTTAATTGGCAACTAAAGGACCTCAATAGGCCTAATGTCGGGTGAGCTTGATGACGCCTTACCTGTTCACCATAATAAGGGGGATAGCTTGGGGGTAGAGGGTGGGCTGGCTGCCCGTTTTATTTCACATTTTATTAATACACCAGTGGGGTGCTGTAAATTTCTTCCATTATGTCCATTTGAACTTCTGTTAGACCACACTTTGGAGTACTGCTAGAACAGTTCTGGCCTTTCTATTATCAGAAAGAATATTGAGGTACTGGCGAGGGGGAGAAAAGATTTTCTAGAATGATATCAAGAAAGGCTCTTCAGAACCACAATCACAGTACGTCATACTTACTGGATTGTAACTTTGCCCCCAAAATTTACTGCACATTCTGGCATGGTTGCTTGGCAATAATAGTCCATTTATGGATTTTCCAGAGGCATTTCATTAGGTTTCACAACAGTATTATTAGCAAAAATGAAAGCACAAGGCATTGGAGGTAACTTTGTAGCATGGGTTAGTAACTGATTGGGAGATAGGAGAGACAGAAAGCAGGGAGAAAGGAAACATTCTCTGATTGGCACATTGTGACAAGTGGTGTGCCTCAGGAATCTGTACTAAGTCCTCAGCTTTTTGCCTTATGTGTTAATAACCTACCTCTTAACAGTTGCATGAAAAAAAATCACACTGTTCTGCCCATTTACAGATCCCTCTAAATGCTTTTGCAATTGATACCTATTACACTGAACTCCGATCTCCCTCCATCTTAAAGTATCTGATGCAAACACAACCCATATGTATCAACTTTCAGAACCAAAGCCACATACATAAATTAGATACAGTTGGGATACAATTCATGAAACTTGAAGCACTCTGGTCAATATTCCCCTATGCCCCTGCCACAATGAAATCACTACTCTAACAAGCATGCATGTCTTTCTTTACTTCAGCCAATCTATTATGCATTAATGTTTAACCCAGAATTCTCATTATTTAAACCTTAAGCAGAATTCTTTTAAGGGGGCAATTTTTCTCAAAGGATTTCTGGAAGTCCAGATGCAACAAATCATAAAATTTACCATTGTTATGAAACCATGCTTTATAAATAAATGACTTTATGAATTTAAAGGCTGTAAACTATTAATTGATTCTTTTTTAAAAGACTAAAGCCACTTTCCAATGACTTGAAATCATTGTCAAAGGTGGCTGCACTTTTGCATCACTATACCTTCTACATTCCAAAGCCATTGGAATGGAGACATCCTCACCAGGAACGATCACATTGAAGAAATATGAATTGGGGCCATCTCCTATCCCATTAGTAAAGCATCCTGACAATCACCTGGAGGCTCAACTGGATGGAAACAGACCATTAAACATAATCACTAGGAGAAGGGGGCTTTGGCTATGAAAGGAATGTGCCCAGATGTAATCTAATCATGTAAGCCAGGCAACTGGAATCCACTACCCATAAACATATTTGGGTCAATGGGCATTGGAGAGGGTCAATGGGCATTGGAGAGGGTCATGTGACAAGCCAGCCAATCCTTTGGGCAGGATTTTACCATCGACAAGCAGGGGGCGGGGCCTGCTCGCCGATACGTAAAATGACGTGCGGTGACGTTGGCAGAACTCCCGACCTCACCGCGCCCCATTTAAATTTTCAGGTAGGTGGGGGCGCAGCAAAATCAGTTGCGCGCCTGCCAACCTGTCAATGGCCATTTGAGGCCATTGACAGAGTCAATTAAGCAATTAAAGGACCTGCCCATCCAACCTTAAGGTTGGCAGGCCAGAAGCCCCGGTGGGAATTAGAAAAAGCATGAAACCTCATCCACGGGCGGGATGAGGTTTCATGTAGGTTTTTAAAAATTTTAATAAAGTTTTTGTAAAAATTATGGACATGTCCCAACTCATGTGACAGTGTCACATGAGGGGACATGTTAGGGAAATTTTATTATTCTATTTTTAGGTTTTTTATATTTAGAGACAATCTCCCTGAGGCAGCACTCATCCTCAGGGAGATGAGTGCGCTCTTTCATGTGCATCTGCAAAAGAGCGCACTCTCGATTTTGGGATTCCCCTGCCTACACAGGAAGCACATAGCTTAATTGGCCCACCCACATAAAATGGCACCACACCACCAATCGGGGGCGCCGATCAGAAGCACGCCTGTACACACCCACCCTTCAACCTGGCACCCAACGGGGGGAAAATCCTGCCCTTTGTGTTTAAGAACCTGTCTTCACTGCACACCTGCACAAGCAAATGAGATGCTGAAGAAGCAAGATCCCTCTGTGGGACTCTCTCTCTCCATCCAGCTGGCAAGTTTTGAACCCTGTCTGATCTGTGTAACTCCATGTGCCACAGACAGAGATTTTATAAAGAACTCAACCCCGCAGCTGCTATTTCCAAGAGAACAGATAAATTGTCCGTTGACATCTTTAAACCGCCTCAACATCAACCTAGAAGGGCCACGGAGTTCAGCCTGAAGCCAGCCAAGACACCAAATTCCAAGAGCTGTATAATCTTTAACTTTACTGTACTTTAAATTGCTTAATCTAACCTTCCACTCTGTAATCTATTTGTGTGTGTGTGTGTGTGTGCGTGTGTGTGTGAACATCAAGGGCAGAACTTTACAGCCCCGTTTCGATGGGGACGGGGCTGTAAAATGCGGTGGGCCATTATAAATCCCACTGATGATGAACATAAATCCCGCTGTCGTAAAATTCTGCCCCAAGTGTGTGTGTGTGTGTGTGTGTGTGTGTGTGTGCATTAAAATTGGAGTAGTTTTATTATTTTATTTAGACCAGGTTAATTACAATAAATATTATTCTCTTTTCTTTATAAAAACTCAAGGAAACATGTCTATGTGTCTTTTGCAATCACAGCATGTAAACAGTTAAACACTCACTGAATTGGCAAGCAAAAGAAAGGAGCCATTTGATCCCTCCTTGCCTGATTGTAACACCATGGTTAATTTGGGAGGTCCATGTACTGGTCAGGCTGAGCTTGGCCTCCTAAATACATTACCAAACAAGGTGAGATTTAACAGAAATATTCAGATTTCCCTTGCCTGTCCTATTCAGGTCCTGCAATCTGAGGAATATCCCAGGCAGAAGACCTGTTGCCAGTTTATTCATGCACCCCCTCAAAGGGGCACTCTCCACCCACCCACACACAGGGGAAACAGAGGGTGCAGGTGTTGAAATGACCCCCTGCAGCTACATTTTAACAGTTGTCCCTGTGGACCTTCTATAGGCCCAGGACCAGATCCACCTCTCCAAGAATACCGCTGAAATCCCGAAACAATGTAAATGGAGTGGAAACCCAAATTAATGCATCTTTGTTCACGTTTACATTTTGTAGCAGCTCAGAACTGAACTTTCCCAAGCACTATAAAGCAGGATATCAGGGTCATATGAACATATGAACATACCAATGAGGAGCAGGAATAGACCACTTGGCCCTTTGAGCCTGCTCCGCCATTCAATAAGATCATGGCTGATCTGAATGTAACCTCAACCTCATTCCTGTCTACCCCTGATAACATTCACCACTTTGTTAATCAAGGATCTATCTAGTTCTGTCTTAAAAATATTCAAAGACTCTACTTCCACTGCCTTTTGAGGAAGGGAGTTCCAAAGACTCTCAACCCCCTCAGAGAGAAAATTCCTCCTCATCTCCATCTTAAGTGAGCATCATCTTATTTTTAACCAGTAACCACTAGTTCTAGATTCTTCCACAAGAGGAAACATCCTCTTCACAGCCACCCTGTCAAACTCTTTCGAGTTATCAACAGTCACAGATTGCAACTCTTTCGAGTACAATCACAGTTCTTGGTTTTCCGGGAGTGGGACATGAACCCACAACCCTCTGATTCAAAGGCGAGGGTGCTATGAACTGAGCCACAGCTGACCCTGTCAAGACCTCTCATGATCTTAAAGGTTTCAATTAAGTCAGTTCTTACTCTTCTAAATTCCAGTGGATATAAGCCTAACCTGTCCAGCTTTCCTCACAAGACAACCCACCCATTCCTGGTATTAGTCTAGTAAACCTTCTCTGAACTGCTTACACCTTTCCTTAAATAAGGAGACCGGTACTGTACATAATACTCCAGATGTGGTCTCGCCAATGCCCTGTACAACTGAAACACAACCTCCCTACTTTTGTAATCAATTCCCCTCACAATAAATGATAACATTCTACTAACGTTCCTAATAACCTCCTGTACCTGCATACTAACTTTTTGTGATTCATGCACTAGGACACCCAGATCCCTCTGAATTTCAGAGCTCCTCAATCTCTCGCCATTTAGCTAATAAGTTTATTTTATATTCTTCCTGCCAAAATGAACAATTTCATATTTGCCCACATTATACTCCATTTGCCAGATATCTTCCCACTCATAACCTGCCTATGTGACTTTGTAGCCTCCTTACATCCTCTTCACAATTTACTTTACCACCTATCTTTACTGCCTATCTTTGTGTCATCAGCAAATTTGGCAACCATTCCTTTGGTCCCTTCATCCAAATCATTTATATAAATTGTAAAAGGTTGAGGCCCCAGCACCGATCCCTGTCGCACACCACTCATCACATCCTGCCAACAAGAAAAAGACCCATTCATGCCAACTCTCTGCTTCCTGTTAGCTAGTCAATCTTCTATCCATGCCAATATGTTACCCCCTACCCCATGGGCTTTTATTTTCTGTAATAAGCTTTGATGTGGCACTTTATCAACTGCCTTCTGGAAATCTAAGTACAGTACATCTACCGGTTCCCCTTTATTCACAGCACATGTGACTTATTCAAAGAACTCCAATAAATTGGTTAAATGTGACTTCCCTTTTACAAAACCATGTTGACTCTGCCTGTTTGCCCTAAGTGCCCTGCTATAACATCTATAATAATAGCTTCTAATATTTTCCCTATGACAGATGTTAGGCTAACATCTGTTAGTTTCCAGCTTTCCGCCTCACTCCCTTTTTGAATAACACTTATATTTGCTGTTTTCCAATCTAATGGAACCTTCCCCGAATCTAGGGAATTTTGGAAAATTAAAACCAGTGCACTAGTCCATTCAGTTGTATTCAAGAAGGCAGCTTATCACTATCATATCAAGGACAATTAGGGAAGGGCAATAGATGTTGGCCTTACAGGGACTCCCACATCTCGTAAATGAATATTTTTTTAAAATGCCAAGGGATTATTTGTTTTGAGGCTTTGAATCTGACCTAAGTTCTTTATCTTATTAGTACAAATGTCTGCATGTATACATAGGGCAGGAGAAGGAGACAGGGGGACGTTGGAGAAAGACAGAGTAGGAAAGAGAGCGAGAGGGAGATTGAAGAAAGAGAAAGTGGGGGAGGGAGGTTGGAGAAAGAGAGAGGGAGGTTGGAGAAAGGGGGGGAGGGAGAGAGAGAGAAGGGGGGTTGGAGAATGAGGTGGTGGGAGAGGAAAAAAGAGGGTGGGGGGGAAAGAGAGAGAGGAGGAGGTTGGAGAAAGAGATGGTGGGAGAGAGACAGAGTGACTTTGAAGAAAGAGAGGTTGGGAGAGTGCGAGGGAGGTTGGATGAAGAAAGGGTGGGAGAGGGAGAGAGAAGTTAGAGAAAGAGGGGGTGGGAGAGAGAGAGAGACAGAGGAATTTGGAGAAAGAGAGTGTTGGAGAGGGAGTTTCGAGAAAGACAGGGTGGGGAGGGAGATTGCAGAAAGAAAGGGTGGGAGAGAGGATGGAGGTTGGAGAAAGAGGGGATGGGAGAGGGAAAGAGAGTGCGGGAGAGAGAAAGAGAGAAAGAGGGGATTGTTGGACAAAGAAGGTTGGAGAGAGAGAGAGAGGGGGAGGTTGGAGAAAGGGATGGAGGGAGAGAGAGAGGGAGGTTGAAGAATAAGAGGATAGGAGTGAGAGAGAGAGACAGAGTGAGTTTGGACAAAGAGTGTTGGAAAGGGAATTTGGAGAAATAGAGGGTGAGAGAGGAAGGTTGGAGAAAGAGAGGAAGGTTGGAGAAAAAAAGGGAGGGAGAGAGAAGGAGGTTGCAGAAAGAGAGGGTGGGAGAGGCAGAGGAAAGTTGGGAAAAGAGAGGATAGTAGAGGGAAAGAGAGGTTGGGAGAGGGAAAGAGAGAGGGGGAGGTTGGAGAAAGAGAGGGTGGGAAAGGGAGAGCGGCAGAGTGAGGTTGGAGAAAGAGTTTGGGAGAGGGACTTTGGAGAAAAAGAGGGTGGGAGTGAGGGGGTGGTTGGAGAAAGAGAGGGTGGGAGGGAGAGAGAGAGAGAGGGAGGTTGAAGAAACAGAGGATGGGAGAGGGAGTTTGGAGAAGTGGGTGGGAGAGGGATGGAGAGAGAGGGAGGTTGAAGAAACAAACGGTGGGAGAGGGAGTTTGGAGAAAGAGGGTGAGAGAGGGATGGAGAGGGATAGAGAGAGAGTGAGGTTGGAGAAAGAGAGGGTGGGAGTGAGAGAGAAAGAGAGAGCATGAGAAGGAAAGAGAGAGTGGGAGAGCGAAAGAGAAAGAGAGGAAGGTTGGAAAAAGAGAGGGTGGGAGGGGGAAGAGAGGGGGGTTGGAGAAAGAGGTGTTGGGGTACAGAGAGAGAAAGAGAAGGAAGATGGAGAAAGAGGGCTTAAGAGGGAGAGCGACAAAGGAAGATTGGAGAAAGAGAGTGTGGGAGAAGGAGGTTGAAGAAAGAGAATTTTGGGAGAGGGATGTTGGAGAAAGAGTGCGGGAGACAGAGTGAAGTTGAAGAAAGAGGAGGTGGGAGAGACAGAGAGAAGTTGGAGAAAGAGAGGGTGAGAGAGAGAAAGAGAAAAGAGAGAAAGAGAAAAGGGAAGTTGGAGAAAGAGAGGGTGCGGGAGAGAGACAGAGAAAGAGAAGGAAGTTGGAGAAAGAGAGGGTGACAGAGAGAGGGTAGAGAAAGAGAGTGTGGGAGAGGGAGGTTGGAGAAAGAGATTTTTGGGAGAGGGAGGTTAAAGAAAAAGTGTGTGGGAGAGGGAGGTTGGAGAAAGAGATTTTTGGGAGAGGGAGGTTGGAGAAAGAGATTTTTGGGAGAGGGAGGTTGGAGAAAGAGAGTGTGGGAGAGGGAGGTTGGAGAAAGAGAGTGTGGGAGAGGGAAGTTGGAGAAAGAGTGTGTGGGAGAGGGAGGTTGAAGAAAGAGAGGGTGGGAGAGGGAAGTTGGAGAGAGTGTGGGAGAGGGAGGTTGGAGAAAGAGTGTGTGGGAGAGGGAGGTTGAAGAAAGAGAGGGTGGGAGAGGGAGTTGGAGAAAGAGAGGATGGGAAAGGGAGTTGGAGAAAGAGAGAGTGGGAGAGGGAGGTTGGAGAAAGAGACTGTGGGAGAGAGAGAATGAGAGAGAAAGAGATGGAGGTTGGAGAAAGAACACGGAAGAGAGGGTTCTTGTACAAAGAGAGGGTGAGAGAGAGATAGAGGGAACTTGGATAAAGAGAGGGTGATAGAGGGTGTATGGTGGGAAAGACAGTGTGAGGGGGAAAGAAAGTTTGAGGGGAGAGAGGGAATGTGAGGGGTAATGTGAGAGAGAGTGAGAGCGAGTGTTAGGGGAGTGTGTGTGCAGGGGCAGAGTATGTCCATAAACCTGGTTCACCCACAGTATCAGGATTCTCATTCACCCTCTGCCCCACACACCAACCTGTACTTGAGGGTGAGGGTGAGTGAGTGAGTGAGCACCCTGAGATTGTGAGCCGGATACAAACACTACCACCCTATTACACTCTAATACTCACCTTTATTTATTACTCATGGTTTTTTGGTCAGCAAGTTGTGACTTTTCATACCTCAGTTTTTTAAAAATTCATTTTTAATGCTGTGCCAAATCTTAACCTTTCCAAAATTTGCTCATCAGCCCCGTGAGAGAGAAAAATTTTGAAATGTGGCCTCCCATACGAAAAGGTTGGACAAGCCCGGGGTAGTGTTTGTTATGTGAAAACCGGATTGGTGCAATACTTGGCTAATTACATTGATACTTGTTAATTGCAGTGATACTGCAGAATTGAATAGAACAATTGCAATTGAATAGAACTGTTAATCACAGCAAACTGGTTAAAATCAGCAGAGGCTGATTGAAGCCAGACAGGCAATCGCAGTAGGACATGAAGTCATCTTAATAAGGCTAAACCCAATGGAAGACAACTTGGAAATATACTAATCAACCAACAGCCGATCATGCATCCAACTAACCAATCCATATCCAGAAAAGGATTGTGCATGAGCTGTTTCAAAAACTGTATTCTGTCTGAAAACCCCTAAAAACATCTCACACAGGAGTGTTAAAGAAAGGAACAGAAGATATATATCAATGGGAAGAGTCCCAATGAACCAAGCAGAAATATCTCTGTCAAAGATCATTCCTAAGTAACCTACGGTCACCTCAGATTGACCACCTGAGAAGTATCTGAATGATTTAATTGAAATTGTTTGATTAAAATTCTCAACAAAGGTATTGAATTTAGCATGAGATTGAATAACTAACACAATGGTTAAATCTAATAACAGTACGGAAGAGTTAATGACTAGATATCACTAAAACAATTAAGGCATTAGAACATTGGGTTAAGGAGATAACCAGAGGTGAGAATCTGGTAGAAAAGGCTGACGAATGGGCAGAGGGTCCTCTCGCTAAACCACATGAATGAAAGCTGTATGGCTTCTGGAGTCTAAGGTGCAAGTCCAGAGACAAGAGGAGAAAGTAAGATAGAATGAGAAAAAGCGGAGTTACAAAGGAAAGCCTGTGATAGAGAAGCCATAGTAAATCAGTTGATGAGTGAGCTCCAGGAGGAACGGCAGACGATTTGGTGTGATGCACCAGTACACTGAGCTATTGTACCAAACAGAGTTGATGGAGTGTGAGCAGAAATATGAGAAGTTAAAGGAGGAGTGTATGTTGAATGAGGAAAGAATGAAGAGGGCTGAAAAGGAGGTGGAAAATGTTAAAGTCGCCTTTAGAGTTGTGAGGAATGAGTAACACAGCACTGTGAGTCATCCACAAGGCCAAGCCCAAATACAGGAATTAAAACAAAAGCTGAGTACGACTAAGGACTCTGATGGGGCTAGGGGAGGTAGTGCCTGATGCTGAGCACCAGTATGGTGGGTATCGCCCTCTGCCACATGCTCGGAAAACCCTGGTACTGGAGAGGCCAGAATGATGGCCCCCATGAAGCAAGATAAGTATAAGTATGATGGAAACAATCCACTGGTTTTACAGGGTGGTTCCCAAACAATGACTATCAGTCAGAATAATAGCACATTCAAATTAAATCCCAAATTAAAGAGTTGGCCATTAAGATGTTGCGTAAAGAACATATCTTTTCATTTTAGTTGAACTGTGGATTAAAATTACAATGGCTAGAGGTGAAGGACATGTCTACTGGAACAGTGTGAGGGATATATACAATGTTGCTGTCCTGGAACAGAATGTGCCATGAGAGACAGGATGGTGCTGAGGAAGAGTCTGGTCTAATGGGGAACTGCCTGGCAACAATGTTTTAATTGGCTCCTGACCAGGTGAACAGGGTTGGTATGAGAGTAGTGCAGCAGAATAGCTCTTAGCCTGAAAGGAAAAAGACCTAAAACTTCTTGCTCCTGTGTGTGTACGATTTCGGTAATTCTACATTAATAGCTAACTGTCTTTTTCTCCTCATATCTCTATAACTTGCTCTCGCTCTCTGAAAACCCCCGTCAAGGGGCATTGAAAGACAAGTGCTCAACCAGTGAACTAAAGACTGAAAGTGCTGGAAGACAACCTCGTGTCATCAACAAAAAACGGAAAGGAATTTGGAAGACATCAATCAAAATCAGCCCATCAAAACCTCTACTCCAGAATTGGTGCTATTGAACTGTCTTATCCCACCCTGAAAATCCATGTTTTTGTGTGTCTTATGTGTCCTGTATGTGTGTGTATAAGGATTTAAGAAGCGGTAGAGTTTAGGTTATAGGGTTAGAAATTAGTACTTCATATTTCTTTCTTTTGTCACTGGTTGAAGACAATTTGTTGAATAAACAGTTGTTTATTTACTAAGTTTATAAATCTGATGGTCATATTCTGTTAACCTAAATTAAACAATTAGCTGGGTTGATCAAACTTTTTCACATTTGTTGCGGCTCGGGGAGCAGTGGGGTTGATATTGCAGTGCATTATCCTCAGTGAATCGTGACAGTTGCATGAAAATTGTCCCTCTGGGAGGGGTGGATGCAGGTCATATAGGTGGTAGTGGTCGTGTATACAAAGTAGAACGGACACCAGGATCCACTTGTAGAAATAGTCACATTTGTGAAGGGAAGTTGCCTCTCAGGGAGAGGTAGGTATGGGTTAATCCCAGGGGTTTGCTTGTCTATGTGGTCATAAAGCATGTGACAAGAAGATGCCCCTAAAAAAGGAGCATATTAAATTAAGGGAAGAAATTGAGGAATTTAAGACAAGTGATCGAGAAGTAGTTGTAGATTATTAAAAGAACTGGAGGAGAAACAAGAAAAGTTCAAAAAGTGAAAGGGAAAACGATGCATTACGAAACAATAGTTAGAAAATCAATGTTTGAGAAAAAGTAGTGCAATTGAATTTGTAGGGAAGAAGTGTACAGCCCCAAGCAAAATATAGAAATGGCTAAGAGATAAAGAAGGTGCAAAAGCAGCAAACTTTACATGTATGGATTCAGGATTAAAAAAATGAATCCTAATGCTGATCAGTGAGGGGTTGGTATAACCTGGTTAATGATATACCAGAAGCAGGTTAAAAAGAAGAAAGGAAAAAATGTTAAAAAAGACCCACAGCAAAAGTTAAAATGCTGTGAGAAAGGAAAATACAATTGGAGTATGTCAGAAAGCTTCCTAATCTGCAAAAGAAAGGCCTTCTTTTCAGTTTGTGTAAGCATGTGTGATTGTCCAAGGTGTGACTTATTTTGGTTAAATGCCTGTTTTATTCATCTTTTGATTATCTGCACCTATCACTGCTTGCTTGTCCCCACAACCACCCCACCCTCAACTTCTCTCTCCCCCCGCCCCCCACCTTAGACCAGCTTATATTTCACCTCTCTCCTAACTATACTTCAGTTCTGCCGAAGGGTCATGAGGACTCAAAACGTCAACTGTTTTCTTCTCCACCGATGCTGCCAGACCCGCTGAGTTTTTCCAGGTAATTCTGTTTTAGTTTTGTATTTCCAGCATCCGCAGTAGATTTTAGCTTTTTGTTTTTATCTCTGTGTTTAATTGACTGACACCTCTCTTCAAGAAATGCCTTCCCTGAAGAAGTACTGCTCTGTTCTCCAACAGGATTTCCGCCTGTCTCTTCTGCCCTGTTCACCTTCATTGCTTTCCATTTCTCTCCTGGTGTTTGACAAGGTGTTTACTAAAACCCGCTTTCACAGCCATATTTCCTTTCTCAGTGACTGTCTCTATCTCTGACTCACCCCACGTGGATTTCAACTGAAATTCCATCCCTCTTGTTTCGAACCCACCCAGGATTACAGGTATCTCCGGGACATAAAACGTTTCTCGGACTGCTGTTCCCATTGCATTCTGAGATCCACACTCAGTGCCATGCGCCGCCATATGAACACACTCGACCTCTCCCTCCAGCAGCACCGCCGCACCCTTTTTCAAAGCTGCGCGTGCCCACAGTTTCATTTTATTCTTCGCCTCATCCGTCGCCTCAACAAGAAACTTTTTCTCTTTCTCTCAAGTGCTAAGGAACGCAAGCTCCAACAACTCATCGACACCAACACCCATCTGGGACCCTCCACTCCTGCTTGTCCCTCCATCCCCACCCCATCTTCCAAACCCAGCCCCAGCCGCGTATTCACTATACCCCCTGACCTTCCCCTCTCCGATGCTGAACGTTCAGTGCTCAGCAAAGGACTTAGTTTCATACCCTTACGCCCTCATCTCAATGAATTTCGGGCTCGGCATGATGCTGAACTCTTCTTCCGCCGTCTTCATCTCTATGCTCACTTCTTTGGGCAGGAGTCCTCTCCCCGTTCAACGGATCCTTTTACCCACCTCCAATATTCTCCCTCCACCTGGACCCCTCCCTTTGGATTCTTACCTTCTCTTGATCTTTTCATTGAGAACTGTCGGTGTGACATTAGCCGTCTCAATTTCTCTGCTCCTCTCACCCATTCTATTCTGTCTCTCTCTGAACTTACTGCAATCCGTTCTCTCAGGTCCAACCCCAACATTGTCATCAAACCCGCTGACAAGGGTGGTGCTGTTGTTGTCTGGCGCACTGACCTCTACCTCGCGGAGGCTGAGCGTCAACTCGCAGACACTTCCTCCTTCCTGTCCCTGGACCATGACCCCACCACAGAACATCAAGCCATTGTTTCCAGGACTGTCACTGACCTCATCTCCTCTGGAGATCTTCCTCCCACAGCTTCCAACCTGATAGTCGCCCAACCTCGGACGGCCCGCTTCTACCTCCTACCCAAATTCCACAAACAGAACTGTCCTGGCAGACCGATCGTGTCAGCCTGTTCCTGCCCCATGGAACTCATTTCTCGTTATCTTGACTCCCTTCTCTCTCCCCTTGTCCAGTCCCTTCCCACCTACATCCGTGATTCCTCTGACACCTTACGTCACATCAACAATTTCCAGTTCCCTGGCCCCAACCGCTTCCTCTTCACCATGGATGTCCAATCCCTCTACACCTCCATCCCCCACCAGGATGGTCTGAGGGCCCTTAGCTTCTTCCTTGAACAGAGGCCCGAACAATCCCCATCCACCACTACTCTCCTCTGTCTGGCTGAACTTGTTCTCACACTGAACAATTTCTCCTTTAACTCCTCTCACTTCCTCCAAATAAAAGGTGTGGCTATGGGTACCTGCATGGGCCCGAGCTATGCCTGTCTCTTTATGGGGTATGTGGAACATTCCTTGTTCCAGTCCTACTCCGGCCCCCTCCCACAACTCTTTCTCCGGTACATCGATGATTACTTTGGTGCTGCTTCATGCTCTCGTCGGGACCTGGAAAAATTTATTAATTTTGCTTCCAATCTCCACCCCTCCATCATTTTCACATGGTCCATCTCTGACACTTCTCTTCCCTTCCTTGACCTCTCTGTCTCAATTTCTGATGATAGACTGTCCACCAATATCCATTACAAGCCTACCGACTCCCACAGCTACCTCGACTACAGCTCCTCACACCCCGCTTCCTGTAAGGACTCCATCCCATTCTCTTAGTTCCTTCGCCTCCGTCGCATCTGTTCTGATGACGCTACCTTCAAAAACAGCTCCTCTGACATGTCCTCCTTCTTCCTTAACCGAGGTTTTCCACCCACGGTCGTTGACAGGGCCCTCAACCGTATCCGGCCCATATCCCGAGCATTCGCCCTCACGCCTTCTCCTCCCTCCCAGAAACATAATAGGGTCCCCCTTGTCCTTACTTATCACCCCACCAGCCTCCGCATTCAAAGGATCATCCTCCGCCATTTCAGCCAACTCCAGCATGATGCCACCACCAAACACATCTTCCCTTCACCCCCCCCTGGCGGCATTCCGTAGGGATCATTCCCTCCGGGACACCCTGGTCCACTCCTCCACACCCCCTACTCCTCAACCCCCACCGATGGCACCTCCCCATGCCCACGCAGAAGATGCAACACCTGCCCCTTCACTTCCTCTCTCCTCACCGTCCAAGGGCCCAAACACTCCTTTCAAGTGAAGCAGCATTTCACTTGCATTTCCCCTAACTTAGTCTACTGCATTCATTGCTCCCAATGCGGTCTCCTCTACATTGGAGAGACCAAACGGAAATTGGGCGACCGCTTTGCAGAACACCTGCAGTCTGTCCACAAGAAAGACCCAAACCTCCCTGTCGCTTGCCATTTTAACACTCCACCCTGTTCTCTTGCCCACATGTCTGTCCTTGGCTTGCTGCATTGTTCCAGTGAAGCCCAACGCAAACTGGAGGAACAGCACCTCATCTTCCGACTAGGCACGTTACAGCCTTCCGGGCTGAATATTGAATTCAACAACTTTAGATCTTAAACTCCCCCTCCCCCCATCCCCACCCCGTTTCTTCCCCCTCCCTTTTTTTTTCCAATAATTTATATAGATTCTTCTTTTCCCACCTATTTCCATTATTTTTAAATCTAAAACTAATACTTTGTTAGTCTTTCCACCCCACCCCTACTAGAGCTGTACCTTGAGTGTCCTGCCATCCATTCTTAATTAGCACTTTTCTTAGATAATATCACCACCTTCAACACCTCTTTGATCCTTTTGTCTGTGACATCTTTTGATTATCTGCTCCTATCACTGCTTGCTTGTCCCCACAACCACCCCACCCTCAACTTCTCTCTCCCCCCGCCCCCCACCTTAGACCAGCTTATATTTCACCTCACTCCTAACTTCAGTTCTGCCGAAGGGTCATGAGGACTCGAAACGTCAACTGTTTTCTTCTCCACCGATGCTGCCAGACATGCTGAGTTTTTCCAGGTAATTCTATTTTAGTTTTGGATTTCCAGCATCCGCAGTAGCTTTTAGCTTTTTGTTTTTATCTCTGTGTTTTATTTGTGTGTCAGCTTCACTGTTCTGTGTACTGAACAAAAAGCTGTTTAACCCTTTGTGATCTGGTCTTGGGTGCTGTTTTTAGTTTGTTTATTGTTTTTACATTTGTATTATGGGTGAGATTTTAAACCGGTTCAAACGTTATTTTTTGCCCCGGAGCTTGATGGGGATTGTACATTTGGCACTTGGTGAGTTTATAAATAATTCATTATAAGAATTCATGTTACTAGGGTGAATGGAAATGTGACAGTGTGAATTTGATTCTTAAATTAACATGGATAAATTTAATAGTGTGCACCCAATGTTGGGATTTTTTTTAAAATTACCTTTACTTGCAGATCTGCGGAAATGCTCAGTAAAGAGTTATATGTGAGAGTTGTAAGCATGATCAAAAGGGTTGTGGAAGTTGTGTTGGGATGTTGAAATGTTAAGTCTCGGTGTACTATTCACTACTTTTCACTATGTTATTTTTTTTCAGTGATATGTGCCAATGGCAAAATGCTTGCTTTGGCTGTTTTTATTTATTCCAGTTCACTGCTCTTATGGCTAATTTACTTTGAACAAGATAAACAATGACCTGTGTCAGTATTTGTTCAATGCCCTATTCACCAAACTTTGAGAAAAGCGCTGTACTATAGACAATCTCCTCTTCCTTTTTTCTTACTTTCTGCAAGTTTCCCAATTGCAGTCCTGCACAGCAGATATTATTCCTTTTGTTCTCTTCCATGTTATCTTGGCTATGGTGCAATCTCCTATTGCTAGCTTGAGTTCCTCTTCATTCTTGAGTTCCTTTTCTTTCATATGTGCATTTTATGAGAAAGAAAAGCACAAGAAGAATAATGCAAGCTGTTCTGCCACATATGGAAAGTAAAATGAGTGATGCAACTGAGAGATGTCCATTATGATCTTCACCTGTTGGGTGTACATCAATGAGGGTAGTGTGGTTTATCTTGGATTGTGATGCTGGATGTTGAACTAGACAAGTGAATTCAACTGAGTTGGGGCAGTTTTTGGTGGAGATGTTAACGACAGCTGTGTGGTTGTAGGTTCCATCAAGGTTGGATGTGTTGCTTTCATTGGTGAGCTGCTTAGTGAGACAGGTTGCCTGTCATTATGATGATATTTGGATAGCTGAACATGTGACAATAACTGAAGGTGAAGTAGCAGTTTCTTCAGAAAATGCAAGTAGCCAAAGAGAAGGCCGTTATACATCTCTCCCAGATAAATGTGTTAAGTAGTTTGCATGAGTTAATAAGTGTGGATACAAAGTGAGAGTTTGAAATTTTGAATCAGTACAGAATGGGGTCAAGCAAATAACATCAGGAATTGGAAATTGGTTTAAGTTGGGTAAAAGGTAAATTGATTTATGATGGAATACAGGAGAAATGCAAAGGACTGTAAGGTTGCAATGCTGGCTCTTTGAGCAGCAGTGTGGATGTGAATGCTTGAAGCTTACAAGCTGGAGAACCTCTGCTATATACCTTTTGTTAAGAGTTAAGTGGTAAAAGTTTTGTTTAACTAAGATTTGTTTTTTCCTTTTTTTATTGCAGTCTTTTTGAAAAGAAACCTGAAAAAGGAAATGATTTTTTTTTGCGGTCTCCTCTACATTGGAGAGACCAAACGCAAACTGGGCGACCGCTTTGCAGAACACCTGCAGTCTGTCTGCAAGAAAGACCCAAACCTCCCTGTCGCTTGCCATTTTAACACTCCACCCTGTTCTCTTGCCCACATGTCTGTCCTTGGCTTGCTGCATTGTTCCAGTGAAGCCCAACGTAAACTGGAGGAACAGCAGCTCATCTTCCGACTAGGCACTTTACAGCCTTCCGGGCTGAATATTGAATTCAACAACTTTAGATCTTAAACTCCCCCTCCCCCCACCCCCGTTTCTTCCCCCTCCCTTTTGTTTGTTTTTTTTTCCAGTAATTTATATAGATTCTTCTTTTCCCACCTATTTCCATTATTTTTAAATCTACAACCAATACCCTGTCAGTCTTTCCACCCCACCCCCACTAGAGCTGTACCTCGAGTGTCCTGCCATCCATTCTTAATTAGCACTTTTCTTAGATGATATCACCACCTTCAACATCTCTTTGATCCTTTTGTCTGTGACATCTTTTGATTATCTGCTTCTATCACTGCTTGCTTGTCCCCACAACCACCCCCCCTCTCAACTTCTCTCCCCCCGCCTCCCACCTTAAACCAGCTTATATTTCACCCCTCTCCTAACTATACTTCAGTTCTGTTGAAGGGTCATGTTGGACTCGAAACGTCAACTCTTTTCTTCTCCACCGATGCTGCCAGACCTGCTGAGTTTTTCCAGGTAATTCTGTTTTTGTTAATGATATTTTTTTATTTTCTTGTTTAAAGCATATGTTTTGTGCTCTGTGTTTAGTTTATAAGCGCTAGGCTGAATTAATGTGGAATTATTAAAGTTAACTTGTTAAGTGGTGAGAGCAGCTCACCGCCACCTTCTCAAAGGCAACTAGGGATGGGCAATAAATGCTGGCCCAGCCAGCGGAGGCCACATCCCATGGATGAGTAAAAAAAAACTTAAATTTCATCAGAGCCAAGGTGAGATTCTAGTTATGATAAATATGTGGGAATTTTAATTCCAGATATAAAATTAACACATATTGGAGTGGGCAGTTTTGAGTTTTGTTTAATGTTTGACGGAGTTCATTGGAATTTGGGACATTTGAGGTGATTATGGGTTGTATTATGGGTTGAAATTTCTTTTTTTTTTTAAAAAAAGCTAAAATTTTGGAAATAATTGGTATTTTATGATTGGACAAATAAACACATTGGGTTCTGTGGAGAGCCACCATGTTTTTTTTCTTTTTTACACAGGTAACCAGGATCCCCATAAATTTTGCCCGGGCTTGGACCCTAGAGAGAACAGTAGTTTTGTTGGACACAAACCATCGTCTCACAAGAAGGATGGTGACCCATGATTTACAGGGTCCACATGAATATGCTGCATCAAGCATCTAGCAGCAAGAGATAAGATCTTATCTGCAGGGGTCCAATGTCACAACATGGTGATGATTTGGAACTATAGGTTTTGCATTTAAAAGATTTGGTTTTAAAATATGTAGGATGATATGTTATCTTGGTTACCTTTGGCTGTGAGAGTCTCTGTGTTATCAGAGCAAGGCTGCCCACCTCCAATATACCAAGTGGAAAATATTGGGGAAATTAAGGACCAAACACATGTGCAGTATCATTAGATTTTGCCTTACAAAGTGCCTATAGAAAGGAAATTAGTAGTGACTAAGCTGGAGGGACATTCTATCCATGGAAGCATGGTGGTGTATCCTATCGAGTGGAATCTCATCCAGCACTCACCTAGGAGTTTGAGCTAATGGATAATGGGGAGAAGTTAAATGTACCATGGAAACCTTGGGGGGGGGCGCAAGCACTGTGCAACTCAAAATGCCTTTAAGGGTAAATAGGAGTATTATGTAACAACCTTTGAAAGGAATTACATGCATGATAATCAGAGTTGCTCTTTCCTAAATAGTACCTTTTCGTTAATCCAGTTCGACATATTGGAATTGGAAGACAGGAAAATGCAACCATTTACACCCATAAACTAACTCATGTTCAGCTGAAGGTTGAAGTTGATAAGAAGTTCAAAGATTATGTAACTAAGGGGGGAATCGCCCCCACTCCCCCTAACCACAACCCCACCCCCCCTCCACCCCACCATTCCTGCCAGAGGCCATCGGGTTACAAATGAACTCCCGACTGGAATTTTCCCTCACCATCCAATCATATATTGGGACTTACCTGGATGAAAGCCCGTGGTTGCTTGCAAAGAGTGGAAGAGATCGAGGCCTCCAGTGACCTTAGACCCTGGAAGATCATGTGCAGCAGTGGGGTGGGTGCAGCATCTATTACGTAAATCCTCAAGCTGCTGATGCTTCCAGGACCTGGATCCGCGAGCTGCAGGTGGATAGGTGAATGAGGCACTGTTGGGCGGTGACGGTCTGTGTTGGGGACGGTGCAATAGATGGGGAGGAGAGCAATGAAGAGGTGGGGCAGGGAGGTTTTGGGTGGTAGGGAAAAGAGGGTCGTGAAATGGGTGAGGGGGCTTAAGGAGCAGGAGGGTGGGAAGGGCTGTGTTGCAGTACGGGCAGTGGCCGGGTGTACAAGTGAGCACAGAGAGTAGTGGGGAGTAAGGTGGAGGAGGAAAGAGGTTCAGAAAAAGGGGTGTGTGCTGTCAATGGATGAGTCCTGGGGGACTCACTGAGGGAGTTGTTGATAGGAAGGGATGGTGAGGCTTAAAGGGGGCAGTGGGACCTGGTAAGGTGGCAAGGTGAGGGTTTGGTGGATGAAGGGGCATTGAGGGAGATAGGAGGGGATACGGAAGTAAAAGTGGAATCGGCAGAATGAGGGGGGGACAGGTCTACTGTCAGAGGGATGGGCTTCTCGGGAAGGTAGGGGACGTGGAGGGTGATGGGGGCAGGTTCAAGGGTAACTGTGGGAAGATCAATTTTTACACCTGTGGTGTCAATGGTTATGGAGGGGACGGGGAGGGGTAAAGGACGGCACATCAAACGTAACATGAACCATGGCCACTCACAACTATCCAGAGCCTTGTGGGGGAGATCTCGAGATGCTGCAGCAGCAGAAACCCCCAGGAGATGTTGGCTCATCGGAGGTGGGCGGAAATGTAGGTCATCTCAACTGGACAACTGGAGGGGAACCCCATCACATAGCTCTTACAATGCTAGGGCCTTGGGACAGGTGAGCATGTGAAAGGCAAAGGCTCAGTGTGCGCGGGAGAGTTCTTGCATGTGGCTCACAAGGGCCCTGGCAAAGATTCTTGCTTCCCTGCACATGCATGAATCTGGGGGACATAGACCCAGCCTGAGGTGTCCCTTGGAAGACAAGGGTGCGCACAGGCTTAACTGGTAAGAACCACAGTGAAAGCACATCAGACCTGATTAAAGTGAAAGTGTAGTCTATTTATAAAACTGTATGAATATTGAACAATTATACTGCATCGGTGCAACCACATGTGAAATCAGAACTTCTTAATTTTACGTACCTTGCTGCTGCTTCTAGGTGCTTCCATGACCTCTACTGCAGGAGAGGAAGCAGTCTGCTGAGCACTATGCCCTGTTGTCCCTGATGACTTTGGTGGGCGTGCTCTGCATCCTCGAGAACTGGAGGTCCCCGGCTTACTTTGGGTCTCCTGCTCTGGTGCAGCTATGCCCTCTGCATTCACAGAAGCCGAGGCTGATGGGGTCGCAGACTTTTTTTTAATTCATTCACGGGATGTGGGCTTCACTGGCTGGGCCAGCATTTATTGCCCATCCCTAGTTGCCCTTGAGAAGGTGGTGGTGAGCTGCCTTCTTGAACCACTGAAGTCCATGTGGTGTAGGTGCACCCACAGTGTTGTTAGGGAGGGAGTTCTAGGATTTTGACCCAGTGACAGTGAAGGAACGGCGATATATTTCCAAGTCAGGATGGTGAGTGACTTGGAGGGGAACTTCCAGGTGGTGGTGTTCCCATCTATCTGCTGCCCTTGTCCTTCTAGATGGTAGCGGTCATGGGTTTGGAAGACTGAAGGGATTCCAAAGGGCCGCACATCCTCTGAGAGTCCTGAGTGGGGGTCCTGGGGGTTTTTGCTGCTGCTCCTCTTCCCTTTGGGTGCCCAAGGGCCCCTGTCTGACTCCTTGAGAAGGGACACCTGGATGGAGGTCAAGGTGCCCTGTCCTGCTCTCTCGTAGCCACTTCGAAAGCTCGCTCATGGATACTGCAGCGGAGTGAAGGTCTGCCTGCATCTCTGGCAGAAACTAGTTGTTCTGCTGGACAAGGGTCTCCATGGCATCTGCCACCCTCCCTCTGGAGACCTCAATGTGCACATATGTTGGAAAAAGTTCATCAGAGCAGGTGGACCGAGTCCTCTGCCTCTCATGCCACTCTGTTGGCATCGTGCACTATTTTACTCCCATTCGGGTTGGGCGCACACTTCTGTACCTCCAGACTAGATGGACTACTGTATTACTATGGGGCCTTAACACTTCACATTGAGAAGCCCTTTATGATGGGCAGCACCAGTGTTAGCCTGTCCACTAAGGCCCATTACCCAGTTCCCACTCTGAGAGGTAGGTTGGAGCAGTAGAATGTTCACCTATCCTGGTGGCACGGATGAGCTCGTTCACCCTTTTCCTGCACTGCAGGTCTGTCCTCTGGTGTGTACTGTTTTCACTCACCACCCTGGCGGCAGCCTCCCACGCAGGGCTGGCAAGTCGGGTAGGCCTCCTCCTTCTATCCCTCGGGTACAGGACATCCCTCCTCTCCTCTACTGCATTCAGCAGTACCTCCAGGGACGCATCACTAAATCTGGGTTGCTGTCTCCGGGCCATTTCCTAGACCGCTGTTCAGATTCAGCAAGAGCAGCAGCTGTCTGGGCACCTTTTAAATGTGGTGTCCAGATATGATGGCAAGGTGCATGACATTCTGCCTGCCCCATCGCGTAAAATGTCAGGAAACTCCCAGCTGCATAATGAATGAGCCCAGCTTCCTGCGATTTCCTGGAGGGAAATATTCCCATTTTCTGCCCCTGCCATGGGACTTAGGCTTGGATTTTCTGCTCTGGGCCTAAGTTTGTGTATGATAGACCCCTCTCCCTGAGCATTTCACTTTGTTGCTAAAGGAGATTGGTCTGTCTCGTAAACATAACTATCAAATTTAACAACATATCAAGGAGATGGGAAAACAAATTGATCAATTTAAGTACTGGATCTTGGGCTAGAATATCGAGGTTCATCCATGGATAGGGACAACATATCATGCCTTGGTGGTGGTGCAATTGGTAATAGTAATTTACCTAGTGTGTGACTTGGTTTGCCAGGTGAAGAAAAGGAAATGGTTAATGGAATGACTATAAGTTTAACATATCAACATCCTGGGGGTTACCATTGACCTGAAACTGAACATGACCAGCCACATAAATACTGTGGCTACAAGAGTAGACCCATGCATCACAATCAATCACCTGAAAATATAGCTGATAAGAATGCTGTCCACAGGTATTTATTTTTATTTTATTTCATAATGGAAATTTAATCCCATCCTTGGATGAGGTTTGATGAAAATGTGAGTCCGCCTGGCCAAATCGCCCATCCGCCAACCATAAGGCTGGACGGGCCATGGAAAATTGGAGACAATCGCACCATTAATGGGCTTAATTGCCCTCTTAATTGTCAGCGGGCACACTTCCGACTTTAGCAAGTGCCCACTGAGTGAAATATCGTGTGAGAGCGCAATGACATCAGGACGCTCACCCGATGTATTTTCACTCACTTTTATGCCCGATCGGGTCAGGCTTGGACTTGCCCGTGGGTTCGTAAAATTCAGCCAATGGTTTGGGGATGTTTTGTTGTGTTAAAGGCACAATAGAAATGCAAGTTGTTGCTGTTATGATCACAATAGCTTATTTGTCCTATGGGGTGGTCAGGGGGTTCGGGAGGGTAGTTGGGGTGGGAGTGGGGTGTGGTCAGGCTTCTTGAGGGAGTATTCTAGGGTGGGGGGGGAAACCGAGGGGCAGTGAGGGTGTTCGAGTGGTCAGTGGTGTCGAGGGCTAGCCAGGGGGAAGGGGGATAGTGGTATTCAGGGGATCCAGTAAGGATTCAGGGGTGTCAGTACCATGGTATCCCATCAGTTAGAAGCGGTTTTAATTCTTCTAACTTTTCCTGGGAAATTATTCTGCTAAAAGAGTCGGAACCATTGGAGAGCTCCAATTTAAATTCGAGTTTCGGACAGTTCCAGGTGCATGGAAGTTGCCCAACGTAAGTTTAAACTTCCTGGGCAATTTCCATGCAGTCCTTGTGTGGGTACTGCCTGGGGGTCCTCCAACACATCTTCTGGGGTATAAGCCCACCCCCCCGGGAATGGAAGATCTGGGCCAATATATTGGTGTTGAAAGGAGTGCAGCGCAGATTCACCAGACTGTTATCGAAGGGTTAGATAATCAACTAGAGTTAATTGAAAATTAAGGGATGATTTGATTGAGTTTATTTTTAAGAATTTGGAAGTAATTAATAGAGTGGAGTGATAGAGAGAGGACTTTTCCAGTCCTACTCAGGTTCCCCCCGCTTCTTTTCCCTAGGACTTTGATGATTGTGTTGGTGCTGTCTTTTGCTCTCACTCTGAACTGAAAAATGTCATTAACTTTGCTTCCAATTTTCACCCTTCTCTCACTGTCACATGGTTCATCTCCAATTCTTCCGTTCCCTTCTTCAACTTCTTTATCCCCATTTTTGGGGATAGGTTATCAACCAATATCTATCATAAGTCCACTGACACCCACAATTACCTTGGCTACTTTAATCTCACTCAGTTTTTGTAAGGACCCTATTCCATTCTGCCAGTGTCTTGGTCACATTCTGACGATTCCATACCAGGCCTTCCAATATATCTTCATTTTTCATCAACCTCACCATGCTCAACAAGACCCTCAATCATGTCCGTTCCATTTCCTGCACTTCTGCTCTCATCCTTCCCCTCCCTCCCAGAGCCTTAATAGCCCTTATCCTCACCTTTCACCCCAACAGCCTTTGAATTCAACAGATCATCCTCTGCCACCTCCGCGTGGTGCCACCACTAAACACATCCTCCCCTCCCCTTTCTGTTTTCCAAAGGAATTGTTCCCTCCATGACACCCTGATCCATTCTTCAGTCACCCCCAACATCCCCACCCAGTCCTATAGCACCTTTTCATGCAAGCACAAGGGATGCAAACCTGCCTTTATACCTCTGCCCTTCCCACCATACAAGATCGCAAACACGCTTTCTCATTGAATAGCAATTTACCTCCTTTCAATTTAGTACACTGTTCTCATTGGTCAAATTTGGTCTCCTCTACGCTGAGGAGATCAAATGGCAAGTAGGTGATGTTGGTGTACATAGTACATCTCAGATGAGTTTACAAACATGATCCCAACCTTGAGGTCACCTGTCATTTTAATTCTCAAATCCACTCTGACCTGGGCCTCTTACACTGTTCTGATCAAGCTCAATGTAAGCTTGAGGAACAGCACCTCATTTTTCACTAGGCATTTTACAGACTTCTGGACTCCACATAGAGCTCAACAATTTCAGATCACAACCTCTGCCCCCATTGCTTTTTGGACTGCAGTTGTTACTGATGATGATTATTGCTGAAAAAAGAGACATGTCAAAGCTTTTCATCTTGCACTCATCAGGACACTTCACAGGCTTACCAATGTAAAGAGAAAACAACAATTTATACTGTATGTGGAGATAGTGCTGATTGGTTGGCAAGTGGACTCTGATTGGTAGAGGCGTTGCCATGGAGAATGCACCAGTGATGGTGACTGAGTTAACTGCCAAGCATTGTTTGAAATTTAAACAAGGCAGCTTCAAACAATGCTTGGCAGTTAACTGTCAGTCACCATCACTGGTGCATTCTCTATGGCAACACCTCTACCAATCAGAGTCCACTTGCCAACCAATCAGCACTCTCTGCACATGCAGTATAAATTGTGTAAATTATATAACTGGCGCTTGGGCGAATCTGCCAGGTGGACTTTGCATTTTTACTAAAATCTCATCCAAGGGCGAGATGAGGTTTAGTTAAAAAACTAAAAACGTATGGACAGAATTTTTATTATTTATATGTTCAGGTGAGTAGACATTTTATTCCAGATTTTAAAATCTTTATTGCTTTTAAATTCTTCAGTTCCCTGAGGCAGCTCTCTCCCTTCGGCAAGCTTTCATTCTGCACTCATCCATGTTTACATCAGCGCCCACCCTCCTCCCGCCCCCACTCTGGCAGCGCTGAGCCTTACCACACGTGCTTTACACTGGCTGACCATTAATTGGCCAGCCAGCGTGAAATCGCAATCGGGGGCCGATGGCAGTCGGCTGTCCATTCCCCGCCCAATCCCTGACCCGCTGACCGCCGAACTGAAAATTCTGCCCTAAATTTTTCCGGTTCTGACAAAAGATCATCAGTCTGAAACAATGGGCTGGATTTTCATTGGACTTTTCACTTGGGAGCCCTTTGAAAACGGCAGACGGGTCCCAATTCTAGGATTCCTGACCCCCATCCTTGGGGTTTCTGATTTTTGAGTGGTGCCTCTTAATTGTGTGGGCTGGCTTGGGTCAGGAGCCCACAACCTGTGCTCCCAACCTGGCCAGCTCTATTGCGGCGATAGGCATGATGTACTCCTCTGCAATTTTCATGGAGTTGGACCAGTTTTTTTGAAGAGTCATAGTTCACAGCAGCTCAGAGGTGTCATGAACCATAATCTGCACAAGGGAATCTTTTGATAGGTAAGTTAAAAAGGTCCTCATGCTCCCCATGCCAAGCTATGCCCCCAAACCAACCCTATAGTCCCTCATATTCCCCATATCAAGTTATGGCCCCCCCAAAGAAGCCTAATGGTCTCTCATGACCCGCCATGCCAACGTATGGCATTTAAATTTTTTTAAAACACATCCTACTGACACTTTAGCATTCGTTGCTTCTATACAGTGCATTGTTGGTGAATGGACATGGAATTGCCATTACTTGGAATGGAGGCATGAAGGACCGTAGGGCTTGTTTCGGGGCATACTTTGGCATGGGAGACATAAGGGGCCATAGGGGCTGTTTAGGGGGCATACCATAGCATGGGGTCATGGGGGGAATGAGGGACTTAGGAGGTGGGTAGTGGGCATGTGGAGCCACGTGAGTTGTTTGGGAGCATAGCTTGGCATGGAGGGTATGAGGGGCTACATGGGCAGGGGCATGAGGTGGCATAGAGGAGGCATGGGGAGTGTGTAGGATGTGAGGGTTGAGGGCTGGAGAGATTTTCTGTTTTTAATATAACTGGGACAAAGTCCCACAACACAGAGGCAGGCCTTTTAAACAGCCCACCTTCGCACCCAGTAGCCCACTGTTGCCTCCAAACTTTCTCCTATGGCAGCTAGCCCAAGTCCAGCCGCCACCCATCCCCCACAGTGAAAGTCCTGTCCTTGCAGGCACTTTTTTCCAAGCTGAGTGGGCCAGGCTGAACTGGGAATTTTGCTAACTCCAACAATTTTGCCTCAAGGATGAAATTCCAGTCCATTAACTCTTTCTCTCTCTGCCAGAGCTGCTCAGCATTTCCAGCATTTACTTTTTTTAAATTTCAGATGTAGAAAAAATTTGTGTGATGCTGGGTGAGTCCAGGACATTTGGGCATAACCTTATCCAAGCTCGGCCATTCAGGAGAGAAGTTAGGGACCACTTGTTTGTGCAAAGGATGGTAAGAATGTGGCATCCTCGCCCACTAAAAGCAGTAGCTTCTGAACTTAATTAATAATTTTAAATCCGAGATTGATAAATCTTTGCTATCAAAAGTCTAAAGAGATACCGAGCCAAGGTGGCCATGATCTCATTCAATTCAGGAAGAAGCCAGAAGGTTGAATGGCCTACTCCTGTTCCTAACAACTCTGCAAATAAATCACTCCTAACCACTCTCTGGCTTTTTTCCCCCCATTGGCTTTGTCAATCTGCACTCACTTTCAAGGAATTATCTTCCTTTACACCCTTCAGCATCATTTCTTGACTATATAGTCCATAGTCCAATTCCTCTTGTTATGAAAATGTGCTGTATAGAATATTAATTTCTAATTTCATCTGGAGATGTATATGTATAAAACAAAGCTATCTATATTTTTGAAAAGAATATTGTGTGTTAAACAAAGGACAATGGCCTACAGCAGCTACTAGGTTGTATTTGTGTAGGCTACAAGCCACTTTATAGAGACACAGGGCGGAATCATCCCAGATTTGCACAAAATATGGTAGCGGGTGTGGAAAAAAGACGTTTTAACCGCCGGCTGCAATGGTGACTTTTTGCGCCGTATTGTCCCATTCCCACCTCATTAATTATGTAACCACAGGAAACATGCCATCTCACTGGCAGGCGGCCTCCAATTTGTCCGCCATGCCATTACCTCACTGCTTCCTCACGCAGGGTGCCATATTTAAAATGCAGCTGCGCGCACACTCTCACTGCTTGTAACCCAGGACTGCTCCGGTGAAGACATGGCCCCAAAAGCCAAGAAGAGTGCAGCTCCCAATTCAGTGACACATCCCTGGGATATCTTCTGGATGCCATGAGGGCCTGGTGCAATGTACTCTACCCCCTCTGTGACTGCAGGAGGCCCATCAGTCTCACCACTCAGGCTTGGGAGATGGTGGTAGAGGTGGGCAGTGCCAATGCTGCACACAAGAAGTCGGCCATCCAGTGCAGAAAACGGATGAATGATCTCATCTATGCTGCCAGGGTAAGGCAACCATCTCATCACTCTAAACCCCCACACTTACGAGGCCATGACACATTCACTGGCATCTCACTCACTGCCAGCTAAAGGGCCATGACCACTCGCTCGCTCACACACACCCTCACATCTCCATCTGGCCTGATCTCTGGAGACTGTCTCCTCAGCCCTCACCATCTTGAAGCCACTTGAAAAGATTAACATGTGCCCCCATACACGCCCTGGGATACCCCCCTTCCCCAGTGCAGCCCTCACCCTGCATCCTCTTCCCTTGCCAAAGGCCACTTCTCCCCCTTCCCCAAGCAAACCTGAGCCCTGCAGTCATTGAAAAGTCACCCCTGCCTTACAGTTGGTCTGGTAGGTAGAGACCTGCCCTTGAGCTCCCTAAAAGTGATGTGGTGTGGTCTGTGAAGCCTGGCCCTGATGACTGTGAGTGCTACCCAAAGCAAGGTAGGCAAACAAACCTCGAAGTTCTGAGTGAAGTGCAGCTCGCCAGGCGCACGTCACTTATGTACAGTTGTGAAACACTTCAGTGTGATCCCAGATGATCCAATATTTGGGGATGATTCCAGCAAGCAGGGCTTCTAATGAAATGCTAAAGTATTGAAAGTAGGTTCCCGATGTGCGGCGATGGGAAACATGGCCTGCCATTTGCGGGTGCAGCAGGCGCTTGCAAATCGGTTTCAGTGGAGGCTGAGTAACAGGTAAGAAATCAGGTTTTGCTAGCTTTCCAGCTTGTGAAGAGAGCTGTAAAATTTTAGTTCGGAAGAAGGGAAAGTAGATTGCCCTTTCATTTTCCCCACCCGACTGTGCTAAGGGATATTTCTGGGGAAAGATTCTAGGCTATGCCCATGTCAGGATTCAGCTAACTCATGCTGGCTCTAGTCTCACTGTGGCCCCAGAAAACATTACTTCTAGAATCAATTTAATTTTGGTTGCTAATCAATGGCTTCAGAAAAATCCCTCAGTCCTTTGGGAACATAAGTAATTTCTTCACTTGGCCCATCTTGTACCTCACTCCTGACTGGAATGGCGTGGTGCCATTCTGATGTTTCAGGCTGATGTATCCTCATAGGATTCAAGAACCACTACCGTCTTGTGATCATTTGTCATGTGCAGTGGCAGCATCCCTCTGAATTTTCCCATCCATTTTAGCAGCACATCAATCAAGCTTCCATGTCTGAACCATTGTGCACAGGGAGCTTATTTTAATTATTTAAATAAGGTAGCCTCCAACTAAGCAAGGACTAAACTCCTCAGTCAAAGCATGTGTGCATCAGTTCAACTATAATTGCACTTGTTTTCACATCCCACCATCAGAAATTATAAAAAGGAACACATTGTAAATGCTCACATTTACAATTTTAGCCAACCAATTTATTTTACAATGCTTTTTTGGAAATTCTTCATGGACAAAACTGCTAAAATTAAAAGTTGAAAAGGATTTTTTTTTAAGTAAGCCAACTTATTGTGATCAGATACACTCATTCCTGGTTTAGCAAAAGTAATCTTCAGTGGTGTCCATAAGAGAAAGCATGAGGTAAACACCTATTGTTCATTCAGCTTCTTGCAGATTCTTTGATATTTTGGCTGTTAATCGATAAATTCTCAGAACACTGGAATGAACCATAGCACTGATGGTGGAAACAATATGTTACATAAATGATTAAAGAATTAGTTTTTAAAATGGTGCAGGAATTTTCATGCACACAAGATTTGGTATAATAGCCATCACGCTAAGATCACTCAAAATGTAAATTTGAATTATTAATTTCATACTCCCCTCCGAATAGCATCATAAAATTGATAGAAAGACAAAATTGAAGAAAACTTTATTCATCACGTAGAAAAGGACAATGAAACAGTTTGTTTTAACAGAAAATAGGCCAGTCTATAACTGGTTCACCCATCATTTCTCCTGAAGGCTGATTTGTAGAAAAATATTTTGAAAAGTTTATACAGCAGAAAACTCACATTAAAAAGAATTCTTCCCCCCTCCCCCAACAGGGCGTGATTCACACAGGAGGGAAACCCAAATGCAGCAGAGACATTTAAACTAGGTGCTGAATTCAAACAGATCCCATTTTGTCTGCAGCACTGGCCTTAACCTGCAGTGTGGGAGTCACAAATTTATGGGGTAGACAAATGCTCTTGAAGAGCGGATAAGATCTGTTTAACTGTCGTGATCTGAAGATTTTTAAATTCCCCACTCTTTAAACTGTAAAAATAACTGGCTGCAGCTGTCAGTGATTGTTCAAAAACAACTCTGCCCAACTGCTTTAATTGACAGGCCAGTTGCTGTAGCATCTGTCTGCGCAGTTTCAATAGAGTTCTTTGTTCACATTTCCCTAACAGCTATTCATTATGAATGCTTGGCTGAGTTTCAAAAGCTAGTCATCTTAGCTGGGGGTTCTGAGTTCATAGATTGCCTGACAGCTTAAGAGGCTATTAAAGGATAAGGGGTTTGAACAGAAGTTTGTTTTAATCACTTTAAATGGGAGTGTTTTTAACTATCAAGTCTGTACTGAATGAGATTTTTAAAAGTTTGTTTTATTTTATCTCCACATAACTCCGGAGGTCTATCCATGGTGGTTACTGGGTGAGTGTCTATGGTGTTGGCATGGGGGTGGGCATGAGGGGCCATGAGGATTGGGTGGGGAGCATGAATTAGTATTGAGTTGCCATGGGGGCATGAGGGACCATGGTGGAGGGGGCGCTGAGGGTGAGGGCTAGACAGCCTAAAATCTTCTAAAGCCACTGGGACAAAGTCCCGGAGAACAAAGATGGGCCTTATAACCAGCCTATCTTGGCATTCACCCGCCCTCATGGCCACCCATGCTCTGCTTCTGGGGTCAGCAGCCACACTCCATCCTGCACCCACCCCCGGGAATGAAAATCTCACAATTCTGTGCACTTTTTACTGAGGCGGGTCTGACGAGTCAAGAAATTTCTCAACTCAAGCTACTTGCCTCAGTAGCCAAATTATAGCCCAAGGTGTCTGCATTCCTTCAGTTAGAGAGATAAAGTCCTCACATTATGATGTTCAAATTATTTTGCAAGAAACAAGCTGAATGCTTTAGCTGCAAAAACATTGCACAATGCAAATTTGCCTTTCTATAGAAAAAAATTATCTCAGATTTATACTTGGGTAATAAATTATTTCATTATTACAATGCTCTGGTGATGTGCAAGCATTTTTAAACAGCATAGCAAGAACATGAGCAAAACGCAATATTTAATCCCTAAAATATTTAGGATTACACTACTCTTTCTTTAACACACATTTTAAAAAATAGGGTCAAGGACTGCTTGTCAGAAGAAGCGCTTCATTTTAATTTCAAAACCTATTAAAGTCAGTTCTCAATCAGACATCATTAATGGGTTGGCTACATTCACGTAGCAATTGATATGCTACATTGGTCATAATATGTACTCATTTCCAAATAACTTATTTTGGAGCAAAGCCTATTCTGACAATCAACCATGAGGACTAGAATGTCAGATTTATAAGGACATAATCAAGCAATGATTTGGTAACAGTGAATAATGTCAGTTTCATTGCTACAACACATTTAAATTAATGTATTCTGTACTAACAATTACATATTGAACCACAAAACTCAATTTAGGTAATCATTTGTAGCATTTTTGAGGAAATAAAGATGTAAGGCATTAAGCGAATTCAAAATATTTTAGGAATGCTTGATATTTAAAATTACATTGTGCAAAGCGATGCTGGATGTTCTAACACATTGCAATCATGTTCCTTCACACATGATGTCCACCAATAGTTAATTCAAATCACAGTTCTCAATTTCCAAAAAAATGTACTTGTCTGAATCTGCACATTTGCTCAACCTCTCTTCAAAGTGTGAAAATAGGCTGTTTTGCCACTATCTTTAATGTTCGTTTTTATTATTTGAAGAATCAATCTCTTGGCAAACATTGTGCTTTATTACTCGTGGCATGCAATGAACAGTAATACCACTTCAATGTCTTATTAAAAAAATCACTTGTTGAGCAGAGACCATTTTCTTGTGAATCTCTCCCTTGAACAGTGTAGTTTTAGGTAATGCAATATTTGTTCTGATAATTCTGCCATTAAGAGAAGTGCATAATGAAACATTGATTCCACATATGTGAATTGGATAAAATCAGCCAACAGGTACTGACTTGCATTAACTTAACCATCCGATTCCACTCAGTCTTCCCTTGGTCTGAGGCACAATTGTAGATTAACAAATACCTTTGCAGAGTTCTGGTGTGTTGGTCCTGAGCCCTCACTGTATTTATTATTCCCAACTTCCAGATGGGCTGATGGTTTCAGAGATTAAAGTGTAATTCGAGCGCAGTGGTGTTTCAGTTTGCAGGGCAGCACGCCCTTGTTGAGTTGGTAAAACTCCACAAGCTGGATAAGATCAGTAAATTTGGTGTGACCCTCATCCAGGGAATAATATAATTCTCCATCTTCTTCTAGCTGCATTGATTACATAGCAGTTTATGAAATAGTTCCAATGTGGTTGTATGCATACAACAGTTTCTGTATAATTACTCAGCCCTGTTATTTTGTATCCTTTCATAATTGTTATTTTTCAGTAACTTCAATGAAACAATTATCAGTGAGCACAAAGCTTTTTTGGCACAAAATGTAACATGGTGTACATTAAGAACTTATTCGCAAATTACATACATTTCTCATCACTTCCAAAGCCCACAATTATGCCCAGTCACCCATATCAGGCAAATGGTGCTGACCATCTGTCATTAATATTGGAGTGATATGCAAACACACCGCATAAAACATATTAAGTTAAACAACTATTTTGTGCAGTTAAGTACGTAATGATTTAAAAGTTCTATTGATTTCAGGCAAAGTCAGGTCTTTATATTGTTTCAATCATCTGTCTCCCACAGTTGCTCACAGTGTGAACAACTGATGGAGATTTCAGGCAGCTTCAACCAATTGTTTTCACTGTTAACTGCAGGAGTTGTTTTATTCTACAACCTATTATGGTTTTACTGCCTACTGCATACAGACAGTGGGCAAATCAAGTTAAGATGGTAAGATATTATATTTCAGCATTAAACAATTTTCAGCGGTATTCCCTTTCAGCTTTTTAAAACTCTGGTTTTTGTTGTCTTTACAGCAGAGGTTTAGCAATATAAAAGGGGTTTGCAGGTGATAAGACAAGTTGAGAAAGCTGTTAAAAAAGCATATGGCTTCGGTGGCTTTATAAATGCAGACAGAGTATAAAAGTAAGTTAGTTATGCTAAACCTTTATAAAACATTGGTTCAGCCCAGTTGGAAGGATATCATGGTCTTCGAAAGAGTGCAGAGGAGAAATAATAGAAAGACAACAGCGATGAATGACTTCAGTTACATGGGGAGAAAAGAGAAACTGAGATTTTTTTTCTCTTCGAGCAAAGACTGTTAAGGGGAGACTTGATAGACCTACTGAAATCCCTGAAGGGTTTTGATGTAGTAAATTGCCGTTTCCAGTGGCAGAAGAGTCAGTAACCAGAAGAGACAGGTTTAAGATAAATTGGCAAACTAGAGCTGACGAGTAAAAGTCTTTTTCTCTACACAATAAAATGTGATGATCTCGAATAACTGCCAACAAGAGTGGTGGAGGAAGATTCAACAATATCTTTCAAAAGGGCATTGGATAAATAAATACTGGAAGAGGAAATATTTACAGAACTATGTGGGAAGAGCAGGGGTATGGAACTAATTAATAGTTCTATCAAAGAACCAACACAGCCGGCAGAGACCGACTAAACCCCTTCTGTGCTGTATCATTCCATGGTAGGTGTACAAAATTATCAGAAGACAACCATGCTAGAGGACATCATGGTCACTACGAGATGTCATTGTTATAATGAATTTTTCCTAGAATATATTAGAAAAAATGACAACGCAATACTGTAAAATCTTACACAGCTGCATTAATAGAAAGACCCTTCCAATCACTTGTAATTAAAGAAAAACACCCAAGGCAGGTTCATAGCAAACAAAAAGAGACAAATTATTATTCCATGATACTTGATTTAGGGCAGTAAAATGAACAATTTTTAGTTATTTCTTGGTCAAACTTTCCTCAGTTGTGTAAAAGGTACAGTATATTTAACTATTCCAACAGAATACCTTTCCTTTGCCCTCCTCCATTAATAGAGTAATTTATTGTCCACAGCCATTGTGGTTTTCTATGAGTTTACCTCCTTTTTTTATGTGTCTCTTTTTTATGACATATTTTTGGGAATAATGCGGTTGACTCTTAACTGCCCTCTGAACAAGGGCAATTAGGGATGGGCAATAAACTCTGGCCTAGCCAGCGACACCCACATCCCATGAACGAATAAAAAAAAATTTAGACAAGGAATTTTTGTTTTAAGATAAGCAAGTCAGAAGCCATTACCGTGATTATTCTGTCTTAAAATTGCCTCCCCTCTGCCAAGTTCCCTCGCATTTTTGGGTGCTCCTGCAATCTGCTTGCTAAGTTCCAAGTGTCCTTGTTTAAATAAAAATGGTAAGTTTCACAAGCAACCTCTCCAGCTGGGAACTACTTTAGCAGCCACATCCATTGCCTCACATGCCTTGAGCCATCTAGGCCTGAGGCTGAAAGGCCTTGTGCATGTGACTCCAGACCATGGTTGGGTGGAAATCTTTTTCCGCAGTAAAAATGACAAACGCATCATGTGAAAATTCACACCCAATGATTACAGTAAAAATGTTCTAATATAGAAATACAGATTTTGGGGCAATAATGGGACTGGACTGGACCACACAACAACAGGAGTAAATCAGGAAAGAAAGGTGGATCTGGTTTAGAAATGCTATACACACCATACACTAGGTAAAATGGCTAACAGGGAGAAAAAAAGGCAGTTGTGGATCATTGATGGAAGTTATAAGCTACCAGCAATTAGCTGGATTGAGATGAATACAGGAATAAAATAAGTTTCTATAAATATATACACTGCTAACAGGTAAAATGAAAACAGTGCAGTTATTGAAAGACTCGAAAGCTAATGGCATCAATTGATCTAAAAAAATAAGTTCTTTTTAGTATTTATGGAATAGATCATATGGAACCTCCCCATCACAAAGTTGAATTTTTGGTATGGGGGCTGTAGTGAAAGAAATAGTAAAAAAGAATAGAAATTCACAATATGGAGGTTACTGGTGGCAAAAGGAAGACAAGGCACCGTACTCGGATGAACATCATACAAGGTTATTTAAAGTGGCTAGCAGAACCACTGAGGGGAGACAGTCGTGTAGTGGTAATGTCACTGGACTAATAATTCAGAGGCCCAGGCTAATGCTCTGTGGATCTGGGTTCAAATCCTACCATGACAGTTGGTGGAATTTAAATTTAATTAATAAAATCTGGAATTAAAAGCTAGTCTCAGCGATTGTCGTGGAAAAAAAAACATCAGGTTCACTAATGCCCTTTCAGGAAGGAAATCTGCCATTCTCACCCAGTCTGGCCTATATGTGACTCCAGACCCACAGTAATGTGATTGACTCTTACCTGCCCTCTGAATAAGGGCCAGCAAGCCAATCAGTTCAAGCGCCACTAGGAATGGGCAACAAATGACTTTGCCACACCCACATCCCATGAAAGAATCAAATAAACGAGATACATGGCTAGCACTATTGATCAGGTGCTGTCTTAAGGAAACAGTTAGAAAGGAGGAGTGCCCAAGAATAGTAAATTGTTCAAAACAAAAGGAAGCATAGGTACAACCCAGGGAAGACTTCCAGAAAGAGGTGATAATAAAAACCTATATAAGTACAGGAGTCAGCACAGGTTTATGGTAAGTAGATGTTGTCTGACATATTTACTGGAGTTATTCAATTAAGTGATGAACCAGCTGACAATGGAAGTTCTATGGATGTGACATATTTGGAACTCTCAAATACTTTGACTTTGAGTTCAAACTGGAGCGCACAGGCAAACTAAACATTAAAAACAAATTGGATAGGTTGGGATGATGAGTGGCAAATGACGTTTAGTATGAACAAATGTAAAATAATGGGATGAAACAAGGAAAATAAAGAGAGCGAATATTAGCTAAATGATTCTCTGCTACAGGTACAACAAAGGAGAGGGATATAAAGGCATTGGTGAATCCAATGAAAAGTACGGTGCACTAAGTAAAACTTACTGGACATAAAACCAGAGGTTAAAGCATAAATTCCAAGATATAGCCACATTTCAATTCTGTTTGCAGTACTAGAAGGATAACCAACACTGGAGACATGGTAGTAAAGAATAACCAAACTGGTGCCTAATTTAGGACATCAAACCTATGAGGAGAGATGGAATAGCCTAGGTTTGTTTACTTTGGAAAAGAGGAGGCTTGTGCAAGAGAGCAAGCAAAAATTTAAGAAAGAATTAGATAGATAGTTGAGACAGTGGGTATTTGAAAATTATTAAGTTTGACACAGGTCAGGTGAATTTTAGAGTTTTCTGGTTCTCCACTTTTCTATGTTTATATTCTTCCCAAAAAACCTAAGCAAATAGACCCCTCATTGTATTTGGTAACTGTCAAAAATGCAAAGGTTCTGTATTAATGCAAATATCAGTTGCATTTTGTCTATTTCCAGATATGGAAATTCTTGTTGCCATGCAGAGTAATCGACACCAAACATTGGCACAATTCTTTAGAAAATTAGCACACATTTCTTTAAAGCTGCATCCATTATTACCTTTAGCAACTGACGGTCTTCGGGTCACAACATACTGATGGCACAAGATGCAGTTTTCAGAATTAATTTTGAAACCATGAATTAAAGAGATTGAAGTCTTTTCTCTTTCAATGTCATTGCAATAACAAAAGCAGCACTTTAAAATAGTTTTGTCATGTTGCAATCATATATTATCAAACACATACCCATAATCTATTCGTGTAAATAATTACCACTAAAGTTTTACTCTACTTACCGGAACAATCTGAAAATGTCTTATCTTCTGACAATGGCACAGTGACAAAACAAAACTTTTCAGATTACTTTGACTGTCCCGCAGTAAGAACATCCTACATGGGATGAAAAGAAGGAAAATAGATCTATATATACACTATGTTTTTACACATTATTGTTTAACTGACATTACCAAAGACTCTGCACTTGTCACCAACTCCATTTACTCCCTGACTACTTGCTTAAGCTGAATCAGCGTGTGCAAAGCTTGGCACTTTATTCAATCCAGAGCTAAACTTTAACCCAACATCCTATTTATCACCAAAACCACTTGCCTTGATATTTGTTTCAAACACTTCACCCTACTCATCCCCACCTGTGTTGAACACTAATCCAGGCTTCTTGTTTCTAGATACAATTTACCCTGCACCCTATATGGCAGCCTCTTAATCTTTCCACAATCTCCAACCAGGGTAAAATTCTGATGCCCACAGGAAATCCCAACACTTAATCTCGCTCTGATCACTCTGAATATTGTTGATCTGACCCTAGTGGATTAAATTTAAAATCCTAATCCTCGTCTACAAATTCTTCCATGGCTTCTGTCAACCCCCATCTCTGCAGCCTCCTTTGGTCTTGGGTGCGTTCCAAAATTCTCTGATCCTTTCCACAAAAGCAAAGTACTGTAAATACTGGAACCCTTCAATTAAAAACTTAAAATGCGGGAATTTCTCAGTAGGGCAGGCAGCAACTGTGGAGAGAAAAAGAGAGTTAATGGGAAGGATTTTGAATTTGGCGTGTGGGCGCAGTCAGCGGGCCTGGGGGTGGCCAGGGAACGGGCTGCCGTCCGTGATCAGCCCTCAACCACAATTTCATGCTGGCTGGCCAATTAAAGGCCAGCCAGTGTGAAAGACACGCTAAAATGCTCAGCGCTGCTGGGGTGGTGGGAATGCGGGAGCAGGGTGAGCGCTGAAGTCAGCACAGGCATGGGGGAGCGCACACAACCAGTTCCCTGAAGCAGAGAGCTGCCACAGCGAGCTGAAGAATTCAAAAGCCATAAATAAAGATTTTCAAATGCCGAAAAACATGCTCACACATCAGGGTCAGTCACCTGAACATATGGCTGATGTAAATTCTGTACAAACGTTTTTATCTTTTTTTTTTTAAAACTAATATCGGAAACCTCATCCCGCCCTTGGATGAGGTTTCCTCAAAAAGGCAAATCCCGCCTTTGATTCACCCACTCGCCAACCGTAACATTGGATGGGCAACAAAAAAAAAATCACCATTGATTACTACATTAATGAACTTAATAGGCCTTTTAACTTTCAGTGGGCGCACTGCCAAGTTTTGCGCACGCCCACCAACCGAAATATCACGCGAGTGCGCGATGACATCAGGACGCTCGCCCGATGTCATCACACACTATTTCATGCTTGAGTGGGTCAGATGCACGCTGAGCGAAAAATTCTGCCCAATGTTTCAGGTCTGTGACATTTCATCAGTCCACCAAGTTCTGAAACATTTGATGGAATTTAATGTCCTGCCCCATGGCAACTTTGTTGGTGGTTGGGGGCAGGGGGAGCATTTAAGCAGGTGGGGGGGTACAAAGCAGAGAGGCTTTGTACACTCTGATTCATGAAATTAATGCCCACTTAAGGGTCACATCAAGTTGCTGCTGGTATTCACCCAGTGGTGGGCAGGTGAAGCCCGAGAAGCAAACCCTGACATGTTTGCTTGCTTCTACATGGGGTGGGCCCTCATTGTCAAGCACTCAGTACCTGAGCAAGGAACCTGCAATCGGGAAAGAGGGACCCACTACCAGTTCCCTTGTTGCCAACATCCCTGCTCCCCCATGACCTCACTCTTGCCATGATGCACCTGCATGTGCCTGGGTCCATGGCAATCCTCGGCCTCGGGTGGGTGCAGTACCAGCAGCAGACACTAGTGGCATTGCCAGGCAATGAAGAGCAGCCAGCAGCAGGCAAGATTTCCACCCCTGGGGTCCTTGATCCTAGGGAAAGCCCACTGCTACTCAGTGCAGGCGTGATTGGCACTTAATTCGGCAGGCCTTCCCAAAAAGAGGTGACACAGGACTCTTACCTCCAGCTGGCGGATGAAAGGCCCATCGCCTCCATTAAATACGAATTGTTAACTCTGCTTTTCTCTCCACTGATGCCGCCGGCCCTGCTGCGAATTTCCAGCATTTACTGTTTTAATTTTCTCTGATCCTTTCACTAGCAATGCATATGACCACCCCTCTCTCCAACTATTAATGCCAGACTTCTATTGTTTCAGCTATTTTTCTGGAACTCCTTCCCTAAACTTCCTTGAATTTCTGTTTATCTCTCCAGCTGTATTAGCTTCCTTAAAACTCTTCTCTTCAAACGAATCTCAACTCCCAATAAGGACTTGTCACCCATTACTTTTCTCGTGGTGTTCTGTCTTGATACAACCTTCTGTGATAAAGATGCTACATGGAATGCAAATATGTTGCAATACTAGTACAACACAAGGCTGTAGAAGATGGAATATCAGAGTTGCATTTCTTTTAGAATCTTTACATGGTTCAAGAATTCAAAAATAAAAATAAATTTATGCTTTGACAATACAGTGGATTAAGCTTATTATTCTTTAGCTTCGACAAACAAAATTTCAATCCAGGCCAGATTGATGGGATATAAACATTCTTCTCTGGCTGTCAGGTTCCTGGATCAAATTAATTTCATAGTATAAGCCACGTTTTTTGCAAGCATGAAACTACAGCATAGCATGCTCATAATCATCTGGCTCATTGAGAAAAGGTTACAGGACTTGAGTACAAAGTGAAACAATCTTATTGGTGTGGTTAGAGTGTGGTTCCGATACTGGACTTATGACAGGTTGTTGGTGCAGAATTGGGGTATTTTACTCTGTCCCCATTTATATGGTTTTGCATTTAAATTGCTTGATGCTGAAAATGGGTAAACAAAATAGAAACACCTTCCTTTTCTCATCCTTGAAATTCTTCATCTTGAGTGCAATAATTTCACCTTCACCCCAAATGCAAATAATGATTAAGTCTTGATTGACAAGGGAGTCAAAGGGTATAGGTGGTAGACAAGAAACTGGAGTTGAGGTCACAATCAGATCAGCCATGATCTTGTCAAATGGCAAAGCCAGCTCAAGGGGTCGAATGGCCTATTCCTGCTCCTAATTTGTATGTTCATATATATAAATACTGTGACTACAAGATCAGGTCAGAGGCTAGGAATCCTGTGGTGAGTAACTCACGTTCTGACTCCCCAAAGCCTGCCCACCATCTACAAGGCACAAGTCAGGAGTGTCATGGAATATTCTCCACTTAGCAGGATGAGTGCAGCTCCAACCACATTCAAGATGCTCAACACCATCAAGGCAAAGCAGCCCGATTGGCACCCATCCACAAACATTCACTCCCTCCACCACCGATGCACAGTGGCAGCAATGTGTACCATCTAAAAGATGCACTGCAGGAACTCACCAAGGCTCCTTAGGCAGCACCTTCCAAACCCACAACCACTGCCATCTAGAAGGACAAGGGCAGCAGACACATGGGAACACAACCAACTGGAAGTTCCCCTCCAAGCCACTCACCATCCTAACTTGGAAATATATCACAGTTCCTTCACCGTCGCTGGGTGAAAATCCTGGAACTCTCTCCCTAACAGCTCTGTAGGTGTAACTACACTGCAGGGACTGCAGCAGTTCAAGAAGGCAGCTCACCACCACCTTCTTAAGGGCAATTAGGAACAGACAATAAATGTTGGCTTAGCCAGCGATGCCCACATCCTGTAAATGAATTTTTTAAATGTTCTTGTATGGGAATAGAAATGTCATATTTCTTGATCAAATGAGCTTCCATCCACCTGGTTTCTGATGGCTTGAACTTCATTTTGAGAGACAAAGCATTCAAGGGCATCTGATATCTTCCATCAATGCAATTTAATTGATCCAAAGCCAAATTTCAAGTGTCAACTGGTGGAGTTTAAAGTATAAAATCTAAAGGCTTGTTTCTATCAAACTGTGAGGCAATGTTCAGCATCAGTCTCAGGACTTCTGCAGTCAAATTTACAAAAAGTGTTATCCAAATCAACTTCCTTTAACACTAACAACTAGCCATTGGATAAATTCTTTCCTATTGGGACACACGATATGGAACAAAGAAAATTTGGTACTTTTAAGTCTGATGAGCGCAAGCTACCAATTAGTTTTGTTAATGTAGTGCTCTGCATTTTTACTTTTATTATTCTAAGCCACATATATTTTGGCATTCATTCTGAAGTAGCAATAGTAGCAAAGCATCCAATTTCTACAGAAAAAAACTTGATGGGCACTGTACATTAAATATTAATTGTTAAAATGTATTTTCTTTGTACAATCCAGAGGATAAATTTAGTATGCAATATTTCAATCAATGTACAAGAAAAGCATCACGATGCAACACTAATTTTGTGAATCCCATCAAAATGGCTATGCAGCTGATACAGGAAAAGGCTGAAGCAAAACTTATACCATCTTCGATTAAGTGACATACAAAGACTGGCTTAGAAGTGGTGACCTCAATAACTACAAATGAGAAATAATTCAAGACTTCAAAACAATCACTGTAATAGATTAATTTTCTTGTTTAAAGACTATGTAGGCACTGAATCTCACACTACAATTGTATTAACATTTAGCTTAACGATCAAAATTTTGAAGACTTAGTTCTAAAAAGACTGAATTAAGACCATTGTTATGATACAACTCCACTGTCTTATAGAAGCTGTAAGTGAAAACAACCACAAAATGTATCTAAAGTAGAAATATTTGTTGGTTTCAAGATAAAAGTTTTCCTAAATCAACTAACTAGAAACACTTGCTGTTATGATTTTACAAGAACCAACATTTGAAGTGAATCATGGAAATAATGCCTCACTGAATCAGAAAATTCCTTTAAAAATTGATGCTTACCCATCCACAAGACCTTGTTGTTCTATTAGTTTTTGAGCTTCATCTCTGGAGAGTCGGTGATGAAACCATAGCTGCATCCTGTGAATAGCTAAATTATAAAGGCAAAATAGAATTCCTAAAAATGACATACCTAAATTATGATAATTTAATACTAGCTTTATCTCTCAAAAGTGATCTGACCCACCATAACTACAATATAATTGGCAAAAACGTTAATGTTTAAATTACAACAATAGCTTTCAGTTCTTTAATACCGATCTACTAATACCCATTGTTTTAAGAGAGTCAGCGAACATCTTTCACTTAAAATTAACATATGCCAATCATTTTTTGACTTATACGACATTATCTTTTTCAGCTCAAAGTACATATTGAAAAAACCTTGACATGGAGTAGTGCTCTGCGACGTGGTTGGACTTCCATATGCATTCAAACGATGACAGCTTCTTCTCTGTTTTTACAGGAATGTAAATTTTAAAATATCAATTTCATTATTGAACACATTTAATTTGAATTTTAAGTATAAAATTACTTGTATGTTATTTAATTGAGGTAAATTTACCTCAGAGTTACAATGGAGTCCAGTCATTTGCTTATAACAATTAGAGCATGCATTCCAGAAATTATAACTAAAACTAATTGTTTATAGTGATCAGTGCATTTTGATTTTAGTGATTCTATTTCTGGTAGTTCCCATTTGTAAAGGATTGTTTTTCAATTGCAGTATCATTGATCTGTACGATCCAGCATGTGAATGGATAAATAACATTAATAACGCACTGCAAAATATTCTTAACTGGTCCTAACTGGTTAACTGTAAAGGATCCCATGGACGACTCAGTTATTGCACTGCTGAGCAATGTCGTTCAATTTTCACCACCAATGAGCTGAACAGTTCTAAACTCAAAATTCTGGTTTTGGATTAAGAGCAATGAAAGGAGCAAAGTGAGACTACCATTCTGAGCCACATGTGAAAGAGTGAGGAGTTATTTAAGAAATAATGAGCTCCTTTTTGCTTCTCCAAAAGCCATAAAGATGCTGAAAAATTAAAAATAAAAATAGAAAAAAACCGAAATATTCAGGTCAGGCAACATTATGAAAGGAGCTCAGATCTGAAATATCAGCCAACTGACTTCTGTTTTTGTTTTGCATTTATATAATGCCTGATCACAGGTCTCAAATGTACCAAAACACTCCACATACAATGGACTTTGAAGAGCAATCACTGTTTTAGTGTAGGTGACCAATCAGCTGTGGGCATTGCTGCTGAGCGTTAAGCGGCATTGCTCAGTAATATATTTTTAAAATCATGAAACAGTGCTCATCAGGGAGTGCTTTCTTCTGTTATACTCAAGAGTTAATTACACCAATCATTTGGGGTAACGACCAAAATCAATCACTATAAGTACGATTTTATTGTACAGTTGGTAATTAAAATGTACTTGCAACTGATGAATCGTAGGAAAGAAGATTCATAGACATAGTTAATGGTACTCTTCAAATTATTCTGATTTTTTTTCCTCTATCAAGTTATAAAGAATAACAGCATTTGTTGGCAAATGTTCAAAATATTTTACCCTCCATGCCAACCCCTCCTCAGCAGCAACTGTAAGTGCCTCCGTAGGGTTTTCAATCACCCTTCCTTTGTGTCCAGAGAAATCCATAGCTACCAGTGAATTTTCCGAGATGCTCCTCTATGAGGGGAAAAAGTAATTATTTCAAAAATATTTTGGTACAGTGCTTAAAAAAGTGAGAAAGTCAGGGACCATTAACACATGTCAAAGTTCAAGATAGCGCAGCTTCAAAACAAAACAAAATAGAAACTCCAATGAAATATTTTTACTGAGAGTACATGGAAATAAAACCAAAAGAAGAATTGTTTCTTTATTGAAAATGGAAAAACTACAATTAAATAAAATGTATTTTTTTTATTAGCAGCACAGTAGCCTTGTGGTTTATGATGGGATAAAAAGTTAACTTCCTCCATGGCAAGTTGTTAAACTAAATTCAATAAATCTGGTCATTTATGCTCTGGAAAGTTACTGGATCACTAAAGGAACTAAATTACTCATCCCCTTTAAAAGAAGGGAATTGGCAACCACTACCGGTATAGACATAATAGGCCAAATAGCCTCTTCGTGCTGTAAACTTTCTATGATTCTATACCTCTTCAGACTTACCCTTGAACGCAGTCCAATGCTATGTGATCAGCTCTTGACGCTTTTTGAAGTTACCTAGCATGCCATTCAAAGACTAGTGTGACAAGGCATGAGCAATAAACGAGGTATCACACCCCAAGAAAAAAATTAGAAGGTATGGACCTAAGGAAAGCATAATTCCTCCCAGAACTATGATAAGGTTCCTTTTGTCCTCACCTTCCACCACATCAGACTTTACATTCAATGGATGATTCTCCACCATCTCCAGTGTGATGCCACCAAATCCATCTTCCATGCCTCCTTCACTTATCAGCATTTCAAAGAGGCTGTTCCTTCTGTGACACCTTCTGAAACCCCCTCAGCTTTCCAAGGAAGTGCAGGATATACAACACCTGCTCTTTCACCTCCTCACTTCCCATCATCCAAATTCCCAAACAATCCTTGCAGGTGAAACAGCAATTTACTTGTACATTTCAATTTGATGTATTATATCTGCTGTTCACCAGACAGTCTCCGCTGACTTACGCCCACTATTACACTTTTTTTGTCCTTGGCCTCCTACGCCGTTCTGAAGAAGCTCAACATTACCCCAAGGAACACTGCCAAATAATTTGATTAGGCACTTTACAGCCTTCCAGGTTCAACACTGAACTCAGCAATCTCAGATCCTAACCTCTGCCCCCATTTTCTTTTTTGGAGACCATTTTTTGGTGATTCTTTTTTTCTCCTTTTACACCTCCTCTAGACCCATCTTTTGCCTCTTTACTTGTCCCATTATCATCTCTTCTTGCTTTGTTCCATTATTCAGTTTGTGATTTACTCCCTTCCAACCTATCAGACTTCTCCTTTTGTTCTTTCCTCTTCTTCCCCACTTTACCAGCCTTGCTTAAAAACTGTTACATCTCTATTATCTCCCAGATTGGATGAAGGGCCATTGACCTGAAACATTGACTCTTTCTGTCTCCACAGATACTGTCTGACCTGATGAACACTTTGTTTCTCTCTCAAATTTCCAACATCCGCAGTATTTTACTTTGGTATTAGTGTTCAATTCATTGCCACTTCTCTTCCAGGAATGCTCCCCTTCACAGAATCACAGAATTTTAACGGCACAGGAGGCGGCCATTCGGCCCATCTTGTCTGCACCAGTCTCCAAATGAGCATTATGGCCTAATGCCATTGCCCTGGCTTTTCCCCGTACCCTTGCACATGGTTTATATTCAAATAATCATCTAATGCCCTCTTGAATGCCTCATTGAACCTGCCTCAACCACACTTCCAGGCAGCGCATTCTAGACCCGAGCCACTCGTTGTATGAAAAAGTTTTTTCTCACGTCACATTTGCTTCTTTTGCAAATCACTTTACATCTGTGCCCTCTCATTCTTGATCCTTTTACGAGTGGGAACAGCTTTTCCCTACCTACTCTGTCCAGCCCCCTCATGATTTTGAACATCTCTATCAAATCTCCTCTCAGCCTTCTTCTTTCCAAGGAGAACAGTCTCAACCTCTCCAATCTATCTTCATAACTCAGGTTTCTCATCTCTGGAACCATTCTTGTAAACCTCTTCTGCACTCTCTCCAATGTGTTCACATCCTTCCTATAAAGTGGCGCCCAGAACTGTACACAATATTCCAGCTGAGGTCTAATAAGTGTCTTATATAAATTCAGCATAACCTCCCTGCTCTTGTATTCTATGCCCCTATTAATAAAGCCCAGGATACTATATGCTTTATTAACTGCTCTCTCCACCTGTCCTGCCACCTTCAATGATCCATGTACATATACACCAAAGTCTTTCTTCTCCTGCATCCCCTGCAAAATTTCACCCGTTATTTCATATTGTCTGTTCATGTTCTTCCTACCAAAATGCATCACCCACACTTGTCTGCACTGAACTGCATCTGCCACCTATCTGCCCACTCCACCAACTTATCTATGCCCCCTTGAAGTTCCACACCGTCCTACTCACAGTTCACAACAATCCCAAGCTTCATATCATCCACAAACTTTGAAATTGTCCCCTGCACACCAAGATCTAGATCTAATATATAACAGGAAAAGCAAGGGTCCCAATACCGACCCCTGGGGAACTCCACTACAAACCTTGCTCCAGCGTGAAAAATATCCATTGACCATTACTCTCTGCTTCCTATTTTTCAGCTAATTTTGTATCCACGTTGCTACTGTCCTTTTGATTCCATGAGCAATAATTTTTCTCACAAGTCTGTTGTGTGGCACTGTATCAAATGCCTTTTGAAAGTCCATGTACACCACATCAACAGCATTACCCTCATCGGCCTTTTCTGTTACCTCTTCAAAAAACTCTAGCAAATTAGTTAAACATGATTTCCCCTTTAGAAATCCATGTTGGCTCTTCCTTATCAACCCATATTTTTCCATGTGACTGCTAATTCTATCCTGAATAATTGTTTCTAGTATCTTGCCCACCACTGAAGTTAAACTGACTGGTCTGTAATAGTTGGGCTTATCCTTACAACACTTCTTAAGCAAGGGCGTAATGTTTGCAATTCTCCAGTCCTCTGGCACCACCCCGCGAGTCTAGGGAAGACTGAAAGATTATGGCCAGTGCCCCTGAAATTTCTACTCCCAGTTCCTTCAATATCCTTGGATGCATCTCATCCGGTCCCGGTCAACTTTAAGTAACAACTGTCTATTCAACACTTCCTCCTAGTCAATTTTGAACCCTTCTAGTGACAGAGTTTCTTCACCATGGCCTGGGTAGTACCTACCTCCTTGGTAAAGACGGATGCAAAGTATTCATTTAATACCTCAGCCATGGCCCCTTCATCCATGTGTAAATTCCCTTTTAGGTCCCTAATCGGCCCTTCTCCTCCTTTTACCACCCTTTTACTATTTTTATGTCTATAGAAGACTATGGGATTCCCCTTTACATTGGCTGCCAGTCTTTTCTCATAATCCCTCATGGCTTCTCTAATATGCTTTTTCACTCCCCTCTGAACCTTCAGTACTCCTTTTGGTTCTCAATTGTATTTTCTATCTAACACCTGTCATAAGCGTACTTATTCTTTTACCTTAACTTTAATCCCTGTTTTCATCCAGGGAGCTCTGGATTTGTTTGCCCTACCTTTCCCTTTCGATGGAATATACCTTGACTGTGCCCGAACCAATTCTTTTTTGAAGCTAGCCCATTGTTCAGCTACAGTTTTTCCTGCCAATCTTTTGTTCCTGTCTATCTGGCCTAGCTCAGTACTTGCCCCATCGAAGTCAGCTCTTGTCCAGTTAATTATTCTTACTCTGGATTGCCTATCCTCCTTTTCTATGATCATCCTAAAATGTACAATACAATGATCACTGACTCCTAAATGTTCCCCCACTGACATTTGATCTACTTGGCCCACCTTATTTCTAAGAACCAGGTCCAACAGTGCACCTTTTCTTGTTGGATTGACACATACTGCTGTAGAAAATTCTCCTGAACACAATCTAGGTATTTTTGCCCCTCTCCGCCCTTTACACTACAACTGTCCCAGTCTCCATTCGGGAAATTAAAATCCCCCATTATAACTGCTCTATAATGCTTGCATCTCTCTGTAATTTCCCTGCATATTTGTTCTTCTACGTCCTTCTCAATATTTCACAATCTATAGACTACACCGGGCAATGTAATTACGTCCTTTATGTTCCTTAGCTCTAGCCAAATTGATTCAGTCCTTGAACCCTCTGGGACATCCTTTTCCTCCAGCACTGCAATGTTCTCCTTAACCAATACCGTCATCCTTCCTCCTTTCCTATCTCTTCTGAGCACCTTGTACCCAGGAATATTTAATATCCAGTTCTGCCCTTCCTTGAACCAGGTGTCTTTTATTGCCACAACATCATGGCCTGAATCTTCTGGTCGGCGTGTGGGGGCGGGCACGCGTCACGACGTCACTGCGCGTCATTCCGATCTTCAGTTCGGCGGGTGCGCACCTGAGTCGGCTATGCGCCTGCCAAACTGTCAAAGGCTTATTAAGGCCATTTAACAGCTAGATAAACTAATTGTCTGGACTGCCCGTCCAACATTAAGGTTGGCAGGCAGACGAAGAGCCCGGCCGACTTCGCATTTTGCATGAAACCTCATCCACGGGCGGGATGAGGTTTCATGAAGGGTTTCTCAATCAAGTAAATGTTTTTATTAACATTAAAATTATTAAAATCCCAGCTCATGTGACACTGTCAGATGAGGGTACATGTCCGAATAATTTTTTTAAATCATTTTTCGGATTTTCACAGTGACATTAAACTCCCTAAGGCAGCTCCATGCCTCAGGGAGATTTCTGTGCTCGTACGTGCGCATGCACGAAAGAGCGCAGGCTGTGACTTTCCCTCCTCCCCTCGCCTGCACAGGTAGCACTGAGCACTTCCGGGTGTGCATCAAGGCCCGCCTACATAAAATGGTGCACAGCCAATTGTGGGCAGCGATTGGCTGCGCGCCTGCCTGCGCCCACTCCCGCCCAGCCCACATGACGGGGACAAAATTCTCCCCCATATTTCCACATGGCAATATGCACCTGTAACTCCCCAATCTTATTTACTATATTCCATACATTCACATACATGTGTAGTAACCCTTGAGGAAGTTCTCCTCTTAACTCAGATAGGATTTCTGTTTTTCCTCTTTTACCTTGTTCATCTTCATTGCTTTTATTTCCCTTCCCGTATTTGATTAGGTATCTACCAATACTTGCTTTCAGTCATATTTCCTTCCTCAGCAACTGCCTCTTTACTCAATTCCAAATGAAATTCCACTCTTCGGGTTTCAGAACATCTAAACTTACAAATATCTCTAGGATATTCAGCATTCCTGGAACCACTGTTCCATGCTCAACATCACGCGGGCTATGTGCACATTCTTTACCTCTCTCTTGAACAGCACCGACTCACACTTCCAAAGTTGTCCTGGTCTGCAATTCCATTTCTTCCTTTGCCTCTTCCAATATTTTAATAAAAACAGTGTTCTTCTTCCTTTTAATGTTTATAAGTTTCAACAATTCATGAATACCAATGCTCCTGCAGGTTCCTCTCCCCCTTCACTTTCCTCTGACCCCAGCCATTCTTCCAATCTCACCCCTTGCCATGTTTTCACAATCCCTTCTGACCTTCCCTCTATGATCCTGAATGATCATTCCATAGCAAAGGCTCAGCTTTAACCCTTACACCCCATCTCAATGAAATTCAAGCTTGGCACAACGCTGAGCTGTTCTGTCACCTTCGTCTCCACATCCACTTCTTCGGTCAAGAATCTTCCCACACACCGAAGCCCCTTTTTCCTGTCATCAGGATTCTCCTTCCACCTGCACCCCTCCATCTGGTTTCTCACCCTCTCAGTGTAACAGCAGCTATCTCAATTTCTCTGCTCCTCTCACTCTAACCTATCTCCCTTTGAACTTTCAGCCATTCATTCTCTCAGATCCAACCCTAACATTATGAAACTTGACAATGTGGCACTACTTCTGTCTGGCAAAATAGCCCCTACCTAGTGGAGACTGAATGCCAATTCTGGCATCACTCCTGTTCCCCGATCATGACCTCACCATCGAACATCAAACCAGCATTTCCAATGCTGTCACTGACAGAATCTCTGGAGATCTTCCCTCCATGACCTTCTATCTCAGTACCCCAACACCAAACAGCCTGCTCTTACCGCTTTTTCAAGGTCCACAAACAGGACTGCCCTGGTAGACCTATCCTTTTAGCCTATTATTGCCCTAGGCCAGGATTTTTGGCTCGGCGAGCGGGGGTGGGGCCTGCACACCGAGGCATAAAATAACAAGTCCCAACATCACCACACGTCATTTATATTTTCAAGTTGGCTGCGCCCCCGCCAAACTGTCAAAGGCCTACTATGGCCATTTAAATATCAACTAAAGTAATAAACTGAGCCCAGGCGGCCTTCGCATTTTTCATGGAGCCTCATCCACGAGCGGGATCACATTTCATGAATTGTTTATAAATTAAATAAATTTTTTCATTAATGTTCATTGCCACTGTCACATGAGGGGGCATGTCTTAAAATGTTTTCTTTTCTTTATTTAAATTTTTAAAACTTAAACTAATCGCCCTGAGGCACCTCTGTGCCTCGGAGATTTCTGTGCTCTTTCGCGCACATGTGCGTGCACAGGCCCTGACTTCAGGGAATCCCCCCCCAGCCCGCACGGGGAGCATTCAGCGCTTCCGGCCTTAATTGGCCCGCCCACATAAAATGGCACCGTGGACCTGATCGGGGGCGCCAATCAGGTCCGCGCCCGCCCCTAACCCCGCACAACCCCCCTTATGGGGGGAAAATTCTCCCCTTAGATTTCTTCCTGTCTCAAATATTTCTTCTTCCCTTGCCCAGTTTCTTCCCACTTACATCTGTGATTCTTGTTTTACATAAGCCAACCTCAGAACCCTAAAAAGCTTAAATTTTGTTTTTTATTATTTGTAGTATGCTAATCTGCATTGGAAGTAGAGGATAATGCTGTATCATATGTGAAATTTCAAAGTTTAGATACTCTTGAATTATCCAATTTCCTTTATCCTTCAGTGGATCTATTCCACTAAGCGGATCTCTGAATTTTGATCCTATCTGAATGTATGGTAATTAAGTTGATCATATTTATTCTACCGCCCTCTTGCAGCCAAGAGAGAAGAATAATCTGAAGCATGGATTACTAACAACTACCTTGCTGTATGTTTGCATGATATGCTAACGCTATAATTTAATAAACACCTTAATGGACATTTCAAATAAATAAATTGAAGAAAACAAAGGCCCTCAAGTTTTTCATCTTTCGAGGCAAACTAACATAAAAGTGACCAACTATGTTAGCTAATTTTTGCAAGGAGATGCAATATTAAGTTTAGATGATACATCTTAATAAATGAATTGTTTTTTCTAACAACTATAAAGTCATATTCTATTTTTTTCCAGTTTTATATTTTGAATTCCATACCATTGGTGATGAATTCAGTGATGTAAGGCTACCTCTCCTTTGCTGTGGTATGTTATAGTTTTGGTACAGCTGTATTCCATACTGCAAAATAAAAGATTTTTTTTTAAAGAGGGGGGAAAAAGCATCTGGTGAGTTAAAATCAAAATAAGCTGACTAACTTTAAGAAAGTTTAAGAAAAAAAGTGAAGTTACTAAAATATAGTCTTGTTGGACCTTACAAATACGCTTCTCCACCACTATTAATGAACCACAGATAAATATAAAGTAGTTTCACTTTTTCAAACATTGGCGTTTCCAAGATGCACAAAATTCTTGAATTTTGCACGTGCATGACATGCTTGACATCTATACAACAGTAATTTCCCTTTACTCAACCAAACTGAATCATAGTAGAATCTGAAGGAAGACTAAACAAAATGCGTGCACAGGTTATTCTAAAGGGAGAACCTAGCTTATTCTTAAATCTGGTTCAGTTACACACACTTGTTTTCCCAAAGTGGTATTGCAAAGAAAGTAGGAGGATCAATATCTTTGTACCATCCACAGAACAATAAGCCAGATGTAGCCTTGAAGCAGAAATAAACAGATCATGCGAACAAGGAGCAGGAGTAGGCCATTCGGCCCTCGAGCCTGCTTCACCATTCAATAAGGTCATGGCTGATCTAATAGTAACCTCAAATCTGCATCAGGCCTACCCTCAATAGCCTATCGCCCCCCTGCTTACCAAGGGGAGGTGGTGGCATAGTGGTATTGTCACTGGACTGGTAATCCAGAGACCAGGGTAATGCTCTGGGGACCCACTATGGCAGATGGTGAAATTTGAATTCAACTAAAATCTGGAATTAAAAGTCTGATGACAACCATGAAACAATTGCCAATTGTCATAAAAACCCATCTGGTTCATTAATGTCCTTTATTCTTCCTGCCAAAATGGACAATTTCACACTTTCTCACATTATACTCCATTTGCCAGATATTTGCCCACTTACTTAACCATCTATATCTTTTTGTACTCTCCTTATGTCATAGAAACATAGAAACTAGGAGCAGGAGTAGGCCATTCAGCCCTTCGAACCTGCTCCGCCATTCATTATGATCATGGCTGATCATCCAACTCAATAGCCTGCTCCCACTTTCTCCCCATATCCTTTGATCCCTTTCGCCCCAAGAGCCATATCTAACTCCCTCTTGAAAACGTACAATGTTTCGGCCTCAACTACTTTCTGTGGTAGCGAATTCCACAAGCTCACCACTCTCTAGGTGAAGAAATTTCCCTTCATCTCAGTCCAAAATGGTCTACCCCATATCCTCAGACTGTGACCCCTGGTTCTGGACTCCCCCATCCTCGGGAACATCCTACCTGCATCTACCCTGTCTATTCCTGTTAGAATTTTATAGGTTTCTATGAGATCCCCCCCTCATTCTTCTGCACTCCAGCGAATATAATCCTAACCGACTCAATCTCTCTTTATATGTCAGTCCCGCCAAACTGGGAATCAGTCTGGTAAACCTTCGCTGCACTCCCTCTATAGCAAGAACATCCTTCCTCAGATAAGGAGACCAAAACTGCACACAATATTCCAGGTGTGGTCTCACCAGGGCCCTGTATAATTGCAGTAAGACCTCCCTGCTCCTGTACTTGAATCCTCTCGCTATGAAGGTCAACATATCATTTGCCTTCTTTACCACCTGCTGCACCTGCATGCTTACCTTCAGCGACTGATGTAAGAGGACACCCAGGTCTCGTTGCACATTCCCCTCTCTCAATTTATAGCCATTCAGATAATAATCTGCCTTTCTGTTTTTGCTACCAAAATGAATAACCTCACATTTATCCACATTATACTGCATCTACCATGCATTTTCCCACTCACTCAGCTTGTCCAAATCACACTGAAGCATCTCTGCATCCTCCTCACATGTCCTCTTCACAACTTACTTTCCTATCTTTGTATCATCAGCAAATTTGGCAACCATCCCATCCATCCCTTCATCCAAGTCATTGATATAAATTGTAAACAGTTGTGGTCCCAGCACTGATCCCTGCAGCACACCATTTGTTAAACTGAGCCAACCAGAAAAAGACCTATTTGTGCCTACTCTCTGCATCCTGTTAGCCAGCCAATCCTCTATCCATGCCAATATGTTACCCCCATACCATGTGTTAGCCAGCCAATCTTCTATCTGTGCCAATGTTACCCCTTTACCATGAGCTTTTATTATCTGCAATGAACTTTGATGTGGCACTTTATCAAATACCTTCTGGAAATCTAATACAGTACATCCACCAGTTCTTTGTTACTTCCTCAAAGAATTCCAGTAAGTTGGTTAAACATGATTTCCCTTTCCTTCCATGTTGACTCTGCCTGATTACCTTGAACTTATCCAAGTGCCCTGCTATAGCTTCTTGAATAATAGCTTCTAACATTTTCCCTATGACAGATATTAAGCTAACTGGCCTGTAGTTTCCTGCTTTCTGTCTCCCTCCCTTTTCGAATAACAGAGGTATATTTGCTATTTTCCAATCTAATGGGACCTTCCCCGAATCTAGGGAGTTTCGGAAAATTAAAACCAATGCATCAACTATCTCACTAGCCACTTCTTTTAAGACTCTAGGATGACGTCCATCAGGATCCGGGCACTTGTCAGCCCGCAGCTCCAACAATTTACTCAGTACCACTTCTCTGGTGATTGCAATTTTCCCGAGTTCCTCCCTCCTTTCCATTTCCAGATTTATAGCTGCTTCTGGGTTGTTACTCATGTATAGTGAAGACTGATGCAAAATACCTGTGCAATTCATCTGCCATTTCCTTGTTTTCCATTATCAGTTCTCCAGACTCAATTTCCATGGGACCAACGCTTACTTTGTTAACTCGTTTCTTTTTAATATATTTATAGAAACTGAGATTAATGGAATCATGCAAATTAGACTAGCTGATTTTTGGCACGTGGATAGAAAGTTGTAAACATACACGCTTGTGGGAGATACTACCCAGTTACAAAACTGTAAATACTCATTGCCAACAAAAGCTAAATCAGTGAGGCTCCTTTACTCAGAATTCATCAGTATTTTCTTGACATAATGGGCAGTATTGCAGGCATTGAATCAGGAACTGCCCAAGCATTTCAGCCAATTCACATTCCATGTGATGGGAGTTAAACGTAAAGTTCGAGCAATATGCAGAGTCTCTGTCTTTACTAGGAGATTTCATTTCCCCTGGGGGTGGGGGGATTGTCCTGATTCTGGTTGCCCAAGACATAGTTCTGCAGTGTTAAAGGAGGTGGGATTCCGAAGTGCTAACCATACCAGCTTCCCAAGTCTCAGTGGAACATGATGCAAGTATGCGGCCTGCAACACTTACTGAAATGAGGTGTGCTGGAGTTCTGAAGGGTGAAATCAGGTGCAAGGCATCAACATCATCCCTCTTTGGAAAGGGACTGAAGGGACTAACAAACTGCTTGCTTGAAGTGGGGAGTAGAAGTGGGTTGGTCATAGGACATTGGTGCTTGAGGGCGCTCATGGGCATATATGCATCTTCACCCAAAGGTGAAGAAAGTAGAAGGGCTCATATTTTTGCATCATCCTTAGCCCAATAACCAACACATTACTTTGAAATGAGAAATGAGAAATGCAAATTTACAAGCCTAACATTGGCATGCAGGTGCAATCATCCACAATACACTGGAAGCATCAATGCTGAAAGGTATCAGAAGGCATGATCAACATAATTACTAGGCTTGCATCCCAACTAAATTTTCTCAAGTTTCAGGACAGCATAGCATAAAGGTAGTGTGGGAATGGCAGAGAGGGAGATAGTAACATTAGTACAGAGGAATGACACATGTACAATTCCAGAACAGAATGCTGACAAGAACGTCTTAGAAAACCAAGTGTCACCAATTAAGTCATATAGTTCTCTTGTGTCATAATCTCTCAACATTTTATGCACGGGTGAGAGAGAGCAAAAATATACATTAAGTTGTATTAAACAGCAAGGTTAAAAGCATCAAAATACTCTGGGTGGAGTTTTCTGTGCCCGCTGGTGTCGGGTGTGCTCGACGGCATGAGCGGACAATATGGCAAGAAGGCTAGGAACCGGTTTCACATCATCATGAAACCAGTTTGCGATTGTCCATTCAGCCCATCGATGGTGGGCCACGTTTCCCGCTATCGGGCATCGGGAACCTCATTGTAATACATCTACAAATCTTTAAAGGTCAGTCCGCCGAAATCATTCACCCATGCTGGATCGTACACCCATGCTGGCCTGACTGCACGCCAACGTGTTTCACAACAGCATATACGAGGGATGCACTTGATGGGCTGCACCTTGAGGGGAACTTGGAGGTGAGTGCACTGTGATGTTGCGCAGTGCTCGCCCGGGTCACCTGTTGGACTTCAAGGTTCAGGCGTGTTGGACCTGGGGGTGGGGCAAGGGCTGCCCTGCAGTTGAAGGTAGTGCACAAGCACATGTTGCGGGGGGCGGGGAAGCTGCCACACATCTGGGAAACCTAGTATAAAGTGACCATTCCTCTGCAGCTGAGACAGTTCAGACACAGCCATATTGATATGCATGGAGTCAAGCCTCTAGCTTATCTGCTCTCTCAAGCAATGCATGAAAGTACCACCAAATGCTCCAGAGCTTTTCACCCCTCAGGAACAGACTGCAAACTACTGAGCATTTTCGTGGACTGCAGAACAGATGGGCGACTGGGCACATTATACAATCTCCTTGCTAAAGCTGGCCATGGAGTAATCACTGGCGGAGGCGCAAACATCCTTTTGCAACGTCATCATCCCAGTTTGGACCAGTGTCTCCCATAGTTCAAGTTAACAGTGCAGCCTTGCAGTGTGGGTGAGGAGAATGCCTGTGCCTGAGCTGAGAGCACAGCATGCAGTCCAGTGGACAGAGCTGCTGCCAATCGGTCAGGTGGAGTGGGGCGGAGGTGGTTTGGGTTTCAGGCAGCCATGCAGTGCACTAAGCTCTGGCCATCCAAGTGGTGGCCAGCACTCTCCAGGATGCATTAAGGGGCCTTCATACTTAACCAAGAGAGGCTCTTAGTATACCCAAGCTAGCCCACGCTCCTCAGTCTTTCATCCTGCAGGAGGAGTACAACAGGAGCATGGAACCTGGTGAACTAGCTGTATGCCTTGTGGTGTACAAAGAGAGAAGACTACAGAGAAGAGAACAATGGAGGTACCTGGCTGTGTAGAGGGAGGAGCAGCACCCTCAGGAAGAAGGCGCGGCTCAGCCTCCCACACAGGCCCCTGAAGAGCCACAGCGAGCTGTCGTTGGTCAGCGCCTAGCTAGGCCCAGGGTTTAAAGATGCCGCCTTTCATTCCTGCAGATGACCGAGAACCAGTGTTACCAAAGACTGTGCATGTCTAGGGAACTGGTCGGTCACATCTGCCAGCTACTGCAGGGTTTAATGCCATGGGGACATGGAGGGTATCCACTGCCAGTGGCTTTGAAAGTGACCGCGGCACTCAATTTTTATGCCAGTGGCTCCTTTCAGGGCTCCACAGGTGACCTCTGTGGGATATCACAAGGCTCCACCCACAAATGCATCCATGAGGTCATAGGTACCATCTTCCATCTTCGTGAGGGCACACAACTTTGCATATTTTGCCTGGGACCAAGAGTGCAAGGATACAGGAGCAATTGGATTTGCCCAGATCTCAGGTTTCCCACAGGTGCAGGGTGCCATCGACTGCACTCATGTGGCGCTCAGATCTTGCAATAAGCGATCAACCATGTTATCTGCAAATGGTTCCATTCACTGAATGTGCAGCTGTTGTGCAACCTCTACAAATGCATCCTGCAGGTCTGCGCACAGTTCCCATGGAGTGTCACAGCTCCTATATCCTTAGTGGGTCTCAGATCCCTGGAGTCTTCCAGGGTTCACAGAGGCTGCAGGGTTGGCTCCTAGGGCACAAGGGCTACCCGCAGAGGATGTGGCTGATGACACCCGTGCAGCGACCTCAGACTGCAGCAGAGTGAAGGTATAACGAGGCTCATGCTGCAACTCGCAACTTGGTGGAGCAAATCATCGGAATGTTGAAAATTAGGATCCCATGCCTGGACCGGCCTGGTGGAGCCCTGCAATATAGTCCACAGAGGGTGTCACACATTGTCATCGCCTGCTGCACCCTTTACAACCTGGCGCTGCTACAGGGAGAGGAGCTGGCTGAGGAGGAGCTGGAGGTCTCCTCCAATAATGAGGACATCAACTGTGATGAGGGTGAGGAGGTCCTCAAAGGCGACGATGACGGCCTCCCACCAGCCAGACGAGGCAGGTGTGCTCGGGAGGCCCTCATAGCTGCTAGATTTGTGGAGGACGATGACATCATGCAGTGAGGAGACACCATAGATCCTCACATTGCATCTGTGAAGGTTTGACTCCAGTCAGGCTTAAGGCAGTGCACGTACCCTCTGTGATAACGCTCCTGTCATGGAGACGCAGTGGAGGCCCTAATAGGCACTAGATTTTAGGATGACAACGACATGCATTGAGGACACTCCATAAATCTTCACATTGCTTCTGAGAATGTCTGACTCCTGTCTGGCTAAGGGCAAATTGCTTGCGCTCTGTGATCAGGGTCATAACATGGAGACACAGCCATGAAACTTTAAAACTGCCTGATCTTTTGACAGCCTTCAACACCTACACCTGACCCCTTCAGGAGTACAGCATCACTGGTCGCAGATGCTGAAGAGACGGGGGCCAGCCCCACCTTAAAGGTGCTGAGAGAACGACGGAACTCTGCGACATTCTGGCAGCAATGACAAGCACCCTGTGTGGGTGGTGGGTGGTCCTATGGACGGGGTAAGAACAATGACGGTGAGTGTGAGAGAGTGAATGGTGATGTCCCTTGAACTGGCAGTGAGTGAGGGCACTGGGGGTGTGTGATGGGTTTGTAAGTGTGAGAGTTGGGAGTGATGAGAAGAGTGACTTACCCTGGCGGAACGGAGGGGATCATTCATCCTCTTGCAGCACTGGGTGACTGTTCTCTCATGCAGGGGATTGGCGCTGATCATTGTCTTCCATGCTGGAATGATGATGCTGCTGCCTCTCCGGCGGCCACAGCGTGGGCAGAGGACATCATGGCGAGCCTTCACTGCATCCAAAAGGCACTCGAGGGACATGTCATTAAACTGGGGCGCTCAGTCTTTTTGCCTTTAGGAGCCATCCTGACTCCTGTGCAGCAATCCTCAGCTGGAAGCACTGAGAGGTGTGCGCACAGCTGCACTTCAAACATGGTGTCCGGCGTGATGAAGTGACGAGGTAACCACGTGCATGCAAACAGCGTGTTTCCTGGGAATGCATAATTAATGCAGCGGGTTTGGGACAATATGACGTGAGAAGCTGCCTTTGCGGCTGACGGGTAAAACGTTTAGTGCAAATCCGATTCCTCCCGTTGACACACAGGGGACCCTCTATCACACAGGGGACCCTCTATGTTGGAATTTGGCTTGTGCAAGTAAAGGAAGGAAAAAATGGGAGTGGGCCATCTCTCATGCTTCTTCCCATGAGTTTTCCAAGAGATTTGAGCACATAATCCAGGCCAACGCTTTAGTACAGTATTAAGGGAATGCTGCACTGGCGAAGTTGCTATCTTTTGGATAAGGCATTAAACAGATATCCATCTGCCCCCACCCCCCAACCCCTCAAGTAGAACTAACATATCCCATGACACTCTTCAATGCAGGGCAAGGGAGTTCTCCTCCTGTCCTGGCCAATATTTATCCCTCAACAAATATCACTGTAAATCACAAATTATCTGGTCATCTTATCTCATGGCTGTTTGTGGGATGTTGCTGTGCATAACTGGCTGCCACATCGCCTCAATTACAGCAATGACTATAATTTAAAACACACTTTGTTGGTTGTAAAGCACCATGTGGTATCTTGATGTCATGGAAAGCAACCCCATGACATTTAATTCAAACGAATAGTCAAAAATTGGCAGGCAAGACAATGCCTGATGCAGCAGCAAATGCAATAGTTACACCAGGACTGTCCGCCACCACCCTATAAAAGCAAAATACAATTAGACAACATGCAACAATAGAAAAAAATGATTTAGCTTTAAGTGAAGCACAGCGAAAAATCTAGTCCAAAAGAGATGCTCAATACTTACAGCAATAATTATGAAGTAACCTCACTCAAGATAAATGAAAGGCCAATTTTCTCCTTCCCTAAACTAAAATACTTTAGATGAAGAATGGGTGTTAACCCTTTGCTCGGCACACAAACATCTAAATATTTTCTGGTGTTTGTGTATGACCAGGATACAACAATGTAAATTTCACAAAAATGAATGTCATAGATCTCTGCCCTCACAATGCTGCTAATGTTAGGTGAAGTTCATGAAAATACTGCTTCCAGAAAACCCTGGCACAGACCCTGATCCTGATAAAAAGAGAAATTTCTGGGAATACTCAGCAGGTCAGGCAGCATCTGTGGAGAGAAACTGAGTTGACATTCCAGGTTGATGAGCCTTCATCAGAACATGGGTCATCGACTTGAAACGTTAACTCTGTTTCTCTCCACGGATGCTGCCTGACCTACTGAGTAGTTCTAGCTTTTTTAGCTTTTATTTCAGATTGCCAACATCTGCAGTATTTTGCTTTTGTATTACTGATCCTGATTACAGTGGTTTAACATCAGTGGCATTGTTTTCCCAGGGCCCACAAGGCTAAGGGGGCCCGACTCATCGTTGTGCTACCCAAACCATCAGTGCATATGAAGGTAGCAAGTGGTGGAAAGAAAATCATTCCAATTTTAGTATTTCAAAGTTTTCTTTACATAAAAAAATACTAATTTTTCTTTGAAGATGAACAGCATCAAATTGCACCATTGTATCCCAGCATTGGTTCTACTGCAGACTGCAGTTGCGCTGAATGGAGGCAGGACTCATCGCAACCAGGTTGCTGAAGGTGCCACCCAGAAGTGACATGGGGTGAGCATTGAGCTGGTCAGGGACAGCCAGAGCTCATCCAAACACAGTGACAAGGGGCCCTACTTGTGCAGAGCAGGCAGGAGCCCTGAGCAGTAGTTAATATATCAGCAGTGCCTTCTGAACCAGGTCATGGAAGGTTAAAATCAGACACATATAACCACATTCAGATTATATTCTTCCATATTAATTTTTAAGATTGATTTTCTCATTAATAATATTCAAGTTATTAGAGCATTAGAATCCATTCATATTTTCTTGTTAGAAGTTTGTTTGTACAATCCAAATGCACCTCTATTGGGATTTTATTTCCCTTTCAAGTGCTTTAATTTTCAATTTGTTCTCCTCCTGACCAAGGTAAATACTGGGGACGTGATTTGTAGATTTGTAGCATTTATTGGGCATTGAACCACGCTTCAGGAAAGACTTCACAGCCTTGGAGAGCATGTTGAAGAGTTTTACTAGAATGGTACCAGGGATAAGGGACTTCAATTATGTGGAGAAACTGGAGAAGCTGGAATTGTTCTCCTTAGTGTAGAGAAGGGTAATGGGAGATTTAATGGAGGTATTCAAAACTTGACTGAAGTACAAATAAAGAGGAACTGTTTCCAGTGGCAGAAAAATTGATAACCAGAGAGCACAGATTTAGGGTGATTGGCAAAAGAATACAAGGTAGCCTGAGGACTTTTGTTTTTTTAAATGTAGTGAGCTGTTGTGATCTAGAACACGTTGCCTGAAAGGGTGGTGGAAACAGATTCGATAATAACTTTCAAAGGGAATGCGATAAATACTTCAAGGGAAAATAATTACTGGGCTATGGGGAAAGAGCAGGGAAGTGGGATTATTTGGATAGCTCTACCAAAGAGCTAGCACAAGCTCAATGAGCTGAATGGTCTCCTGTGTTGTATCCTTCAATAATTCAATGATTTAAGATTTAGGTTTGCATCAGCTTTCAGGATCAGAGAGATCAGACGAGAAAAATGTGACACCTAGAAATTGTTTTTCTTCATTTAGGTTCATAGGGCAGAATTGTCTGTGTCCGCTGGCATCAGGTGTCATGGCAGGCGTGAGTGGACAACGTGGTGGGAAAGCCAAAAATCTGTTTCACGCCATCATAAAACACGTTTGCAACCATCCGCTTCACCCATCAATGGTGGGCTGAGTTTCCTGTCGCTAGACGTTGGGAACTTCATTGTAATACATCTGCATATCATTATAAGCCCAGCTCGCCAGAATCATCCCTCCACGCTGGATTATCTTATCACGCCAACATGTTTCACAACAGCATTTAAAAGGCGTGCATCTGGTGAGCTACACTTTGAGGGGAACTCGGAGGTGAGTGCACAGTAACGTTGTGCAGCACGTGCAAGAATCGCCTGTTAGACTTCAAGTTGAGGCGCTGTGCATTCAGGTGAGGGCACAGGCAAGTTGCATTTTCCCAGCTGGCTGACAGCGCAGTGCTGGGGAAAAGGCTGCACTGCTGTGAAGGCGAGTTGTTTTTTTTTGGGGGGGGGGGGGGGGGGGGGGTGTGTGCAAAGGCTGCCCTGCAGCTGAGGTGAGTTGTGGGGGTGGGCAAGGGCTGCCCTGCTGTGGAGATGAGTTGTTTGGGGGGAGAGGGAGGGAGGCAGGTGTGGGGCAAGGGCTGCACTGCAGTTGAGGCGAGTTGGAGGGTGAAGCAAGGGCTGTACTGTGGTTGAGGCATGTTATGGGGGTGACAAGGGCTGCCTTGCTGTTGAGGCAAGTTGGGGGGTGGAGCAAGGGCTCCGCTCCTGTTGATGGTGGTGCACGAGTATGTGCAGGGGGAGGTGGTGTGGGGGAGAGAAGCAGCCACACTTTAAGGAAACCTTGTATAAAGTGACCATTCCTCTGCAGCTGAGACAGTTCAGGTGCAGCCACATTGACATGCTTGGAGTCAGGCCTCTAGCTTATCTGCCCACTCAAGCAATGCAGAGGCCTGAAAGTGCCACCAAATGCTCCAGAGCTTTACACCCCTCAGGCACAGACTGCAAACTAAAAAGTGTTTTAGTGGAACAATTGGGTGACTGGGCATGTTGTACAATCTCCTTGCTAAAGCTGGCCGTGGAGCAGTCACTGGTGGAGGTGCTCACAGCCCCTTGCAATGTCATCATCCCGGTTTGGACTAACAGGTTAGAAGAATGCCTACGTCTGAGCTGAGGGCACAGCATGCAGTCCAGTGGGCAAAGCTACCACAAAACGGTCAGGTAGAGTGGGGCAGAGGTTGGTGGGGTTTTGGGTAGCCATGCAGCGCACTAAATTATGCCCATCCAAGTGGTTGCCAGCACTCTCTGGGATGTGTTAAGGGGCCTTCAGAATTAACCAGGAGAGGTTCTTAATACACCCAAGCTAACCCACGTGTCTCTCTCTTTCACCCTACAGGGGGAGTACATCAGGATCATGGAACCTGGTGAACTAGCTGTATGTCTCATAGCTTACAGAGAGTGAAGACGAAGGAGAAGAATGGAACGGAGGTGCCTGGCTGCACAGAGGGAGGAGCAGCAGGAAGAAGAGACAACTGGAGCTCCAGCTTATACTGAAGAGCCACAGCGAGCTATCGCCGATCGGTGCCTAGCTAGACCCAGGGTCCATAGACGCCGTCTTTCATTCCTGCAGATGCCGACAACCAGTGTCGTTGAAGACTGCGCATGTCTAGGGAACTGGTCAGTCAAATCTCCCACCTGCAGCACGATTCGGCGCCACGGGGACATGGAGGGCGTCCACTGCCAGTGGCTGTGAAAGTGACCACGGTGCTTAAATTTATGCCAGTGTCTCCTTTCAGGGCTCCACAGGTGACCTCTGCAGGATATCACAAGCCTCCGCACACAAATGCATCCATGAGGTCACGGATGCCATCTTCACGAAGGCACACAACTTTGTGCATTTCACCCGGGATCAGGAAAGCCATGATGCAAGAGCACTGGGATTTGCCCAGATCTCAGGTTTCCCACAGGTGCAGGATGCCATCGACTGCACTCACATGGCGCTCAGATTTCTATGGCAACAAGCGGTCAACTATGTCAACCGCAAGGGCCTCCACTCGCTGAATGTTCAGCTGGTGTGCGACCACCACAAACGCATCCTGCAGGTCTGAGTACAGTTTCAAGGAGTGTCCATGACTCCTACATTCTCCGTCTGTCTCAGATACCTGGCACATGCATAGAAGCTGCAAGGATGGCTCCTCGGGCACAAGGGCTACCCACAAAGGACGTGGCTGATGACACCAGCGTGGCGAGCTCAGACTGCAGCAGAGAGAAGGTACAATGGGGCTCATACTGCAACTCGCAACTTGGTGGAGCAAACTATCAGGATGTTGAAAATTAGGTTCCGGTGCCTAGACCTGTCTGGTGGAGCATTGCAATATAGCCCACAGAGGGTGTCACGCACCATTGTCACCTGCTGCGCCCTTTACAACCTGGTTCTGCAACAGGGAGAGGAGCTGGCTGAGGAGGAGATGCAGGAGCTGGAGGTCCCCTCTGATGAGGAGGGCATTGATGAGGGTGAGGATGCAAGGTCCTCGAAGGCGAGGATGATGGGGATGAGGCTGTTGCACTGGCCAGACGAGGCCGGCACACTCAGGAGGCCCTCATAGCTCCTAGATTTGTGGAGGATGATGATGACATGCAGTGAGGAGATACCATAGATCCTCACAATGCATCTATGAACATTTGATGCCTGTCTGGCTGAGAGCGGCGCACATATCCTCTGTGATAAGGCTCCTGTCATAGAGAAGCAGCGGAGACCCTAATAGTCATTAGGATGATAATGAAGTGCAGTGAGGACATTGCCTCAGAATGTCTGACTCCTGTCTGGCTGAGGGCAACTTGCTTGCGCTCTGTGATCAGGGTCATATCAAGGAGACGTAGGCATGAAACTTTAAATGCACCTGATCCTTTGTCAGCCTTCAGCACCTGACCCCTTCTGGAGCGCAGCATCACCGGTCATAGATGCTGAAGAGATGGGGGCCAGCCCCACCTCAAAGGTGCTGAGAGCACACAGAGAGAATGAAGGAACTCTGGCGCCTGCTCACGACACTGGCAGCAATGACAAGCGTCATCAAGGTGCAGGCATCACTAATCACAGAATTGAATCACAGAATCAGAGTTTTAACGGCACAAAAGTGTCTGCACCGGCTCTCCAAATGAGCGTTATGACCTCGTGCCATTGCCCTGCCTTTTCCCCATACTCCTACACATTGTTTCTATTCAAATAATCATCTGATGACCTCTTGTGTCCAGTGAGTGTGAAACTGGACCATCACTTTGATCTGAAGGTTACACACTGCACAGGGGATAGAATATAAAAGTAAGGATATAACGTTGGAATTGTATAAAACACTGGTGAGGCCACAACTAGAGTACTGTGTGCAGTCCTGGTCACTTTACAGGAAGGACGTAATAACTCTGGAGAGAGTGCAGAGGAGGTTTACAAGAATGTTGCCAGGGTTAGAAAAGTGTAGCTACAAGGAGATTGGATAGGTTGGGGTTATTTTCCCTGGAAGAAAGAAGGCTGTGACTTGATTGAGGTGCACAAAATTATGAGGGGAATAGATAGAGTGGACAGGATAAAATTGTTTCCCTTGATGGAGAATTCTAGAACCAGGCGGCATAGGTTCAAGATAAGTGGCAGAAGATGTAGGGGGGACATGAGGAAGAACTTTTTTATGCAGCGGGTAGTGGTTGTAGGAATTCTCTGCCCAAGTTGGTGGTAGAGGCAGAAACTTTAAACTCTTAAAAAGTACCTGGATCTGCACCTAAAGTGCTGTAAGCTGTAGGGCTATGGGCTGGGTGCAGGAAGGTGGGATTAGAAAGGGCATCTGGCTGTCCTCGGGCTGGCATGGACAAGATGGACTGAATGGCCTCCTTCTGTGCTGTAACTTTTCTATGGTTCAATGGAAGAGGCCTTGGACTGAGACACCTGCCTTTATCTTATGCAAGGACCAACATTTCACATCTGAGTGACACGAACACTGCTCATCATAATAAGCAGCCATAGGCAAAACAACATTCTTGGGAGTTTATTTACAACAATGAACATTATGTACAAGTGATCAGCACCCATGCCCAGGCTGTGCAACTACATCTTCTTAACCTTTGTTAATTTAGTTTATTTGTTTTGTAACGAAAGAGTTACATCTTCTTAACCTTCCTAACCCTGCTGCTACGTCTTGGTGCTCCCCGGATATCCATAGCGGAGTTGGAGGCTACCTGCTGCCTGCTTCACCCTGTCTGTGATGACCTTGACGGGCGTTCTCTGAAGGGCCTAGACCTGGAGGGCCCCGGTCTACTTTCGAGGTCCTGCTGTGTGGCAGTGGCACTCTCCTTGGCCTGTGGAGCTGGAGCTGCTGGGGTCACAGGAAGAGGAGATTCGGATGGGCCGGACCCTCTCAGAGTTACCTGAATGGATGGCCCTGGGATGTGCAGCTGCTGATCCTCCTCCCTATGGGTGCCCCAGCGCCCCTGGCTGACTCACTGTAAAGGTAGCTGGAGTGAGATCAACCTGCCCCACTACCCCCCTCGCTTACACAGGCCAGCTATGGCATCAGCGATGGAGTTCAACCAAGCAGCAGTGCTAGACCAATGTCCTGAACCAACTTCTCCATGGTGGCCACCATCCTACCAATGTTGACCTCGGTGCATTGGCATGCTGGTGCTATCATCTCAGCCTAAAGGTGGATGGACTCCTCTTTCATGTCTTGCAATCTGAGGAGTGCAGCGGACATCCCTTCCTGATGTTCCTGAACTTGCCTTTGTAGCCCCAGCAACTGAGGTATAACCGAGTCCAGAGGCTCGTCATCCCGACTCGGTCTCAGCAATGTTCTGGCAGCCCTCCAGTGCCGGAAACCTGACAAGTCCCTGTCGCCGCCTGCTGTGGATCAGACAGTGCGATGTGCTCACCAGAGTGTGACCCAAAGTTACTCTAGAACTAGGTCTCACCGAGGTTTGTGTCTTTGCGCTGGTGGAGGGTGTAGGTGAGCGCTGTGATGGGTCTTCAATTGAGGTTGCAGTAGATCCATCTTCCAAGGTTTCTTCAGGGCTTGATTGGAGGCCCTGAGTCCTGGGCTCCATCAGCTGTTTGGCAGATGTGCCTGCGAAAGTAAGGGGAGATAATTAGTGCATGGCAGTGGCCTGTGAAACAGGACACATCACTTGCAGCATGGTTGTCTGATGGATTTTGCACTGCTGGACCCTCACTTCGTAGAGCACCACTGACCTCACCATCAGCACAGGAACAGTCCAGATCTTTGCTGGCCAGCTGTATGACTCAATTTTCAAAGTCTGTTAGATCCTTGATGTAAGGCATTCCTCCACCAATCTGCGACCTCTCCCTCTACTTGAGTGTCAGTTTGTTCTGCATGAATACAGATAGGTTGTAAGCAGGATGCCTGCCAGGCTAGATTATAAGGATGCCTAACGTATGTGGGTGGTGAGTGGTGCCATGGATGAGATGAGGACAATGAAGGTGTGTGTGAGAGAGTGAATGGTGATGTCCATTGAACTGGCAGAGAGTGAAATCCCTGTGGATGTGAGATGGGTTTGTGAGTGTGAGCATTGAGAGTGATGAGAAGAGTGACTTACCCTGGCGGAATGGATGAGATCATTCATCCTCTTTTGGCACTGAGTGGCTGTCCTCCTTTGCAGGGCATTGGCACCGGATTGGTGATGTTGCTGCCCCTCTTGAGGCCAGAGCGGGAGTAGAGGACATCACAGTAGGTCTCCACAGCGTAAAGAAAGCCTCCCCGGGACACATTACTGAATTAGGGGGCTGCAATCTTCTTGCCTTTTGCGGCTATGTCTTTTGTGCAGCAGTCCTGGGCTGGAAGTACTGAGAGGTGTGCATATGGCTGCACTTTAAATATGGCACTTGGTGTGAGGAAACGGCGAGGTGACGGTGCGGCGGGTGAGTGAGAACCCGTCTGCCATCGAAATGGCGTGTTTCCCAGGAATGCATGATTAATGAGGTGGGATTGGGACGATACGGCATGAAAATCCACCATTACAGCCGGCATGTAAAACATTCTTTTTCCCGCCCACTACCGCACTTAGTACAAATCTGGGATGATTCTGCCCATAGTTTCACTTGTTACGCCAAGCTGTTTTAACTTTGAGCACAGGCAGTTTCAGCTATTTATAGTGGTATACATTTTGAGTAAGAATAGCAGTGTAACTATACCTTAACCGACGTTAGGTCCGCATTTTACATTCAATGCAAGATCATTTTCAGGAGTTGCAACGAATATTCTACACTATTTTTCAAGAAAGAATTATGAGTATATTCTTAGTAACAGTGACTCCTCCCAGAACCACAATAGGATTCTGCCACTCCTAGTCTTTCACCACATTCCACCCTCTACAATTTCAGCCACAACCACTGATGCCAATATCAAACACATCTTCCCCTTCCCCTTCAATATTCCAAACGAACTGTTCCTTCTGCGACACCCTGATTCACTCTTCAATATCCCCAACAGCTAATCCCCTTCCCACAGTATCTTCCCATGCAAGCGTTGGAAATGCAACACCTGGTCTTTCACCTCCATCTTTCCTACTGTGCAGTGACCCAAACACCCTTTCCAGATGAGTGATTGACTTGCACTTTTTTCAAATTAGTGCACTGTATTCAATGCTCATGATGCAGGCTAAAGACTGTGCGGATCGAGTAATTACTTTGTGTATACCTCTTCAGTCTGCTCACGTGCTCCTGAGCTTTTGGTTGCTTGCCACTTTAATTCTCGGTTCCACTCTGTCCTCTTCCTCCTGCACTGTCCTTATGAGGTGCAATAGGCACCCAAGCAGCAACAGCTCATCTTTCACTCAGACACTTTGCAACCTTCCAGGTTCTACACTGAGTTCAACAATTTCAGATCATAACCACTGTCCACATCTTTTCCCAGACAAGCATGGGTAACAATTCTGCTGTTGCTGTTTACAGCTCCTCTAGATCCACCTTTACTTGTCCTCTTAACATTCCCTTTTGTCTCAAGCCAGCATCGCTTTTTGTCATTGAATCACTCCTGCCTTCCACCCAATCAGAGACCCTACCTTTTGTTCTTATCCCCCCTCCACCCCACTTTCTGTACCTCTGCACTTGCTCAAAACGTTTTATATCTCTAACACTTGCCAGCTCTGACAAAAGGTCAATGACCAGAAACATTAACTGCTTCTTTCCACAGATGCTGCCTGACCTCATAGAATTTGGTCCATCAGCTGGAATCTATAGAGGCGATGGGGGTCTCAAACTCCGGCTGGAGAGCAAGCAAGAGTCCTGCATCACCTCTTTCCGGAAGGCCCGCCACATCATGTGCCACTGAGACGCTTGCCAGTGCAGCGGCATGCCATTCCCAAGGATCAAGCCCCAGGCCAGAAGTCCTGCCCGCCGAGAGTTGCCACCCAATCAGAGGCCAGCAGCTCTATTGAACAGCAGTGCCATGGGGGAGGCGATAGCTGCTGCGGTTATGACACCCACGCAAGGCCTAGGATCATCACTGGATCCTAGGCTACAGGTAAACGATGGTGGGAGTGGGGCCATGGGGTGGGAGTTACGGGAAATGGGGGCCAGGAGACTCGGAAGCAAGGGCTGATGGGGGGTGGCTCTAAGCAGGCCTTTGAACATGAGACACCCCAGGAACCCGCAAGCAACTCAACTCCCTACATTGCAAGCCCCTGCCCCTCCGCTGGGTTAATATCTGTGACCGTGGGATGAGGTCCTTAAGTGGGCATTAGTTGGGTATTTAAGAGCCTCAATTAGCTGAGGGCAAGAAGGTCGTCCATGGGGAACCCCATCACAAACCTAACTGGGGTGGAGGTGGGAAGGTAGTGGAGTGTCCACCCTTCAGTCTGATTTAATGGCCCTCGCCACCAAACTCACCACAGTGGAGGGCAGAAGATTCCAGCCATTGTGTCTATGTCAACTCTTTATAAGATCAGCTCAGCTATACTCACTCTTCCACCTTTTCCTCTTGACCTGCAAACATTTTCCATTTGTATAATTATATGGTTCCCTTTTGAAAGCCACATCTGAATCTACCTCCACAACACACTCAGACAGTGCATTTTAATTCCTAACCACTTCCTGTGTAACAAAGTTTTTCCCTCATGTTACTTCTGATTCTTTTGCTAATTACCTTAAATTGGTGTCCTCTCCAATTGGAACAGTTTCACCCTATCGAATCTGTCCAGACCCCTCATGACTTTGAAGATCTCCACTAACTCTCACATTTCTCTGCTTCAAGGAGAACAGCACCAGTTTCTCCCATCTAAGCAACTGAAATCTCTCATCCCTGGAACCCATCTTGTAAATTTTCTGACCTCAGTACTTCTATCATTTTCTGTTTTTAATTCAGATTTCCAGCATCTGCAGTTTTTTTTCTGCTTTTGTCTTAATAGTATTGTTGTGCCTATTAAGGTGACCACTTTCAAAGCTCTATTATGTACTTGCTGCCAGATCTTTGGTGGTCCAGGCCATAGTTACTGCCACTGATAACACCACAATCTTTGGTGTGGGACAGGAGTATATGTACCTCAGTAATTTATACTATGGATCTCTCTGAAGGCATGTAGTGCAGGAACTTGTAACTCCAGGAGCTCACGATCCCAATCTGACTATGCCCGCACCTCCCAGACCTACCCCCATCCCGCTCAAACCCACCAGAGTCTTAGGGGGCAGCCTTGTAACTGACAAATGGAGACTTCTTCCTTCTGGTGTAGAAAGAACATTGGAACAGCTTTGGGGTCTAATCCAGAAGAGGGGAATGAATGCAATACAAGGTTTAGAATAGTTAGAAAAGGCAGAGCGGACAGAAATTGTTGCAGTAGCTTAGGTATCAGGGACAATTGGGAAGAAAAATCATTTGATCCAGTGGAAGGTAGAAATCTATAAAATGAACCATTTTGTGTAGACATCACTAATGCAAAAAAGATTGACACTGTATTTTATACGCATTCAGATCAGCATAAGGAGAATAATTTATTCTATGACTGGATAGGAAGGATTATTTGAGTACTGGGGAAGAAAAGCACTTTTAATAGAATACTTCAATTAACAGCCATGCATTTCATCAACCAACTCTGACCCGAATCAAACTGAGAAAACCCACAGCTTCAAAGTTGGTTAATATTTCTTTACCTAGTATCAAGAAAGGCACAAGATGTAATTCTCATCGATGTCTGCTATTTGTAAGTGATGCAGAAAATGAGAAGGGAATGGAGGTCATTGCACCCTGGGAGACGGTGACTACAGAGTGACAACGTTTAATGTGATTTGTGAATAAGAAATACCCAAGACCAGGAGCCAGGTATAACTTCAATGAAACAAGAGAAATAAAGCAAATAGATTCAGAGACGTTGTTCAACAACATTTCAGTAGAAGACAAACAGAATACCTTTAAAGATATAAGGATTGAATTTTCATGTTGGTTCTCCTGATGGTCCAATGTAACTTCGGCGGAAGATCCACTTAAACACCGTTTATGCCATTTCTCCGGGGTTTCCACCGAAGTTACGGGAGAACCCCTGTGGAAACGAGAACGCAGGATAAATACACTCCCAAAAAAGAAACAAACAATCTCAGACCAAACAAACATGACCCAAAATGATTCAAACAAATAAATTAAAAGTGAGGAAGATGAAAAATGTCCCACACAAAGGAGATGTTGCCCACTAGGATTAATTAAGAGATTGGAGGAACCTGTTAAAATGGAGATCAGAGGGGTAAAGATAGAACAGGATAAAGTGTGGCAGCTGAATCTAAGCATCAGAGTAACAAATGATTTCAGTACTAGATCAGTAAGAGGTGAAAACCAAAGATGCAAACCTATTTTTTGTCTGGATGTCATGGTCTAAAGCACTAAACAAACAACTATAAAAGGGAAGAACACTATGCATTTAATATATAAAAGAGCTGAGGAACATATCGCTTGAACACAGTTAAGAGTATTGAAGTAATCATTGACAAGACAACCGTATGGAAAGGGGAGGGCAAGAATGCAAAGCATCAAAAAAAAAAGTGGCTTGATAAAGACTGTAGCAATGTGTACTGCTGAAATCTTGACCCAGACAGATGAACTTTTTGGAAAGTGCAGTTAGTTTCTGGTTTCTTCACCTGGGCACTTTCAGGCTAAGATACAGGGAAGTTTTATTCTAAACATAATTATGTGTACATTCATCAATCCTCTTCCCAGTAATTCTCAAGTACTAACCACTTTTCCCTTTTACCCCAGGTACAAGCAAGCACTAAAACAATGAACGTTAAGAGTTAAAATTGAAACTGCAAAGCAAGTCCACCCACCTCACAATTATCTCTTTTCCTCCATTACTTTAAAGGCCTGATTCTTCTGAGCAGCAGCAGAGATAAGTGGATTGCCACTGCATCCGAAGTTTCTCCCGACCGAAGGTTGCTACGCATTTCTTCTTGGATCTTTTTATGGTACTTGTCTAGTCTTTGAATGCATGAGTGAGTGAGGTGGGTCAGGGTGTAGTAGGGTCAGGTTGGCGAGGTAGTCAAGACAGGTCAGGGGGTGCTAGTTGGGTCGTCGCATTAATTGGGTTGGATCGCGGGTTAGTTGGGTGGTCATGGAGTAGTTGGGTCTGGCCGGGTTGGTGGTCAGGTCAGATCAGGGGGTGGTCAGGTTGGAGGTTAGTCTGGTTGGGAAGGGTAGTCGGGTCGGGGAGGTAATCAGGTGGTCGGGGTGGTAGTCGGGTCAGGGGGTAGTCGGTTGGGTCAGCGGGTAGTCGGGTTGGATTGGGGAGTAGTCGAGGGCGGGGTGGTGTCTAGGGCGGGGTGGTGTCGGGAGGTCGGTTGTCAAGTTACCCAGGGTGTTAGACCAGATTTTAATCCATTCCTTCACTGTCACTAGATCAAAATCCTGGAACTCCCTCCCTAACAGCACTGTGTGTGTTCCTATAACACATGAACTGCAGCTGTTCAAGGAGGGAGCTCACCATCACCTTCTCAAGGGCAATTAAGGATGGGCAATAAATGCTGGCCCAGGCAGCGATGCCCAAATCCCATGAACGAAGGAAAAATCTATTCAGGTAAGTACCGTGGAACTGTCTGAAGTCTCCAACTCTAACTCAGAGTCAGAGATTTTCGGGGAGGCTCCCAGGGAGCAGGGGAATTGCCCATCAGAAGCTTAAACTTCCCAGGCAAATCCCACATAGGTCTGCATGTTAGGATTTCCACAGGTTCCTGATGCACATCTTCAGTTGTACGTTTGGTCCCTGATGATCCGGAGACTGGAAGATTTTTAGCCCTTTATTTTCTTTGAACTGTGAAAGCAATTGTTCGCCTTGCAATCCTTCTTCTCCTTCTTCCTTGCCCTCTCACTTATTGTTCACAAAGATATCACTTGTGGGCAAGAAAAAATTATATTTTCTGTTCCCCACAATACAGCAACAGGTTGCTTCTTGCTTTCTTTCTGCTCCTGTAGATTCCAGCAAGAGTCTTATCTTGTATGGGTTGATAGGGTGGATTGAGTGTTCGAAACCCAATATCCACATGCCAACTGGAAGCAACCGCTGGGGTGAGGTGGGTGGAGGCTGCGGGACATAGAACTTGGGATGAAAGTGAATATCAGTATGGTGTTTGTCAGTAAATTTGAAATCAGCATTGATGAAAAGTTGACATTGTCCAGATTTGAGGGTTGCAGAGTCATATTTTATTGTCACCTAGGTGCGATTAGCCTCAATGTTATGTATCAGTTTGTGTGATTAATTTCGAGACGGACCGTTTTCAATCAAGTGCTGGGCCTGAATTTTATCTTTGGCGGCTGCACGCGATTGGCGGGTTCGGGAGCGGCTGGGAAACGGACTGCCGACCGCGATTTCACGCTGAAAAGTTCAGCGCTGGGTGGGGTGGGGCCGGGAAGAGGGCGGGCAATGATGTCACTGTGGGTGCAGGTGAGCGCTGCAAGAGAGCTCCCTGAAGACAGACAGCTGCCTCATGGAGCTGCAAACTTTTAAATGATGGAGTAAAGGTTTAAAAAGCTTCAAAAAAAATGTCCATGAATTACAATCAAGCACCTCAAAATAGACCTCATAAAAATGCTGTCCACAGATATTTATTTTTATTTATATCATAATAGATATTTCATCCCGCCATTGGATGAGACCTGATGAAAAATGTAAGGGCTGCCTGGCCGATTTGCCCATCCGTCAGCCATGCGGTTGAACAGGTCACAAAAAATTGCAGACCGTTGCGGCATTAATAGGCTTAATTGCCCTCTTGTCAATGGGCGCGCTTTCGGCTTTTGCACGCGCCTGTCGAGCTAAATTCCGGGCGAGTGCGCCTTGACGTCACCGAACGTCATCTCGAACGTCATCTCACACGATTTTACATCCAATCAGGTTGGGCATGCACCCGTCAGGGTGTAAATTTCTGCCCTTGGTCTTATTTAACTAAGCAATTAAGGCAGACTGAAGATGAGCCACAAGGTACAATAAAAAAGCAAAATTCTGCAGGTGCTGGAAATCTGAAATAAAAAGAGAAACTGATAGAAATACTCAGCAGATCTTGGAAACATCTGTGGAGAGAGAAATAGAGTTAACATTTTGGGTCTGTAATCTTCCATCAGAATTGCTGAGTATTTCCAGCATTTCCTGTTTTTGTTTTTGCTGTGTATCATGTTCTGGTATACTTTTAAAAGTTGTTCCTGTTTATTCAATGCTATATCTTTAAGCTCTGCTGGTTTAAGTCTAAGAAATAGTCTTTGGTGGAGAACTTCAAAGACTTGTCAGAAGTCAAGGTGCTGTATAAAACTTGTTACCTTTTTGTCACAGCCATTTCCTCAAAAAGTTGAGGTTAGTCAAACAGATCCTTAGCCTTCGAAGTGTGTTGACTACACTTATCATTTTAGAGATAATCTTCAATTTATTCTAGGTAATAAAATCTATAACCTAATGTTAAAACATAACTACTAGGTCTGCAATTGCCTGAGACTGTTGTTGCCTTTTTTCAAAAAGGTACCAACATTTTATGATTCTGGTGAATGGAAGGATTCCATGGCATTATTCAAAGGAGTGCAGGAATCTCTCCCAGTACCCTGTCAAAGTTTTTCTCTCAATCAATATAATACAAAAAAATAGATTAACTGGTCATTAATTGTGGTTTGTGAGAATGGCCACATTTCCTTACCTAACAATCACGGCACTTCTCAATAATTTACTGTACGCTTAACAGTTGAAGATATTTCTGAGACACATGAGAAGGTTCTACATAAATGCAAGTGTTTCATTTTGATTTTTTCAGGTCACTTGTTATTACTTCACAAATCACTTCTTTTATTTCAGCTTCATTAGTCTGTTGGAATCAACAAATTCTCCAAGCCAGTATCTTGCATTCAGTGTTTCTATGTCTTATGAAGACAATACAAAACATAAAAAATTAATCGAAGCAGACACTATGCACAGTGCTACAGGACATGTGTGTTCTGCATGTACTACTTCTCATACTGGCAGTAAAGACCCACTTCTATCAGCAAGATTTTACTATCTTTACTAAATCTGTTACAAAACAAGAAAACGCAACAACATTTATTGCTGTTTACTACAGTATTTAAATTGCTTTCAGCCTTGAGAAACTTAAGGCGGAATTTTCTCTGTCCGCTGGCATCAGGTGTGTTTGGCAGCGTGAGCAGACAATATGGCGAGAAGGCCAGAAATTAGTTTCACGACATCATGAAACCAGTTTTCAATTGTCCGCTCTACCCGTCAATAGCGGGCCGTGTTTCTTGCCGTAGGATGTCAGGAAACTCATTGTAATACATTTGCATATCATTATAAGCCCAGCTCATGGGAATCATCCCACCCACGTTGGATCATCCGGGTATGTTGACGTGATTGCACGCCAACGTGTTTCAAAACACTACATAAGCGACGTGCACCAGGCAAGCAGCACTTCGCTCGGGACTTCGAGGTTTGTTTGCCTGCATTCGCAGCCATCAGCACCAGGCTTCGCAGACGGCACCACATCACCACATCACTTTTAGGGGGGCTCTGGGGCCGGTCTCTACCTACCAGACCAGCTAGAAGGTGGGGCTGGGGGGATTGGAGGGATTGTGGGGGGCTTCTCAACTGCTGCAGGGCTAGGGCTTGCTTGGGGAAGGGAGAGAGCTGTCCTCAGGCAAGGGAAGAGGCTGCAGGGCGAGGGCTGTACTGGGGAAAGGGGTACCCCAGCGTGCACAAGTTGATTTGTGTTAGTGATGTCAAGATGGTGAGAGTCTCCAGAGGATATGAGGCCAGATGGAGATGCGAGGGTGTGTGAGAGAGTGAGTGAGATGCCAATGAATGTGTAATGGGCGTGAGAGAGTTTAGAGTGACTTCTGAGCAGCATTGGCACTGATCACCACTGCCATTGCCTACCAAGATGGAGTGGTAATGTTGCTGCTCCTCCTCCTGTGGCCAGAGTGGCGGTAGTGGACATCATGGCTGGTCTGCACAGCGTCCAAAATGTGCTTGAGGGGCACGTCATTAAACCAGGGGACTGCAGTCCTCTTGCCTTTCAGGGCCATGTCTTTTTTGTAGCAGTCCTGGGCTGGAAGTACTAAGAGATGTACACACAGCTGCACTTTAAATGTGGCGCTCAGTGCGATAAAGCGGCAGGCTTTCTCACAAGCCCACCTCAATCCAAGTCTGCTCCCCGCAGCTCTGTCTCTAATTTGGTGCCTTTATCCTCTGCTCCTCACTCTTAACTTCACTTGGCAGGACTGGTTTCTGATTCCTATCCTTGTTCCTTGGCTGAACTGTCTTCCTGTGACCTCTTTCTCCTACCACCCCCTGTTTTTGTGGGATTTTCTTCTTTTCATTGGGATCTACCCCATTCAGGTCCTGTCCTGCCTCCTCTGGTGCTCTCTACAGAATGGCGTGTTCATCTGGGTTACCTGACCCTCTTTTTCTCCACTGTTCATTTTCTTCCTCTTCTTTCCCTTTTGCGCAGGAGTAGAGCTGGCTTTCAAAGTTAAAAAAAGACAAAACGCGCACGTATGCAGGGCCATTTACTGGCCTGGAACCAAAGAAATGCACCAACTGCAGAAGCCGTAGATTGTAAAAAAGAACAATCTGCGAACGTGTGGCCTTTCCAGGGCCAGAGCATGCGCAAAGACCACTGAAGCCCGATGGGAACTGTAGTTCTCAGCCTCCAAAGCCCATATCTCCATTTTCAAAAGGTAAGTTCCAGCTTTCTTCTTCTTGGGTTCATCAGAGCATTCATTAGAAAGAAACATAGATAACCCAATCAGCCCCTTCAAACCTATTCTACCATTCAATTAGATCATGATCTGTGCCTGAATTCCATTTACCCACATTTGCTCCATTTTAAACAATTGACCAAAGTGGAGGTGACTCAACTGTTTTCAACAAGGTGGTCTGTAATGTAATGTGGACTGTGTTGTAGGGGTTGGATACTATTCGGTAGCTCTTAATGAAGTGTTCGTAATCTTAAATAGGTTAACTGTATATATTATTAGCTACAAGAACTATGTACATATGTACAGTAAAGGTTTCAAGCTAGGAGCTGTTTCCATGCTTGCTTGTGCACACAGCTCTGTCCAACACTAGACTGACCCCTAGGTTCGGGTCATGCGTTCTATTACATCACTGTGTGTACGATACTGTACTCAGTTCCACATTGACCCGATTATGTGCCAGACCCTTATACTGCAGGTTGTTTCTGTTTAAGAAAAGGTACAATAGCAAAGATTTTGCTCTAAAATGCAGCTTTGACAAGCCGTTCACAAATTCTTTAAGTATTAAAGGGGTCATGTGATACAAACAAAAGGCTTAGCTTTGAACTGCTGCACAGGTCATGGTGTTTGCATAGCTGTTAAAAAGGCGATACCATTTCACCAAAATTTCAAATGATCAAAACCCAATATTGCAATACAGGCATTGAGAGTAATTGTATATTTTGCAGTGTCAAAATGACTGGCTGAGCCCTACTGGATGCAATATGTTACCATTCATTACTGCCCCAGTGACAAGACCAGGGCTTGAGCCCTTGCTCACACTACCCAAAGAATGAGAATCCCAATATCTTAATCACTTATTAATGTGCTGGGCTCAAGAAAATGTAAAAAACAAATCTAGTGAAGATGTACACATTGTTATACTGACAATACAGTTAGCAAGAAGTTGAAGTGCAACTTGAATCATAAATTTTATGGTTTTAAAATATTTCACAACCACACCGAAACAAACAGATCAGCCATGATCTTATTGAATGGTGGAGCAGGCTCGATGGGCCGAATGCTCCTATTTCATATATGTGTATTTTCAATGTAATCAGGCAAACTTGTATAGCAAATTGCTATTTAGTCAAGCTGGGATATAGCAAACAAAATGCATTCAATGCATTAAACATAATGTTTATGCTCACATATGCATGCACACAAAACTGCTGAGAATAAAGAAACTCATAACTGGCTACCTTCAATTTTTTACAAACGAATACATATTTTAGAAGAATGCAGTTTTTATAAAGATAAAATGGATTAATCTTTTACACTTATATAACAATACTAATACTATTACCTTAAAAAGTCGAATCACTGTCACCCAGCATGTCCTACTCTGTTCATCTTCGGCACAAAGCAACTTCAGATCTCTGGTACCTCCCGATTTGTGAAGCTGGAAGGCCACAGCAAATTGTTTAGGATTAATGCATACTTTAACAATAATACCTGTTGGAATTTAAAGGAAAAATCACTAAAATACCCCTAAATTAAACCTTATTCCTTTATCGCCTTCAATCCATTTGTATTCAGTTAATGGATACTTTAAATGTACAGTTATTCCCGGGATAGAATTTTTTTGAAAATTCAGAGATAATCTTAGCCTGCAGTTTGCATTGTATCTCAAAACGCACATTATACAATGCAGAAGGAACTATTCCTTTATATTTTGTTCCAGTTTATGGAAAACGACACGTCGTTTTACATGATAGCTATTCACAGTTGCAACTTGGTTCAACAGAAAAGGTGTACCTTGATACAGAATCCAAAATTTGTTGGGGCTCCATACATTTTCCTTCCTGATGATAACAGTGTGTAAACATTGCTTTCACTGAACTCGGCAACAAACTGTAAATGTCTTGGTTCCTGTGATTATGACAGGAAACTAGTTAATGCACAATTAAGAAATAAGTACATTTTAAATGACAACGAAACTTGTCTTGACCATCAATATATATCTTTTAACCTGTAACTAATGATCAGAACCATTAAATGGTAGGTACAGGAGAACAAGTATTCCCAATTTAACAAGGTGCAAAAAGCTTACAAAATTGACCAAGCAGGTAGCAGGGTGAACGCACTGTCAGTGGCATCTTTGTAACTGATTTCTACACTGGTGGAAAATGTTCATTTTTAATGGCTGGCTATAGACAGTTGCTACCATAGGTGTGAGCTGAATAAGTGGTGAGGACTGAATATAAGATGGCCAATGATGCATGGTTTCTAACCAGGAGGACACTAGCCCAGATCTTCCAGTAAGCGGCGGAGCAGGAGTGCACACCACTGCCCATATTTAAAACTGTGGCCTTGCCTTTTAACACTGGAGCCTTTGGACCTTCCAGTCCCACCTCCAGTTTCAATTCATTGATGAGCAGCCTGTGGAGGCCAAATGGAGATCATAATTCTAGTTTGTCATGAACTGAAGGCAAGTGTCTTCAGTTCATTGGCTTGAAAGGTTTTTAAATGGACCTGTCACTCCCAACACAGCTCAGCCTCCCTGCCTTTTCTAAAATTCATTCATGGGATGTGGGCATCGCTGGCTAGGCCAGCATTTATTGCCCATCCCTAACCCTTGTTCAGAGGGCAGTTAAGAGTCAACCACATTGTTGTGGGTCTGGAGTCACATGTAGGCCAGGCCAGGGAATAGGGTGGGGGTGTCTTTTTGGTTTTTCCAGAACAATTTCTGCTGTAGGTCAGGCCAGGCAAGGACGGCAGATTTCCTTCCCTAAAGGACATTAGTGAACCAGATGGGTTTTTATGACAATCTGCAATGGTTTCATAGTCATCATCAGACTTTTAATTCCAGATTTTTAGTGAATTCAAATTTCATCATCTGCCATAATGGGGTTCGAACACATGTAACCAGAGCATTAGCCTGGGTCTCTGGATTACTAGTCCAGTGATGTTACCACTACACCACTATTGCAACCCCCGGTACTGCTCAAACCCCTCCACCCAATGCTGCTCACCCCCAAATCACCGACAATGCTTACACGCCTCACACCTCTGTTACTGCTCAAACCCAACACCCCCAACAATGCTCAACCACGATTGCACCCCTGACAATGTTTAACCTCCCTCTCGCCCCTGTTAATGCTCAGCCCCTCCCCACACCCCCAACAATACAAACTCTACTCCCAGTACCCCTCCTCCTGACAACACTCATTCCCGACCCTACCTATGCACCCCCCAACAGCCGGACAGGAACCAGGGATTCAGGAAGGGGGTTGTGGGGACAGTGGGCAGTGTTGGGAGTGGTGGGGGCAGGAGGGGGGTGGGGGTGAGGTGGCGGGGTAGGTGAGCACTTTCAGGGGGAGGGGGGTGAGAAATGGAGGGTGAGAATTACCAGGGATGTTGGGGGGCAGGTGGGGTGGTGGCGAAGTGGTGAGCACTGTCGTGGGTGGGACAGGCACATGAGCATTGCTGGGGAAGCAGGATGGAGTGGAGCATTGTCGGAAATGCCAGTGGGCGGGGGAAACATTGTCAGGGGGCAGGAGGGGGGTGAGCACTGTCAGGAGTGTGAGAGAGGGATGAGCATTGTCGTGGGCGCAAGAGGGACATGAGCATTGTCGAGGATACGGGGGGGTAAATGAACATTGTCAGGAATGTGGGGGTGGGGGGGGGCGGGGGAGCATTGTCGCAGGGAAGGGAAGGGATTTAGTATTGTTGGGGAAGTAGGGGTGGGGGATGAGCATTGTCAGGGATGTAGGCTGGTGAGCATTTTCAGGAATGTTGGAGTGGGTTAAGCAACCACTGCAGATGAGGGGTGAGCACTCCATTGATTGGAGGGTGGCTGAGCATTGTTCTGGGATAGGGTGGGGGTGTCCTTTTGGTTTTTCCAGAACAATTTCTGCTGTTAATCACTGACCTATACCCTGAGATTAACAACAAACAGATCTAGCAACTCAAGTCTGGGCAACTGTAAGGCACAATAGGCCATCAGCAGTAGCAGCAGAATTGTACTCAACCACAATATGTAACGTCATGGCCTGGCATATCTCCCACTCTACCATCGCCACAAATCCAGGGGATCAACTCTAGTTCAATGATGCCAGGAGCAGCACCAGACATGCCTAAAAAAATGAAGTGTCAACATAGTAAAGCTATATCACAGGACTACTTACGTACGAACCAGCATAAGCAGCAAGCGATAGACAGGGCTAAGCGATTCCACAAACAACAGATCAGATCTAAGCTCTGCAGTTTGGCCATATCCAGTCATGAATGGTGGTGGGCAATTAAACAACTCACTGGAGGAGGAGGCTCCACAAATATCCCAATTTCAGTGATGGGGAAGCCCAGCGGATCAGTGCAAAAGATAAGGCTGAAGCATTTGCAACAATCTTCAGCCAGAAGTGCTGAGTGGATGATCCATCTTGGCCTCCTCCGGAGGTCCCCAGCATCAAGGTGCCAGCCTTCAGCCAATTTGAATCACTCCACGTGATATCAAGAAATGGCTGAAGGCGCTGGATACAGCTGAGGCTATGGGCCCTGACAATATTCCGGAAATAGTACTGAAGACTTGTGCCAAACTCCTAGCCAAGCTGTTCGAGTACAGCTAAGACACTGGTATCTATCCGGCTATGTGGAAAACTGCCCAGGTATGTCCTGTACACAAAAAGCAGGAGAAATCCAACCCGGCCAATTACCGCCTCATCAGTCTACTTTCGATCACCAGTAAAGTAATGGAAGGGGTCCTCAACAGTGCTATCAAGCGGCACTTGCTTAGCAACAACATGTTCACATCAAGGCAGCATTTGACCGAGTGTGGCTTCAAGGAGCCCTAGCAAAGTTAAAGCCAATGGGAATCAGGTGAAAACTCGCTACTGGTTGGAGTCATACCTAGTACAAAGGAAGGTGGTTGTGGTGTTTGGAGCTCAATCATCTCAGTTCCAAGGCATCACTGCAGGAGTTCCTCATGGTAGTGTCCTAGGCCCAACCATCTTCAGTTGCTTCATCAATGATGTTCCTTCCATCATAAGGTCAGAAGTGGGGATGTTCGCTGATAATTGCACAATGTTCAGCACCATTAGTGAATCCTCAGATGCTGAAGCAGCCCATGTCCAAATGCAGCAAAACCTGGACAATATCCAGGCCTGGGCTGATAAGTGGCAAATAACATCCGTGCCACACAAGTGTCAGGCAATGACAATTTCCTACAAGAGAGAATCTAACCATCGCCCCTTAACATTTAATAGCACTGAATCCCCCACTATCAACATCCTGAGGGTTATCATTGACCAGAAACTGAACTGGACTAGCCATATACATACTGTGGCTAGAAGAGCAGGAAAGAGGCTAGGACTCCTGCAGCAAGTAACTCCTGACTCACCAAAGGCACAAGTGTGTTGGAATACTCTCCACTGACCTGGATGATTGCAGCTCCAACAACACTTAAGAAGCTCAACACCATCCAGGGCAAAGCAGCCCACTTGATTGGCACTCCATCCACAAACATTCACTCCGTCCGCCGCCGACGCACAGTGGCATCTGTGTATACCATCTACAAGGTGCATTGCAGGAACTCACCAAGCCTCCTTACGCAGCACCTTCCAAACCCATGACTGCTACCATCTAGAAGGACAAGGGCAGCAGATACATGAGAACACCCACTTGGAAGTTCCCCTCCAAGCCACTCACCATCCTGAATTGGAAATATATCACCATTCCTTCAGTGTCACTGGGTCAAAGTCCTGGAACTCCCTCCCTAACAGCACTGGGTGTACATACAACACAGGGACTGCAGCGGTTCAAGAAGGCATCTCACCACCACCTCAAGGACAATTAGGGATGGGCAATAAATGCTGGTCTAGCCAGCAATGCGCACATCCCATGAATGGATAAAAATTGATCACTCTAATTTGAAAAAAATAGCTTTCATTTCTGATACAGCGACAGCAAAATTTACTTAATGCATTTGCTGGAACATTCATTGTGGTCAATCAATTTAAATATCGTGCTGTGCTCTTGAAAATGAGTTACAGACATTCACAACTATAAAATCTGATGATACTGAAAGAAAATATACAGTGATTTAATGGATATGGCATAGAAATAACAGCTCAGAGATAGATAATTCATAGCAAGTTATAAAATTGAATTCAATAACTGATGCTTTCTGGCTGACAACTAACAAAAAATACTAAATTCTGCTGCATTGCTGTAAATATCCAAATGAATTCAAGAAAGGAAATGTGCCACTCCTACCTGGCCTACATGGAACTCTAGTCCCACAAGATACTGTGTCAAATTCCCCAAAAGGCCGTTGTAAAAATTGTTACTCAAGAAGACAACCCACCACCTCACTAAATCAACTTAGAATGTACAATTAATGGGGACTTGCAAATGTTATAAAAATCTGAAATCTATTCTTCAGAGCTAATTTTTGCGTATGAAAACAAACGTATGGCAATCCCCATAGAGACCGAGAACTTTTTTTAAAAATTAGAACTTCCACTGAGTGACTGAAAAGATCACAAGACAAGATTCAAAGTTTTAAGACTTTTACTGTACAAAAGAAAACTAAAAGCAACATTGGCTAAACACTAAAATAAAAACAAAGTACTGGAAATACTCTGCAGGTTATGACAGCATGTGGAGGGAATCAAGGTTAACATTTCAGGTGTGACCTTTTATCAGAACTGGGAAAAATTAGAGATGTAATAAGTGTTGAACAAGGGGTGGATGGGACAATAACAAAGAGGTCTGAGATAGGGTGAAAGCCAGGACAGATTGGATACCAACACTGTCGTAGACAAATGCATCTGAGGTGGGCAGTGAAGTGAGAATGAGGTCAAGTAGGTTTTTTCCCCTCTTGTTGCTTCCTTGAACACCTGCCACAGACTGTCTGGCAGATATGTCTTTCAGTGGTTGGGGTGGTGCTACTGAGCCACGCCTGTTGATAGACATTGAAGTCTCCCACCAGATAACATTCTATGTCCTTGCTACCCTCAGCACTTGTTCCAAGTGGTATTCAACATGTTCATCAGCTGAAGGGGCAGGGGACTGGGGGTAATCAGCAGGAGGTTTCATTGTCCATGTTTGATCTGATGCTATGAGACTTCATGGCATCTGATGTTTATGTTTAGGACTCCCTGGGCAACTCCCTCCCAAATTTACATCAACATAAATAAACTCACTCACATCATTCTTTTTATGAGAGTCTGGGCTCTCAGACAGGCATGCAGAATGAGGCTTGGCTGAGAACCCAGATTCCCGTAAAAGGGTTCATTTTGTTGACAGACATGCAGAGAAGTGAAAATGCTGCTTGATTGACAACTTGATGTTATAATAAGCTATTTTTCTGTGATCTCTTTTGACAATGGCTTAATGCTTATTTGCTCAAGTTAAAGAGCTATTAAGTGCTTAGGAATTCTGTTATCTGATACTTAAAAGGTGTATTTGATTGACATTTTTATAAGGTTGCAACAATAACTTTTTTTTAAAAAGAAAATTATGATTTGTTGTTTTTTAAGCAGTTCCACACATGTCATTGTTACAGAGTGTATCCTGGGTGAATGGGCTTGGAAGCGTCATGAGTTGGCATGGAGGGTATGAGGGGTGATTGGGGCATGAGCTGGCATGGAGGAACATGGATAAGACCTTTTGACCTTACCTTTCAAAAGGTTCCTGAAGCCAGGCTATGGTCCATGACTTCTCCGAGGAACTGTGAACCACGAGTCATGGAGAAGCTGGCCTGACTCCACAAAAATTACAGGGTGGGGCTGGTAGGATATACCCACCCTCACAATGGAACCAGCCAGGTCAGGAGTGCAGGGTACAGGCTCGCTACCGGCATCCCTACCGCGTGTCATTGAAAACTGGGAGGGGCTGGGAATAGGGGCACGATTCCCAGAATGGAGTCCGGCCACCATTTTTAAATGCTTCCGGAATCCTTACAACGCTGCGACAATCCAACCCTTATTCTCCAATCTCCTGGGAAGTCAACATGCCACTTTTCATTGCTTGCTGTACCTGCAAGTTAACTTACATTATTCATGTACAATGAGCCCCCCAAATCCCTCTGCGTAACAACATTTAGCCTTTCATCTTTTAAAAAATTTAACTTTTCTATTGTGTTAAATATTTACGAATAGTTAATATTTGTTGCAAAAACATTTTCCATTGTTAATTTACACCTATTTATTTTGGCAGAAATATATTAATGCTTTGGACCACAATTTTCTGAACCAAACTATCTGGAACAAAACTGTATCTCTACACGACACTTATTCAAAGTTTAGCTGATTCTTTCCCTGAATGGAGTTTGTCAAGTATTTTTCAGAACATAAATTTCCCTCCAAAGTTATAATGGGTAAGATAAAGGTCAATATATTCAATTTATCAGTAAAGTAGCCCTCCATCAAAAATTTGAGAAGTTAGAGGAAAAAAATTGGCTTACAAAGGGCACATTTGATAAATATAGGGAAGAATACCAAAAATTGGAAATTTAACAACAGAAAGGAAGCAAAAACTGGAAATTAAGATAAGAGGGAATCTGATTAGAACAAAGGAAACAGCAAGAGTTGTTATAAGTGCAATAGGAGTAAAAGTACGGTTAACACGGGGGCGGTTCCACTTTGCTACAGCCTCCGAAGAGACCAATAACATTTTAAAAGAAATACAAACTCCTAGCTAATAGCTGAATGAGATGACATGACAAGGTTTCACGTATGAAGATTTTCACTGTAACAAACAGACTAAAAGCACTATTGACTAAACATTATTTTTTGTAGGCAACTTATACTATGGGCAGAATCGTTCCAAATTTACTCTAAGTACAGCAGCGGGTGTGGAAAATGTCGTTTAATCTGCTGGCCACAAATGGTGGGTTTTTGCGCTGTATCGTTTGCTTCCAGGTGCATCCCGCCTCAATAATATATTCATAGGAAATACTCCGGATCACTGGCAGACGGGCTCAGATTTGCATGCCACACCGTGACCTCAGCACTTCCTCGTTCCGGGCACCGTATTTAAAGTGTGCCAGAGCACAGGCTACTTCATATCTACAGATCAGGCTTTCTCCAGGCAACAGGTGGCCCCAAAAGCAAAGAAGACGGCAGCCCCCAAATATGGGATGCTTCTCTGGGGAGCCTGCTGGACACAGTGGAAGCCCGCCGTGAAGTCCTCTATCCCCGCACTGGCTGCAGGTCAGAGTTACCAATCTGGCCTGGGAGGCAGTGGCAGTGGTGGCCAGCACCACCAGAGTACAGGGGTGGTCAGACATCCAGTGCTGGAACAGGATGAATGATCGCATCTGTTCCTCCAGGGTAAGTCAACCGCCTCATCATTCTCAACTCTCACACTCACAAACCTATCACACATCTACAGGGATCTCTCAGCTCAAGGGACAACACCACTAATTCTCACATGCACACTGACATCTCCATCAGCTTCATATCCTCTGGAGCTCGCGTCCTCATCCCATCCATGTCTCTGCTCACCACACAAACATTCCACACAGTGCCATGCGTCCTGCTCACATTCTCTCCAACTGTTTCCATGCAGGATAAGCTGGCTCACAACAGTAGGGACAGGTCCCAGATTGTGGATGGAGTGGCCAAAATTAAGCCCCTTGCTCACTTTGAGGAGCGTGCCATCCTGCTGACTGGTGAGGACGTGGACCATGCCTGTGGCAACGGTGAGGTCAGTGGTGAACATCCACATGAGGATCCTGCACCACACCATCCCTCACTTAACACAACTGTGAGTGCTCTCTCACCTGCTTTTGACTCTGCTGCCATGCACTAACTATCCCTACTTTGGTTCACAGGGAGCTCAGCCAAGAGACCAACACCCTCAGCCAACCAGTCCCTCAGCTCCATCCAGGCCCTCGCCTCCAGCTAAGAGGACACCTCCTCCATTGAAGAACTGGAAATAGGCAGCCTGATAGACCCTCACAATGCTTACCCACACCCTCCACTAGCACAGAGATATACACCTTGGTGGGACCTAAATCTAGAGCACGTTTGGGTTCACAATCTGGTCACTGCACGGACACGTGTCCGCAGCAGGAGGAGGCAGGTTCAGTCGAGCTCCCCAGCACTCGGAGGACTGCTGGGGAAGAGGCATCTGTGAGCTCCGGGTCAGATGATGAGCCTCTGGGTTTGGCCTTCCAACTCATCGTGGAGATTCAGGAGAAGGCGGGGGAATATCACGCAGAACTGTTGGAAGCCCTCACCGGAGTGGCAGGCAAGTCAGAGGATTACGTCCATCTGCTCTCTGATGAAGTGGTGCCCACATGTGCACGCATGGAGGTCTCACGGGGAGGATGGGCGGCAGCATGGAGATCCTGGTCCAGCAGAATGCAGGGATGCACGCAGACCTGCGCTCCATCGCTGTATTCATGGGCGAGTTCCTGCAGTGGCAACACGAGGGGGAAATTGGGCACCTCAACATCCCTCCAGGTGCTCCTTCCCTAAGGAGTCAGGCTGAGGCCTTCGGGCACCCGAAGGGAAGAGCAGCAGCAGCTGGACACTCCTGGGTCATCCACTTAGGAATCTCAGAGGGCGTCCGCTCCTTCTGAGTCCCCTTCACGTGTAAACCCCTCAACCTCGTCCTCTGTCACCACAGAGGGAGCAGCTGGCCCACGGGAGAACAGCCAAAGCAAGCCGGGGCCCTCAAAGCCTTAGCCCTCCAGAGGACACATGCCAAAGTCATCAGAGGCAACAGGGCCAACCATTGCACAGGCTGTCTCCACCCCTGCTGTGGATGTCAGGGCAGCACCTAGAAGAAGTGGTAGGCCTAGAAAAGTTAAGAAATTCTGATCACAAGCGGTTGCACAGGTAAACATGTTTTGTCACTCTTTAATCTGAAAATATATTCACTTTCACCGAATAATGTGTAATGTTGTCTTTCAGCTTCATTGACAGGCTTTGAGAGTCCTCCTACTGCATCCCCCACCACCCCACAACCAGCAGTTCAGCTGCACACAGCAGACCTGATGTGATTTTGGGGGAGAAGTGTGTGTGTGTGTGGCAGGGCCTTTCGGAGACTCGTGCAAGCACTCTCCCAAGCACACGGAGCCTTTATCCATCACACTCGTCTTACTGTCCTGAGCAGTTTCAATGCTGCCTGCAGTGGTTGTCCATCTGAGCTAACCTGCATCTCCACCCACCCACTGATCGCACTCCCATGCAGCACATGTGCCCTTCTAAAACGAGGCTCCTCTCACTTTAGATTTCGACAACCATGGTAGCAGTGAAGTATATTGTTAGCTACCCCGTCCTTTCCCCTCCCCTAGTCACCCATGTCCTTTCCCCCGTCATTGTCAACCCCACCCCTGGCATCACCTTCCACTTCCCCACTGTCACCTACCAGCCCAAACCCTTGTCTTTCTAGGACGTCCAGGTGAACGTACATGTTTCCTACCTTCCTGAGAATCCCATAGCCATCCACATTGGCGTCCCGGCCTCATCCTTCCCACCCCCAGGGTCTGTGTCTGAGTTCCCACCAACCACCCTCGCCATCCTTTCTACCGCTACCGATGCACCCTCCTCCTTCCAGCTCACTCTGCCCCCCCGTCATACTCACCATTTCCTCCTACCACACCCACCCTCAGTTCACTCCCCAGAAGTCAGTCACTGACTCCAGAGACCCCTCCCTTGCACATTCACCTGGACATCCCCCCCTCACCTTACTCCCTTCCCCTGGATACCTTCCCGCTTTGGAATCCCTTCCTCCTCCCCTAGACACCTTCCCCCCTCTGAACTCTTACCCCCTTCCCCCCGGACATCTTTCTGCCTCCAAACTCTTACCCCCCTCCCTTGGACACCTTCTCCCCTCCAAACCTGTATCCCCCCCCACAGACAACTTCCCCTTCTGAACTCCCTCCCTTACACCTACCTCCACACTTGCTGTATTCTCTCCTGTTACTCCCTCCTCCCCTCAACCTCAACCCCCCGACACCTTCAATCTCCCCCAGATCACCCTCCCTGACACCTTCGTTCCGCTGCCCTACCAACCTGAACACCCCCCGACACCTTCGTTCTCCCCCAACCTCAACCCCCCAACACCTTCCTCTCCCAGTCACAAATAGACCTTCCTCTTCCGTCAACACTACCCCGCCCCCTACACCCTCCGCCCCCCCCGGTACACCTTGCTCTCCCACTCACAGCTAGACCTTCCTCTCCCTCACCTCGCTGATCATCCATAGGAGCCCATGGCCAAGACCATGTTGTCCCGAAGCAGACCAGAGACATCAACAGAGACCTCTAACCTTCCGTGCGCTGCTTCACAATGGAGCCATGTGCGTGAGGATCCATCCAGCATGTGATGCACGTGCTCATCCAGGGTCTGGTAGCTGTAGGGGCTCCAGCATCATCTTCTCCTTGAATATCAGCGCTCTAAGCAAGGCCCTAAAGGTAAGTCCTGATTTCCGCACGTCACACTTATCCAGATACATTCTGGGCTGGCGTGCTTTCCCGCCAGAGTGACAATAAATTGGACGCGGTGGGTTGATCCCAGTCAGGCCTTACTTTGCGTCCCATTGCTGGGTGCAAATTGGGTTCAGATTGGCCTCCAGTGAGATTTGCATTCTGCCATGGCGGACACCATCGGATGATCCCGCTGTGCTTTCACGCCGGAGTGAAACTGATTTCTGTCCCTGCCGCCAAATTGTACACCCCCCAACCCCACCACCCCTCCATGACACCCACCGCCAACAGGACCAGAAGATTCCACCCTATATACTACAGAACAGAATTTTTAACACAACAGGAAAAAACACCATCAGATGAACATTACCCTGTCCTTTAAGTAGACACTCAATTCATCCAGAATCAGTTGAAAGTGATTCTTAGCTCCCGAGGACTTACTTCCAACCTTTTCCTTTCCCAGCCTGGAAACTTTTAACTCCAAAATTATCTTTCATGGTGCAGGTTTTCTTGGAGACTTCTCCCACTAGGTAAAGCTAAGCAAACACTCCGGCCTCGTTTTAGCTCCCATGAATTTGGTCTTTCCAATCTGAGTGTGAGCTTTCACCTACATTTCTGCATGGTGAACCATAGAGGCTTTTGGCCTCTAGCTGCTCTCTCTCTCCCTCCGCCCCCCCGGCAGATTGATCTGTGTCCAAAAGTTTTCAGGGATATCTTAGAAGTCCTTTCCCTCTCATAGTTCATTTCCATGGCAACATGAATCCATGAGTCTCGTATCCAGTTAGAGATGCTGATTAGCTATCCTTGAGAGCCCGATTCTCTTTCATCTTGGAATTAAATGAACAGTTTAACACACAACTGGGTCTCACACATGTGACGTGAGAGAAAACTTTTTCACGCAGTGAGTGGTTCTGATCTGGAATGCACTGTCTGGAAGTGTGGTAGAGACAGGTTCAATCGAGGGATTCAAGGGGGCATTAGATGATTATTTGGATAGAAACAGTGTGCAAGGGTATGGGGAAAAGGTAGGGCAATGGCACTAGGTCATAACGCTCTTTTGGAGAGCTGGTGCAGACACGATGGACTGAATGGCCTCCTTCTGTGCCGTTAAAATTCTGTGATTCTGTTTACAACCCAGCATTCTCAATACTTTTTTGGAGTTTGGAGACTCTTAGTCTATCTGCTTTAGTACACAGGCTGCTGCCGTTGTCTCGAAGCTTAAACACCTTGCACCTTCTTTCCAATAAAACAATCTGGGCCCACTTTGATCTCTGACAATCAAGCCACCCAGGCTTGCTGACAGGCAGACTTCAGAACATGTCAAATGACCCCCTTCACTTTACCTTAAATTTAGAGACATGGTCCCAAATTATAATACTAACCTGATAACCCTCATAATTGCAACAACTTGAGGATGATAGGGCTAATTTGTAATTGAGAGTGAGGAGATTGCAGTAATGCCAAATAATTATTTATCCGTAATCTCTCAAGAATGGCAAGACTTGGGTTGTAGGAATGCATGTAGATAAAAATTCAAATACCTTTTAAAAAGGTTAAATTGGACAAAAAGGAGAAATTCAAAATCCCAGGTAGTATGCAGAATGTTGATGGAAAAATCAGAGATAACATGGGTAATTAGAACACAATGTTCCAAAAATCCTTAAAAACTGGAATTGTGCCCAAAAACAACAGTATGGCAAATATTTAATTTCTCTGCAAGAAAGGAAAAGGGATAAGTCAGAAAATTATAGACTAGTTAGTCTAATTCTAGTTGTGGCTCAACCTCTGAGACAGAATTTAACAGACCTTGGCTGGCAGATTTAAACGTGGGTGGTGGGGGTGCGGTGCTGTAAAATTCACCGGGTGGTCCCAGTCAAATTATATGAGGGAGTGAGCAAGGCCCAGGACAGCCTACCCATTATTGCCCCAATTGAGGCTACTGAACAGCCAATTATTGCCACTTCTCAGCAGGCCGCAATTTTGAGGCTGGTGGGAGGAGGTCAGGGACGGGGGAAACACCACAGGTAAGTCGGCACAGGCCTCATGCAGGAAAGGGTGGGGTGCCTCCATCACTGAACCACTTTCCAGATCAGGCCATCTCCCCAGTCCTCCCTTGTCCCCTGGCCTTTCCAACACGACCCAAAACCCCCTTTCCCCCCAGGGCCTGGGCCTCCCCACCTGTCCCTCCTGTGGGGCCCTCTGAATTACCTTTGACCCGGGCTCCTGGCACTGAGGCTCGTGGTACTAGGCGTACCAGCAGTGGCCATCACGCCCAATGGTGCTGCCGGACTAAAGAGCTGCCGGCCAATCCAAGGAAGGACTTTCTCTCTGGTGAAGGGTGCAAGTACCACCTCGAGCCAATTAACGCTCCACCGTGTGTTAAATGGCTGTGAGGCAGCCGCCTTCGGAGTTTGTGTTCCCTGCCGATTGTTTCAGTAAACGGGCGGGAAAGCCCACCATCTGAAAAATCCTGCCCCAGATTAGAAGATTTAGAAAGGTAGGGCTAATTAGGAACAGTCAGCAAGAATTCAAAGGAAGATTGTGCCCAACTAATTTGAACACATAGTCAAGGAAATCCAAGTGCATATATGAAGGGAATGTGCTAAAGAAGCAGTACCAAGCACCATAGTAGACAGAAGCAAACTAAGAAAGGCTATGAGAAGTACAAAGACATGTTTAGAGTGCATTTCTGTAAATACGCAAAATGTGGTGATTAAGGTTGGTGAGCTACAAGCATAAACAGCTGTTTGGGAATATGATGTAGCAATGACAGAAATGTGGCTTAAAGATGGTGAGGACTGGGTAATTAATATTCACAGAAACAAAGTGTTCAGAAAACATAGGGAGAGAAAAAAAGAGATTGGGTGACAATATGAAATGACGAGTAATCTTTAAGGAAGAAATGTTTCATGTACAAGCTAGGTACATTCCAAAGAGGAAAAGGCAGGGAAACCAAAGCTAGGGCTCCTTGGATGACAAGGGAGATAGAGAATATGATGAAACAGGAAAAAAAACGAGGGTGTATCTCGCATGTCAGATGAATTATTCAAGCGAGAACCAAATACAGTCATTTGAGGGGAAAAGTGAGAGAATAAGACTGGCAAAGAGAGCATATGAAAACAGAATGGCAATTAACATAAAAGTCTTTACCAGCATGCAAATAGTAAGTGGGTAGTAAGAGGCAGGGTGGGGTCTATTAGGGATAAAGGAGGTGGTATACGCTTAGAGGCACAGGGCAAGACTACAATAACTACTTTGTCCTGATGTTTACTAAAGAAGAGGATGCTGACAATATATTGGTATAAGTGGAGATGATAGAGGCAATGGATGTAATGAACATTGATGGGAAGGATGTATTGAAAAAACTGGCTATGCTTGGCGTGGATAAGTTGCCTGGTCCAGATAGCTTGCATTTCAGGTTCATTAAGGAATTTGGGGGTGGAGGGAATGGAAGGCATTGCTATAATCTTCCAATTTTCCTTAGATACAGGGGAGGTGCCTGAGGATAGCAGAGTGGCAAATATGGCCCCCTTATTCAAGAAAGAGTGTAAGGACACTTCTAGTAACTATGGGCTGGTCAGCCAAGGCTAGTTTAACATCAGTGGTGGGAAAGCTTCTAGAAACAATCATCAGGGAAATAAAGCCAACAGGAATATGGAGAGATTTGAGTTAATTAAGGAGAGCCAGCACGTATTTTGAAAGACGAGATTGTGCTTGAATAATCTAATTGAATTTTTTGATAAAGTAACAGAGAAGTTGATGAAGGAATGCGTTTGAGGTAATCTATTTGGATTTCAAGAAAGCCTTTGATAAAGTACCATGTAAAAGGCTAGTTAACAAAAGGGAGACTCATGGAGTAGGAAGGTCAGTGTCAGCTTGAATAAAAAATTGGCTAAAGGACAGAAAACTGCAAATAGTGGTAAATTATCTCTTTTTCATTTTGCAGAACGATAGACGGTGAAGTTTTCCAAGAGTCAGTGCTAGGCTCACTGCTTTTTTTTGATATATATATTATATATTTTTAGAATACATGGATCATTCAAAATTTGAGCATCCAAAATAAGTCCCATTCCCTTATCACCCCTGTTCTCGCTGAACTACACTGGCTTCCAGTCAAGCAACATTTTGATTTTAAAATCCTCATCCTTGTTTTCAAATCTCTCCACGGCTTCGCCCCTCCTTATCCCTTTAATCTCCTCCATCCCCACAACCTTCTGAGACATGTGTGCTCCTCAAATTCTGGCCTCTTGTGCATCCCAATTTTAATTGCTCCATCACTGGTGACTATGCCTTCAATTGCCTTGGTCTCAAGCTCTGGAAAACCTTCCCTACACCTGTCTGTCTTTCTAACCTATTTTCCTCCTTTAAGAAACTCTTTAAAATCTACCTATTTGACCAAGTTTTTGGGCATCTGACCTAATATCTCATGTGACTCGGTGTCATACTTTATGTTCAATACACCTGTGAAGCTCCTTCGCATGTTTTATTACTCTATAGGTACTATATAAATAAGTTGTTGTTGTATATTGGAATACAGTGTAAAATTTCAAAATTTGCCGATAATACCAAATTTGGAGGTGTAGCAAATAATAAGGATGATACCAATCAATTGCAACAGGACATAGATAGGCCAGCAGAATGGGCAGGCAAGTCTCAGACAGTATTTAATACAGAGAAGCGTGAAGTGATGCATTTTGGCATAATGGATAAGGAGAGGCAATATAGACTTAATGGTACAGTTCTAAAGAAGGCTTAGGCTCAGATCTGGGGGTTCCTGTATATAGACCTTTGAGGGTGGCAGGACATATTGCACAAAACATATGGGATCTTGGGATTCAAAAATAGAGGTATTGAGCCAAACTTTCAATCCCCATGGTAGCAGGACCAAAGGCAGAAGGGCTGGTTCCCCCTCTAAAGTAGAGCTCTGGTAGCTGTGGCCAGTTTAAATTTCATGTTTATCCGTCAGAGGAATTCTCCACCTTGAGGAACCCTCTCATCTACATCTGCAGCTCCCAACTATGATTGTGGGGCTACTGATTTCTCAGGGCCGCAGGGCCTCCTATTGGCCCTCCAGCCTTGGGAGCCTGCACCGTGCTTAATTGGAAAGTGAACACACAACCCAGCTATCGATTGACAAGCTGTTCAAAAATCGTGTACAGGCCTCAGATGACATGATGCAGAGTGGGGACTCGGAAATAAACCCGGCATCAGGGCCCTGACCCCAGAACAAAAATCCTGCCCATTGAGTACAAAAGCAGGGAAGTAACGCTAAACCTTAAAGCTCTGATTAGGCCACAACTAGAGTACAGTAACCTGCCGCCATTCACAACTTCTTTCGCAAATCCGTTTACCTGCGCAAAAGTGCTTGTATACAGGATTGCCCATCACGTCCCCAAACCTTCACCCACCCACGATTTAAGCATTAAAAGTTTTTACCTCAACATATATTGGTCCCAAAATAAAGAAAAGCCAGCACTCAGAATCCATAAAAACCAAGATTTCTGTGGTCTATTTCCCCCATAGAAAGCACTCACTGCCAAGCTTTCAAAGGGAAAAGTAAATCTCACCTGCCAGTCTTTTGGAAAGCTAACAGCAATGTCTGGGTTACAGTAGTCATATTTGAAGACTGGTTTGAGAGTTGCTTTCTGTCAGGGGTCGAGACTTATCTGAGGGAAAAGAGCCTGTCTTGAAAAGTCTTACTAATCCTCAATAATGCACCTGGGCATCCACACTCTCTTGCAGAGAATCAGCCAGATGTTGACATTTTGTTTTTACCCCAAAATATGACCTCACTTATCCAGCCAATGGACCAGGGAGTCAATGCCTCATTCAAGGCTTAATACACCCGACAAAGTTTCAGCCATATCCTTCATCTTCTGGAAGCAGACCCTTCAACCACAGTCCATGATTGCTGCAAGCAACTCAACATCCTCAGAGCAATAGCCATAATTAAGAACTCATGGGATGAAGTTAGAACTTCAACCGTAAATGCCTGCTGGAAAAAAGTTTGGCCTGAGGCTGTGAATGATTTCACAGGGCTCCCCAATGTAGATGCTGAAGAGACCAGGATTGTTGACTTGGCGAAACAAGTTGGACGGGAGGGATTTGAAGACCTGACCACAGATGAAGTAGAGGAGTTGCTTCAATCTCACCAAGAGGAACTCTTTGCAGAAGGATTGGTGGAACTGATGAAATTAAATGAAACTAAACAGGAGCAGGAGCAGGAAGAAGAGCCTGAGAAGGCTCATTTTACAACCAAGATGATGGCAGATCTCATAAGATCAGCAGAAGATTTGAATAAAAAAGTTGACAGGCCACGATACAAACATGGAAAGAAACATTGCCTTTTGTAGTGTGATTGACACAGCCATTGCTCCTTACTGAGAACTTCACAAAATTGAAAAGCAAAAGGCGAAGCAGTCAAGAATAACGGTGTTCTTTTCATCCACATCAATGTCTACATCAGCCACTTCACCCACTCCTTCTACCTCTACTCTCAAGTACCATACAGTACTGTACTGTAATTTGTACTGTGAGACAAACTTCAGTGTTCAAACAGTTTCTATTGCCTGAGTGACAAATTTTACATTGTTCTTGTTTTCTTGCATTTTGAACAATTTCTGCAGTAAAATAGTCTTGCATTTGCTCAAAACCAGTTTTTATTGCCCCTGTTTCTTTGAAAATGTCAACTTTTTGGATGGCTGGAACCTACCTAACTCATTCTCATTATAAATGATGTTGGCCATTTGTGATTTCTCCCTTTGGGATAATTCGCAGGAACGTAACCCTTTCAAACAGCGGGATTCTACTATATTGCATCATGGTCACCGCTCTTTAGGAATAATGTGAAGGGTGCAGAGATTTACCAAAATGTGTCCAGTGATGAGGGAGTTTAGCTACTAGGTTAGGTTGGAGTAGTTGAGGGTGTTCTCCTTGGAGCAAAGAGAATAGTGCAGATTATGACATGTTTAGATAAGGTAGATAAAGAAGAGCTGTTCCCGTTAGCTGATGATATAAGGAGTATGGGATATAGAGTTAAGGTTTTGGGCGCGAGATACTGTACTGGGGGGATGGGTGGATGAACTGTTTTTCCGCAGCAAGTGGTAATGACCTAAAACTCACTGCTTAAGATGGTGGTGAAAGGGGAGGTGATTAATGATTTCAAAAGGAAACTGGAAAAGCACGAGGGAAATAAATTTGCATGGCTATGGGGATAAATCAGAGGAGTGCAACTGACTATATTGCTCTACAGAAAGTAGCATGGACTTAATGGATTAATGGCCTCCTTCTAAGGCATAATGATTCTATGGCCCAGACTTTCATGTCTCTGCCTGTGTCAGAATGGAAGCGGGAGATTTAATAATTGTGGGCGGGACCCGATTCCAGGATTCCCACTCCCATTTCCGTCTTGTGGGATTTTTATGGCCCCAGGATAAGGATGCAGGTAGTGAGCCCGCAATCAGCAATCCCATCTATGCCTACTCCATTGTGGGGGTAGGCATTACAGACCACCTGCTATTTTCATGGAGTCAGGCCCGTGTTAGTAGGGGCTGTGGTTCACGGCACCTCAGGGGAATTTCAGGGGAACCAAAAAAAAAAATCACCTGCCCCCGTAATTCTTTAATTGACAGGTTTTGAAATATAAAAATAAATATTTGTTCTTTCAGTTGCAAAGGTTAGATACCATATTTTGAGTTAGATGTGTTTTTACTTCAGTGTTTGACTATAGGGCTCTAACCTGCAAAGGTAAATTGATCAGCATTTTATGTAAGTATTGAGATGCATTAGAGTACTTTTCCCATTGGGAAGACTGCCCTCATGCGTTCAAAACTGAAAAAAAAAACACTGCTTGGGATCTCTATTGTAATGATTTGAAGTGATTTCAAAGCCCAAAACCCCTTTAAATTTAAAAAAAAACATCTTTCACCGAGGAAAAAAAAGACCTCCACTGCTCCTGATCTGCTTTGATTGACAGAACATCTGGTATAGCTGAGAAAAAGAGGCCATTGGTGTTTCAATTTCAACAGATTTTATTGTTTACATTGTTATTACAGCTGAGCCCATTATGATTGCTTGGCCTAGTCCCAAAAGCTCCAAAACCACTTCTCAGCAGGAGGCTGTGTTCACATGTTGATTGACAGTTTTAAGAGGTCATTAAAGGGTTATCTACCTTTGATGTGGTTAGTGAAATAAATGTTTGTTTTCATTAAAAAAGACAGATAGACCACTTGAGGGGATTTACATTTTTGAATGGATTTTATGGATGAAAGCTTCATTCAGCAAGACATGTGTTTGAGTGAGAGCTCTATTAGCTTGTTAGATTAATTTTTTATAACCCAATTTCAAAGACATGGCTCATGAAGTCTGCCCCTAGTGGATGCTGGGTGAGTGGCTATGGAGGGTACATGGGGGCATGGAGGAAGCACCGGGAACATGGAGGGGGCATGAGAAATATGAGGGGCATTAAATGGCCATGGGGAATATAAAGGAGCATGCAGAGTTTTGAGGAAGGTGAGTAGGGGTGTTGAGAGGTTGGGTTTGAGAGCTTGATCATTAGAACTGGGCCAATGTCCCAGTAAAGGGAGGCAGCATTCTAGACTGCTAGCCTTGCTACCCGTTCTCCATTCCTGCCTCTGGCTTGCCCCCAGGCAGAGCCTGTCTGACTCCATTCCACCCTCAACGTTAAAATATGGTGTACAGAGGCCTTTTTAAAGAAGATGGGTCTGCCAAGAGGGAGGTTTCCCAATTCAACATTCCTGCCCCCGCCACTAAACTCTCTCCATATGACTCTTAAATACCACACAATCGATATGTTATGAGGATTAATGCACAGAGTATTAAAAAGGGAATATAGCTACTTGGAAAGCTGTCAGGTGGAGAGCAGATAGAAAAGGTGAATGGATGTCTTTTAGGTGGAGGGGTACGAGAGTAACGGCCTGCTTCAAGGCTCTGCACTAAAACCATGTTTTTTAATTTCTATAAATAACTTGGGCATAGACAAGAGGAAGGATATGAAAGTTTGCTGATACTGAATAGGAACACGGCCAACAGAGGAGGAATGTGGGAGGCTGTAGGAGGGTATGAACAGGCTAGTGGAAACAGCAGCCAAGTAGCAGATGCAGTCCAATACACAGAAATGTGAAGGAGTATATTTTTGGAAAACAAATGTGAAAGCAAGTACATCATGAACAGTCATGATTCTAAAATGATTGGAAGAATAGTTTTAAAAGGTGCAAGTGCAGATAGAAAAGGCTGTAAGAAACACATGGAAATCTGGATTTTATGTGTGGAACATTGGATATGAAAACAAGGTAGGAGATGCTGCAGTTGTACAAGACATTAATTAGGATGTTGAGCATTGGATGCAGTTCTGGGCATCCTATCGTAGGAAAGATATCAAGGCCATGGAAATATTGACTAGAATTATTTGCATGAAATAGGTTGTAGTTATGAAAATGGTTTGAAAATTTGCAGCTTTTTCACCAAGAGTTAAGGAGGAATCTAGTAAAGATTTTCAAATTATTCAAGGTTTTGAGAAGATAACTACTGCAGTGAAACATTCATTCCACAGGTTGGTTGGTGATTTATTTTACAAGGAGTAATACAATCACCAAAGGAATAAAGACACTAAACAATCTTCTTTTCATTTGAAGGGTAATTAGAAAATTGACTGTTGTAACAAGAGTGGGCTATCAGGTAAGGTCCACACCACCATTTAAACATCAATTGGATATATTTTTAACTTCTATTTTAGTCCCATTCAATTCTTTGTTTGAAGAAAAATTAACAATTTGAGGAAAAGGCAGGAGAATCTACATGTATATATAGCTCTCATTGAAGGGCTAGCAGTGTGATAAACATAATGGGCCAAATGGCCTCCCACTTTGCTGCAATTCTTCTGCTTTTCAAGATTTGTGTACCTAAATCTCTTCACAGGGACTTTACAAAATATGGCACCAAGCCACATAAGGAGCTATTAGGGCAGAGAACCAAAAAGCTTGGACAAAGAGGTAGGTTTTAAGGAGGCTCTGAAGAAAGAAATATTTTTAACCCACTGTTTCAGGCAGTGCCCTCTCACTTCCTTTTAAAGTTATCTGCAATCTGCCTGTAGAGTCTCTTCTCTGGATTTTTCCCCCCAGTTTTATCTAATGAGTCATTTTAATCAATAAACATTAAATTGAAGCTATATGATCACAAGTGATAGCTAATGACCACCCACAACAAAAAGAAAACTTGGGCTCTTAATTTCAAAAATGCTCCCATGAATATGGTTATAATGCAAGAACACTTGTATGGATAGGTTATAAAGATTAATGAATAATGAATCATTTTGGATTGTACAATTTTGTGGAGGATTAATGATGGCGGGAAGACAACTGACATTTCATCTTACGTACAAGATGTATTTTTAACTATGAAATTAAATCAGACTTGAAATTAAGACCAAAATATTAAAATCAAAACTAAATTGGGGTGGATTTACACAGCAAAATAACACTGGAACAAATGCAGACTATGTTACGAGGGTAAAGCTCAACCTGACTGACACTGAAGCAAAGCAAGCTAAATTCCCAAAAGGAGGGAATCTCAGTCTGCTTTGTTTTGGAGTCAGGTCAGACGCTACCGCTAATTTTATGCTAAAATTTTAGAATTGATGTGAAGCCAAAACAACTTTTCATCTGTGCTAAAAGTGCAGTACAAATACATCCTTAAATATAGAAATGGAACACAAATAGATTGCAGTAATGAGTAAAATACACCTTCTCTAAACAAAAATTTTCTTAATCCACTTTGGGTGAAACACATAAGAAAAGCCTTAAGTCTAAAAAAAAAATGAATGCATCTGCTTTAAATGAGTGTATTAGAAAAGGTAGCAACACAAAACACAGTGCCATTCAAGTGCAAATACTTTACCAGTTATTAATTAGCATAGGCAAGTAAATGTTTAATCATACTTATTGAGGCAGATATATTTACATACCCGACATGGAAAAATACTTGACCGAACAGTGTATATAAACATATTTTACTTTCATAAGCGTATCTTATCTTAGTTTATGTAACCTACAAATCAGATAAAAGCTGAAGGTTATGGTTACGGTGCCAGTTATTTAGTCTCATTGGCAAATGTTATCAGCAAATGAGTGGTACATTTATTCATACAGATAGACCATTCTTTGTTTTTTTAAGGACACAAAGCTTCACAGTGCACCAACGCTTCAATTAATGTTCATTTTCCAGTGTTGAGCAAGAATACACTGTTCAAGTGAATTTATCACTACATTGGCAATCATTAACCTTTTAATAAAAAGCTTATCATGGACTTAATCAATAGTATGCTTTATTTTTTAAACAATGAAATGACCAATTCACACGCTCAAACACCAAAAATTAGTAAAATGGTTCTGAAACTTGGGGCCAGGTTTTTGTTACTGAGGCAAGTAGCTTGAGTCAGAAAATTTCCAAACTTGTCAAACCTACCTCTGTTTCAAGGGCTCCATTACACCCAATTTTCACTCCAGGGGATGCAGGGCAGGATGGAGTTGGGTCTGCTGACCATGGAAACAGGTCGTAGGTGGCCCTGGGGATGGAAAAGTGCTGAGATGGGCTGGTTAGCAGGCCCACCTCAGTTCTCTGGCACTTCATCCCAGTTGTTTCAGGAGCTGTTAGACCCTCTAGTCCTCATCCCTCACACTACTTCACCCACCCCCACCTACATCCCATGCCCCTCCATGCCAACTCATGCTACCACTCACTCCCATGCCCTTTCATAACCCCATGATCCCACCATGCCCCTCATACAACCCTCATAGCCACTAACCTAGTATCCACTATGGGCAGTCCTCAGGAGCCATGTGGAGATGAAAAAAAACTTCTAACAATCTCATACAGCTCTCTCATACATATTTGATACTGTAAAAAACTCTCATTTGTGAAGCACATTCAAAGATTGTAAATCCTCTCTTCAATGTTGTAACAAACTTCTATTCAGTAACCACATCAAAGACAGCTACTACTTTAATAGTGTCTTTAACCTGTGATTCAAAATATGAACTCAGCCCCCACTTCGTGCTGTGAATAGTGCTTCTGTAGTTTTCAAAACTCAGCCAAGCATTCATAAAAACCTCAGCTGGAATAACAGCCCATGGAAAATATCAACAAAGAACTCTACTGAAACTGCAGGAACAGATAGTAACGGCTTTTTCCAACTCATACCAAATAGCTGGTTGATCAAAGCACTCTAGCAGGCAGTTTTTTGTTTAACTCTGACAGTTGCAGCCTGCTTTTTTCTCATGTTTAATGGACTGGGATTTTAAGTAACTTCAGATCATGATACTTAAATTGACATTATATGCCCTTCAAGAGCATTTACACCTCCTCCATAAATTTGTGATTCCCAACCTGCAGGATAAGCCCCTGGGAACAGAGAAAGTGGGGTCTGTTTGAACTCAGCACTAACTTCAAATGGCTCTGTTGAGTTCCAGTTTACTACCTGAGAGATTCACACCCTGCTCCCTTCCCCCTTCCAGCAAAAGTGGGGTCCATCAGAAATCAAGATGGGACTTAAGCATCTGGTCCTGCCTGCCATTTTTATAGGTCTCTGGATTCAGCCTGACACTGCAAAAATACGACCCTTGGTCTAAGAATCTAAAAAAATCATCTAGCCATTTAATTTAATTTTTTAAAAAGCTGTATGACTAACTGATTTTCCATGCTATCACTCATGAGCATTACAGGACATTGCCACTGTCACATTGTAGCATCAGTGGAACTGCAGCATCACTGCACCACAGCAAATTTATTGAACCATAGTCTCAGGGCTCCCTTAGTAAAAATATTTTACATCTTCATGGCATGGGGTGGGCAGGGCAGCTGTCAAAATATAAAGTGATGTGGGTGGCCTGGTACACAAATCACTAAAAACTAACACAGATACAAAAAAGTAAATCAGAGACTAATGGAATGTTGGCTTTCATCTCAAGGAGGCTGGGATACAAATGGGAGGAAGTTAAGCTCCAGTTGTATAGAGCTTTGGTAAGACTCCATCTGGAGTACTGCAATCAATTTTAGGCACCTAACTTCATGAAATATACACACTCGCCTTGATTCATACTGCACTCAATTGCTCACATAGTCATAGACAGCCAAGGCTGGATTTTACCAGCCCTCGGGCTCGTAAATGATAATTGATATTAATTCTTGTAACATCAATGAAGTAGAGGGACTTAAAGAAGGAAAGTGGTGTATTTTCTAGATTTGTCTTGGGCCCTGCTTGTTTTACCCTGATTTTTTATATTCTGATGTATGCCAGTGTGATTCTTAATAAAGATGGTCATAATTACTCTTTCTCAATATCATTACAGAAACTGGAGTAAATTCTGGCATAATTTCTATGAAGTGTGATACAAAAATTCAAGGCCTTACTGTTGGTCTACACTTCTGTTTCAATTCTTCTGGCCTAGTTTACCTCATTGAATTTGGCTTTTTTTCAAGAATTTACCTTTACTGTTGAATATTCTCTCTCCTTGTCAGCTTATTGTATTAAACTTTATGTTATGGTTGCTGTTTCCTAGATAGGCTCCTCTCATTATCTAAATTACATGCCTCACTTCATTTCCTAGAACTCAACTCAGATATAATGCCTTCTTTGCTGAACTAAAAACACACTGATCTAAGTAGCAGCAGTGGACAAATTTTGTAAACACATCTAATTCTTTATCACTTATAATAATTTTTAGCCACGTTGTATCATTGGATGGATAAAGTCATCCATTATTATGATTTCACAAGCTTCACAGTTTTGCTCCTTGCATTTTTAAAAATAAAATTATTCCAAACCCAACTTATTTGAATCTCAATCTTGCGGTTTAACAACGTAAATTTTGATAAAATAAATAGATTTAAATTAACACAGCACCTTTTGATATTAGTTGGTTCTACAAGTGTATTATTGTGTTTCTGGAACAGTTTTAATTTTTAAAAAAATGTTATGGTCAAAACCTTAAGTAAATTTGGAGTAAAATGTTATTCAAAATCTTTCACAGTATGCTTCTCACTTTTAAGTATGCAAATTAAAAATGTGTTTGCTTGATTGAAATGTCACCTTTGTGATTCAGCATTACTTGGCTAGTTATACAGCCTTAGCTGCAAACCAGACTGTGCATTTTATTTTTACCATGGATTAAAATCAACTATCCAACACTTCTGGGGTTTCCAGTTGGTACACATTCCTTTTTTTAAAATTGACGTTCAAGCTTCAATGATAAAATCTATCGTTCCATGAACTATTCATTTGACATATTCATTTTAAGAGAAGAACACAGTAAAGTAACAATTGCTTTCTTTGTATTTAAGTTTGAATAAGCTGGCAAGCATAACAAGTCTGCGATAACCAAGCCTTGTGCAAATTTGGAAGGACAGTTGATAAAATGCATTCTCTTTTTAAGAAAGTAAAATGACAAAAAGTTGTGCACCAGTTTTGTACTTAATATGAAGCAGGCATAACATGATCTAGATTTTAAATGTGGCTCCAGTTTCAAACCTCTAGCATAAAGGTTCATTCAAACAATATCAAATAGCAGGTCAAGCTAAGCTAGTATTGTATAGTAAAAGCTGGTGAGGTTAACCCTTACCCTGCCAAATTAAACAGGATTTACATGGACTAAAAGGCTCATGAAATTAAATCCACAATATTCAAATTAAAAATATTAAAATTTCAAGAATTAAAAAGCTAAATTAGATATGGCTGGGGTATGCTGATATTTTTGAAATAAATATGTAGCTATATCAATTAAGAATGCCCCAAATGTAGTCATTCATCCATGTTAAATTTATTTACTTGAGCAGGGGCAGCTGTGCCACTGTACTCTTGGGTTTAAGGAAGGAGAAAACAGGGTGGAGTACTAACCACTCATCCATATCTAGCAAACGTGTGAAGGCTGGAAGAGAAAATATTAGGGTTAGCTTTGATGTCCCCATTGAAATCATCCACTAGTATTCTGTCATGGTTAACATATGAATAATGGACACTTTGTAAGATACTAAAAGATAACTACCGCCCATGGAACTATACTACAGTAAAAGAGGCATTTCTTCAGCTCCTGAGAGAAGAATACTGAAAAAACACCAACACCCACCTCATACTCATTGCTGTTATGACAGTAAATGTTTTGCCAGAGACATGCCTTTCTATTTTTGGATAAGTTATTTTCAGAGGCACTCTTTAAACCCTCCTCACCAAGGTTGATTAATGATAGCACTGGAATTTCATGGAAAATGTGCAAGACAAGTGGGTATAGCACAAAGTGAGAAATACCCTTTCTCCAAACAAATGTTCTAACTTTATCAGTTGCTTCTATTCAAAGGCCAGTTTATTAGTGAACATCATGGGATTAAAAACTATTCCATGTCAACAAGGTCAGGGATAATAGGTGACCAGAAGTTAAGAGTGGTGACAATGTTCTAGTCCAACTGAAGTTTACAAAAGGCGAAAGTTAACAATGAGGGTACTGGAGAAAATGAGTCAAGGGAAAAAAAATGGTAGGGCGGCAGCAGGTAATGTTGCAAATGTGGAAGCCAGGGCCAGAATATTCCCATTGGCGTGTGGGGGTGGGCCCCGCACGCCCACGCGTAAAATGACATGTGGTGACGTTGGGCGAGCGTCCCGACGTCACCGTGCGCCATCGCGATATTTGGCAAGGCGGGCGCACTATTAATTCGGATGCATACCCGCCATCAATTAACGGGCCAGTTAAGGCCCATGTCCAGCAATTGATCTCGATTTTTTACAGCCCGTGTGATCTTCAGGACATCGCACAGGCGCAACGGGTAGGAGACATTTGTATAAACCTCATCCAAGGGTGGGATAAGAGGAGTGAGTGGGGTCACGAATGTGATGTTTCAGGCATTTAAGTGTGAAAGTAACTTAGACTTGCCTGTGTGAGCAGGAAGACTTCAAAACTCATACCAGCTGCTAGGACAGGAGTAAAAGTCTTGGTCAGGACTCTACAGTTAAGATCATTTCTGGGGCCTGCAGCTTTCGGAAAGCCTTCCCTTAGCCTGGGAATGGGAGTTGTGCTCTCCACTGGAGGCACCTCCTCTGAGGAGGAAGGGAGGGCCAGAAAGGGGACGAGGTCAGGAGTCCACATTCAGCCTCCAGGGGAGCCACCTTTGGGAGGAGAGGCACAGGTACAAGAGGCGCAGGGCCAACAGGAAGTGAAAGGCGGAAGGGGCCGCAGAAGACGCCAAAATCCTGCTGCCAGGGTTTACAGGCAGCGAAGCAGCTACCTCAATATGTCTGAGGTCCAGTGCTGAAGGAGGCTCTGTCTCTCAAGGGAGACAGTCAACTTTATCTGTCAAATGATAGGCCCTGAGATCTCCGTGGGTGGGCAACTGATGCCAGTGGCTCTAAAGGTCACAACTGCCCTCAACTTCTATGCCTCTGGCTCTTTCCAGGGATCAGTGGGTGATCTCTGCGGAGTCTCCCAGTCAGCTGTCCACACTTTTGTCAAGCACTTGTGTCAGGCGTGCATTGACTTTCATCCACTACCACTGGGACGATGCCAGCCAGGCACAACAAGCCAGAGGCTTCGCGGTGATTGCTGGCTTCTCCCGCGTCCAGGCTGCAATAGACTGCACATGTGACCATCAAGGTACCAGCGGGTGAGCCCAGTGCCTTCGTCAACAGGAAGGGCTTCCACTCCATGAAAGTGCAGATAGTGTGTGATCACATATGCAGATTCTGCAAGTCTGTGTAAGGTACCCAGGCAGCTCCCATGATGCTTACATCCTCAGACACTCCCAGGTGCCGGGGCTCTTCAATGCTTCAGCCCGGTTGGATGGATGGCTGCTGGGTGACAAGGGCTTTCCCCTCAAAAGGTGGCTCATGATGCCTCTCTGCCATCCAAAATCAGACGCTGAGCAGTGGTACAATAGGAGCCACGCCTCCACAAGGGCTGAGAGAGTAGAGAGAACCATCGGTCTTCTCAAGATGCACTTCCGATGCCTGGGCCGCTCAGTGGGCACACTCCAATACCCCTCAGATCGTGTGTCAGTGATAGTGGTTGCAAACTGCGCTCTCCACAATCTGGCGCTGGAAAGGGGCGACGCAGTGGACGAGGAAGACGCAGACACAGTTGCTCCGGATGCACACGATAAGTCCAGCAGTGAGTCCGAGGATGAGCACGCACGGGAGAACGTTGAGGGGGTAGACGCTGACCCGGGCATACTCCAGGGAGGCAGGGTCACTCGGGAATCTTTAATCCAAAGAGCCTTCAGCTAGCCCACCCACAGATGGACCTTCAACACACGCCAGGGCTGCAGACTCCACACTTGATACCTGAGTGCTAAATCAGCCTGGAACATAACATTAACTAAGGCCCTTGTCAATAAAGCTCAATGTCAAACAACTCACTCATAACATCATGGCTTCCCGTACACCTGCAGAAGTAAGGAATCACCCTGAGGCAAGGCAACATGTCAAAGTTCATTGAGTATACAAATGTAACTTCATAAAGCAAAACAAAAACGGTGTTGGGCATCACACCAAGTCTTCCACAAAGTACTATAGGTCAATATAAAAGCATCAGAGAAACCCGTGGTGTGCCTAAGGTACCTTAAATTTACGCTACGTCTAGGTGCTGTCCACTCGCTGGCACTGGCATCTGAGACAGCCTACTCACTGGGCTGTCCTGTTGGCCTCGATGACCTTGGCAGACGTCCTCTGGCCTGTTGAGCATTTGAAGGCCTGTGAAGCCTGGGAGGGAGCGGCCAGTTCCACAGCTGGCTTCTCCCCAGTTGCCGCAGCCTCATCGGATGCCACGGTCACTGGCAGAGGGGCGGAGGAGCTGCTGCCCTCATCCAGAGTGCCCTGAGACGAGCCCACAGAGACGACAGGCAGTTGCTGCGCCGATGTGAGGTCGCTTCAGACCTCCCTGCTCACCATAGATGGATGGGCACCGAGCTGAGGTACTTGGTGCCCATACCATCTCCCACACTGGCACTGACCAACTGTGGCCAATGCCACTATGAGGGCTTGCAGGTCTGAGCGCAACCCCAGGAGGACCTGGTTATTCTCCTGGAGGTGCCTATCCACGAGAGTCACCACTCTCTCCATGGAGGAAGCATAGTGCTCAGCTATGAGGCTCATTGCATCAGTGATGCTCCGTGTGGACTCCTCCAGCATGGGCACCATGCCACGCATTGCCTCATGTATCTCCGCTAGATCATCCTGCATACCCTGCTGTACTTCTAGCATTCACTGCCTCACGGACACCTCCAGAAGCACACCATCAGCCACCGACCGAGCATGTACCTGGTCCCCAGCAGTCCTCTGACTGCCAGTGCCCTGGGCACTCTCTATCTCTGCCCACACCTCAAGTGAGTGTGAAGTGCCCTCACCGCCATGCTCAGGGACACTAGCCAAAGATCCAATTCCCATCGAGGTGCTAGTATCTGCGTTGGTGCCTGCCTGGCTGAGAATGGTGTGCTGCTGGTGAGTGCATTTGCTCGGGGGCTTCAGGGGTGAGAGGTGGGCCCTCTGTCTCCTCCTCCCGGCCCTGCTCCGGTGATGCTGAAAGGAAGGAAAAGGACATTTGATTAGTCACAGTGCAGACAATATCAACTTGCATGCCACTCCCCCAGATCATTAAGCGCTCATCCTTCCATAATCAATGGTAAACCCATGTTGCTAACTTCAATCACAGAGCATTCAGCAGTGCTATGGCTTCTGTGACACACATGATGACCTGAGTGCTCGTCAAACATACTTCCCTGTGGCACCGCAGCCTCCCCGCCACCGATCGACCTGGGGGCCTGATGCCTCTCAAGATCCATGGCCTACTGCTCGAAAGCCATTAGGGTAGCCAAGTGGGCCTGCCCTCCGCCAGTCCGCATTCGTTCCGACCCATTGTGCAGTCTTCTCCTGAATAGGAGACAGGAGCATTGATTAGTCCAGCCTGCACCTGAATTCCCATTGCATCCCTGCCAACCCAGCCAGAGTGGGACATTGCAGGACTCCAGTTCTTCGTCACCCCGCAGCTGCTGCACACTCGCCCAAACATGCCAGGGCTGACCCATCCCCCCACCCCTCCTCCCATTGCCCAAATACTGCCTCCTTCACATGTGGCGTCGCAAGGTGTCACTTTGCTAAGCAAGGAGGCACAAGCACGTGGAACGCAAAGACCAGCAGATGAATTGGTGCCCCGCCACCTGGAAGTTCCCCTCCCAGCACGTTAGCACCCTGACTTCGACCCAGCACTTTGCCTAGGTGCAGACCCTTTACTTTCAACCCTATTCTATACTCTGGGTGTCAGTGTCACACATGCTGCGGATGCAGAACACACCCTAGTTCAACCCTCTCAGGGTGAACTGAGCATAGGCAATCTCTGCTGTCACACCCAGCGAGGGATACATGCCATGAGGGATTCAATGACATTACTGTACTCAGAGTTGCCGGGGGAGGGGGGAAAAGGATGATGGCTGCATTAAGTGACTTGAGGCAACATGATACTCACCCTTCCCAAGCGCAGGAGATTTTTGAACATTTTGCGGCACTGGAGCCATGTGCGCCAAAACACATCACGGGAGCTAACACTCTCGGTCACCTTCTCCCACGCACGTTTAGTCAAGTGGGGGGGCCTCCGCCTCCGGTCCCTCAGAAGAAGGACTTCCCATCGCACTGTCACCTCCTCCAGGAGGGCAGCTAGGCACTCATCTGAAAAACGAGGGGCACACTGCCCCGCTGGCCTACTCTCCGGCCTGGCCTGCCCCAATGGCTTACACTCTGAACTTGCTTCACCAACATTGCCCCCCTGCTGAGCCCTTCTCCCAGCCATTTTGAGTAGCCTTTCCAAGGCTGCCAGGCCTTCATTTATACAGACCACTGTGTTGCCACTGGACCCAGCGTTCTGAGCGCGCCCGCCACCGCCAGCCACTCCCACTATGCACGGGAGTGGTGAAGTATGCTGGGCAGGCCTTAATTGGCCCGTCCGCGTAAAATGGCGGCGCGGCCTGATTGCGGGCAGTGATCGGGTCTGCACCCGCCCGCGCCCACTCCCGCATGGCCCGCCCGACATGGGGAAAATTCTCCCCCAGGTATAGTTACTGTGGATAGGATATAGAGTTTAAGGCTCAGATCAGATAGGACATTTATATTGCACACAGCATGGTTTAAACTTTACAAGCAGCCAAGGAGATAAATAGGGCTCATGGCATGGAAAGCGGGGGCTGAAAATAGTGGTGCAGTCCTCATTGTTCATTCAGAGGAAAATGCCTCACTGATAGCTTAATGTCAAAACTGATTAGGGACACCATCAGGGGCGGCAGAGATACAAACAGCATGGACCTAATCAGAGACACCAGCAGCAAAGAATAAAATGAGTGAGGTTGGTGGACAGGTCGGTGGTTAGTAGGTGAGTATTAGGTTTTTATTAAATAACTAATTAAGACAATAAATAAAGTTTCTAATCAATCAGAGTATATATAATAGTAATTAAATTAGTATTAAGAGTTTTAGCACAGAGCTGGTCTAGCAGCATTATTTAAAATTAATAGTTTATGAAAGGTAGTAACAAATGAAGAGTGCACTTAGTAGAGCACATACTTCCACCAAGCTATATTAACTCAATGTTATTACAATTACTCAATTCTTCCTTGAAGCTTTTCCCTGCCTGGTTGATGCTCTGTAACTACAAAGCTGAAAAAAGAAATATTTTTATTAAGTGCTTCCCTCATACTCAGGAGGCCTCAGGCCTATCCACATCCAACAACCTGCTCTGAAAACTCTACTCACATTTTTACAGCTCTGACAAATTCCACCACAGCAACTGAGTCAATCCACAATATGCTAAAAGTCAATTTGCCCCATCTCCCAATGTGAATGATGTGATCCTTTAAAAAATCCAGGATCTGCATCTAGATCCACATATTCATGAAAAACTAATCAGTTCTTCCTTGGACCATACCCTATCTTATTTTTTTTTGACTAAGTAACAGGTAAGGTTGATGAAGAGAAAGCAATGGGTATTGTCTCTACAGACTTTAAGAAAGCATTTGAAAGAAACACCACTTGAAAAAGCTGGTTAACAAATTTGAGGCTCATGGAGTAGTCAGTGTCAACTTGAATAAAAAGTTGGCTTAAGGATAGACAACAGCGAATCATGATAAATGGTTGTTTTTCAGAATGAACAGTTTTGTTGAAATCCGTCCATTAGTTTTTTAGATATATCATTTACAGACAAATAGACTAACAGGGTCAAAAACATTACCTCCACCCATCTTCAGTGGTGGAGGTAACTAGATTCTAAAAGAGGGAATAGAGGTTTTGTTTAGATCATGGATGGGTAGCTGAGACCTGTTGCTTGCAATTCTTGTGCCATGTAGGAAATATCTCCAGCTGCTTGAACTCAAGCTCAGGGTTTCCGAGCTTGAGAGAGCAGCTGGGATCACTGCAAAGCATCAGAGAGGATGAGAGTTTCCTGGATCCTACATTCAAGGATGTAGAATTCCACAGGCAGTAAGCATTCAGGATAGTAGATGAGTGGCCATCCAGAAGAGGAGGAAGAGGCAGCAAGTGCAGGAATCTTCAGGACGTGTGTCACTCTCAAGCAGATACTCAGATTGGAGACTGCAGGGAGTGACAACACCCTACATGAGTGCAGCCCAGACCATGGCACCAATGGACGAGGGACTGCAGAGGAAGAAACAGCAAAGAACAGAGATTCCAGTTAGGCAGACAGATGGCATTTCCTGAACTGCTATCATGGTCTACTGCCTCTGTGGGCATCATGGTGAGCGTGTAGAATAGTCTGCAGGGGGTTGCAAGTGAGCCAGAGGTTGTTGTACACATCAGTATCAACGACATAGAGAGGGCATATATAAATCCTAGGGTCAGACTTTCAGGAACTGGGGAGGAAGTACTCTCTGGATTATTCCCAGTGCCACGCATTAGCGTGAGTAAAAAGATAGGGTCAATGTGTGACTTAAGGCATGTTGCAGGCTTTAGTTCCCTTACTTTTCAGCCTTGGTAGAATGTACCTAGCCTGTACCTGAAACATCTCCTCCTTAAAGATCGCTCATTGTTCTGTTACATTTTTCCCCATCAATCTTTGGTTCCATCTTTACCCTGGCTCAATCCCTTGTTATCCTCATGATGAAAAAAAAAGGTGTATGATGTACGTCAGGTGAATTGTTCAAGCAGGAACGAGAATAAATACAATAAGTTGAGGTGAAGAGAAGAGAAAATACAACTGGGAAAGAGAAAACTAAATTAGAATGGCAGTCAACATAAAAGGGAGCCCAAAAATCTTCTACTGGCATGATGTGGGTAGTAGATGTGGCCTATTAGGAAAATAGAGGGTGATATATGATTAGAGGCAGAAGACAAAGCTAAATTATTTAATGAGTACTTTGTATTGGTGCCAATTAAGGAGGAGGATGCTGACAAAACATCGGTAGGAACAGAAATGGTAGAGGTCGTGGATGGGGTTAAAATTGAAAAGCATGATGCAGTGGAAAGATTGGCTATGCTTACACTGGAGAAGTTGCCTGGTCTGGATGGGTGGAATTCCAGATTTCTGAAGGAGTTGAAGATGAAAAGGGCTGCCATAACCTTATGAACATCGATGGTGGGTAAGGTGTTAGAAACAATCAACAGAGGAAATCAACAGGCACTTCAAGGGATTTGAGTTAATTAGAGAGAGCCAACATGGATTTGTAAAAGGCAGATCGTGCTTGACTAATCTTATTTTTTTTTGACGAAGTAACAGGTAAGGTTGATGAAGAGAAAGCAATGGGTATTGTCTCTACAGACTTTAAGAAAGCATTTGAAAGAAACACCACTTGAAAAAGCAGGTTAACAAAATTGAGGCTCGTGGAGTGGTCAGTGTCAGCTTGAATAAAACATTGGCTTAAGGATAGACAACAGCGAATCGTGATAAATGGTTGTTTTTCAGAATGGAGGATGGTCGACAGTGATGTTTCCCAAAGGTCAGTGCTAGGACCACTGTATTTTTGATATTTAGAACTCACTTGAATATTGGAATACAGAGTAAAATTTCAAAATTTGCCCAGAATACCAAATTTGGGAGGTGTGGCAGATGGTGAAGATGTTACCAATCAACTGCAACAGAACATAGATAAGCTAGCATAATGGACAGACAAGTGGAACTTAATACAGAAAAGTGTGAAATGATGTATTTTGATAGAAGGGATGGGGACAAGCAATATAGACTTAATGGCACCCTAAAGAGGGTGCAGGGACAGAGGGTTCATGCACATAGATCCATGAAGGTGGCAGGAGCTTCATAAATAGAGAAGCTGGCAAGATATGTTAAACCTGTATAAAGTTCTGGCTAGGTCACAACCAGTATTGTGTACAATTCTGGTCACCACACTTTAAGGGTGTGAGGGTCTTTGAGAGGGTGTGGAAGGAATTTACCCAAATGGTTTCAGGGATAATAGATTTTAACTACAAAGTTAGGTTGAAGGAGCTGGGGATTGGTCTCTTTGGAGCAAAGATGATTGAGGGAAGACTTGAAAGAACTGTAGAAGATTATGACACATTTAGATAAGGTAGATAAAGAAACGCTATTCCAGTTATCTGACAGTACAAGGACTAGTAAACAAAGGTTTAAGGTTTTGGATGAGAGATTCAGGGGAGATGTGAGGGAGATTTTTTTACTCAGCGGATGATAATGGCTTTGAAGTTGCTTCCTGTGAGGGTGATGAAAGCAAAGACAATGAATTATTTCAAAAGGAAAATTGATTGGGCACTTGAGGGAAATAAGCTTGCAGGGCTATGGGAATAAAAAAGGTTAATGGGGCTCTTCAGATTGCTCGACAGAGAGGCGGCACAGACTTGATGGGTCAAATGGCCTCTTTCTTTGCTGTAATGAGTCTATGGCACTCTAGCAGTACAGAGGCAGTTAAGGCCAAGGGAACAGGCATATGGATGCTCACCTCATGATTTTGTATGATTATACCGAGGGGAAGCATGTAGATGAGGAAAACTCCAGGAATGGAGGACAGGTCGATAAGGTGGTAAATAAAGCATATGGAATGCTTTCCTTTACTGGACGAGGTATGGAATACAAAATCATGGATGTAATGCTGGAACTGTTTAAAATGCTGGTTAGGCCACAGTTGGATAGTGTACAGTTCTAGTCGCCACATTACAGGAAGGACATTATTGCTCTGGAGAGAGTAAAGAGGAGGTTCACAAGAACTTTGCTAGGGCTTGAAAACTGCAGGTACGGGGAAAGATTGGATAGGCTGGGGTTGTTTTGCATAGGACAGAGGAGGCAGACGTGTGACTTAATTGAGGTGTACATGACGTAGACAGGAAAGACATGTCTCCCCTAGCCGAGGGGTCAATTATCAAAGGGCATAGATTTGAGGCAATTGGTATAAGGATTAAAAGGGACATGGGGAAAAATTTCTTCGCCCAGAGGGTGGTGACTGTCTGGATTTCACTGCCTGGTTTGGTCGTGGAGGCAGAAACCATCAACTCATTTAAAAGGCACCTGGATCTGCACCTGAAGTGCTGTAACCTTACGGACCAGGTGTTGAAAGGTGGGATTAGAATGGGCAACTAGTTTTTTATTTTTTATTTTTTGACTGGCACAGATACGATGGGCTGAATGGCCTCTTTCTGTGCCGTAACTTTTCTATGGCTCTATGACTGTGAAGAGGCAAGAGGAAGAGAAGCTGTTGTTGAAGACACGCTGTCTCAGCTGAAACACAAGAATGGAGCCAAGGTAGGACAGTTCCAAAGAGCTGCACCATGATGGAGAAGCATTAAAGAAAGTTAATAAACTTTGTTAGGACAGGGGGGAACAGGAGCAATAAACATGCCACAAGCAATAGATATTTTTTTACTTTCCCCAGGAGCAACATGAAATTTGTGTTGAAGGCATTGAACAGAAAGCTGCAGGAGAAGTGACATAAAGCTGGGGGGCAGCAACTAAAATGCATCATGAATTTAAAATAGGGAACTTCTTCCAGCTCGATAATGTGTAAGTTAAAAATTAAAATCAGATACTTTGACGAGTTTGATTAGAGATTGAGAAAATAATTTTTAAAAATCACATCATCCCTGGGAGTGTCAGAAAAATTAAAGCTGCACTTAGTGATCAAAATACTCAAAATCTTGAGTTCTCTGCCTGGAGGCAAGTCTTTGGCAATTACTCACTGAAATGTGGCAAAGTGCTGTGATTTTTTTACTACAGGTAGGGCAGGAGGTAGGTCCAGAGTCTACCTCAGCCAGAATGGGGGTCAATCCCCATAATGGCACCGTTAATCTGACTCACATGCTAGCCATCTAGCCAACTAAGCTAACCAGACCCCACAGTAAACAAAATATAAAAGAATATTCCCACTCTACTATGACAAAGGAAACGTGGAGTTATTTAATAAAGTAATGAATAAGGCAAAGGGCCATTGTTTTTGAATGAATACAAATTTAACTAAATGAAGCAGAGACCTGAAATTTATTAAAAAGTTAAGTGGTGTTTGCAGATTTTTGCCCCGCCTTTACAGCTATCCGAAGCACTTCTGGCTGGCAAATGTTTATCGAGCTGAGTCAGTGACAGTTCCTCGCGTTGCTGGCCCTTCCATCAGCTGTGCAGTAATTTCACTACATACAAGGTCCCAAATTGGTTATTATGAGTCGGACCTCAAATACCCTGCCACTTATACTTGCCTATCTTAAAAATACACATTTCAACCTCAAATTGTGATAAAATAGAGAAAAGCAATCTCTCAGTTGAATCAGCTAATACTATAAATCAGCAGGTTGATAAGATGTGAGGTAAAATCTTAATTGCCAAAGGAAAACGATATCCGGTGTGTTTAAACCCCCTAAATGTGGAGTTGGGTCAGGTGATTGGGCATAGCTGGGGCTGACAACACTTCTTCAGAGAGAGTGTTTTCACTGCTTGAAAGGTTGCCATTTTCTTGAAACTAGTTCACCTTTCTTGGACTTCACTCACCTTGAGCAACCTTTACCACTGCATGGGAGCAGCTTGCATCTCTGATGAATAACAAGAGCAGCAACACTGTTAGAATCATATCTTTCAGGGCAATATTTTCTTTAAAACTATGGAAGGACACTGCATTATCTGGTCACTTGAAAGCTGACATGGATTTTTTTCCAAAAGGGTCATACGTTCACCTTTAAATTGGGACAAGCATGCCTTTTCCAAGAAATCACCTGACTAGCATGGTACTTGAGGGGGAAAAGCTATACGCTCGTTTGTGCTGCAATTATTGGCTGGGGATTTACTGGAAATCACATGACAGGGATGGGCTTTAAGTTTTGGGCTCGGTTTTTTTTTAATTCAGTTGGGACTGAACTGAGAAAGTAAAAAGCTGCCAAGCTTGCCTCTTCCTTGCCTTGCCTGACATAAAATGGTTGTCAGTATCCAGCTAAGAATCCTCAGCTCAGTGAAACTTGTCTGTCTTTGAAAACCTGAGCAGCTAAGACAAGGAGGGTTGATCTGGCTATATTCTCTCCTCCACGCCAAAGCTCCATTGGTGAGAACCTCCAGGCATTTACTGGGACCAGCAGCCCGTCTTCACATGAGAGCGCTCCAGATTGACAGCATCAAAACCCTCTAAACTTTATCCTTTATTTTATAAAGCCTGTCCTCCAAAACCCATCTGTGCAGAGACCCTATCCATTTGTCATATGTGTGTGTATGTGTGTATATCCATGCTTGCTAGGGTTTTTTTTTAAAAAGGGGTAGATAGTCATACTTACAGATTACAATTGTGTGTTTACCAGTTCTTGCCACATATTTAAAAAATAAGTTTTGATTTCTAATAAATCAATCATTCTGAGTTTATTGAAGGAAGCCTGGTTAAAGTCTCTTTTATGCTGGATCTAACAGTAGCGTAGGTAAAGAAATTGGCCATATTGTTGAGTGAATAAAACTTTTAAACTAACAGTGCAACCTATGTAGTAGTGGAGCTAGATAAACTGTGCACTCTTCCCAATCTAACAGTGGTGGTGGCTGCTGCTGTTGCTACTGCACCAGCAGCAGCTGTTTTCTCCTCAGCCACATGACACTCCACAGGCCAGAGGAAATGCATGGAGATCCAGCGCAAAGGAAGCAAGACCCCCAAATAGAGAGTCCACAGGCAAAGGATCAGATCTTTTGACACGTTTGAGCACCAGTACCTCAGGAGATATTGATTTTCATAGTGGGTCATTGCTGACATCTGCAGGCTCCTGGAACAGGACCTCATTCCCAGTAGACCAGATGGGCAAGCATTTCCATTGGTCATCAAGGTTACCCACTTCCTTAGCCTCAGGAGTTCTTGTCCAGGTAAGCCTTTCTAACCCCAGCTGGGATCCCTTGAATTAGAAATCCTTGCTTTGACAAATTCAGCATGTCATCCTACCTGCTCCCTCTGATTGGTCGGGAAATCGGGAAGCAGGGTGCTAATGTTGTGACTCATTTGAAGCCGGCTGCCAATCCCAAAGGGTTCCCGGCTCACTACAAGTTCCACCATTTCAGCTGGGACTATCAATTCAAAACTCTGCACTTCTTTCTAAAGAATTTCTGGCAGCTGTTACTCAACCAAATATAAAGTGGTGACCATCAATTGATTAAAAGGTAAAAGTACAAAAGCATGTTAATACGGCACTATAATAGTTTTATGGCTCAAATTTAAGATTAACAGATCCCCACGACTTTGACGGACGTTGTCACATTTGAAATCAAAGAAGAGGTTGTGTAATCTTGTGAAACTGAGGCATGCTACTAAAGAACTCATGCTTTTGTGTTTTGGGATGTTTCGCAACTTTAAAAGCACTGCACAAAGGCAATCATTCTTCAGCATTTTATCCAACAGTATACATCTGATCCTCCAGAGATTTAAATCACTAGTAACTGTTCCTTTGACTATTTCTCATTGCCAAAGCTCTAACTGATGGCTATCCATTAGCATCAATACTGGCCTAATGAGAATTTACTCCTTAATATTTAATCATTCAATTCCCATGGTTGAAGTTGCAGGATGATCTAATCAGGCAATCGATAGTAACAGAGAACACAATATATACACAACCTCACTGCATAAACTTTTGCCTTGGACCCATATCAAAACACTACACATCATCTCTTGGCACTAATATCTAATCAACTTTCTTTTGAATATCCTGCCTGATCTAATACACAACTTTTAACAAATCATTCCTTCAAAAAATTAAAGTCAATGTTCTCAGCAAGATACAAATAAATCAAAGCATATGTTAAAGCATCATCCATTGGTGTAAATAAGGGAATAGGGCACATTTGGAAAGATAATTTGGGCTGACAGATCAGTTTTCTCTATTTTTTTCTCTCAAAACACTCATTCCACTAGCCAATTGATTAGTAGCCATTGCATAAATTTGTATCACTTTAAGGATAAGGGCAGCAGATGCATGTGAACAGCACACCTACAAGATACCGTCCAATCCACACATCACCTTGACTTGGAACTATATCACCATTCCTTCACTGTTGCTGGGTCAAAGTCCTGGAACTCCCTCCTTAACAGCACTGTGGGTGTACCTATAATCACATGGACTGCAACAGTCCAAGAAGATGGCCCACTACCAGCTACGCGAGGGCAATCAGGGATAGGCAACAAATGCTGGCCTAGCCAGCAATGCCCATATCCTGTGAAATAAATTAAAAGAGAATGAGGAAAGAAAAGAACATTTGAAAAAAAATGAAGAGGGCTATTTTGAATGTTATAGCAGAATTCATAATAGGTTGTAAAAGGAAAGGGGAATAGTATAAATTTAACAGGGTTTGGGGAAAAGGCACAAAATAGGACCAAGTAGATTTTTTCAGAAAGTTGAGGTAGGTAAAATGGCATCCGCCTATCTTGTGCTATAAAAATGAATATGCTATAAATGAGTTACAATTATCTTTAACCAACAAGATTCTACTTGTTCAGAAAACTGCTTCTCTTTATTGCATTCAGATTAAATGCAGATTTTCCACTCAGTGTCTGAATTACTTTTACACTCTGCTAGACAAAACATGCAGTCAGCTTTTGTCAATATACTTTAACCCAGTGTTATTTCTCAGACATCAGCTTTCATTTCATGACTTTTGCTGTGCTATTCATGATGACAAAAACTGAAGCCACATAGTTTGGCTCCATCAAAACCTTTGCTCATAAACCCCAGTTCTGTCACTCATTCCAGAGATCAAAGCTAAACTCAATGATGCACAATCCTTAAAAAGAGCTTTAACACCTCTACACAGTCATTCAAAGGCATCTATGTTAACCTCATCAGCATAGACTGACTCCATCCCTGCCTCGCCTTTGCTACTACTGAAACAGCCATCCTTACTTTCACAGCCTCCAGACCGGACTGCTGCAATGCTGTTCACAGAATTCATCTGGAACTCTGCCTCCATCCCATCCTGTACACATTCCCACACCCTTCTTCTGAACTCATAGATCTTAAATTCAATGCTGCGCTTCACCCAAACTTCTAGCCTCTTTTAAACCTGCATCTCAACTAGCATCTGGTACTCTTCCAATTATAGCACCTTGTGCATCAATACTACCTCCTTCACAAAATATGTATGTGGCAGAATGATTGCAAATGAAATTTAATATGGGCAAGAGTGGAGTACTACACATAAGAAAATGGGTGACATAAGTATCTCATGGGTAGATTTTTTTAAAATTATGCTTGGTAAACTCACTGAAAGCTAATATGCAGGTGCAGCAAACCATTAGGAAGGCAAATAGTATGTTGACCTTTATTGCAAGAGGATTTGAGTACAGGAGTAAAGAAGTCTTGCTGAAATTGTACGGAGCCTTGGTGAGACTGCACCTGGAGTATTGTATACAGTTTTGGTCTCCTTGCCCAAGGAAGAATAGAGGGAGTCCGACGGAGGTTCACCAGACTGATCCCTGGGATGGCAGAATTGTCCTAGAAGGAGAAACTGAGGAGACTGGGCCTATGTTCTCTAGAGTTTAGAAGAATGAGAGGTGATGTCATTGAAGCATTTGAAGTTCTTATGGGGCTCAACAGAGTAGATGCAGAAAGGATGCTTCCCCTCACTGGGAGGTCTAGAACTGGGGTATACAATCTCAGAATAAGGGGTAGGCCATTTAGGACCAAAACGAGAAAGAACTTCTTCACTCAGAGGGTGGAATCTTCCAGTTTCACCAGCAGTGGGGAGCTTGGCGAGCAGGGGAACTTAATTTGGTCTGAAGCCAAAATCAGTTTCCCAATGGCAGGATGAACTTTAGCAACTATGTTCTTAGGACTTTAAGGGCGGGTCAAGCTTCCCAATGATCAATGTCAGAAAGCCCTTTTGCATGCATTAGCATGTCATTAAAAAGCCACCTCACTGGAATTGAGTTCCCAACCAGCAAGAAATTAGAGCGTTCACTTTTACAACTGTATATAAGTGGTGTGCACCTGGCAAGGTGGACCTCTTCCATGATCAACACTGACTTGCCGCTGCATTGTCCATTTGGGGAGCACCAGTGAGTGCCAGCCTATGCTCAAGGCCAGGTGCAAGGCAAGTTGTATGGAGGACGACCAATGAAGGGATGGAGGGTTCACGGGGAAGAGTGGAACAGTGGCTGTGCAAAGGTGGAATGGGCAGAACGGGCTGTTTAGGTACCCGGACCTTTGACCTCATGAGATAATGGTGGGGATGTCAACTTGCTGCCTTTCCCCGCCCAAGATTCACTGTGCTTTGTGCGGCTGCAAATGTAATGAGCTGAGCAGCGCAAGATCACGCGTGGTCAACTGTCCTACCACCACCCCACCCCCCCCAACCACCCTGCCAGTGGAAATCACTCTGCCTTCTACTCCCACGTAGATTCCAGAATAGAAGATTCCAGCCAGATGGTTGTGAATCTTTGGAATTCTCTACCCCAGAGGGCTGTAGGGGCTCAGCCATTGAACATATTGAAGACAGAGATTGATAGATATTAAAGATATCAAGGGACATGGGGATAAAGTGGGAAAATGGCATTGAGGTAGAAGATCAGCCATGATCTAGTTGAATGTTGGGGCAGGCTCAAGGGGCTGAATGGCCTACTCCTGCTCCTAATTCCTTTGTTCCTATGTAAAGTGCCTTGGAACATTCTTCTATATTCACTATGTTAAAAAACTATTGCATCAGATTTTTCAAGAATAATGATGGCAATACTATCAGAGTTCGCTGTCATTACTCCTCTGAAACCAACAGCAACTTCTGGAGTCTGCACGTGTGCATTTAAATGCAGAAATCCATAAGTTGGTGTCAGTGATTCTACGCTTCTCCGTATCATGCACTGTTAAAGGTATTCCAGTTTGCACTAAATTGGAAAGTTCCAAAGGAGAGTCATATTGGACTCAAAGCGTTGATTATTTTTCTCTCGCCACAGATGCTGCCAGACCTGCTGAGATTTACCATCAATTTCTGTTTTTATTTCACATCTCCAGCATCCGCAGTATTTTGCTTTTATACCAGATCTTTGTGGGCGGTTTTGTTTGAAGTCAGCAGTAAGTGTCATCGTTTCACAGCTCACCACAAAATCCAATGTTCAAATAAGCTGAGCATGAAGTTGGAAAAAACCCTAGGGATTTTAGTTGACTTGATGCTGAACATTTCCCAACACTGAATAACAGCAAAACAAAGCAACACTATTAATGTTGTTCTACCATTGAAATTTTTCGAGTCTAATCTTTAGAAAATAGATCATGCTTTATTGTTTGAAACAGCAGATACCAACTTAATACAATTCATTAAATGGACAAAGAAGGGTACCCGGCTAGTTCTGAAAATAAATGGAAAAAATATATGCAATATTTTTGATTTTTACATTGTAAATTTATCACACTAATAGCATAGTGTTAAATTGAAGTGATCAAATATTTCAGCTTTTAATAGCTGTGATTTTTTTTCTTGTATAAAATACAATGTCATATTTTCAAAATCTCAAACGAACACAGAATAAATGGCAGTTCATCTGCTTTTGTTCAGAAGTGTGGCCAACCAGCAAAGCTATGCTTATTAGCAGTTTTGAAACAAAACCGTCTTGTTCCAAATAGTGGTGGGAGTCACTGATATAATCTTGGGTCATGCTGGAGCCATTATTTATGCAACATCTTTTACACTCCAATTGGCTGGCTCTATTTGGCACATAACAGACTCTACCCCGTTTGGATATTTTCTCGTGCTAGTGCTCGACTTGAATCCCAGAGAAGCAATGATTTTTAGGTTCCTTTCTGTTACACCCAAATTTCTTCCCTTTTGAAGAATAATTTAACTTTGACGATTCTGTAATAATTAAATCTTGTCTAAAAAAAAAATCTAAGATCAATTTATTAGAATATTCTGAAAGGTTTATTTGTTAATTCCTTGAGGATTTGAAATGGCTAACCACTTCAAAAAAAAATGGAGATTTTGTGGTGTAGAGAATTAGCCATGCAATCCTCTCAGCCCTGGGACTTGAATTTAACAAATATTAATCTGCTGTGACTAAAGAACCAAATTATCTTTTCTTCAAAACAAACATCTATTTTGCAGTATTAGAGTGCTAACACTAGAATTAAGTGAAGTATGGATGACTGCTGCATTACCACTTGTTAGTAACATGTTGGTAACAGTGGAACCAACTATTGATGATGTGGTGCCAATAATAACGTAAGCTTCTAACCCTACAATCCAAACGATTAAGCTAGTAAAGCCACAGCACTGGCATCAACCTGACAATGTGTAAAATTGTCCAGCTATGTCCTGCCCACAAAAAGTAGAACAAATCTAATACGACCAATTACCACCCCAACACTCCACTCTCAATCATCAAAGTGATGGAAGGTGTCGTCAAAAAAGTGTTATCAAGCGACACTTACACAGCAAAAACCTACTCACCAAAGCTCAGTTTGGGTTCCACCAGGGCCACTCAGCTCCAGACTTCATTACAGCCTTGGTCAAAACATGCATAAAAGAGCGGAATTCCAGAGGTGAGGTGAGAGTGACTGCCCTTGACATCAAAGCAGCATTTGACCCTGTGTGACATCAAGAAGCCCTAGCAAAACTGGATCAGGGGGAAAACTCTCCACTAGTTTGGGTCACACCTAGCCCAAAGGAAGATGGTTGCGGCTGTTTGAGGTCAATAATTTCAGGCCCAGGATATCGCCACAGGAGTTCCTCGGAGTAGTGCTCCAGGGCCAGTCATCTTCAACTGCGTCATCACTGGCTTTCCCTCCATCATAAGGTCAGAATCGGGGATGTTTCCTGATGATTGCACAGTGTTCAGTACCATTCGCAACTCCTCAAATACTGAAACTGTCCATACCCACATGCAGCAAGACTTGGACAACATTCAGGCTTGGGCTGACAAGTAGCAAGTAATATTCATACAACACAAATGCCAGACAATGACCATCCTGAACAAGAGAGGATCTAACCATTGTACCTTGATATTCAATGGCAAATCCCCCACCAGCAACATCCTGGCTGTTAAAAACTGAGCAGATACTTAACTGGATCAGCCATATAGATACTGTGGCTACAAGAGCAGGTCAGAAGCTGGGAACTCTGTGCTTCATTCCCCTCTCACCAAGCAACTGCTGCACAGAACTTATGGATAAGGGGATGGAATTGAGATCTGCGCCCATCTCCAGCATCCACTGACTGGCCTATTCGATCTGACTTGATGAGGAGGCCATGCATACAGATGAAAAGGAAATAGCAGCCCTCATGGCCTTGGTGGTCTCCTGCACTGTTCAAGCCAGGGTGCACATACCCTCTGGAATCTCCCTCTGCCAGACCTTCACGCACATCACACTGTACATCCAGCATCTGTCACCTTATGGACAACTCTAGATGCACATCATCAGCCTGGGGCTCAGCATGGGCCTATTCTCCCACAGTCCTCTGAGTGTCAGTGGCCTCAGCTGCCTCAGCCTCCGACAGCTGCTCAGGCGCGTGTGTAGTGTTCTCACCAAGTTGGTGACCCTGAATCTAAGATCCAAGAATGGATACGTACTGACATGAGTGTATCTGTGCTGGTGGAAAGTGCAGGCAATGATGTGAATGTGCACCCTTTGATATCCCTCCTCCTCCTCAGAGGCACCCCGAAGACAGCAGCTCTGTTCTCATGGCTGACCTATCTGAGAGAACAGAAAAATCAAAAGGTTTTGCCCTTCTAAACAAGTGCCTCCAGAATTACCTGGCATTCTGTTCGATTTATGTACAGTGGATGATATGGGTGTACCACCACTTGTGTGCACACAAAGCTCCCTTTGTGCCTGCCATGAGCTACTCACCATCCTGCACCTGCACTCCTAAAAAAAAAAATTGAAAAAAAAAATTTTTTTTTAAAAGAAAAATTGAGCCATCCTCAATGGATTGGCTGCCATGCTGGCCTGCTAGTTCTATAGTCTCCTCTTCTGTAGGTGTGAGGATGGCGTGAACTAGCACCCTGATGGTCTGGTTACTTTCTTTAGCATTGCGAGCTCTCTTTTTCTGCAGGAACAAAGGTGTACAACGTTAGGTGCCTGACAATGACAGGCAGAATGCCTTGCAGCTGGCAGTCTAGCTGTCCATTTTGGGGGCGCTCATCTGTGACCACTCTGGCGTGATCTTGCAAGGGTCACCACTGACAGGCGAGTGCCTGTTGACAGATGCATCCATTGCTCTTCCAAGTGCCACTGCCACCAACCAGATGGGTTTCCCCTCCCCAAACAACCGTGCCTTCACACATTGCCATTTCTAAACCTCTAAGGGAAGTAAGGTACTCACCTTGGCAGAACAAATGTCATTCACACACTTGTTGCACTGCAACATGGTTCTCCAAACACCACAACAGCTTGCTTCATTAGGTAGGGAAGTCTTCTCCTTCTGTCCCTGGGGAAGAGGACCTCCTGCCTTTCCAGAGCTGCTTAAGAGGAGAAACTGCAGGGAATCAGCACTGAACCGTGGGGCCACCGAGAATCTTCCTTCTGTCACGCCAACAAGCGCCTCCTTCCTCTGGCCTTCAGAACACCTGCTTCAATCACCAATAGGCCTTCGCACAATGGCAGGGCTGAACCGAGGTCTGCGGCTCCAGCGCAGGCAGCAGCTAGATTCAAAGAGTGCTGGCAGCCCTTTAAACATGGCTCCGGCATCTAAAGTGCCATCATCTGACAACTGCTGCTTCATCGTCCGCCTCCCTTCCAAGAATGGTCACCCCCACCCGCTCCTGTAGGCAGTTAATTAGCCAACCGGTGCAAAATTGCATTCCACTGGGGGATTGAGTTGCAAGTGCCAGCGGCACCTGCTTTTGGTCCCAGCAGTCTCAGGCCTACCCATAAAATTCCAGCCAAACGGTTATTATTGCACAGTAGACAGGCATTTGGCCCATCGCGTCCATGCCTGCTCTCTGCACAGCAATCCAGTCAGTCTAATTCCCCTGCTCTACGCCAGTAGCCTAGCAAGTTTATTGCCAAACACCTATCCAATTTCCTTTTGAAATCATTCATCGTCTCTGCTTCCACCACCTTCGCAGATTGCGAGTTCCAGATAATTATCACATATTGCATAAAAAAAGTTCTTCCTCACATTCCACCTGCCTCTCTTCCTCAAAACATAAAATCACTGTCCACTTTCCCTTGCGCCATCTGCTAATGGGAACCGCTTTTCTTTGTTTTGACTCCACTACAACTTTTATTTCTCCACTTTATCTAAACCTGAGATATTCTTGTGCCCCTCTATCAAATCTCCCCTCAATGCTTGAAAATTGCATCAAAAAATTGACCTGGTTTCCTTTACAATGTGAGCATGTTAAATATTTACATTCCAGAGTCATGAAAAGTCAACAAAAGAGATCATGTAACAGCCAATAACAAAATCTACCAACAGCTTTTGGAGCTGGGAATGAGCCAACCAGAAATCAAAATTTTAAAGGTCGTAATTCAAAAGTGTATATTGAAACATCAGGTATAGAGGAAAAGTAGGTCTGCTTAAAAATGCAAATGGAACATTAAAAATAAAATGGTGTTAAAACAATGAAGCTGGAAAGGGTGGGGATAAAAAGGATGAGCAGAAGCTGTGTTGTGCATGTTTACTATTACAGTAGCAAAGCTATTACAAACACTTACATAACTCTACTATTACAGTACTGCTTGTTTCGGGATCAATGTGAATGAGCTAAAGTTCAATATAATGGCCAGATAATAAATCCTGAAATTCCCTGAAGTCACTGGCAGTCTAAAAGTTAAATATTACATTGAAGTTGGTTTGCCACTCTACCCGTATTTCCTTGCCTGGAAATCCAGCTGCTCCTATCTTACCTGACCTTCTGACTCAGGCCAGGTGAGATCTGTGCAGCACAGTGGGTTCCCATGGCCTTCTGTCCCGCTATTTTACAGCACTAGCTGCCGTAAAGCAGGTAAATTTAAAGGTCTAGCCACTTTGAGCAGCCAGGCAGAAGGCAAGTTTATAAGGTAGGTGGACAGAGTTTGGGCGGGTGGGGGGGTTAAGGGGGGCAGTCAGGGGATCCCTTGGGTCTACTCTAGGAGGGGAGGGGGTTGTCGGGTAGTCAGAGGGTCTTGTGGCGAGAGGGGGCAGTGGCGAGGAGTCCTATGGCCCGTTTGCTGGGCAGGGGGATGGTTGGGTACAGTGCTATAGTTACTCTGTAGCTAGAAGTGGTTTTAATTCTAACTTTTTCTGGGTAACTGTTGCTGTAACCCAGTCGAAACCATCCAAATGTTGCGTTTTAAATCGCATTATCAGATAGTTCCCAGTGCAGGGCAATTGCCCATGGGGCTGGGGGGTCGGGGGGGGGGGGGGGGGGGGGCGGGGTTTGGGAGCGATGGGAGGGGGTGGGGGCATTCTCTAGCGCATCTTTGGGATACTGTCCAGATACACTGCCCCGGAGCTCGGAAGTTACGGGCCAAGGTTTCATCAGTACCTAATCTCCATATAACAGGTCATGACGAATAGAAATTGAGCAAACCTTTTTTAAAAATCTGCTATCAGTTGAACAATGGCACTTTACCTTAGATGTACCTTTCGTGGAGAAGTATAACCCAGACCTTCTCAAGACAAAGTAACATTTCTTCCATGTCTTCCTTCCCTGCTCTCTAGCATGAAGGTAGCCATGAATCTCAGGACACATGCTTGAATTCAGGAAATCCTAGAAACATAAATTTCAAAATTTTAAAAGGTTGACATTTAAGGCTGAAGCAAAGAAAAGATTAACATTAATTTGCTTATTTCCTCCTGAGCCACCTGAATTTGTTATACTCCCATTTGCATGCACTTTTTGACAGTCACTTCAAACTTGAGCCTAGTATATCCCCCCCACCCCCCTTCTTTCTTTTTTTCTCCCAGGCACTTCCAGATCTTTCTCTCCACATGCCAGTAATGCAGCCTTTCACTTCCCTTTTCTCTGGTAGTTTCTCCCCTTTGCCCAAGCTCCCTGAACTACCTCCCCATCTCTATTTCTACCATAAACAATCAGAACTTCTGTCTTCATATTTACTTGCGAGTACAGGGTTCAATCTCCCTTGAACAAAGGCTGGCCTCTGTTTCACAGACCTCTGAGGCACCAGTCATTCTTTACTTATGAACAGTAACGCCAACTATTCCACAGTGATCTCTTAATAACTTATCCACCCAGCACACCCACTGAGGGTTCATCTCAGCAACATCTTTCCCAACACAACAAGCACACTCGTTGGGGTCTAATCTCACCAACGTCCTTCCAGTCACACTCATCCACAACTGCTCCCAAACAAGGGTGGCCCTCATGGCCAAGTCACATATTGATCTATTCCCCTATTTATCTAGTACCTTCTCCTCGTTGGAGTACTCCTCCAACATCTTCATTGTCTACCACACCCTCAAGTCTGCCACACAAAGTCCCACCCAGAGTTTCTAACCAAGATATCCTCTTTACTTTCCTCCCTCAGTCTCTGCACTGAGCAATGCCTCATCCTTGAAAATCATCTCAACTCCACTTGCCCCCTTTTCATCTGATTTCACTGTCCTCATTCTCCCTTAACATCTTCCTCCATATAAACTCTGTGAACTATACTCACAGCCACCCTCTCAACTTTACTATGCCACAGGTCTTCTACTCTCATGATCTTGGTCACTCTTGAGGTGACTTTCCTGTGCATCTCTCCGATCACATCTGTCTACCTCCTTACAACCCCACTTTCCTGTGCATTCACCCCAAGTCACTTATAATTTCATTTTCAAACTGCCAACTGTATAATCTTTGTCTCTCTTTTTGCCACAATACTTTGGCATCACAACTTTGCAGAACCTCCCTCCCATTAATGTGACCTCCATCTTCACTTCCTCAGTCCAAAGATCAGAAGCTTGTGTATCTGATGCACAACTGATTTCAGCTATTCATCACTAGACCTACTGGACCACCACGTGTTACCTGCTTCATTTTTCTCTGACAAAACAATCTATTACTCTATTGTCTTGCTGGAGAGCAAAGTTAATTTCCAGCTTCTTTTCTCCAACACCAACTGTCTTCTTACAACATTAATAAGAAGTGCTAGAAGCTCAGACTCCATTGTCATTAAGATTAAGATCAAGCAAAGGGTAGGAATACTACAGAGTTAAGGTGAGTGTAACCAGCCCGTTGACCTCCTTTTCAACTCCCAATGACCATTTTAAGAGGCACATGGAAATGTAACTTGAACTGTGTGCCTAACTCCTCTCCAAGGACTGAACATTAGACAGCAAGGTCCACAAGACCAAGATAAAGGCAAAATACTGCAGATGCTGGAAATCTGAAACAAAAACAAAAAATGCTGGAAAAAGTCAGCAGGTCCAACAGTATCCATTGAGAGAAAGACAGAGTTAACGTTTCAAGTCCGCATGACTCCTCCTCACTGCTTTAAGGAGGAGTCATGCAGGCTCAAAGCGTTGACTCTGTCTTTCTCTCAACAGATACTATCAGAGTTTTTCCAGCATTTTTTGTTTTTGTTCCAAAGACCAAGAATTTTTCTTCAGTAGGACAACATACTGAACAGCACTGAAAGCCATTTGGCTGCTGCTTCTGGACATCAGTCACAATACCATGAAGCTGGTGGCCATTACAACTGCTGTAGGATTCAGGAAAGTGCAACAGTTGCAATTCCCACGCTCCATCTCTTTTTTAAGAAGTCAGGTGGGAGAGTGGCCAAGGGGCAGGTCTGCACATACAGCACGTGGGTACAGGCTAATGACCCAAATCTGCAAATATGAGCAGGTTGACGCAAGGTCAAGCAGAATGCAACTCAGGTTTGTTGGCCCCAGTGTGTTCTGTTATTTACTACAGAACAAAAGTTTTTTTTAATAGAACAAACACTTTCCATCCCTTGATTTTAGAAATGCTGTTTGTACAAAAATATTACCGCACCTGTATTAATTGGGAATGACTTAAACTTCCATTTGTCTCACTGCAAATAGACACCATGTGCTCTGGAAAAAACTGCTCGAGAAAAGAAAAAAATCAAAACGTCATGGAGTGCTTGGCAGGGCGAAGGTAAAGTACAATACAAGCATTATAAGTTAAAAATGTTACATTCTGATACTCATTATTATGGCATTTGCAGAAAAAAAAATTGAATTTTACTTTTACATAAAGTTCTGTACTTTTAGCCCAAACATTTTGTCCAAAATTTCATGCAATTACACACAACTTTTCCCTGATATTTCAAAGAAGTTCCAAATCTCCACCCAAGTGGTGCATCAAGCAGGCCATCCTCTATCTCATGGACTACCACCATCCTGGCACTCTCTGATGGTGACGATAAAAAGTAAAAGGCAGGTAAATTTGGTTGTTTTGCATGTGGCAAGTTATGAAGGAGTAGCTGGTGATGGGAGAAAGACATTGGGGCAGGAACAGCGTGCTAGGCCTCACTACCTGATTTCCCTTTATTTTTTGCCATTATTCTGCCCTCTATGGGGCCCAATAGCAAAGGAAAACCCAGGCTACAAATGTTTTCTTCTTGTCTTCAAGCTGTGCAACTTGTAAGTACAACACAACTGCATTTTTCCACAATAAAATTTAGACGCTCCATATACCAGCCAGGGGTTTCCATTTCTGTACTTGAAATGAGAATTTTCAAACTAAAATGCTGGAGTTGGCGAATGTAAAGATGGAAAATCCAGGCCATAATTTGAAACACCTTTCATAAAATAATGGATGAAGTTCATGAGTTTAAACGGCTGACTGGTTTAGAAATCACAAAAACATGACAGCAGCATTTAATTAGGTTCGATCAAAAAGAGTGAATTATTGTTTTAAATTCATTATATGACATATTAGGGCAGCCTTCCCTTTTAGACACTTGGGTATAAAGGGTCAATTGGGCAGAAAACAAAGAAAAAATATCAGCAGACTGGATGCACTCTCGTCATAGTGCCCACCCAATTTTCCATCCGTTGTTTTAAGTGAAGGTAATTTTGGCAGACTCATTTCGCAGGCAGTATAATCCTTCCTGACCAAATTCCTCTATGGTTGCCACCTAAGCAATTCTTTACTCCCCAAGTGCTACAGGAGTAAAATCTGGCCATTATCTTTTTGATATTCCATTCTGTATAAAGAGAATGCAAAGGGTATAGGAGATATAACAAAACACACCATTTTTAGCATATACAATACCATATGATGTCATTTACAATACCATATGATGTCATTTACAATCCGCTCCTTCAAACCATGAATGGAAAACCCGGCTTTCCTTTTAAAGATAATACACTGTAAACATAAACCACATCAGCAATTGATCAAATCTGAAAATAACCTACATGACATTGGTTAATTTTCCTGCAAATTTGCTGTTTTGACTTACTGAAGGGTTTTTAAAGAATTCATATTTTGCATAATTTTTTCTGAAGTATAATCGGCTGTCTGTGTCCATCCCCCAGGTTGACTGCACGTGAATCACTGATTCATGATCTTCTACAATTCTTTCTATACAAGAAATCAAAAAAGGATAAATGACAAACATAATTCCAGAACCATTAATTCTTTGTTTTTCCTTCATAATTCAGTTCAGAAAAACTGAAGGCATACCTAATGGAGATAACACAGTAGAAGTTGGACTTCACCCATGTCCTACATGGCAAGATTAATAAGTTATGTATTTTCCTAGTTAGTAGAAAATTAGCATAACTTAGCTGCAGTAATAAGAAAGGAGAACAGTGGAAGAATCAATTGTCTATAATTGCTTGTAATCAATACATTTAGTTAAAAGTATAATTCCCCTATGCTCTCAGGTGGTATACCAGGTTTGTCCTGGGAGCAGCTGAATCTTGAACCAGAAAGGCCCCAGATTCAGCGGCTGATTTATGCTGAATTTGAAGTATCCACCCTCCCCAACCTTCAAGTTCGCACTGCGGATTCCACTCCTCCTCATCCCACTGTTCATGTTAGCAGTGTAGGGCTGCTATGGTGTCTGGGAGTTGGCCCACAAAACAAGTATGCCAGCAGCATCAAAATTCATTATCAAACAAGTTCTAGGAAAACCAAGTGACTGGAAGACACATACCCTAATACTGCATACCTTTATTACATAATATTGTTATACACAGCAAGGAAATCATTCAGTTCTCTTTTGAAAGCTTCCAGCGAATCTGCATTCATTGCATGACATCAAATCCAGTTTTGTGCCAATATAAAATTACACTCCTGTCCTGGTCCTAGCAAACTGATTTAATTTAAATAACCCATCGACATGTATTTAACACTTTCATTATTTTATCAAATCTCTTCAAAATCTATGCCATTCAAGAATAAAAAGCCTCTGCTCCAAGCTTATGATAACTTTGGGCTTTCAAGCTGGCTATCAATCTAATGGCCCTCTTCTGAACCTTTTTGCAGAGCCTCCAATAATATAGTATTTTGGGCTTTTATTTGATCATTTGAGCAAACCATCCCAATGCTGTACTTGCTTTTTCAATAGTGTACTGATGTGAACCCCCAGAAAGTCATATGCTATGATATCCCGAAGTTACTTTCATTCAACAGCCTTGGATGGAGTACACATGCTTGACATTAACCCTATTTCCATGCGTAAAGCCTACCAGAGGTTGACCCACTAGCTGTCACATCTAGACCTTTCCCCCGCAATGCCATCATCCAGATCAGCAGTGGGCTCTAAAACCAAACACTGCACATCTTATTAATAACTGGTCGCCATGCAGAACCAGTTATAAACAACATTCTATATACAAGAATGCAACCAAGTCCTATTCACCCAAACTCTGACCACTAATCCCATTAGAGTATCTGGTATGTTATCATAAGCTTTTTGAAAATCATAGAAATTGGATTGATCTAGCACAGGAGGTCGCCACTCAGTCCATCATGCCTGTGTCATCTCTTTGAAAGAACTATCCAGTTAGTCCCAATCCCCTACCATTTTCCCCACAGCCTCTTCAAGTCTATATCCCTATCCTTTTTGAAGTTATTGAATTGGTTTCCAGCACTCTTTCAGGCAGTACATTCCAGGTCATAATTTGCTGCGCAAAATTATGTGTCCTACTGTAACCTCTGGTTCTTTTGGCAATTACCTTAAATCTACATTTTCTCTTTTGACACTGTGAACTTTTTTTTTTATTTGCTCTATCAAAACCTTGCATGATTTTAAATGCCGCTATCAAATCTGCCCGAATCCATCGCTGCTCTGAGGAGAACCACCCCAGTATTGCTAGATCCAGCATGTAGCAACTGAGGTTCCTAATCCCGGGTACCATTTGAGTGAATCTCCTCTTTGTTCTCTCAACCCTTGACCTCTTTCCTAAAATATGGCAGCTGGAATTGACTACAATGCTCCTACTGGGATCTAGCCAGTGTTTGATGAAGGTTTACCACAGCTTCTTTTGTTTTTGTACTCCATGCCTTATGCCAAGGATCCCATTTACATTTTTTGAACAGCCTTCTTAGTTTGCCCTGCCACTTTCAAAGACTTTTGTATGCATACCCCAGTTCTCAGTTCCTGCACCACCATTTAGTTTATATTAGACCCTCATTCTTCCTACCAAAATGAATCATTTCACACTTCTCTGCATTACATTTCATCGAACACCTGGAGTACTGTGTACAGTTTTGGTCTCATTACTTAAGGAAGGATATACTAACCTTGGAGGGAGTGCAACGAGGATTCACTAGTTTGGATTCCTGGGATGAGGGGAATGTCCTATGAGGAGATATTGAGTAGACTGGGCCTATATTCCCTGAAATTTAGAAGAATGAGAAGTGATCTAATTGAAACATACAAAATTTTTAAGGGGATTGATAGGGTGGATACTGCTAGGTTGTTACCCCTGGCTGAGGGGTCTAGAACTAGGAAGGTCACAGTCTCAGAATAAAGGGTCAGCAATTTAGGACTGAGATTAGGTAAAATTTCTTCACTGAAAAGGTTGTGGATCTTTGAAATTCTATACATCTAAGGGCTGTGGATGTTTAATCATTGAGTTTATTCAACAGGGATTGATAGATTTTGGATACTGAGGAGGAGTAAGAAATATGGAGATAGTGAGAAAGGCTGGAATTGAGGCAGATCAGCCACGATCGTGATGAAGCAGGTTCAAAGGGCCGAGAAGCCTATATCTGTTCCTTTTTTTAGTGTCTGCCCATTTCACCAGTCCATCTTTCCCAGAAGTCTGTTACTATCCTCCTCACTGTTCACTACATTTCTCGAGTTTTGTGACATCTGAAAACTTTGAAATTATGCTCTGTATACATAACTCAATGCGAGTAACCAGATAATGCTCCTGTAAAGTGTTTTAGAGCATTTTACTATGTTAAAGGCACTAATAAAAGTTATTGTTGCATATCTAGAGACAAATCATGAATATTAAGAGCAGTGGTCCTAACACTGACCTGTGGTGAAGCATACTTCCTTCCAGTGTGTGAAAAACAGCCGTTCGCCACTATTGTATTATTTCTCTTAGCCAACTTTGTCCTTTTGTCTATGACATCTTTTGGCTATCTCCACCTATCACTGGCCCTCTATCCAGCTCTACCTGTCCCACCCCCCCTTAAACCAGCTTATATTTCACCTCTTTTCTATTTTTACTTAGTCCTGTTGAAGAGTCATACGGACTCGAAACGTTAACTGTGTTCCTCTCCGCAGATGCTGCCAGACCTGCTGAGTTTTTCCAGGTATTTTTATTTTTGTTTTGTATCCATGCTGCCACTGTCTCTTTAATATGGTGGGCTCCAATTTTGCTTACAAGTCTGTTATGTGGTTTACGCTTAACACAGATTTCTAATTGTTTCACTGTTGAGCCATTAGCTTTACATAAGCAGCATCTCATTATCTGCCACCCAATTGAAATGCATGGCATGAAGTTGCTGTATTTACACATACGTATATGGCAAACTCTGCACAGAAAGTTGCTGTCATTTCAAATGCAAATACATTTAGCAATGTGATAAGTCTTAAATGGTGTTGATTAATCCCGTTAGAATTAAAAAGTAACTTTTACAAGTGTGGAGTCTCAGTCCTTCAAGTTTTGATTTTCATTGGAGATTTATTTAAAATGTGTAATTTAAAATCTTTTAATTTTTCCTTCTCTTTTTTCTCTCTCAATCTAATCTTTCTTTCCCCCTATTTTACTTTTCAATTTGACATTAAATTCACCCACATAATTTACACTTTTTCTCATTCCTTGCACTGTTAATTTCATAATTCTTCAATTAGTGAGGTACACAGTTACTTGCCCTGTTCACTCAGGCCCCAGATGCCATTTCCCTTGATGCAACATTATCAGCTCACATTTTCAGTAACTTTCAATGCAAAAAAATTAATGGCCTATAAGGGTAAGGGCAAGTTAAGGTTAACTATCAGCAGACACCATTAGATACCCTGGTCCAGCAAATCTGGGCTATGGACCACATTTTAAAAACTGACCTGACTGAAAGGGTTAAATTCAGGACAGGTTGCTTAGAATAGGTTTGGGTATTCCTCAAGTATAGAGGAGTAAAGAGTGTCCAATTTAAGTATTTAAGAGGAGTAAAGGATTTGATAGGGTAGAGACGTGTGGCGCACACAGTTATGTACAGTTCAGAACGAGGGGGCAGAGTCTTAAGGTTTGAGCCAGGCCATTGAAGGATGGTATGAAAGCAAAATATTGCAGGTGCTGGAAATCTGAAATAAGAACAGAAAATGCTGGGAACACTCAGCAGGTCAGGTAGCATCTGTGGCGAAAAAGAGAGTTTGACTTCTATGATCTTTCATCAGATTCTGATGAAAGTTATCGATTGGAAACGTTAACTCTGTTTCTCTCCACAGATGCTGCTTGACCTGTTGAGTGTTTCCAGCATTTCCGCTTTTAGTTTAAGGATAATGTAAGGAAGCAGTTCCTCACATTAAGGGTAGTGAAAATCTGGAACTGTCTCCCCAAAAAGCTTTTGAGACCAGGTCAATTGCGAAGTGAAAATTTCAGATCAATACATTTTGTTAGTAAAGGGAGTCATCGCTAATAGGGGCTGCTAAATGCATTGTTCAGGTGTTTCCTCAACACAAACAAAATAGCAGAAATATCAGTGAACAGAATGAACAGAACCCATTTAATGAAGAATTACTAAACAAAGGGCAGAAATTTCTGCCTACCGGGCGGGCGGGCCCGACCCAATCTCCGGCAGGCGGGGAGCTGATCCCCGCCGGAGAAGCGGGCCCCGCTGCCATTTTAAGTGGGCGGGCCTTACGTGACGCCCGGCGGGAAACGCTATGTGCTTCCTTTGCTGGGGGGGGGGTATTCCCCAAATGTGAGAGTGTGCTCTTTCGCGCATGCGCACAAAAAAGCGCACATCTCCTTGAGGCTAAGTGCTGCCTCAGGGAGATCGCTGACAGTTGTATAAACATAAAAAATAGAAAAAAAAATCCTTAACATGTCCCCCTCATGTGACAATGTCACACGAGATGTGACATGTTAATAAATTTCACTAAAACTTTATTAAACTTTTTAAATCCTGCCGGTGGATGAGGTTTCATGTTTTTTCTGTTCCCCACCGGGGCTCCTGGCCTGCCTGCCAACCTTAAGGTTGGACGGGCAGATCCTTTAATTGTTTTAATGATCCTGTCATTGGCCTCAATTAGCCATTGACAGGTCGGCAGGCGCACAGCTGATTTTGCTGCTGGCCCGCCTTCCTGAAGATTTAAATGGGGCGGGATGATGTCGGGGGTTCCCATTTTGCGTGTCAGCGAGTGGGCCCTGCCCCTTGCTCGCCGACGGCAAAATTCAGCCCAAAGAGTTTGAATACCTTTCATTGAATCAACAAATCAACAAATTTTTTTATGAAGAGAGGTAGTTTTGAGAGTGCACGAAAAGGGTAACAAAGTGGGATATTTTCCCAAAATATAGGTTATTTTTATCTGATGCTTTCAGCAAGAAAATTACAGGATTGAATTGACCGCCCCGCCTGATTTCATTGAAAAGTAATATTGGGCAGAGTATGAAACAGTTGGCCGACTTTATACCATTAGAAACCCACTGAATGGTTTAGGTGAAAAAGACCCTGATTGACTAGCTGTATGAAAATTGTGGTTGAGTATTTGCAAATGGCTGGGCAATAAAATTTTGCTGTTCACTGCTTCAAATGGATGCTATTATATGCATTGTGACGCACACTAAAATTGCTTCTGTGCAACCGAACAATTGCCTCTCTAAGGGTGAGCAAAAATGATAGCAGACACAGTAAGCAAAGACATGCAAAAATAAAATGTGTTTGAAAAACATATATAGGCATATATTTTGCATATGCTCAGTTTTTTTTCTTTGTAATTACTTCAAGTCATATTGTGATAAATCTAAATAAAAAAGGTAAATTTATCTTTTTGTAGATAAATAAATTCATACAAAGAATTTCATAACTGTCATGCCTACACTTACCTAAGCTAATATGAGCAAGATGCTCAATGAGAGTCCAGGTGTTGTCATTGACACAGTGATTTCTCAGTATGAACAACTGGCAGACATCGCGAGCTATGATGTCACTTGGCACTTCCAATGCTTGACTGCTGCCATCCTCATTAAATACTTTAATTACCTGCATATAAAAACCAAGAGATAAGGCACCTAAGAAAAATAAACTTCTGATTACGAACTGCAATGGTTGCATATGCTAACCCCGTTAGCAAGCCAAATGAATGAACCCCTTATCATTCCACCTGTTAAAAGTTGAAATTTAAAATCCCTTCAATTTTTGCATTTACATAAGTTCAAATAAGAAAATTGCCCAAAATAGTGTAATGTTGTTGTATAAACACGTAAAAAAATGATTCATTTGCATCATCATGGCACTATAATAAATACAGATTTTTAAACAATTGTTTAAAGTATTTCAAATGTCTCTACAAACTTCCACCTTTTCGAGTCTTGATTATTTACATTAGCTTTACTTACCAGCAGACATGACGACAAACAGACTTGCATATTTTGGTCAGCTCTACAGTTAATATAAGTATGTGTGCATTGCTCTATAAAATCATTGTGCAGGTAACTTAGAATTGCACATTAGGGCACGCTAGATCACCCTTGGAGATATCTGCGATTGCACCAGTCTCAAATGAGGTGATTATATGGTGCTGCCTGTTAACAGCAGTTGCCTGACTCCACAGCTGCATGTCATCAAATTTTTCACCCAATCACCTGCTACCTTTTCAGGAATCAGCATATGCTGAACCTCCCTTACTGCATAAACTTAAAGCAAAAAAAAAGCACTATGGTTGTTCCACTTCTTATTCACAATTCTGAATAATGGTTAATAATAAATTAATTTGCATTCATGGAGATAAGACTCAACAGTAATGTTAGACAGCTCAACTTTGCCTAGCGTTGAGGGATGGTAAGAGGAGGGGTTAGAAGGCACTAACTAGGGATTTGCTGATGCAGCCTTTATGTTCTTTTCGTTTGAAAGGGAGATCAGAAGGGGCAAGGCAAGTCAGCCTGTGTATACAGAAGAAATCTTGTCAGTGTGCCCCTGCTGGGCTACGTAAAGCACCCTTCAAAAGCTCCCGGCAATGAGAGGCTTCTGTTATGATGTCATTTGAACCTAGGTAAATGATCTGCTATTTAAAATCAGTCAGCACGGAGATTTAGAAGACAAGAACTGAAGGATCTCCAATCACGGACTGCAAACAAAACACAAGAGCTTATGTACTGAAGCACTTTCCGTGTTCGATTCTACTGCATGATCAAGCATTTTTAGATGTGAGAAGTATAAAACCAAAACTATAGTTATCTTAGCTGCTTTACAAATGCAGCTTAGCAAAATACTTTCAATTTCTTTAAAGTAATTTGTTTATGCAAAATCAAAGTCTAAAATGCTTTTATTACACCAAAAGTTACTTCCCTTGTAGAAAAATGATACAGGAAATGCAGTCAGGCTTAATTCCAATTGTGTCCCAGTGTGCATTTTAATTGCAGTGGTTCTGCCAAACCAAAGCTCAAAGCTATCATATTTCATGAGGAACAGTGCTCATTTTGTCATGAGGTGCAGAACACACAATGCTTCAATACCCATATCTTTGCCTGAAAACTTTTTAATTAGTGTAACTGGAGTAACCTTACTTTAGTTTGTATAAAACGTCAGAATACAAAAAAATACAAGTTGAAACGTACAATCCGAATTTAAATGGTTATATTTAGAGATCAAATGTAATAATTCCAATCAAAGATATCCCTTTTTAAGTTTGTTACTGTGAAATTGAAAATAAAATAGGCAAATAAATTTGTCTGATTATAACGGAGATATTTAATATAGGCAACTGTTGCTGCAATAATCAAAAACCAAATATTTAAAAGAAGCAAAAAAGGGAGCTGTGGTCAGTTCCCCTCAGAGACAAAGCCCTGCTCAGCTGGGCCCAGTGCAGGGCTTCAGGAGTCACTGGAAATAACAGTATCAGGATGTGTGATTCCATAACTCAGAGTTTCCTGAGGCTGGTGCAGCCATGGGCTGAGAATCGTCTAGCTCACATGTGCTGTAATGGCTCAGGGCTTTGAGTGCATAGTTCCCCCATTAAGAGTGTGACCAACCATTTAGACAGCCATATGTGATATCACTCAGTCTATGCAGGAACTACACATTGACATTCAAGGGATGCATGAGGCTCCATATCATGGACCAGTTAGTGGCACTGGTGAAGCAGAATTCTTTGGAGGGATGCCAGCTATGACTCAGAAGGTGTCCTCATCCAGGCATCCGGAGAGCCTTGCAAGGACTAAGGATGCCACAGAGGAAGTTGAGGGTGCCATCACTCAAGGGGCACCCTCATCATCCTTAGCCTCCATGGCACCTCTGACGAAGGGACCGCCATCTATTTGGCAGGATCAAGTGATGATGGCTGCCTTTCAATGCTGCATACGCAGCAGCCCTGTGAAAGGCCCCCACAGGCACCTCCACGATGAGGACGACCACCATAAGCATCTCAGCTGCAAGCCGAGACAAGTGAACAAGCTGCCTCTACCTCTGCCAAGGCAGCAAGGTCGGGGAGGGCTACCAGGTAGGAGTGCCCAAGCATGGAGGACATAGCACCATGCTAGTGCTAAGTAGGTCACTGGGATATGTTCTTACTGTCTCTGTCTACTGTTTTCTCTATTTTCACAGTATAAATTATGATACTTTTAGCCACATATCTGGGACTCCTTATATTGCTGCCATGACAGGAAAAGTAGTATGAGATGGTGAAAGAGATAACTGGATCCTTCACGGTGAGGACAAAGCCTCCAGACAAATATGTGCTTCCTTCATTGGCAGTAAATAATTATATGTTCTAGGTTGTGTCTTCCATGGTTGACTTAGCACAGGTATCTCAGACTCCTTTCAATGCCATGCCCTTCATCGTGGCTCAGAGAGAATTAGGTAAAACGCTCCTGAATCAGATGATCTCTGACATTCATGGCATTCTGACAAGCTCTTTGTGCCCTGAACCAAGCCCGGTCACATCTTTGAGCAACCAGGGCACCTCTCCATTCAGTGTTATCTCTCTCTGCCTCCACTTTCTTTTCCTCTCTTATATCCTGTTTCTGCTCCTCCCCCGATGTGCTGTCTCCCTCCAGGGCCTCACTGTCCTCAAGGTCCACACCTCTCTCAAGGGCACGTTATGAAGAATGCATCAGACTACTACAATGACCAAGATCCTTGTAGCAGAGTACAGGAAGGCGCCACACGACTGGCCGCGTACCGAAATCACATCTTCAGTAGCCCAGCGGCCCTCTCGATAGTTGTCTTAGTGAGGTGGCATTGATTTGGGCTCCCACAGAGGGATCAGCGGCATGAATATGCCTCACCACCTAGGATCTATCCAAAGGCCTCAGAGATTGGAGTGATGATCTGAGGCAGCATGGACTGCTGGAGAATGAAGGATTGTGACGGCTGCCAGGAAAGTAAGCGCACACATGAGGTAAGCTCCTGCTGTGGTTGCAGACAACTGAACATTGATGGAGTGGAATCTTCCTTTGGATGAATCCGAGTGGGCAGTCACTGGGTGTCTTAATCGCCACATGGATGCATTAAATGATGGCCTGCACCTTGGGGATCCAGCATAACCCAATGCCCTCTGTGCCTGTGAGGCTGCATCTGAATGTACTGACCAGCTATCGCATGGAGGGCATCAGTGAGCTGCAAGATGCAATCGTGTGCTGTAGTTTGCAAGATGCCACTAAGGTCCTCAGCTGGTCCTTGGAAGGAGGCAGAAGATAAGTTGTTCAAGACCATGATGACTTTGAGAGCTGCTATCAAGCATAGCGACCAATGGTGTGAGTTGTGAAATCTTCAGCGACGAGGTCACAAATGTCTGTGACCATTTGCCAAGAGAGTCGCAGTCTCCTTCAGCACTTAGTCTCGGTCATCTCCAGGTAGCTTCTGTGTTAAGGATACGGCTGCTGTTGCCTTCCTTCCTTTCTTTCCTCTCCTGCTTCTCAGGGTTCCACCTTTCCTGAGGAAGGTGTTTCCCCTGATCGCCACTGGACCTAAAATCTGAGAATTGTGCTGCCTTTGCCAGTTGCAGCCTTCCTTGTGGACAGGTAGCCATTCTATTGTGATTGGCAGGGTTGCCCCTGCTCTTTTACCCATGCGATTCCAGGAGTTGGAGGGGGGGGTGGAGGTGACAACCTTCATCTGCCTTCATCTTATTCTATGTTTCTTTTTCTCCTTATATTTGTTTTGTGTGTTTGTCCTGTCTTGTTTCTTTCTTTATTCCCTTCATATTGCATTCAGATGATTTTTATGTAGCATTCACGCGTCATCTGGACCCAATCCTTGTTCCTTTACTGTACCCATTACCACTCTCTTTGGCTGTTGCATCATGAAATCTTTTGTTATGTAATCGCCCCCTTCCTCCACACTAACACAGACCTTCTCCGTTGTTCATCCTGTCCCCCCCACTTCCACTGGTTTAAACAATCTTGCATTTCTATCTATCTTTCTTCACTTCTGAGGAAAGGTCATCAACCTGAAAGATTGGGCTGAATTTTCCGTGCGCGCTGGCGTTGGCCATGCTCGGTGGCACGAGTGGACAATACGGCAAGAAGGACAGGAATCGGTTTCACGATGTTGTGAAGCCAGTTTGCAATTGTCTGCTCAGCCCGTCCATGGCAGGCCGTGTTTCACGCTATCAGACTTTGGGAACCTCATTGCAATTCATCTGCATATAAGATCAGCCAGCCGGAATCATCCCCCACGCTAGATCGTCCGCAATCACGCCGACGTGTTTCACAGCAATAAATATAAGGCTTGCACCTGGCGGGCTGCACTTCGTGGGGAATTTGGAGGTGAGTGCCCAGTAATGTTGTGCAGTGCTCGCCCACGTCGTCTGTTCGACTTCAAGGTTCAGGTGCGTTGGAGGTGTGGGGGAGTCGGGGGGTGGGGGGGGTGGTGTGAGTTGCCTGGCAGGTGAAGTGTCTTGGTGGTGTGGGAAAGGGCTGCCCTGCATTTGAAGGTGGTCCACAAGGAAATGTGGGGTGAGAGGAAGGGAAGCGGCCACACATTAGGGAAACCTTATATAAAGTGACCATTCCTCTGCAACTGAGACAGTTCAGATGCAGCCACATTGACATGCTTGGAGTCATGTCTCTAGCTTAGCTGCCCACTCAAGCAATGCAGAAGCATTAAAGTGCCACCAAGTGCCCCAGAGCTTTTCATTCCTCAGGCACAGACTGCAAACTAATGAGCGTTTTAGTGGACTGCACAACAGTTGGACGACTGGGCATGTTGTACAATCTCCTTGCTAAAGCTGGTCATGGAGCAGTCACTGGTGGAGGTGCTCACAGCCCCTTGCAATGTCATTACCCCGGTTTGGACCAGATTCCCCCTTGGCTCAAGCTAACAGTGCAGCCTTGCAGTGCGGGTTAGGAGAATGCCTGCGCCTGAGCTGAGAGCACAGCAAGGGGTCCAGTGGGCAAAGCTGCTGCCAGTCGGTCAGGTGGAGTGGGGTGGAGGTGGGTGGGGTTTCAGGCAGCCATGCAGCGCACTAAACTCTGGCCATCCAAGCAGCGGGCAGTACTCTCTAGGATGCATTAAGGGGCCTTCAGACTTAACCAAGAGAGGTTCTTAGTATACCCAAGCTAACCCACGCGTCTCCCTCTTTCATCCTGCAGGAGTACAACATCAGGTTCATGGAGCCTGGTGAACTAGCTGTATGCCTTATGTGCAGAAAGCAGACATGACAGAGGAGAGAGTGATGGACACACCTGGCTGCACAGGTGCAGGAGCAGCACCCTCAGGAAGAAAGGGCTGCTGAGGCTCCAGTATATGCCACTGAAGAGCCACAGCGAGCTGTCATTGGTCTACAGACGCCGCCTTTCATTCCTGCAGATGACCGACAACCAGTGTCGCCGAAGACTGCGCATGTCTAGGGAGCTGGTCGGTCACATCTGTCAGCTACTGCAGGATTTAACGCCAAGGGGACATGGAGGGCATCCACTGCCAGTGGCCATGAAATTGACCACAGTTCTCAATTTTTACACCAGTGGCTCCTTTCAGGGCTCCACAGGTGACCTCTGTAGGATATCACAATCCTCCACCCACAAATGCATCCATAAGGTCACATTGCCATCTTCGCAAGGGCACACAGCTTTGTGCATTTTGCCAGAACCAAGAAAGCCAGGAATGCAAGAGCGATTGGATTTGCCCAGATCTTGGGTTTCCCACAGGTGCAGGGTGCCATCAACTGCACTCACGTGGCGCTCAGATCTCCACAGCAACAAAGGGTCAACTATGTCAACAGCAAGGGCTTCCATTTGCTAAATGTGCAGCTGGTGTGCCGCCACCACAAATGCATCCTGCAGCTCTTCGCACGGTTTCCAGGGAGTGTCCACAAGTCCTACATTCTCAGTCAATCTCAGATGCCTGATGTCTTCCAGGGTCCACAGGGATGGTTCCTAGGGAACAAGGGCTACCCACAGAGGATGTGGCTGTTGACACCTGTGCGGCGGCCTCAGACTGCAGCGAAGGTATAATGAGGCTCATGCTGCAACTCACAACTTTGTGGAGCAAACCATTGGGATGCTGAAAATGAAGTTCTGATGCCTGGACCAGTCTGGTGGACACCTGCAATATAGTCCACAGAGGGTGTCACACATCGTCGTTGCCTGCTGCACAGTTTATAACCAGGCGCTGCAACAGGGAGACGAGCTGGCTGAGGAGGAGATGGATGAGCTGGAGGTCTCCTCCAATGAGGAGGACATCGACAGTAATGAGGGTTCTCAAAGGCGACAATGACGGCGATGAGGCCCTCGCGCTGGCCAGACGAGGCAGGCGCACGCTCTGGAGGCCCTCATAGCTGCTAGATTTGTGGAGGATGATGACGACTTGCAGTGAGGAGACGCCATAGATCCTAGCATGACATCTGTGAACATTTGACTCCAGTCTGGCTATTGGCAGTGCACATACTGTGATAATGCTCCAGTCATTGAGATGCAGTGGAGGCCCCAATAGTCACTTGATTGTGGGAGGATGATGACGACATGCAGTGAGAACACTCCATAAATCTTCACATAGCCTCTGAGAATATCTGACTCCTGTCTGGTTGAGGGCACTCTCTATTCAGGGTCAAATCATAGAGACATAGCCATGAAACTTTAAAGCACCTGATCCTTTGTCAGCCTTCAGCACTTGACCTCTTCAGGAGCACAGTATCGCTGGTCACAGATGCTGAAGAGATGGGAGCCAGCCCCACCTAAGGTGCTGAGAGCACACAGAGAGAATGACAGAACTCTGTGACACCTGCCCACGACATTCTGGCAGGAATGACAAGCACCATCAAGGTATAGGCATCACTAATGTGTCCATGGAGTGTGAGGCTGGACTGTCACTTTGGTCTGAAGGCTGCAGAGAGCACAGGGAAGAGGCCCTGGACTGAGACACCTGCATTTATCTTGTGCAGAAAGGTTTCACATCTGAGTGACACGAACATTACTCATCAGAACAAGGAGCCTTAGGCAAGGAGACATTCTTGGGAGTTTATTTACAATAGTGAACATTATATACAACTGATTAACACCCGCACCCAGGCTTAAATTTTTCTAACCCTGCAGCTACATTTTGGTGCTCCCTGGACATCCACAGCGGAGGTGGAGGCAGCCTGCTGACTGCTACGCCCTGTCTGTGATGACCTGTGATGACTTTGGTGGGTGCCCTCCGAAGGACCAAGTCCAGCCTGCTGTGTGGCAGTGGCACCCTCCTTGGCTTGTGGAGCTGAAGCTGCTGAGGTCATAGGAAGAAGGGATTCAGATAGGCTGGACACTCCCAAAGTCACGTGGGTAGATGGCCCTATGGGGTACACTGTCTGATCCTCCTCCCTACGCATACCTGATGGCCCCTAGATGACTCCTTGAGAGGGGGTAGCTGAAGTGAGATGGAGCTGCTCCGCACCCCTCTTGCGTACACACTGTTGGAGGCCAACTATGGCGTCAGCAATGGAGTTCAGCCCATGCAGCAGTGCAGGAGCGACATCCTAGCCCAAGGCCTCTATAGCGGCCACCATCCTACCAGTGTTGACCTTGGTGCATTGGCATTCCGGCGCTATCACCTCAGCCTGGAGGCAGACAGTTTCCTCCATCATACCTTGCAATCTGAGGAGTGCAGCGGACATCCCTTCCTGATGTTCCAGAGCTTGTCTTTGCAGCTCCAGCAACTGTGACATGATCGAGTCCAGAGGCTCGTCATCTGACTCAGACTCAGCAGATTTCTGGCCTCCAGCAGTCCTCGGAGTGCCAGACACCTGGGAAGTCCCTGCCTCCACCTGCTGTGGATCAGAAAGCGCAATGTGCTCACCACATTGTGATCCCAAGGCTACTGTAAAGCTAGGGCCCACCAAGGTGTGTCTCTGCGCTGGTGGAGGGTGTGGGTGAGCGCTATGACGGGACTTCAAGGAGGGTGCCTTCAGATTCCTTTTCTGAGGTTTCTTTGGGGCTTGATTGGAGGTCCTGGGTCGTGGATTCCGTCGGCTGTTTGGCAGATGTGCCTGCGGAAGCAAGGAGAGATAATTAGTGCATGGCAGTGGCCTGTAAAACAGGACACATCACTCTCAGCATTGTTGTCTGATGGATGTTGCACTGCTTGATCCTCGCTTGGTAAAGCACCGCTGACCTCACCGTCAGCACAGGAACGGTCCAGATCCTTGCTGGCCAACTGAATGACTCAATTTTCAAAGTCTGTGAGGATCTTGATTTCAGGCATTCCTCCGCCAGTCTGCAACCTCTCCCTCTTGTTGTGTGCCAGCTTGTCCTTTATGAATAGGGATGCCTGCCAGGCCAGATGACAAGTATGCCTGGCATGTATTGGTGGTGAGTATACCTACAGACGGGAATAAGGACAATGAAGATGTGTGTGAAAGAGTGAATGGTGATGTCCCTTGCACTGGCAGTGAGTGAGGGCCCTGTGGATGTGTGATGGGTTTGAGAGTGTGAGAGTTGAGAGTGATGAGAAGAGTGACTTATCCTTTTGCGGCACTGGGTGGCTGTCCCCTTTCGCAGGGTATTGGTGCTGACCACCACTGCCACCACCTCCCAAGGCGAATTGGTGATGTTGTTGTCCATTCTGCGGCCAGAGCAGAGGTAGAGGACATCATGGTGGGCCTCCACTCCGTTCAAAAGGCTCTCAAGTGACGCATCATTGAACCTGGGGGCTGCAGTCTTTTTGCCTTTCGGGGCCATGTCTTTCGTACAGCAGTCCTGGGCTAGAAGCACAGAGGTGTGCACGCGGCTGCACTTTAAATATGGCACCGGGCATGATGAAGCAGCAAGGTGATGGCGTGGCAGGTGAATGAGAGCTCGCCCACCATGGAAAGGGCATGTTTCCTGGGAATTCGTAAAAAATGTGGGTGATTTGGGACAATATGGCATGGGAAGCTGCCATGGCAGCCGACGGGTAAATACCGCATTACCCACCTGCTACCGCAATTAGTGCAAATCTGGAACAATTCCATCCTTTATCTGTTTCTCTCCACAGATACTGCCTGACCTGCTGAGCATTTCCAGCACTTTTGATTTTGTTGGGGTGACAACCCTATTCAATGTCCGAGCGTTATATGCCCATTCTTCGCACCACCTACACAGCACCAAGCGCACCGCTTTCCCAAAGACCGAGCCCCCCTTTGCACCACTGACCCTATTAGAAGGCCAGCGGATTACTCCCTGCAGTATCCATGACTTTCTCCCCACTCTGTGCCTCCCTCCCTTCAGCTTTTTAGCCCAGGCAGTGCATACAAGCCATGCGCCCCTGTCAAATTTTCAACCTCCTCCTTTAATGAGCTCATAATGAGCTCCAACGATTTTATTTGGCTTTAATCAAGAGGTGAATGGGATCACTGTCTTGCCCTCCCCCTGCTGCCCTGGTGAACATTGCTAGCATCAAGACCGGCCTCTCAAAGCCTGGCTGGCACCAGTATTTTCAGGTCCCATCCGCTTTTACTCCCACTCACAATGGAGCCCAAAATTCAGTCTATTATGCAGAATTACCTACTTACCGTATTAAGATATCAATTTCCCTTAACATTTATTGAGAATTGAAGTCTAAATAGAAGCTTTCACTTATTGAATTCAACTTCAAATTTTGATTAGTGCTATTTAAATTAGTTTCATCAGCCCAAGACAATAGATGGATGGTTCACAACCATGCTTATAAAAATAAATGCTTTTCTATTGTTAAACAAAGACTTGGTTTGTAATTCCAAACATAAAACTAAAGATGCTTTTAAAACATAATAAATTGAAGTCAAAATGTAAGCAAGGATAATGCCGTTTCAAACAGAATTGGAAATTTTCAATCAGTATTTAGTGCATGGAAATTTACTGTTTACTTCGCAAATTCAAGGGAATGTAACAGAAGGTGAAATTGTTACCTAATATAAAAGTGAACTCTTAACAGTACAGTGCATTTTTATGTTTGTACTATACTGTGCTGCAAAATATTCTAATTCAAAATATACACACTAATTAAACAGAAGTAAAATGTAATCAATTGCTCAATTATAAAAAAAGCGCTGATAAAATTACAGCAGAAAAAAATTCCAATAGCTTTCGGCTCCCTGTACTTTTTTCAGTTTCTGCAGTCATTATGAAATTATCATAAGAATAAAGCTACTCAAACATCAGGAGTAGCATTATCAATTCAAAATTTACCATAAACATTTTAAACAATGATACATACAAACATACAAATAAGTACTTAAGTTCAAGTTTTTTCTTACCTTCCTGTCCTCCCTTTTAGGGTATATGGGAGATATTTGTGAGGGCTAGTATCCTTGATCCCTTGCTAAGCCGCACACCCATGCTAAAAATGGGGTGTGGGTAGGGGGAAAAGGTGTTTCACAACTCTCCAACTCTCACTTACGATTTCACTTACCAGCGGCCGTACCTCAGGATCTCGACTCAGCAGTCATGCAAATCCAACTGAGGGGGCCCATCAGCATCAGCTTCAGCCGGTGCGGTGTGGAGACATCACCCCTTCAAACTCTTTCGAGTTATCAACAGTCACAGATTGCAACTCTTTCAAGTACAATCACAGTTCTTGGTTTTTTCCGGGAGTGGGACATGAACCCACAACCCTCTGATTCAAAGGCGAGGGTGCTATGAACTGAGCCACAGCTGACACCTCATCACCCCTTCAAATGTGCATGTAAACAGGCAATGGAGGATGAGACAGGAGATCCTAACAAGTTAGTAGGAGAATGGCTCAGAAAGTGAACCAGCAAACTGCGTGACCAACCAGGGCCCAGCCATGACACTTATTAAGGCAAGTGGCCAATTATCTGTAAAGAGTCTGGGACCTCACACATAGTTAGTCATGGAAAGTACCAAGACAGCAGGTCTCCCAGTCAAAGTAGCTACAAGCAGGAGCAGGAATCTCTCTTTCATCAAGTTTTAATGTTAATTTTAGTGTTTATTTTTACTGTTTTTCTTGCCTTCAAGCAAAAATATTTTGCTTGCCTATAAAACCATTTAACAGTACAAAGAGAGACCATTGAATGCATCATGTTCGTTGTAATTCTTGACCACAAATGACATTAGGCAAACTTATTTGCATTAATAGATTAATTCTTCTGTCCATTCATGAACAAGGAGGTATACCAGTATAAATAATTGGAGGCTGCCACCCATTTGTACATAACCAACTAAAGTTTCAATCAGTATTTTATTTTAAACATAACCTGAATTTTTGAAGCTATTGGTTAATTGCCCATTATCAATTTACTAAAGCTTTCCTTGAAAGTAAATCAAAAATGCATATTAATAATTTCCAGAATGAAAGCCAAATAGAAGTTGGCATTGCTGTAAAGGTTAAGGAAATAACTATTTTCAGAAATGCTCGAAATAATCTAAAGGTTCATTATATTCTTATTTGTAAAGGAAGCATAATAAAGATCTGATCACTATTGACGCTTATACTCTGATCGCTGACATTAGATTTGTGGGTCATTTCCTCTAAATAAAGCAATACAGTTAGCAATAGATGTGTTTAGTATAACATATTTTTCACCTCAGGTGCTGAATTCGTGTTATAACTTTAAATATCTGTCAGTGATATTACAGTTATTTTCACAGAAAATCTATTTTCCAGTGGAGAAATGTTATCCTCCACACGTTCAAAAGCATGATTGCCCTCCATAAAAAGCCCACCCATGACCCACACAATCAAGTTTCCACCCCTGTTTATAGTATCAAACTATCCCTAACCAAAGTCCCAAAGCTTCATTTGTGACAATGATTATGGTGTATTATACATAATCATTCTTCTGAATGTTTTTTAAACTTTGGCATGGCTGATCACACTATCGCCATTCGATGCTTTTCCTGCTTTGGCCGGTTTGCCCTCATTTTGTTCTACGCTTACCTTCCCGATCATAGCTACAGTATCTCCAGCAATGGCTTCTCTTCCTACCCCTAACTCTGATGTCCCCTAGGATCTATCCTTTGCCCCCTTCGCTTTCTCGGCTAAATATGCCCCTTCCATATGAAGACAATTCATATTCACACACAAAGTTTGCACCCTTGCCATCAATCTCACTCCCCAGGATCTGTCTATGTCATTCTGAACCTCTGACATTTCTGTTTCCCGCTGACCCACTTCAAATTTAAACAATTAAGTAGTACATTAGCACGAGTAATATTCTATCTTACCACTGGCATCACTGCAACATTTTTGTGCCTTCACTCTAGATGCCTTTCTTGGCTCTAACATCATAGGCCACTTCTGTAGGCTTTCCTTTGCACCCTAAAACTTTAATGCAGCTTGGCCTGACCAGCATTAATGCATAATTGAACAATGAACCCTCTTCACCCTATTTCAGCTCCTGGTTTATTACATGATCCACCTGATCTTCAATTTCAGAAAATGTGGTATGGGCTATAAACTTACTAACATAGTTAACAATAAATGGATGTGAACAGAAGTACTGACACATGCAGATTTATAAGGTCCAATTTTAACTTCTGGCAGGCAAGTGGTGGAGCGTTCCTGCCAGTTGTCCATTATTGCTGCCACAAGGCCCAGGTAATAACTTGCCACTTGCAACCTGCGAGTGCAGCTCATTGGTTGTGCAAGGTTGGGGCATGGCCCTGCTCCCATGACAGCTGGAGCCTGCGGTGGAGATGAAATGATTTCTGGGTTGGTTTAAATGGGACACCAACTGACTTGAGTTTTTTTTTGAGGACCCAGAACCCTGCTCTTCCCAATTTCATTAAAAAAAAAATTAAAACTTTTCCTAGGCTGCTGTTAGGCCACTCTACACCAGTATAAATAATTGGAGGCTGCCACCCATTTGTACATCAACATTAGAACCCGGGTCTAATGTCAGCACAGGATCGATAGGCTGAATGGCCCCTTTCTGTGCTGTTCTATGATTGTACATATGTCACAGGGCCCGATTTGCAAAATATAAGTGGTTTCCTACCTGAAACAGGAGGTTTCCCCAGCTGTTCACGTCAAGAACCTAACCAAAATTGTGACACCCCGAGCACCAGCGCAACTAGGACAATTTTTGGTCCACTACCATTCCAGTTATATCAGGGAGAGCAAGTTAAAATCAGCATCAGAGGGCTGGATGTTACAGTTTCCAGTAGGGTAAGACAGAACTGGAAGTGCTCAATAGCTTGTTAATTGTTTTCTTCAAAAAGGCTTCCAATTTTGGCACTCGCTCGCCTTCCGTCTAATCGGATTGCTGACCTGGCATCATCACGCCATATTTTACGTAAGCACAGACGTTTGGTGGGGCAGTGGGCAGCCCACCCAATTTGTGGTTGTAAAACCCAGCCCAGTGTTTTTTTTAAACTTTCACTATCAATCACCAGAATGGAGAAAATTAATAGTTAAGTGAAAAGCAAACTGGACCAGACACAAAATTGCTTAATAATGACCTAGGGCAGCGGTTTTCTCTTGCCAGCCATGAAGCGTATCTGGCTTTTATCAATGTGATCACTTCAGATGGACCGTTCTAACAAGATAGAATGAATTTTTTTTTTTAAAAGAGGCAAAGCAAACTTAAACATGTCTTAGACTAAACGTCCACACAGCATAATTGCCCAAATGGAAAAAATACTCATATTTTTCAGGGTATCTGTGCCAATCCAAAGACCACTACCCATTATCAAGTTAAAGCTTTGCAAAAATGGCAAGAATTAATTTTACACAAACATATTTGTGTTCCTGTAATGAGTAATCATACTCTGTGGCTTCAACCCAATGCTATAAAAGCTGTAGAAAAATATGAAAAGTTCTATCTTAAAATAAAAACCATTGCAAAAACATTTTAAAAATCCATTGACTACAAGGGCTGGATTTTGGCTACCGAGGTGGGCAGCTCAAGTTGGGAAATTTCTCAACTCGCCAGACCCACCTCGGTAGAAGAGTGACCCAGAACATGCAATTTCACTCCTGGGGGTTGAGGTGGGCAGGGGGGGGTGCGGATAGAGTTGAGCCTTCCCACCCCAGAAGCAGGTTGTAGGCGGCCGTGGGAGCGGATGAGTGCCAAGGCGTGTTGGTTAGAAGGCCCACCTCGGCTTTCTGGGACTTTGTCCCAAGTTGTGTTAGAAGCTGTTAGGCCCTCGACCCCTCCCTCACCCACCACACATGGACCTTTATACCCTCCATGCCAACTCAATACCAAAACTTGCCCCCTATCCGCCCCTCATACCCCCATGCCAACTCAATGCCAATGCACGCCTCAGAATCACCTCTCATAGCCCCACATTCTGTCTATGGCAACTCATGCCCCCCCACCCACACCTCCATGGCCCTCCATGCCAATGCAAGCCCCCAAACCACCTCTGATGGTCCCACATTCCCTCCATGCCAAATTTTGCCCTCACCCAGCCCCAATGGGCCCCCTCATACTGACCATGCCAACTCAATCTCAACTCATGCTCCCCACCCAGCCCCCATGGCACCTCATACCTATCATGCCAACTCAATGCCAATACTTGCCCCCCAACTGCCCTGCCCCCATGGCCCCTCATACTCTCCAGGCCAACTCAATGCCAATTCACTGAGTATCCACCATGGGCAGAACTCAGAGCCACGTGGAAATGAAAATAAATCTTTCAACAATCAAATACAGCCGTCACTCCTACACACTTGATGGTGAAAAATCTCCCACTCGTGAAACCCATTCTAAGCTTTTAAATCTCCTCAAATTTCCTTATGAAAACAAACAAACTCCTATTTAGATGCTGCATCAAAGACAGTTAATCCTTTAATAGACACTTTAAAATATTAATCAAACTGTGAACTCAGAACCTCCTGCTTAGATAATTGTAGCTTATGTAACACAGCCAAGCATTCATAATGACATAATGATAGCCCTTGGGGAAATATCAACAAAGAGCTCTATTGAAACTGCATGGCCAAATGCTCCCTTTTTTTCTAACCTGCAACGGATGGCCTGTAAAGAAAGCAGTTCAGCAGCATGGCCTTATCCTGTATCTATTCATATATCTATTCCATCAATTCATGATTCCCACACTGTGGGTTAAGGTTCTTGTAACAGCCAAAATGAGGTCTGTTTGAACTCAGCACCAAGTTCAAATGGTTCTACTGAATTTGGGTTTCCTTCCTGCATGAATCACACCCTACTCCCTTTTCTCTATCGGCAAAAATTGAATCTGTCAGAATTGGCGGCAGGACTTCTGCATCCAGGTCCAACCCGCCATTTTGAAGTCACAGAGTCTGAAAGACTCTGCAAAAATATGGTCCCAAGTCTTAGATTAAAAGATAAACATTTTCTCTTGAACCGCTGCAAGGAAACTTAGTGAGTCTTCAGATTCTGACAACATTTTAGTTACTTCTGTACACATTTATTTCCTAATTGGATTATTCATCAGAATATGTAAGAAAGGGTGGTAGCTTCCTTTGTGAATGTAGTTTACTATTTTTGAAATTAGTTCTAAACTCGCTCATTGAAGACAAAAAGGCATACAAACAAAATCACAGGTAATAATATATAAATTTTGTTTCAAGTGTAAAGAACAATGCTTACAATTATAAGAAAGATATTTTGCTTTTCAAGTTGTGCAGTTAAAGCTGGTAATTTGAATATCCTATCTGATGGAAAATAACTTTTAAGAAGTAACACAGAGTTTAGAGTATAATGGTCTCATGTGTAACATTTGCATTATTTACATACCCAATTTGTAAAACTTGAGAGACACAATTTTATTCTATCATCCCCAAAAACTCTTGTTCTAAATTATTTAAACATATTTTTTGGTTCTCCTCATCTCTCCAAATCGGTCCTCTTCTGCATGGACTATTTTCATTACTCCAACACTGGTGACTATGCTTTCAGCTGTCCACACCCCAAACACCAAAATTCCCTCTCTAATCCTCTTCACCTCTCTAACTCTGTCTTCTCCTTTTAGGCACTCCTAAAACCTTCTTCATTGACCAAGCTTTTGGCCACCTCTCCTAGTCTCTTACATGGCTGTCAGATTTTCTTCCTATGAAGTGTCTTGGCACACTTTATTATGTTAAAGGTGTTATATAAAAGTTGTTGTTGTCTGGTAGAATTGCAATATTTCTTGAAGAATATTTTACATATTTGTTTATTGCTCAAAACTTTTTTTTCAGCGGTTTGTAAGTGTAAAAATTCTCTTTCCATCATACACATGAGTTGCCAAACCTCATTGGACATATTTCTGGACATTTCACCATGTGATATCTGATCACACAACACGCCCATATTTCACAAATCTTATTGTAAATTTTAGGTTCCCAATAGTTAAGCATCTTATGCTAATGGTTCTGTACCTGTGATCACCAGGAGTTCAGAGACTCATAAAACAGTACACAAGCAGGTGAAGCCACAGGCATTAAGTAATAAGAGGGAGACGTGGAGACAAGGTTTGCTTTCAGTACAGGGATGATGCAAGCAGGAAAAAGAAAATGTACACTGTGATGACCCATTTGCTGTGAAAAGCCTGTATTTTTTGTGTTATGTCCCTTCAAGACCAAAGTAGCCTGGGGTATATCCTGAAAGAGGGTTAATTGGTTTCCTGATTATGACATCACTAGGTTCCAAGAAAGCCCATGTGATCTGGCATTGCCATGGAGATAAACAGTTAAGAAGCAAAGGATAAACAGAAAACTAATTGCAGAGAAGTTGGGTCAGCCAGTGTTTTCTGTTTGGTAGTTAAACACACAGAATTTGTGTAAAGAGGAAACAAACAAGGTTCTCTCTGAATGGAACAGTTTTCTATTTGGCAGTTTGTGAACAGATCCTTGTGTGGAAACAGGTCTATGAGAATAGCGGAGAAATTGTATTACTGTGTGTATTACCCAGTTGGAAGGAGCAGAGAGCTGAAGACAGGAAGAGTAGGGGATTATGGATTGGGTTTTCTGCTGTCTCAATGTTGTCAGAGCTCACCAGACTGTTTAAAGAGTGTGGAGAAGAGTGTCTCTGGGGATTCTGTGCCATCAGAGCTGTCATTACCTGAGTGAGAGAGGGTTTTAGACATGTGCCTTGTCAGTGTTGAATGTGTCTGAGAACATCGGGTAGAATACAACTCCAAGGCCAAAGCGACTGAGTAGGAAGTGAGACATACTACATAGTAGATGTCAAGTTGGAAATACTGAGAGATTGCACATGGTTCCAATATTTGCGTGGCGAGTAATGTGAGTGCTTGTAACTATGTGAAGTGTTTCTTTGTTGAATCAACTATTTAAAGTGAAATTTACCTTTTTATTTGAAATATCCTTCACATGTTAATTAATGTTTGAATTATGTTGATTTTAGTTGGTTTTTTACAGTACGAGTTTTATAAAGTGAAATGTTGACTAGCAGTTTTCTTTCTGTTGGCATCATGGTGATTCCAATTCCTTAACTCCATCTTAAAAGAGAGACCTCTTATTCTTAATCTGTGATCCCTAATTCTAATCTCTCCCATAAGGACAAACATCCTCTAAGCATCCACCATGTCAGGTCCCCTCAGGATCTTATATTTTTCAATCAGATAATCTCTTAATCTTCTAAATTCCAATGGGTGTAGGCCCAACCTGTTCAACCTTTCTTCAGGAATGAATAAAGTGAACTTTCTCTGAATTGCTGTGAATGCAATTATATCATTTTTCAAATAAGGAGACAAAAACTGTACACAGTACTCCAGATGGGGTCTCACCAAAACCCTGTACAGCTGCAATAAAACTTCTCTACTTTTATATTCCATTCCCCTTGTAATAAGTGCCAACATTCAATTTGCCTTTCCTAATCACTTGCCGAACCTGCATACTAACCTTTTGTGATTCATGTAACAGCAAACTCACATCCCTCTGTACCATTGAGTTCTGCAATCTCAGTCCATTTAAATAGTATACTGCTTTTCTGTTCTTCCTGCCAAATATAAGGCCTCATACACTAACGTGTTAATCTAAGGGATTCGCCTAACAAATTCCTTAGTTGAATTTTCAATTTTATTTCAAAAGTGTAATATAAAACACCTTCTGACCCTTAGGGCCAGATTTTCACACAGTTAGGCCGACCCCTGAGGCCTTTAAAAATGGCAGGAAACCAGATGAGGGCGGTCCTGCCCCCATTTCCAGCTGATCTCATTTTTGCCGGTAGGGAAAAGGGCCAGGGTATGAATCACACATGAGGGAAACCCAAACTCAGCAACTTAGTGCTGAGTTCAAACAAACCCAATTTTCCTATTCCAAGGGCCTTAACCCGCAGCATGGGAGTCTCAAATTTACGGAGGAAGTGTAGCCACTTGTGGAGGGTGTTTAAGGTCTGTTTAAGTGTCACGATTTGAAACTATTTAAATTCACAGCCCTTTAAACATGAAAAAAAAACAGATTGCAGCTATTAGTGTAAATAAATAAACCCACTGCTAGAGTGCATTGATTGACAGGCCATCTGGTGTAGCTTAGAAAAGAAATTAGCTATCTGTTCCTGAAGTTTGAATTGACTACATAGTTGCAATAACAACTCTTGGGAAATGTCAACAGAGTCCATAATGAATGTTTGGCTGAGTTTCAAAAGCTCAAAAAGCACTTATCTCAGCAGGGAGCTGAGTTAATGTTTAGATTGACGGTTTTAAGAGCTAGTAAAGGATTAGATATCTTTGGGGTGGTTAGTGAATCAAAGTATACTTGTCTTTTTACAACTGATTGACCACTTGAGGGGATTTAAAATCTTTGAATGAACTTCATGAATGAGAGTTTCTTTTAGTATCAAGCATATGTGACTGAGAGCTCTCTTAGATTGTTAGAAGTTTATTTTTTTAATCCCCACATAGCCTGAGATCTGTTCAGTGGATGCTTGTGAATGGCCAAGCAGGTGGCATGGGGGTATGGAGGCCATGAAGGTGGCATGGGGGTATGAGAGGACATGAGAGTGGGTGGCTGGGTGAGGTCTGGAGGGCCTAACAGCCTTTTATAAAACTGGGCTGAAGTTTCAGAGTACTGAGTTGAACCTTATAACTAGCCCATCTCCTTAACCATCTCGCTCAATGGCTGCCTTCAAACTGCCTCTGGAAGTGGCAGGCCCGACTCAATCATGCCCCCCACCCATAGCAAACATCATGTGAACGGGGGTCATTTCCATGGAGTCAGGTCTGCCCAGTTGGGAGATTTCCCGACTTGAGCTTGCTGCCTCTATGGCAAAAACCTGGTCCTTATTCTCAGGCCACATTACCTCCTAGTACTTCACAGAAACCAGTGCAGATCTAGACAGCTGATCAAAAAGAAACAAGTGCAGATCTAGAGAGCTGATCAAGAATCACCTAATGTGATAATCGTTTTCCATAAATAGTGCCTCATATTTGAAGAATAACCAACTTGAAACATTTTATTTATAAATAGTTTGCCTTGTGGTACTTAAGTATTTCACATGAAAGGGATTATCATCATAAAAACACTTATTTGGGCTTGTTAAACAATGATGTTTTTGAGGAGAACCCAGGCCACAATGAGGGGGAAAACATTTTGCACATAGATTGGAATTTAGTGAGACATTGTTGAAGTGGTGCACCATACATTTGCAAACAATGAGTGTAACCTTTATCAAAAGAACAATAGCTTGGTGGAACAAATTTACAAAGTTTGATTAAAATTTGGTGAAGTAGTTTTATGTTATGAGAATTTTGCAGAAGTGGGTGTTCGGCATAAAATTTACAAATTACAAAAAGAAAACAGATAAAAACTGATAATGACCATGAAACAATAAATATCCTAAATTATTACTGTCTCTTCAAAATGAAGACATGACAAACACGATCATCAAACAAAAAAATTATATCAAGGCAATTACAGAAATGTAATAAAAATGAGATGGAAGTTGAACAGACTGAAAGATTGTAACACAAATACATCCCCTGGATTAAATAGATCTTCCTTCTTTGAAACTCTCCACAGCACGGTAACATTCCATACAAATACAGTGCATGAGCCCTCCCCATCCCTCTCAACCTAGCTGCAGCCATTGACACAGTTGACTACACCATCTCCCAGTCCCTCTCCTCCATTGTCCAGCCACATGAGACTGCCCTCAACAGATACCAATTCTTTACTATTCAGTCATAGCCATCAAATCTTCTGCCATGGCTTTTCTAATTCCCATACAGTAATCTCTGGAGAACCGCCAATAACCTATCCTTGGTCCCTCCTATTCCTTATTTACATGCTGCTCCTTGGCAACATTAGCTGAAAACATCAGGTTTGACACCTATACAGAAAACACCCAACACTACTTTACCAGCCTCTCAGCCCTACCACTGCTCATCAGGCTGTTTGCCCAGCATTCAACAGTGAACAACCAGAAATTTCCTCCAATTAAACATTGAAACCACTGTCTTTAACCTCACAATAAACTCAATCCTGCAGGCATCAATTCCATTCTCTAGCCACTCTTTCAGATTGAAACCAGACTTTTTACCACCTGAGTGCCCTATTTAACCTGGAGACAAGTTCCAACCTCAAATTATCTCCTCAGCTAAGGCCATCTACTTCCACCTCCATAATTCCACCCATTTTTGTCCTTGCCTCAGACCATCTGTTACTGAAATCAACATTCATGCTTTTGCTGGTGCCAACTCAACTATTTAAATGCTCCCTTGGTTGCCCTTGTCTCATTCAAAAATCCTTCCTTGGCCTTGCATCTCACTAATTTCTATAACCTCATTCAGCCCTACAAACCTCAAAGAATGTAGTGTTCCTGCAACTCTGGCCATTCGTGCATCCCTGACTTCCTTTGACCCAACACTAGCCAGCTTTCAGCTGTCTAGACCCTAAGCACGGAAACTCCCTTCCTAAACCCGACCACCTCCCTTGCCTTATTTAAAATGCTCCTTAAAATCTGATTCACCTGTCCCGATGTCGTCTTCTTGGGCTCAGTGTCAATTTTGTCTGGTTACATTCCTATGAAGCACATCAGAACATTTTACTACATTAAAGGCATTTTATATTTACAATTTGTTGTTTTTATCCCAGGCTGTTAAGGAGACTAGGGAGACAAGGGAGACAAGGCACTGAAACTCATTCAGAGGAAGTCACTGGATGCTGGAGAGCCATCAAGAGATTAGAAATGGGCTAATGTGGTATCCAAAGTCAACAAAAGATGACAAAGCAGACAGAGTAATTTCAAATCCACTAGTCTTATTTCAATTCTATGCAAAATAATAGAATTGGTCAGGTGTAAATTTGAGGATTATCTGTCCAGCAACCATCAGTAAACAGCCAGTTAACTTAGCTTTAGAAGGGGAAGTTCCTCCCTGAACAATCTTTTTTTCTCTCTTTGAGCAAATAACAACCCAAGTGAACCATGGTAAGTCCTACATGTGAATGGAGGGCTTTCAAAGGGCATTGCATAAGGTTCCACAGGAAAGGGTCCAAGCTATGGACATTCAGGAGAAAACAAAACTTCAAGGGTGAAGGACAATGATCATAGTTTAGAGAAGTCATGTCGAGATGCAGGCAGACATATGGAGTGGGGTGCATCAGGACTCAGTGTTTCTGGTCAGCAATTTAGATTTTATAAAAATTACATATTGGCCAATTTTGCAGACGATACCAACCTAGGAGGCACAGTGCAATTGTAAGGTGGTAACAAATGGAAATGAATTAAACATAATTTGAGAGTAGGCCAAAAAGAAAGATAGATAAAATATAATGCAAATAAATATAATACAACGAAAAATTGAAGCAACATACTTACAAGAAGGGTGTTGAAAAAGCCAAGGATGTATTTGAAAAAAGTCTGAGAATCTTAGTAAACTGAACAGTCACAATGCAGTGTGGAAATGAAGTCATGATTAAAGTGTAGTCAGGTGCCACTTTGAGAATCATGTCAAGTTCTGGTCTCCAGGATACAAAGGAGCTATTCAAGCACTAGACACAGCACAGAGCAGAGTCATGAGGTTGATCCTTGGATTCCCAGGATCAAGGTTGAAGAGTGATGACATTGGGATTTGAAGCTTTTACAGTTTCTCCATATCTATGCAATATCCTTTGTAGGGAAATCCACAACAAGGGGGCACAATCTTAAAATTAATGAGCCATTAAGTTCTCCTTACTAACATCTGGGAGTTCATGCCAAAATTGGGAGACCCTCCCACAGACTAGTCAAGCAATAGCTTGACATAGTAATACTCACTGAATCATACCTTTTGGAATATTGCAGACACTACCATCGCAATCCCTGGCTATGTCCTGTCCCACCGGGAGGACAGACCCACCAGAGGTGGCGATATAGTCAGGAGTGAGTTGCTCTAGCAGTCCTCATGACCCCATGAAGTCTCAAGGCATCAAGTCAAACATGGCCTAGTAAACCACCTGCTGATTACCACCCCTCAGCTGATGAATCAGTACACCTCCATGTTGAACACCAATTGGAAGAAGCACTGAGGGTGGCAAGGACACCGAATGTACCCTGGGTGGGGACTTAAATGACCATAACCGAGAGTGGCTCAGTAGCACCACGACTGACTGAGCTGGCTGAGTCCTAAAGGGCATAGCCGCTAGACTGGCTCTGCGGCAGGTGGTGAGGGAATCAACAATAGGGAAAAACCTACTTGACATTGTTGTCACTAATCTACGTGTCACAGATGCATCTGTCCATGACAGTATTGCTAGTGACCACCGCACAGTTCGTGTGGAGACAAAATCCTGTCTTCACGCTGAGGATACCCTCCATTTTGTTGTGTGACACCATCATCATATCAACTAGGATAGTTTTCAAGCAGACCTAACAACTCAAAACTGGGCACCCAGACACTGTGGACAATCATCAACAGGAGAATTGTACTCAACCATAATTTGTAACCTCATGGCCTGTCATATCCTCTGCTCCACCAGTACCATCAAGCCTGGAGATCAACCCTGGTTCAAAAAGTGTGCAGGAGGACATCTCAGAACCAGCACCAGGCATATCTAAAAACCTGATGAAGTTACATCAGAGGACTACTTGCATGTCAAACAGTGGAAGCAGCATGCGATAGACAGAGCTAAGCAATCACACAACCAATGGATCAGATCTAAGCTCTGCAGTTTTGCCACATCCTGTCGTGAATGTTGGTGGACAATTAAACAACTCACTTTCGGAAGAGGCTCCACAAATATCCCTAGCCTCAATGATGGGAGACCCCAGCACATCAGTGCAAACAATAAGGCTGAAGTATTTGCAACCATCTTTGGCCAGAAGTGCTAAGTGGATCTCGGCTTCCTCCTGAGGTTCCCAGAATCACAGATTTCAGTCTTCAGCCAATTCAATTTACTCCATGTGATATCAAGAAACGGCTGAAGGCTGGATACTGCAAAGGCTATGGGCCCTGACAATATTCCAGCAATAGTACTGAAGACTTGTGCCCCAGAACTTGCTGCGCCCCTAGCCAAGCTGTTCCACTACAGCTACAACACTGACATCTACCTGGCAATGCGGAAAATTACCAAGGAATGTCCTGTCCACAAAAACAGCGCAAATCCAACTCAGTCAATTGCCATCCCATCAGTCTACTCTTGATCATCAGTAAAGTGATAGACGGGGTCTTCAACTGTGCTATCAAGCGGCACTTACAGAGTAATAATCTGCTCATTGGCGCTCAGTTGGGCTCCGCCAGGGCCAATCAGCTCTTGATCTCATTAAAGCCTTGATCCAAACATGGACGAAAAAGCTGAACTCCAGAGATGAGGTGAGAGTGACTGCCCTTGACATCAAGGTAGCATTTGACGGAGTGTGGCATCAAGGAGCCAGAGCAAAACTGAAATCATTAGGAATTGGGGGAGAACTCTTCACTGGTTGGAGTCATATCTAGCACAAAGGAAGATAGTTGTGGTTGTTGGAGATCAATCATATCAGTCCCAGGACATCGCTGCAGCAGTTCCTCAGGATAGTGTCCTAGGCCCAATAATCTTCAGCTGCTTCATCAACAATCTTCCTTCCATCATAAGGTCAGAAGTGGGGGTGTTCACTGGTGATTGCACAATGTTCTGTACCATTCGCGACTCCTCAGATACTGAAGCAGTCCATGTCCATATGCAGCAAGACCTGGACAACATTCAGGCTTGGGCTAATAAGTGGCAAGTAACATTCATGCCACACAAGTGCCAGACATTACCATCTCCAACAAGAGAGAATCTAACCATCTCCCCTTGATGTTCAATGGCAATACCACCGCTGAATCTCCCACTATCAACATCCTGGGGGTTACCATTGACCAGAAACTAAACTGGACTAGCCATATAAATACTCTGGCTATAAGAGCAGGTTAGAGGTTGGGAATTGTTATGATCCTTGGCTAGGCCCCAGGACGTGGGGGAAGGTCCATTAAGGGATCAATGATGTTTTGTTTAAAGTAGATAAAGGTTGAGATTCAAGGCATCTGCTTTTGGAATAAAGCCACAAGATTCCATGAGTTTTGAACAAACAAAGCAAAATTTACTATACAAGTTCAGAAAGATAAAACAATTTACAATATCTATCTTATACTCTAACATTCAATGTAAGTATGAGGTACATGTGAATTACCAGACAAACTGTGGTTGAACACAACACACTACACAGTAAATGACAAAACTGACCAGAGTCCATGGATTTTTCAAGAACCCACCCAGACATCCGTAAACACCAAGTCAAACAATCTCATTGAAATGCTGTCTCACGAGAGATTTCCAGCTTCACTTTCAAAGCTGTCTTCTTGGAATTCTCTCCAAATGCCACTCCCACTTGGATAGGTTTAACAATGCCCATCTCACAGGGTTTCAATCTCGCCTTCCGAGATTCTATCTCCCTGGATTCCCGAGTACACTCATACACCAGCTTACAAGCACACTTTCAGATCTATGACTGTGCCAAGCAGAACACCACTGCTCCAAAGGGTTACCTTTGCCCCAACGGCCCTCTATAGTTAAACTCTGCTCCCCGCAGCTCTTTCTTTAACTTAACTTAACTGGGACCTGTTTCTGTCCCTTTTGTCTTTGTGACACTTGTTAGCTGACAATCTCTCCAAAGCTGACTGCCTCAAGAAGGGTTGTTCACTGACCGTTGGACTGATCTGGGGACCTATCAAAACATGCCCAGGGGGCCCACCCTTATTACTAGGCAGGAACCAAAATAACAAACATTGGAACATCCCGTATCTTAAATGCTATCATCTCCACAGACTGTGAATTTAACACCCGGAGACACACAGATCAATGGATTCCATGATAGAATTCTGTGGCGAACATTTCACCTTCTGTCTCCCAAAGCCTTTCTACCACCTACAAGCCACAAGTCAGGAATGTGATGAAATACTCTCCAATTGCCTGGCTGGGTACAGCTCCAATAACTCTCAAGGAGCTCGTCATCATCCAGGACTAAGCAGCCCGCTTGACTGCCACCCCATGCAGCACCTAAACATTCACTTCCTCCACCACTGACACACAGTGGCAGCAGTGCGTACCATCTAGGAGATGCACTGCAGCAACTCACTAATACTCCTTCAACAGCACCTTCCAAACCCATGACCTCTATCAACAAGCAGGACAAGGGTAGCAGACACATGGGAACAACACCACCTGCAAGTTCCCCTCCAAGTCACACACCATCCTGACTTGGAACTATATCGCTGTACCCCCACTATCACTGAGTCAAAATCCTAGAACCATCATCACTGTGGGTTTACCTACACCACATGGACTGCAGCGGTTGAAGGCTGCAGCTCCAGGGAGAAGGAATCTCGGAAAGCGAGATTGAAACCACCTTCTCAATGGCAATTAGGGATGGGCAATAAAAAGCTGGTCCAACCAGTGATTCCCACATCCCGTAAACGAATAGATTAAAAAAAGGTTAATAGGAAATATGTTAATGACAGGAGGAGAAGACACATTAGTAAATGGTAATTTTAAGACAGATATCAGGAGGTGGTTCTTCACACAGATGATGACCAACACACAGAAGTGAGTTACAGATAGAATGCTGGAATCGTTTAAGAAAATATTAAACACAGCAATGGAGGCGGCGGGCGGGGGAGGTACTTAAGAATGTTCCTGGATGGATGAATTAGGGGGCTTGAATGGCTTGTCTCATCTGTTAAATATCTTATGATTGCATGATTAGAAATGTGTAGTCCAGAAAATTAAATATTTAATGGAGAAAAAGGGTATGTAGTGCAGACAGAGTCATGAGGAGGTTTGAGGGCCAGCTTATTCAGCAGTATTTTCAATATCTCATGGACCAGCTTCCATAAACCTCTACTAATATTCTGTTATAAACCATCTATTTTTCATAGATTTCCTGCAGCTTATTGGAAACCAAGATATATGGAAAATAATCTGCTTAATATGTTTCATAATTTATTTACTTGCAGCCTAATCCCGCTGCAGTCTAATCCTTTGAGTTAAATGTAATGTTAAACATAAATTCCAGGCATTTTACATAAATTTAACCTTTGAAAGTTCAGTGGGATAAGCCTTGCATGCGTAGGTTCACATCAGTTTTTCTAATTATTAGCGTTTCACAACAGTTTAAGAGCTTATCAAACCATATGTGCAATTTAAGGTAAAATTTACTTCCAGTAGTTAGAATTGTTTGAGTTTTGGACTCCCATGAAATTTTTTTTTCAGCAATGATCTTTAGATATATAAAGATCACATCACATCTAAAATGACAATTCCAGAAAATGCAAAACAGAAGTGACATCTGCAACATATCTTTCTAACATTCCAATCTCTGATAATGCTAAGAGGCTTTAAGTCCAGTTTCATTTCCTGTCTCATATTGCTTACCCAAAAAGTACATATGATAAAATGGTGATGCACACTAACAGTGTCCAAATTATGAGAAGTGCTTGCAGATTTTTTACATGTTTTTATGCCTCTTCTAGGCTTTTTATCTCAACATTGTTTCTAGACTATTAACTAGAGCCAGTGTCTATAATTATGTCTTTCGCAATTGCTTTTTGCTTGCTGGCACAGTTTCAGCATTAACTTAAAAATCTGTGGAGTATGTCTCTACTCTGGAAGCATCAGCTGCTCGAATGAAGCAAACACAATATAGTCTGATAAAAGCAAAATACTGCAGATGCTAGAAATCTGAAACAAAAACAGAAAATGCTGGAAGGACTCAGCAGGTCTGGCAGCATCTGCGGAGCGAGAAACAGGTAACGTTTCGAGTCCGTATGACTCTTATTCAGAGCTAAAGAGAAGTAGAAATATGAAGGAATTTATACTGTTTAAGGGGGTGGAGAAGGTGAAGCAAGATAGAAGGTCAGTGATAGGTGGGGGCTAAGGAGAGATTGACAAAGATGTCACGAACACAAGACAAAGGGAGTGTTAATAGCACTGGTGAAGGCTAAAGAAGGTGCTGATAATGGCATAAAGGTAAGAAAGCAGAATGTGTTAATAGTAGAACAAGGGTCAGCGCTCTGTGAAAGAAGAACATAGAAAAAAATGACAGATGGCCCTGTGTGGAGGAGGGGGGTGGAGGTGGTTGGGGAAAAGGGATTTTAAAAAATGAATAAAAATAAATAAATAATAAATCAATAAATGAAACGAAATATAGTCTGAATTTAACTCCAGCTAGGAGTTAAAGGATGAGAATTTTAATATGGAGGCATTGACTCCCAGATAATGTAGGTCAGTGAGCGCAAGGGGTCATAGGGGAACAGGGCTTGCTCTAAATTAGGACTGAGGAGTGGAGGAGTGGCTTTTTTTTTATTCATTCATGGGATGTGGGCATCGCTGGTTGGCCAACATTTACTGCCCTTCCCTAATTGCCCTTGAGAACTGAGTGGCTTGCTGGGCCATTTCAGAGGACATTTAAGAGTCAACCACATTGCTTGTTGGTCTGGAGTCACATGTAGGCCAGACCAGGTAAGGATGGCAGATTTCCTTCCCTTTAGTGAACCAGATGGGTTTTTATGACAATCGACAATGGTTTCATGGTCATCATTAATCTTTTAGTTCCATATTTTTATTGAACTCAAATTCCACCATATGCCGTGGTGGGATTTGAACCTGGGACCCCAGTACATGACTCTGAGTCTCTGGATTACCAGAAGTGAAAGTGTGCAGGGGTGAAATAGACAGATTTTAGGTGGCTGGGCTCCACTGTCAAAGACCTAAAGGCTTTAAGCTAAAAAGTGGGTGAGGGGCGGGGGCGAAGGGTCAGGTGAAGTGAAATGTAGAAATCTAAGAAAAGTCACGGCAATAGAACAGTGTAGCCATTTGGGTAAAGTTAAGCAGAGTGAGACGGGAACGTAGTGAGCTCTTTTTTAATTTGTTCATAAGATGTGGCCATCGCTGGCTAGGCCAGCATTTGTTGCCAATCCCTAATTGCCCCTGTTCAGAGAGCATTTAACAGTCAATCACATTGCTGTGGGTCTGGAGTCACAGGTTGGCCAGACCAGGTAAGAATTCCTTCCCTAAAAGGACATTAGTGAACCAGGTGGGTTTTTACAACAATCGGCAATGGTTTCATGGTCGTCGTCAGGCTTTTAATTCCAGATTTTTATTGAATTCAAATTTCACTATCTGCCATGGCCCCCAGAGCATTATCCTGGGCCTCTGGAATACCCGTCAGTGACAATACCACTATGCCACCACATAGTGCATCAGCAAATAAGGTGCGTGCAAAGAATGTTGGTTAAAAAAATTAAAGACTTTATCTGAATGCACAAGCATTGATAACAAGGCACATGAACTAGCAGCACAAATAGAGCTAAAAAGGTTGGATTTAATTGCTGTTCAGAGACATGGTTGCAAGGTGGACAAGTTTGAGAAATAAATATTTTAGGGTATTTTATATTTGGAAAGAACAGGCAGAATGGAAAAGGAGGAGTAGCCTGATAGTAAAGGAGTAAGAAAGGAACTTAGCTTAGAAGATCAGCAAGTAAATTCAGTATGGGTGGAGATTATGAATAACAAGGGTAAGAAAACATTGGTGGAAGTAGTTTATAGGCTGCCTAACAATAGTTACACTCTTGGACAGAGCATTAAGCACAACAGAATTGGAGCCTGCAACAAAGACAACGTAATGATCACGGACGACTTTAATCTTCATATGGACTGAATAAATCAAATCAGCAAAAGTAGTCTGGAAACTGAGTTTGCAGAATACTTCCATGATATTGCTGCATTGTGAAACCAACTAGCAATAAGGCTATTTTAGATCTATTATGGTGTAATGAGGCAAAGTTAATTGTTAGTTTCATAGTAAAAGATCCTCTTGGAAAAAGTGATCATAATACAATTGAATTTAATATTAAGATTGAGAGCGACATACTTCATTCCAAAACAGGAATCTTAAACTTAGCCAATTACATAGGTATGAGGGGAGAGCTGGCTAAGGTTGGTTGGATAAATAGACTAAAAAGTATGATAGTCATTAAACAGTGGGAAACGTTTAAATAAATTTTCAACAAAAATAAATTCCATTAAAATAAAACAGAAACTAAGCAGGAACGATCCATCTGTAGCTTACTAGGGAAGTTAAGGATAGTATTAGATTAAAAGAAGCTTAAAATGTTGCAAAGAATAGTAAGCCTGATGGATTGGGAGAGATTTAAAACTCAGCAAAGGGCAAACATGAAGTTTATATGAAGAGAAAAAAAATAGGATGACAGGAAAGAAGCCAGTAATACAAATACAAATTGCAAGACCTTTTACAAGCATATAAAAAGGACGTGTGTGGCTAAAGTAAACATTAGTCCCCTAGAGATGGAGATAGGAAAAATTATTATAGGGAATGAGGAAATGGCAGAGATGTTTAACAAATGTTTTGGGCAGGATTTTCAGTTTCCCATGGGGGCGAACAGAGGTGTGGACACGCATTGAAAAAGGAGGCTCACGGAAGGCATCATTGCTGAGATCATTAAAAGGTTTCAGCGGAGCAGTTTTAAATTTTCCATCAGTAGATGGGGGAAAACAGTGTTTGGGACACGGCAAGATGTAGCTGTCGTGAGGGCTGATGGATGCACTGGTCAACATAATTAAGAAGCAGAGAATAATGCTCAGCTACTCAATGGCAAAGAGTTGCCAGGTTTGAGCTGAAAGGCTTTCTCAATAGTGAGATGTGGAAGCCTTGAGATGGACGTCAGGCTGCTGGCATCACTTTAGCAGCAGAGATTGGTAGAGGAAGCCCTAGCGCATGAATGAGCACCAGTTGAAGGAGTAGAGGTGAGAACAGGATGCTCCGACATTGGACGGGATAATGAGATGCATTGCCCTGGTCAGGAGGAGGCCAGGGGAGCACAGCAGGAGGCTGCAAGGAGAAGAAGGTGCTACCCAAGACATCTGGTGTACCGCTCAAGAGTCAGGGCGGAATCATCTGGTCTTGTTGGCAGCAGGCGTGAGCGGAAAATATGGTGAGAAGGTGGGAAACCAGTTTGAGATTGTCCGTTCCACGTCAATGGTGGGCTGCGTTTCCCACCACCGCACATCAGGAACCTAATTTCGATACTTGAGCATCTCATTATAAGTCCTGTTCGCCGGAATCATCCCCCCACATCAAATTTACCGCCAGCATCGGAGTGCTTCATGATTGCCTTTAAAAGGTGCGCGCCTGTCAGGCTGAACTTTGAGCGGAACTGGGAGGTGAGTGCTCACAACCTTGCGCAGCATTGGCGAGCACCACCCTTAGGACATAAGGAAGAGACGCCATGCATTGGGGGGTTGGGGGGCACAGGTTGAAGAAAGGACACAAGCACACGCTGGCGGTGGGGGGGGTGGGGGGATGGGGATGGGAAGGAGGGTGGTGAGGGGGGCGGCCACACACTTGGAAAAGCTTGTCACAAGTTAGCATTCTTCCACAGCTGAGACAGTTCAGCTGCAGCTCCATTGACATGCTTGGAGTCGGGCCTTTGAAGCTTTTCTGCCCACTCAAGCAATGCAAAAGCATAAAAGTGCCACCAAATGCTCCAGAACTTTTCACCCCTCGGGCACAGACTGCAAATTAATGAGTGTTTTAGGAGGCAGCAGTACAATTGGCCAACTGGGCAAGTTGTAGAACCCCCTTGTGATAGGTGCTCATGGCAGAGTCAATGGTGGAGGCGCTCACAGCCCCTTGCAATGTCTTTATTAAGGTTTGGACCAGTATTCGTCATGGTTCAAGCTAACAGAGCAGCCTTGCAGTGCGGTTAGAAGAATGCCTGCACCTGAGCTGAGAGCACAGCATGCAGGCCAGTGGTCGAAGCTGCCGCCAATTGGTCAAGTGGAGTGGGGCGGAGGTGGGAGGAGTTTCAGACAGCCAATGAGCAGACTACACACTGGCCACCTAAGTGGTGGCCAGCACTCTCCTGCATGTGTGAAAGGGCCTTCAGACTTAACCAAGAGAGGTTCTTAGGGCACATATGCTAACCCTCACATTCCTTTCTCTGATCCTACAGGAGATCATCAGGATCATGCAGCCTGGTGATTTAGCGGTGTGCCTCATGGTGTACAGAGACCAGAGAAGGACAGCAGCGGAGGTGCCTGGCTTGGCAAAGGGAGGAGCACTTCCCTCAAGTCGAATTGATGGAAGGGCCTTCTGCGCACACAGCTGAAGATCCACAGCGAGCCGTCACGTGTAGGCGCTTCACTAGACCCAGGGTCTATAGACAGCGCTTGTCATTCCTGCAGATGATTGAGAACCAGGGTCGCCAAAGACTGAGCATGTCTATGGAACTGATCAGTCACGTATGCCGCCTGCTACAGGATTTGGCACTACGGGGACACGGAAGCATCCACTGCCCGTGGCTGTAAAAGTGACTGCGGCGCTCAATTTTTACGCCAGTGGTTCCTTCTAGAGCTCCACAGGTGACCTGTGCGGGATCTTGCAAGCCTCCAGCCACAAGTCTGCCCAGGAGGTCATGGACGCCAGCTTCATGAAGGCACAGAGCTTTTTGCATTTCAATCGAGATCAGAAAAGCCAGGAAGCAAGAACGCTGGGATTTGCACAGATCTCAGGTTTTCGACAGGTGCAGGGTGCAAAAAGCAGACAACTACGTCAACCACAAGGTGTTTCACTCGCTGAATGTTCAGCTGGTGTGTGACCACCACAAACGCATCCCTGAGGTCTGCGCACGATTCGCAGGGAGCATCGACGACTCAGACCCCTGGGATTGTCCAGGGTCCAGAGAGGCTGCAGGGTTGGTTCCTTTTGGGCAAGGGAAACCCACAGAGGACGTAGCTGATGACGCTCATGTGCTGGCCTCAGACTGCAGCAGAGCGACCCAGAGTTTGGTGGAGCAAACAATAGGCATCTTGAAAACGAGGCTCCGGTGCCTCGCCAGGTCTGGTGGAGCACTGGAATACAGTCCACCGACGGCGTCGCACATCATCGTAGTTTGCTGCGTGCTCCACAGCCTGGCGCTGAAATGGGGGGAGGACCTGGCTGAGGAGGAGGTGGAAGAGATGCACGTCTCTTCCGATAAGGAGGACATCAAAGAGGATGACAGTGATGGGGTCCTCAAAGCCAAGGTTGTGGCAATGAGGCCATCACACTGACCAGATGAGGCAGGCGTACTCGGGAGGCCCTCATAGCCGCAAGATTCGGGGAGCATGATGATGAAATACAGTGAGGACAGTCCTGACATCCTCACCTTGTACCTGTGAATGTTTGACCCCTGCGTGGCTGATGGCAGCGCACATACCCTCAGTGCTCAGGCTCATGTCATGAAGATGCAGCAGAGGCCCTAACAGTTGCTAGATTCCAGGAGGATGGTGACGACATGCTGTCCATAGATCCATAGGTCTTCACATAGCATCTGTGAATGTCTGACTCCTGTTTGGCTGAGGGCAGCTCACTTGCGCTCTGTGATCAGGGTCATATCTTGGAGACTCAGCCGTGAAACTTTAAATGCACCCAATTCTTTGTCAACCTTCAGCCCTGACTCCTTCAGGAACACAGCATCACCGGACACACATACTGAAGAAATGGGGAGACTGCCCCACCTCAAAAGGTGCTGGGAGCACACAGGAAGAATGGCAGAACTCTGTGACTCCTGCCCACAACATTCTGGCAGCAATGACAAGCACCATCGAGGTGCAAGCATCAGTAATGTTTCCAAGAAATGTGAGGCGGACCATCACTTTGGTCTGAAGATTACGCACTGAACAGGGAAGAGGCCTTAGACTGAAACACCTGCCTTTATCTTGTGCGGAAAGGTTTCACATCTGAGTGACACAAGCACTGCTCATCAGAAGAAGTAGCCTTGGACAAGGAAGCAATCTTGTCCTGCCTAAAGACAGATGGAGAGAGTGTGAACAAGGTGCATGCCAGGCCAGATGAGAAGGATGCCAAGCGTGCGTGTGTGTTGAGTGGAGCCATGGATGGGATGAGGAGGCGATCTCCAGAGGAGATGAGGTTAGATTCACCATTTCAAAGAATTCTTGGTCACTGGGTCCCACCTTCAGGCTGCTTCAGCACTGATAATTGGACAACAAACTGGCACCTGAGCCAATTAGGCTCTTTGCATACAAAAATCCCATAACATCGCTGACAAGCTAACGTGGCACGGGGTTGGGACCAGGATCAAATCTGGGTACCAATTCCAGATTGAAAATCCGGCCCTTTGTATCTATCTTGTAAATAAATCAGATATCAGAAATAGAGGGAAACCTAGGAGCCAGTAAGAGTGAGAAATTTAGGGCCATTAGAGATTAGAGAAGTTTTCTCTCAGAGGATCATTAGTTTGTGGAATTCTCTTTCCCAGAAAGCAGTGGAGGCAGGGTTACTGAATTAGATATATTTTCGATAAACGAGGAGTCAAGGATTATAGGGGGGCAGACAGAAAGATGGATTAGAGACCACAATCAGATCTGCCATGATCTTAACGAATGGCGGAGAAGGCTCGATGGACAGAATGGCCCACTTCTGTTCCTAAGTCCTATATTCCTGGGGCAGAATTTTCTTCCTGTCGGGGGGAAGTTTAAGTGCGGGCACGTGGAGGCATGCCTCCGATCGGCATCCCACCATTTTACATGGGCAGGCCAATTAAGGCCCGCCCAGCGTGACGTTCCCAAGGAAGCGCTATGTGCTCCCTGTGTGGCAGGGGGGGAATCCCTAAACTGAGAGTGCGCTCTTTCGCACATGCGCGCGAAAGAGCATACTCATCTCCCTGAGGCTAAGTGCTGCCTAAGAGAGATCGGTGCCAAATTTAAAAATGTTAATAGAAAAAAAAAAATCCCTTGACGTGTCCCCTCATGAGACACTGTCACATGAGTTGGGACATGTCCATTACTTTCATTAACACTTCTATTAAAAATTTAAAAACCTACATGAAACCTCATCCCGCACGTGGATGAGGTTTCATGCTTTTTCCAATGCCCACCAGGGCTCCTGGCCTGCCTGCCAACCTTAAGGTTGGACAGGCAGGCCCATTAAGTACTTTAATTACTTTGTCAATGGCCTCAATTGACAGGTCAGCGGGTGCACAGCTGATTTTGCTGAATCCCCACCCACCTGAAAATTGAAATGAGGCAGGGTGATGTTGGGAGTTCCGCCCCACGTCATTTTACGTGTCAGCGAGCGGACCCCACGCCTTCCTTCCCCCCCCCCACCCCCCCTCCTCCAACTTACTGACCGGGAAATCCTGGCCCTGATGTTCCTAACATCAGCAGAGAAAAAGTATTGGAGAAACTTAAGAGACGAAAAGCTGACAAATTCCCAGGGCCTGTTGGCCTACATCCTAGAGTTCTAAAAAAGGCAGCTACAGAGATAGTGGCTGTATTGATTATGAGTTTCCAAAGTCCCTATGATTCGAGAACAGTCCCAGTGTATTGGAAGTTAGTAAATGTAACATCACTATTTAAGAAAGGAGAAGGAGCAAAAGAGAGAGAGAGAGAGAGAAAACAGGGAACTACAGGCCAGTTGCCTGACATAAGACCTCAGGAAAATGCTTGAACTTATCACTAAGTTTTAACAATGCACTTGGAAAATTGTGGTGTAATCAGGGTCAATATGATTTATGAAAGGAAAATAATATTTGACAATTTTTTTAATATGTAGTTAGTTGGGCAGATAAAAAGGGAGCCATTACATGTAGTATACTTGTATAGAGTAGTAAACTAGTATAAAAGACATTCAATAAGCTGCCACACAAAAGTTTAATGTACAACATAAGGCCTTATGGAGTTGGAGGTAATATATTAGCATGGGTAGAGGATTGGTTAACAGATAGGAAGCAGGGTATACAAATTAACAGGGTGTTTTCAACTTGACAGGCTATGACTTGTGGAGTGCCGTGCCGCATTGATCAGTGCTGAGGCCCCAGCTATTTGCAATCGTAGACAAAGAGACTGAGAGTATTGACGATGAGAATGTAAACTGTGAGGGGGACACAGTGGCCGCAAAGAAATATAGACAGGTTAAGTGAGTGACAAAAGATAGCAGATGGGCATAATATGAGGAAGCATGAAGTTATTCAAGTTGGTTGGAAGGATAGAAAAGCAGAAGCTTTTTTTAGAAGGTGTGAACATGTTTTAAATGTTGATCTTCAGAGTCTCGAGTGTATACTTACACGGAACATGGAAAGTTAGCATGCAGATACAGCAAGCAATTAGAAATGCAAATGACATGTTGGCCTTCAATGCAAGGGGATTGGTGTACCAGAACAAGAACATCTTGCCACAGTTGTATAGGGTTTTGTAAGATCATTCCTGGAATAGTGTGCGCAGTTTTAGTCTCCATATTTAAGGAAGGATATACTGGTCATGGAGGCAGCACAGCAAGATTCACTAAATTGGTTCCTAAGATTATCAATTGATAAACAGTAAATTGGGCCTATATTCTCTGGAATTTGGAAGAATGAGAGATGATCTCATTCCAACATACAAGATTCTGAAGGGACTTAACAGGTAGACACTGGTGAGTTGTTTTCCCTGGCAGGGGAGTCAAGAAAACAGGAACACAGTCTCAGTATAAAAGGTCAATCGTCTTGAACTGAGATGCAGAAAAATTTCTCAAACCAGAGGGTTATGAATTTTTAGGATTCTCCACCCCAAAAGAGTTGTGGATGCTCTGCCTTTGACTGTACTCAAGGCAGAGAGAGTTAATTTCTTCATCTCTTAGGGAACAAAGGGATATGGGGAGTGGGCAGGAAAGGGGTTGAGACAGAAGATCAGCCAGGGTATTACTGTATGGCAGAACAGGCTTGAGGAGCCGTTTGGTCTACTCCTGTTCCTATTTATTTTATGTTCTTAAAAATTGAGAATTTGCTTATCCAGGAACCAGTGTAGGGCAACATGCAAAGGGCTGATGGGTGAGCAACAGACAATTAAGTGCAGTACTTGGGTTATGGTTAGTGCAGGGGTGGGAGCGGGGCGGGGTGGTAATGTGAGAAGGAAAATAGGAAGGGAGAGCTCACAATTATATGAGGGGGAAGGGAATTCAGGGGCCAAGGGAGGTTTCCTTGTGGAGCCACAAGAAAACAAAAAAAATAATGGGCAGAATTTTGAGTTCAGCAGGCGGCCACAATCGGCGGGTCCGGGATCGGCCAGGGAATGGACCACCGATCACGATTTCACGCTGGCTGGCCAATTAACGGCCAGCCAGCGTGTAGTATGTGCTGAGAAGCTCAGCGTTGCCGGGATGAGGGCAGGTGGAGGGCAGGTGCTGACGTTAACGTGGGCGCGGGCGTGCTCTGACAGAAAGCTCCCTGAAGGCACAAAGCTGCCTCAGGGGGGCTGAAGACCTGAAAAGCAGGAAATAGTTTTTTAAAATCATGAAAAAAATATCCAGGCATCACAATCAGTCACCTAAACATATACATGTTAAAAATGCTGTCCATAGATTTTTTTTTTACATTTAACAATGGAAACCTCATCTTGCCCTTGGATGAGGTTTGATCAAAAATGCAAAGTCCGCCTAGCCGATTCGCCCATCTGCCAACCGTAAGGTTGGATGGATGAAAAATTGGGACAATTGCTACTTTAACAAGGTTAATTGTCTTCTTAACTGTCTTAACCGTAGCTTCCAACTTTGGCACACGCCCACCAACCAAAATATCGCACAGTCGCGGGAAGATGTCGGGATGCTTGCCCCACGTCATCTCGCATGATTCTGCGTCCAATCAGGTTGGGCAAGCACCTGCCGACCTAAAAATTCTGCCCAATATTAAAATAATCTTATTTTTGGGTCTCCTCTGGCTCTGGGTTCACTGCCACCAAATTGGCCTGGGATGGCATCACTGGCGCCTGGGATGATCTTTTAAAGATGGACCTCACTACCTTCCAGCAGATATCCTGTTCAACTATTTGAAAAGCTGATTAAAATTACAACCTAAAGGAAGGCAACCATTTTACAACCCACCCACCTGGTTACCAGGCAGGGTTAAAATCATCCCTAGTACATTAGTTCCTAACCTATTTGACTTTTCTATGTAGTGACTAAAGAGCTTGCTGATTTCTCTTAGCATTTTCATCTGAAAGCAAATCTTGTTGGCACATTCTCAAAAAAGACTTTCAACCTAATATGATCAGGTAGTCCTTCTACAAGATAAAGCTGAGCACACATTATTAAGTTAATTTAACCCCTCCATGTAAAAATGACCCAAGATTCCTAATACTTATTTAGCCATTTAAAGTTTTGAATATGTAAAAAGGAAAGTTTTTGTAGAGTACTGCATTATAATTTAATACCATATATGTTGGCATATAAGTCAACCTTTGAAACCTCAAAAAGTCCCTCCAAACACAGGGTCAACTATATGCTGGGTATAAAAGTGAACCACCGGTGTGGGTGTGAGTGGTCGTCATTTTGAAATGTCATTGGCAGCCGATGCAAAGAGTGGGTGCGTCTTAAACTCCCACTCATCTTTGCAACACAGTCCGTTTCGCCTGCTTGATCCTTAGTGCTCAGTTATAAGGTGCCGATAAGTAAAACATGCATTTATGGGGTGGGAAATTGATGCTGAATATTAATTCAGGTATAGCATATTGTGGCTGAAAAGTGAGGTGGGGGGCAGTGGGATCGACTTATATACCGAGTATATGCAAAGACATGATTTTTGGGGCTGGAAAAATGGGGTCATGGTATAGGCTGGATCGACTTAAATGCTGCGATTTACAGCATTCAGAGACTGACTGCAAGGCAACTGCTGAGGATTGATGGAAGAATTTCAATTAGTTTTGCAAATGCTTTTACTGAGTTTTGCAGTCATTTAATTATCAAGATAACTATCACAAATTTATTTTGGCACTAAAGTGAAACTAACAGGCTCTATGGTATTAGAACTCCTCCCTCTATTTATTTTGCACCAAACGTCACTCCCAGAGATGCCAACTTTTGAGAATTAAGCACTGTGGGATAATCAAAAATGCTCTATTGCAGAACAAAGGACATTTAATGTAAATGTAATTACTTAGGTTATAAGGTGACAAAATAAATTATAACATTTCTGGGTAATTTGACCTTCTGTTTTTCAAGGAAAAGACTTCCAAATGGGCTATCAGGTTGGAGGGAGGAGCTTTAAAAGATACACACCAACATGAATGGTTAATGTTTTCAAGCCTTTTTGAGATCCTTTTTAGCAAGTTTATTTTTCACAATCCTTTATGCCAATTATTATTTTTCAAGTCTAATGCTTAAAGAGAGAGTTCTCTAAACTCTATTCAACAGTCTTGGGGATCAGTTTCATACAGCCACGAGGCAGGACTTCACCGATATTACCGGTTATCTCCCGCCAATTTGCAGTTATGCTGTGCCAGTGGCCAACACTAGCACCATTGCAGATATGTGTCCTGCAGACTTATTAACACCATATCTGGTCAATAGATTCTTCAACTGACTAAATATAGTAGTGAATAGGTGGTGTCCTGTATGAATCGTATAAATGTCTCTTGCAGCCAATGTCCATGATCTTCATAATGAGGCATCTTAGTAAGGCAAATATATGCAGCTTTTGGCACTGAACTATGATCCTCAAGGTCATAAAAGGACCATATGGTAGGGGCAATAAGAAAGCCAAACGCCAAAACAATTAATTCTATCAACTAATTGTTAGTAACAATTCTAGTTAGAAACAACTAGAAAACTAGGCTTTGCAGATATAAAGCACGCAAGATTTATTTATAGACAGGTTTCTCAATTATTCAGGTGAACTCATAAAGGATAACTTATAGGGACAGATTTTCCACAACACTGCTTGATTTCTGATAGTAGCAAGGCAGCGACCCGATAAGCCAATGAAATGTTCCACCAAGGTCCTAGGGACACCATCCCTTGTGGGTTTTCTGGCTGAAAATAACAACATGCGTTGAATAAATCTACCCTTATATTTATTCATACCAGTTGTTAATGATGGGAAAAGGGACACAGAACAGATTTCTGGGCATTACCGTCTTAACAACTCTGGCCAGTAGGTGGCGTTCAGCATTGCAAATGGAATTCTGGCAGTAGGTTGTTCAGGGGTGTTAAAAAGGAAGGGTTATCATGCCAATTACAAACAATTGCTGGGTGTCTAATTTTGCCAAGCCAGGCAGAAGATTCTGTTTAACAAATTGTTTTCCACCCAGGACCTCCTAGATGTAGTAGCACGAAGTGCAGCCAATTTCCTTCCCACCACCACCCCCGCACCTGAGGTATGCAAATCAGCAGCAGTAGAAGTATCAGCAGGATGCCAACACATAAATGAGTCTGATCCTAAAAGCTTCACTGGAACGAGCAGGCACAAAATAGTCCATCATACTATCAATTCAGTGGAATTTCCGTCATATCAGAACATCCAGTTTATAATCTAATTGCTTGTCAATTGTGGCTCATGTTAAATGATCTATTTGTAATTGACATGTAATTCAACACTAAGTATTCTAATGTTATCTATTATTTTGCAATAAAACAGCTACATTAGTTGGTTCTGTTCCTTCCTTATTGAGTTACCCAACAGATTTACAAGTACAATTAAGCCATTGATCATACACAATTCATTATAAACTATTGCAAGACTTTAATCAAGGTGAAATATTCGCAAATGGAAAACTCCTTCAGTCTTTAAGCAGTTAATAGGGTTGGCTCAATAGAGTTTAGAGAACTCCCTATTTAAGCAGTAGACTTGCAAATAATTAGTTTTTAAAAAGAGAACTGAACACAAATACCAAAGGCTACCTTACCCGTTTCTGCAGTACAAGTGGAGTGATTGCAGGCAATGTGACTCGTCGTGCATACAAGCTCATGTCTGTTCTTCAAAAAGCATACCATTAAGCAACCATAAAAGACCAATCTGTTATGTGGTTGATGGAAACTCTTGACAAAAATTCCTTGCAGGCTCAACACACTGTACACAAAATTCCTTTGTCGTTGCATAGAGGCTGCTATCAAAACATAATACTGAGTTAAAGGATCAACAAATATCACCCAGCCTATGTGAATCCTGTACTTCCCAAACTAATTAAGAGATGTGGTCATAGGACAGGACATATCAACGGCCAATCACAGCCACTAAAAGCTCCTCCTTTGCCCTTGAAAACAAATTCTCTTTTTGTTTATGGTTTTAAAGAACACAAGATTTCCTGACTGCTAAAACAAGAGTACAGTTTTAAATCTGTTGCTAGTCAGGAAATTCTTGTTTTAGACCTCTCAAATTCAGTATTAAAGCTGGCTACGCACCATATGTTTATAATAGTTTAAAATTTGAAAACTTCCTTCTCAGTATAGTAACTACTTGTGTGTACCATACTCTAAGAATATTCTCCTACACAAATTCCATGCAGAATTGTTTGCCAAACATGCTTAAATGTTCAATACATTTCTAACCCAAAAATATTTCTGTTTCCTTTTTTTATTCTTTTTTATTTCAGGACAAACAATGTAAACACAAGAAAAATTAAAATCACTGAATAATGTGCACAATTTTCCAACTGGCTATAGTTCTCATGGTGATCATAATTCCTTGTCAGCTGGAACTTGGTAATTGGAGGGTTAAGTGGTTCCAACTAGCATCTTATCTTTTAGGTTACTAAAACATTTTTGGGAATTGTAGAGAAGATAATTATTTTTAATCTCCAAAGAAATAGACATTTCAGTTTTTTTATGGCTTTTGTATTATTGTTTATGGACAGTAATCTAACATGTAAAATTACAGCAGAATGAGAAGTATGTTACTCACTAAAGAGAAAGAAGTTTCCTGTTCTACAAATTAAAGTCTCCCTTCATGTTAGATACACTGCTAGAAGCGGTAGCATTGCGAGTTCCCAGAAGTTTTATGAAAGTTGGTCTCACCAATAAGTTATTTCTGATGTTTAGGTTACCAAATTACTATGCATAACAACATACAATATGAAACCACAGGCTAGTGAAGTAAAATTGAAACAGTGCAAACTAGCAGAGGTTTACCCTATAGAAAGCGTTGCAGGTTTCTTACCATGGCACTGAGTAACTCTGTGGCATAACATTTAGAAGGACAGGTTGAACTTAACTTCCATAACCAGAGGAACTAGCCCTTACTGTCAAGTGGAATGTTCATTGCTACAATACCTAAATACAAGTGAATAGCTGAGCCACACAGTCCAGGGAGGTCTCAGGTTCAATGTGGGTTCTTTACTGACTTAGCTGATGTCAATGAAAAAGTGGTGTTGGTGCAACAATTGCCCGCAGTACCTTTGAATGCTGGATAAAATTATGTCAGAGTTCCTACCCCTATAATTATACAGTAATCATTTCTGGAAGTGCACAAAGGTGAACATCAGATGTGCAACAGCCTTCTGTAGTTAACATCCTGCAGACACTCGCCAAGGTTTACACATGAAAAACTAGTGCCTTGGACAAGATTCAAGGAGTTAACTGGCACTTGTGGACCAGGACCCAAATAAGGGGGTCACACCTCCATTAATTGGAAAGAAAGGGAGAAAAACAGAGTTGAAAGAAACACACCTTTTATAAGAGTTTAAATATGGACAACCTGCTAATATTTCAGAATACATTTCTTTGAGACTAATGCTGAAAGGTGAATAAAATATTGACAATTCTTTCATAATGTTAGCTGAGCAAACTGCACACATTAACAATAGACATTTTTCAGAATTCTAGCAGCCAATTATTCCAAATATGCTTTGGTGCCCACCAGGAGTCCATATTGGGAATTTGCAGATGAGCTTCTCATGATTTTTTTTTGCCCATTAAAATCAAAGAAAACAATTTTCTAATATGCACCCTGGCAGGTGCAGTTCACAACAGGAAGGCAAATCTGACTTGATAAATCAATCCTCGAGTATAATACTTAGCAAATAAAGTTCTAATCCAGCACAATTTCCTTTTCAAATTAATGTAATAAAAACAAAAACACTTTCCAAACTAAAACCCTGAAAAAAAAATCAATCTTGTGAGGAATGCCATCATGACAATAGACATTCCCACAATCAACATTGTCCAGGATTGGTTTAAAGATGCACAATATTCTACCAAGAGTTGTGCCCCACAGAAGAGGTATCTCCTAGCTCAGAGAGTGCCAGATATTCTTTTGCTTGTGTGAAATAATAATTGTTCTGATGAGTTATGAATCTTTCACATGAATCCGTGTACGGTACCTCCATAGTTTAACACCATATTTATTCCATTGGGTTAATTATCCACTCTTTTGTTTATAGTCTTATATTCATAAGGTTAGTATGGTTCTGCCCCAAAACTAAGCCTGTGTTTTTCTTTAGAACAATCCTGCACCACAATCCTCAGTAATCATCTTGTTGCTTGTCTTCCTGTAGAAACAAAATTAGAACCATAATCTATGCAAAATATGGTCCCTACAGAGATTAAAGATATGATCAAAAGAATATTTTTGGAAGAAATCTGAACTTGGCTGGTATAAACTATAATGTAATAGCTCTATGGGAAATATATTTTTTTAGTTAATGCAAAATCAGAAAACATGGATCAGAAACAGATATGAAAAATTATACCTTTTTAGTCTGTGTAGCTCAATAAATTATTGGATAAAATTACTGAGCTATTGGGAAACCTATTTACCCATTTTTTTTTATTCTTTCACAGGAAGGTGGCTGTCTCAGGCTAGGCCAGCGTTTGTTGCCCATCCCTAATTGCCTTTTAGAAGGTGCTGGTGAGCTGCCTTCTTGAACTATGGCAGTCCTTGTGGTGTAGATACAACCACAGTGCTGTTAGGGAGGGAGTTCCAGGATTTTGACCCAGTAACAATGAAGGAGGAGCAATATAGTTCCAAGTCAGGATAGTGTGGGGCTCATCTGCTGCCCCTGTCCTTCTAGGTCGCTGGACTTTGCAGGGTCAACAGGATTGGGTGTGCCGTTGTCGTTTCTGGTGCCTAGCAATGATGTTTGTTTATTTTATTGCTCACAAGATCAGCTGTGTTTTATTTATATAAAAAGCAAGTACTTTTTATTTATAGCTCACCTCATTTATCTGTGTCTTTTTATTAGGAGTGGGATGAAGGGAAGATTACCTATGTGGTGATATTGGGCAGAGGGCCAGAACATCAGCTGAAACAGCAGACCCTTAAGTGTGCACCCTGCTGCATTGGAGGAAAGTTTTGCTTTTAAAATAGAAGCTGCACACATTTATCTGTAAATTGAAAAAAAACTCCGGTGGTTTTTATTTTGTGGTCAAAAATTACAGAAAAAAACTGGAGCTTATAAAAAAAGGTAAATTCAGCGAAAAAAGTCATATCAGTTTCTATACCGAACAACACTAAATCACAAGACGACAAAAGCCAGATAGAAACAAAAAACATACAGTTGAGCTAAGCAGCATTTATTTTAAAAGAACTCCGTCTGATGAAGTTTTGAGTCGCTGCATTATCAAGATTGAATTCCTGAGTTCATAGTAAATAAATATTGGAGAGTAGAATGTTTTATTGCTTTTATCCTTGACCCCTCCCATTTTTCATCTACATGCTGCCCCTTAACAATATAATTTGAAAACACAACGTCAGACATGTTCAGTGACAACGCCAGCTCCAACTCACCACCAACTCTCTCAACTCCCCCACTGTTGCTAAGCTGTTGGACTGCTTATCCGGTATCCAGTACTGGATGAGGCTAAATTTCCTTCAGTTAAATGTTGGGAAGACTGAAGCAATTTTTTTTTTCAGTGCCCACTCCAAGCTCCAGTCCCTAACTACTGGCTCCATCTCTCTCTCACAACTGGCTGAGATTAAGCTAGTTTGTTTGCAACATTGGTGTCTTATTTGATCCTGAGGTGAGCTTTTGACCTCATATTCATGCCATCACAGTGACCGCCTATTTCCACCTCCATAATATCTCTCAACTTTGCTCCTGTCTCAGCTCATCTGCTGCTGAAACCCTCATTCATACCTTCATTACTTCTAGACTTAACAATTCCAATGGAATCTTCCACATTCTATCCACCATAAATTTGAGGTCATCCAAAGCTCTGCTGCCCATGTCTTAACTCACTTCAAGTCTGTTCACTAATCACCCCTGTGCGCACTGACCTACATTGGCTCTTTGTCATCCAATGTCTTGATTTTAAAATTCTCATCCTGGTTTTCAAATCCCTCAATGTCCTTGCCCCTCCCTATCACCAAACTCCTCCCTTAACCCCTGACAATGTTCACCCCCTCCCTCAACCACTGACAATGTTCACCCCCCTCATCTCTGAAATTGTTCACCCCCTCTCTCATCCCCGACAATGTTTAACCCCCTCCCACACCCCTCAACTGTGTTCACACCCCTCTCTCACCCCTGACACTGTTCACCCCCTCACCCCAAAAACAAAAAGCACAAAAGTGCTCATCCCCACCACCCCACTCCCCAGCATTCCGCCACTATGCTGACTCTTCTGACATCAGCCAGACAGGAGCCAGGAATTCCACAAGGTGAGTCGGGACTGTGGACGCAGGAGGAAGTGAGCACCATCTGAGGCTACTGACGAGCTGGGAAAGGTTGAGCACTTTCCGGGGAGCTGGAGTGGGTGGGCGCTACCTGCAGAGCGGGTGTGGGTGGGTGCTACCCGCAGAGTGGGTGTGGGTGAGCACTATCCAGGGGGCGGGAGCAGGTGAGCACTATCCGGGGAGTGGGTGGGCATGAGCACTATGTGGGAGCGGGACTGGGTGAGCACTTGACATAAAGGCAGCATTTGACCGAGTGTGGCATCAAGGAGCCCGAGCAAAACTGCAGTCAATGGGAACCAGGGGGAAAACTCTCCGCTGGTTGGAGTCATACCTAGCACAAAGGAAGATGGTTGTAGTTGTTGGAGGTCAGTCATCTCAGCTCCAGGACATCACTGCAGGAGTTCCTCAGGGTAGTGTCCTCAGCCCAATCAGCTTCAGCTGCTTCATCAATGACTTTCCTTCCATCATAAGGTCAGAAGTGGGGATGTTCGCTGATGATTGCACAATGTTCAGCACCATTCACGACTCCTGAGATACTGAAGCAGTCCATGCCCAAATGCAGCATGGCTTGGACAATATCCAGGCTTGGGCTGACAAGTGGCAAGTAACATTCAACAGGCAATGACTATCTCCAGCAAAAGAGAATCTAACCATTGTCCTGTGACATTCAATGGCATGACCATCGCTGAATCCCCCATTATCAACAACCGGGGCATTAACATTGACAAGAAACTGAACTGGCCTAGCCATATAAATACTGTGGCTACAAGAGCAGGTCAGATGCTAGGAATCCTGCGGCGAGTAACTCACCTCCTGATTCCCCAAAGCCTGTCCACCATCTACAACCACAAGTCAGGAGTGTGATGGAATACTCCCCACTTGTCTAGATGAGTGCAGCTCCCACAACACTCAAGAAGCTTGACATCACCCAGGACAAAGCAGCCTACTTGATTGGCACCACATCCACAAACATTCACTCCCTCCACCACCAACACACAGTAGCAGCAGTGTGTACCATCTACAAGATGCACTGCAGGAATTCACCAACGCTCCTAAGACAGCACCTTCCAAGCCACAACTACTACCATCAGAAGGGCAAGGGTAGAAGATACACGAGAGCATTATCACCTGGAAGTTCCCCCGCAAGCCACTCACCATCCTGACTTGGAAATATATCACCGTTCCTGCACTGTCACTGGGTCAAAATCCTGGAACTCCCTTCCTAACAGCACTGTGGGTGTACCTACACCACATGGACTGCAGCGGTTCAAGAAGGCAGCTCACCACCACCTTCTCAAGGGCAACTAGGGATGGGCAATAAATACTGAACTAGCCAGCAAGGCCCACATCTCATAAATTAATAAAAGAGAACTACCTGGGGTGCGGAAAGGTGAACATTGCTGGGACAGGGAGAGGGAGTGGTGGGGCGGTGAACATTACCAGATGGCGTTTGAACTTCACTCTTACACAGCAGCTGAGTAATTTAGAGTTTCACTGGTTTTCTATCTGCTATGAAAAGCTCTAGGTAAATCAGCGTCAAACCAGGGTATCTTGCAAACAGCCCAAGTCTCTGTGGTGCTGACCATCGGGTCCCACTGTTGTTGGAATCCCGAGCAGCCTGGGCAGGGTCAAACAGGCAATCAGAACTTTAAACTTCCCGTGTAAATACCGGGGCTGTGCGCACGTCAGGACATCCTCAAAGTCCCGAGATGTATCAACAACTTAGGTCGAGTTGGAGGCTTCTCCACATATCAAAAGACCTGGGCCACAATTTCAAGTCATTCATGGGATGTGGGCATCGCTGGCTAGGCCAGCATTTATTTCCCATCCCCAATTGCCCTTAAGGTGGTGGTGGTGAGCTGCCTTCTTAAACCGCTGCAGTCCATGTGGTATAGGGACACCCACAGTGCTGTTAGGGAGGGAGTTCCAGGATTTTGACCAAGCAACAGTGAAGGACCATTCCAAGTCAGGATAGTGAGTGGCTTGTGGGGGAACTTTCAGGTGATAGTGCTCTCATATATCTGCTACCTTTGCCCTTCTAGATGGTAGCAGTTGTGGGTTGGAAGGTGCTGTCTTAGGAGCCTTGGTGAATTCCTGCAGTGCATCTTGTAGATGGTACACACTGCTGCCACTGTGCACCGGCAGCGGAGGGAGTAAATGTTTGTGGATGGGGTGCCTATCATGCGGGCTGCTTTGTCCTGGATGGTTTCAAGCTTCTTCAGTGTTGTGGGAGCTGCACTCATCCAGGCAAGTGGGGATTATTCCATCACACTCCTGACTTGTGCCTTGTAGATGGTGGACAGGCTTTGGGGAGTCAGGAGGTGAGTTACTCACCACAGGATTCCTAGCCTCTGACCTGCTCTTTACAGTATTTATATGGCTAGTCCAGTTCAGCTTCTGGTCCATAATAACCCCCAGAGTGTTGGCAGTGGGGGATTCAGTGGGTAATGCCATTGAATATCAAGGGACAAAAGTTAGACCCTCTCTTGTTGGAGATGGTCATTGCCTGGCACTTGTGTGGCACAAATGTTACTTGCCACTTGTCAGCCCGAGCCTGGATATTGTCCAGATTTTACTGCATTTGGACATGGACTGCTTCAGTATCTGAGGAGTCGTGAATGGTACTAAACATTGTGTAATCATAGCAAACATCCCCACTTCTGATCTTATGATGGACGGAAGGTCACTGATGAAGGGGGAAGAGTTTTCCCCCTTATTCCCATTAACCCCAGCTTTATCTGTATATCGTTCAGTTATATCTAAAAAACCAGTTATTGTTCAGACATACAAATATCTCAGCAATCATTCCTCATCCAGTCCAACCAACATACAGCATAATTCTGTTAAAATCTTCATAAATCTAAGACTTAGAATCAACTTTGCTGTTCTTCTTGGAACCATTGTTATTTTTCTCTGAAGTACCTCCTAACAGTATCAGAAGTATGCTGCTGTAATGGCAGTAGTAGGCTACACTGCAGAGTATGAAATATGTGGTAGCTGCAGTGTGTTTGAAGTACAACTCTAGATCAAATGAGAGGTAGACGGCTTCAAACTCTCCAATGTTAATTAGCAGCAAGCTCCTGATCAACCACAACTTGGTGTTGGACAAGCATTTGGAATGCATTGTGATGGCTGTAGAGTGAAGATACAGTACTTAAAAGGAGGAAAAGAAGTGAGGTCAGGAATGACATTTTAGGCCACATGCAAGGTAACCATACTGACAGAGGGATAAGAGAAGGGAGAAGCAAGAGAATAATCAATATTCTTTCGGTATCTTCTGATTGGGACTGTTGGGAAACAATGCAATACCACATTGATAGGCTGGAGGAGAGACGATGGAGGATAGAGTGGTCGACGGATTTAAGCATGGAGGAATAGCATATCCTGGTCAGAATAAGAAAATGTGTGTCACTGCTGACTTTAATCAAGGAAATTTGAGTGCTGTGAGCAAAGCAGTAACTTCATTGAAGGGTTTCAAACAGGGAATGATAGGAACATAGATATGGTTGGCCACAATGCTCTGAAGCATTTTATAGAGCATAGAAATTTGAAGATAAGCTGTGGGTGGATAGAATGATGGAGCTGTGTGTTGATATCAGCAAACAAGAGATACTTGTGTAGGGACAAAGTGACTTAAGATCAGGCTAAGCATAATTGTTCCCACAACTAATTCTCCAATCTGTTGTGCAGTAACACTCCCAGTTTCATACCTGCTTGTTTAAATTGGAAGTGTGCCAGCCTGCTCACTACAGACCTCCACTAGGTGAATGATATGACTTGCCAATCTGAACTTTGTGCCTTTCAGCTCACAATTTTATTCAATTGTTTTTCAGCACTCCTCTGGCGCACACCTGCAAAAATAGAATTTTTGCTGCCATAAAAAGGTTTTCAGCATGGCCATTCCATTGGATCTGCCATTCATTTCCTGGATTTGGAGAGGGAAAATAAATTTCTGCAGCAGAATTTTATTTGAACAATATCCAAATAGATTCAGAACACCACAATAGAATAATCCAAACAACTGCACAACATTCCAGCCATGATGCTTTCATCACCTAACAAGTCCACTGTATCACAGTTATTTGAAGGGTCATGCAGAATAGATGAATGGTTGCTGGGAGGGTACCAGGGTTGACCCTTGTTTCCTCTGCTATTAGCATCAATCCGTATCGCCCATCCCAAGACAAAGAAAATGCAGTGAAGCTCATGTCCCCATCTGAATTCTGATGAACCACACTACTGACATTTTAAAAACAGTGCTTCTAATGTTTGGGTAGATCAGGTAGGACCTTCCCCTACAGATTTGAGAAAGTATCAAAAATCATCAGTGTTTGAGGTGTACTGCCCAACGTCCTTTCAGTAAAGGAGAACCCTGACTGCAATGCTGCAGACGCGATTCCGGAGAAGGAGGAAATGAAAGAGCAGCTTCACTTAAGTTAATTTAGTGTTCTGCTATGATGAAAAAGTTTTAAAATTTTTCAAACCTATTTGTCATGGGTTGATAATTCCTATGGGAAAGTGATAAGGATTTGAAACCTGAGAAATTAATTAAAAATATACATCCTATATTACTTGGCAATATCCAGTGTATATATGGAGTGTTACAAACCCAGTTGATGTTAATACTAGATGTCAGATCACAGACTGAAACCTGGCTTGATAGATCCGAACTTTGTTTTATTTTAAAAACAGTGGAGGAAAGTTAATGAACAAATTCAGGGGGTTTACAGATAAACTTTTAGCATAAAGAATAAAATATTTATTAATCAGGAAAAAATAATGAACGTAATACACCAGACAAAAAGGTTTGAAAGATCTCAACACAAACGCAAGAAAATGATTCAAATTCACACCATTCCCTTTATCTCAGCAATACCCTTACAGACACAAAACCCCCAGTGAAGATTTACCACTATCTTAACACCGAGGCTTCTTGCTTGGGTTGGCTCAGTTGCAAATGTTTTTTTCCCAGCGGGTTTCTGAGCATTCACTAGGTGCTTTTCCGCCAGCTGGTATCTCTTCCTGAGACAACCAAAATGCACTCTGAGCCCATTGTTACTTCAACTGCAGAGCAAACACATGTTCCCTAAACTCAGTCCCTAGCAGCCTTGCAATATTTCTTATCAGAGAGCTTAGAACTCCTGTCTTCACTCTCTGATACACACACTGAACTTCTTTTCTGCCTTTGTCTCTCACTGGACCCCTGTTGCTAGGCAATTCTGTAGCAGAATTTTATTTGAACAATATCCAATTAGATTCAGAACACAATAGAATAATCCAAACAACTAGGCAACAGCACAGTTTTTTTCTACTTTGTGATTTTTTTCCCCAAAATCACTAAATTACTAATCTCTTTGTAAACCACCTCTTCACTTCGAGGGTTGTAAAACCTCATTAAAAATGCATATATACAAGCAAATCCAGGAAACCTGACCTTTTTGCTAGGAGGGCCTCCAGACTTCCTGGCACCAAGCTCTCAAAAAAAACCCAAATATTACTGAAATATATTATATTTTTCTTAACACACAAGTATAAATTAAACAAAGTTATACATTGTTCCTAACACCTCCCCTCAAGGGGAAAAAAAATGAAAAGGCAATTTTAAGAGGTACTTTCATTTTCTCTTACAATCTCCATTATCTCTATTTTATACAAATCTTACTCTAGCAATATGTGTATTTACATCAAATATACAAGGGCTTTTCCATAAAAAGCATATTCTACACAAGTCCATCCTGATCACCGACATTCCTGTTCCTCCATATTTACTCCTGATAAAGATCTACTATGATATTTTCTCTTACCACTACATGAATGATTTTCAAATTATGTCCTTGTACCATTAAAATCCAACAAAATAGTCTCAGATTCTTGGTATGGAACTTTGCTAAAAAGGTTAGAGGATTATAGTCCTTAGAAATAATCGTCTCTGCAGAGCTGTTGGATATGTAGATTTCAAAATGTTACAGAGCCAACGCCAAACTCAAAGTCTCTTTTTTCCATAGTTGAATATTTTTGCTGGCAAGAAATGAACTTTTGAAAAAAGGAACTGACTGGCCGTTCGATCACTATCTCATCCTCCTGTAATAAAACTGCACCAACACCTACGTCACTGGCGCCAACAGCCAGTTTAAATGGCTTAGAATAATTTTGTGCTGCTAAAACCAGTGCGGTAATCAGTCCAACTTTCAAGCTGTCAAAGGCACTATGACACTCCTTTGTCCATTCAAATGTCTTACTTTTCTTTAACAAGTTTGTCAGAGGAGCCACTACCAATGCTGAGATTCGGAACGAACTTCCATTAGAATCCACTCATGCTTTTATACTGCAAAATCTCTTGTTTCATCTTAGGCACTGGGAAATCCAAGAGAGCCCTTATTTTTGCTTCTCTAGGTGCTACTTTGCCTTGGCTACAGTGCGGCCCAAATAAGTTACTTTTGCTTTAGCAAATTCACTTTTTGCCAAGTGTAGGACCAAATTGGCTCTTTTTAACTGATTAAACCATTCACTCAAGTGTTATAATTGTTCCTCCCACGTTTGGCTGAATACAACCAAATCATCAATATATACCATACAGTTGCATAATCCTTCATTGACCTTGTTGGTTAATTTTTGAAAAGTTGCTGGTGCATTTTTCATACCAAAAGGCATGAATTTACATTGATAAAGTTGATCCAGGGTTTTGAAAGCTGCTATTTCCTTGGTTGTATCAGTGAAAGGAAGTTGCCAATATCCCTTCTATAAATCAATTTTTGTAACATTGCCTGTCCAATCTTCTCAATACAGTCTTACAGTCTTCTAGTCATGGAATTGGATATGAATCCACCTTTGTTGCCACATTAACTTTGCGATAACCCATACATAATCGCTGCGACACGTCCGGTTTTGGCACCAGTGCAGTAGGTGAGCTCCAGCTACTGTGACTCAGTTCAATAATGTCATTTTCCACAATGAACTTGATCTCTCCCCTCACTTGGGCTAACTTCTCTGGATTGAGTCTGTAAGGATGTTGCTTTATGGATAACATATCCCCTATATTATCGTGTCTGGCCAAAGATGTTTTACCTAGACTATTAACCCAAATCAATTCATGAGTTTGTAATAGCTTTTGTAAGTCACTTCGACAGTTTTCTGGAAGAAAGCTTAATATTATATCTAAATTTTTAAGCACCTCTGTATTATCTAATCCGATCACCAGAGGGTCGATTTTAGAATATTCGGCTTCTGATTCATTCCCAGGGTGTTCTGATATTTTTATTTCACTCCCTACATATTTTGACACTGCGAATACACTTCTATCCTGGCTGTGGTGTAGTAGTATTGTCATTGGACTAGTATTCCAGAGACCCAGGGTAATGTTCTGGGGACCTAGGTTCGAATCCCACCACGGCAGATGTGAAATTTGAATTCAATCAAAATCTGGAATTAAAAGACTGATGATGACCATGAAACTATTGCTGATTGTCTCAAAAACCCATCTGGTTCACTAATGTACTTTAGGGAAGGAAATCTGCCAGCCTTGCCTGGTCTGGCTACATGTGACTCAGAGTCACAGAACTGTTGTGGAGCGGGAGGAGGCCATTCAGCCCATCGTGTCTCCACCGGTTCTCTGAGCATTTTAATTAGTGCCAATCTCCTGCCTTTTCCCCATAACCCTGAACATTGTTTCTATTTAAATAATCATCCAATGCCCTCTTGAATGCCTCAACTGAACCTGCCTCCACCACACCTCCAGGCAGTGCATTCCAAACCCTAACTGCTCGCTGTGTGAAAAAGTTTTTTCTACATCGCATTTTATTTTTTTGCAAAACACTCTAAAACTGTGCCCTCTGGTTCTCGCTCCGTTTACAAGCGGGAACTGTTTCTCCCTATCTACTCTGTCCAGGCCCCTTATGATTTTGAAAACTTCTATCAAGTCTCCTCTTAGTCTTCCCCTCTCCAAGGGGAACAGTCCCAGCTTCTTCAATCTTTCCTCATAACTGAAGTGTCTCATCCCTGGAACCATTCTCATAATCCTCTTCTGCACTTTATCCAATGCATTCAGATCCTTCCTAAAGCGTGACACCCAGAACTGTACACAATACTCCAGCTGAGTATTGACTGACTCCACACCCACAGCAATGTGGTTGACTCTTAAACGCTCTCTGAACAAGGGCAATTAGGGATGGGCAATAAATGCTGGCTTAGCCAGCGATGTCCAGATCCCATGAACGAATGTAAAAAAATCTTCCCTATCATAATATTGCTTTAACATATTAATGTGACACACTCGCTGACTTTTCCTCCTGTCTGGAGTGCTCACTATATAATTTACATCATTGAGTTTCTTTTTGATTTGATAAGGTCCAGTGAACCTCACTTTGAACAATTCACCAGAGACAGGTAAAAATATGAACACCTTATCTCCAGCAATAAAATTTCGAGCTTTGGCATTTTTATCCACTCTAACTTTCATTGTTTGTTGAACAATTTTCAAATGCTCTTTGGCCAACTCACATGCTTCGGTTAATCGTTCTCAGAAATTTGACACATAATTCAGAAGTGTAGTCTCTGAGCTTTGGTTTATAAATTGTTCTTTAATTAATTTAAGGGGTCCTCTCACTTCATGTCCATATATCAGTTCAAAAGGACTGAATCCTGCGGACTCATTAGCGGCAGCCCTGATGGCAAACAGTAAAAATGGAATTCCTTTACCCCAATCATTTGGACATTCCTGACAATAGGCTTTAATCAGAGAGCAGGATCGTCCCGTTGGCAGTGGGCGACATGGCAGGTGTGAACAGAAGACCAAAAATCGGTTTTACGCCATTGTGAAACCAGTTTGCATTCGTCCGTTCCACTCAACAATAGCGGCCACGTTTCCCGCCGCCACACGTCGGGAACCTAATTTCAATACTTTAGCATCTCATTATAAACCCTGCTCATCGGAATCATTCCCTCACACTGGATCATCCAGGCACATTGGCATGATTGCACACCGATGTGTTTCACAACTGTACGTAAGCGACATGCACCTGGCGAGCTGCACTTCATTCAGGTCTGAGATTTGTTTGCCTACCTTGCTTCAGGCAGCACTCACGATCATCAGCACCAGACTTCACAGACAGCACCACGTCAGTTTTAGTGGGGGCTCATGGACAGGCCAGCCGTAAGTGGGGGTGGCTTTTCAATGGCTGCAGGGCTAGGGCTTGCTTGGGGAGGGGGAGAAGTGGCCTTAGGCAAGGGAAGAGGCTGCAGGATGAGAGCTGTACTGGGGAAGGAGGGTATCCCAGGGTGTGTGTGTGTGGGGGCACATGTTGATCTGTGCAAGTGCCTTCAAGATAGTGAAGTCTGAGGAGGCAGTCTCCAGAGGAGATGAGGTCAGGTGGAGATGTGAGTGTGCATGCGAGAGAGAGTGGTGGTATCCCATGAGCTGGCTATGAGCGAGATGCCAGTGAATGTGTAATGGCCTCGTGAGTGGGTGAGTTGAGATTGATAACACAGTTGACTTACCCTGGTGGCACAGATGAGATCATTCATCCGTTTTCTATACTGGATGGCCGACCTCTTGTGTGCAGCATTGGAACTGCCCACCTCTGCCATTGCCTCGGAAGCAGGAATAGTGAGACTGATGGGCCTCCTACGACCAGAGCGGGGCTAGAGGGCATTGTGGCAGGCCTCCACAGCATCCAGGGATGCGTCACTTAATCAGGGCAGTCCTGGGCCGCAACCATTGAGAACTGTGCACATGGCTGCAGTTTAAATGTGGTGTGAGGAAGCGGTATGGCAGGCAAATCAGAGGCCACCCACCAGGGATCACGCATGTTTCCCATGACTGCATAATTTATGAGGCGGGCCAGGGACGATACAGCCAATTGAGGCCATTGACAGGATAATTAAGCCAATTAAAGGCCCTGCCCGCCCAACCTTAAAGCTGGCGGGCAGGCCAGGAGCCCCAGCGGGCTTCTGAACAAACATGAAACCTCATCCACCGGCGGGATGAAGTTTCATGTCTGTTTTAAAAAACTTTTATGTGATATTTATTAACATGTCCCATCTCGTGTGATATTGTTACATGAGGGGGACATGTTAATAATTTTTTTATTTTTCTATTTTTTAAGTTTATAAAACTTTCAGCATTCTCCTTGAGACAGCACTTAGTCTCAGGGAGCTGTACGCTCTTTCAGGCGCATGCACGAAAGAGCGCACTTTGGCAGTTGGGGAATCCCTCCCCCCCCGGCACAGGAAGCACATAGCGCTTCCAGTGGGGTGGTCAGCCCACTCAAAATGGCGGCAGGGCCCATTTTGGCGGCGGCGATCAGCTGCCCACCTGCTGCCGAGCCAGTGGGGCCCGCACGCCCATCAAGGGCAAAATTCTGCCCATTACCTCCAATCCCATGTGCTTTAATTTTACACACTGAGTTCTCATGTGGGACTTTATCAAAAGCTTCCTGAAAATCCACTGGTTCTCCCTTATCTATTTTGCTAGCTACATCCTCAAAAACCTCCAACAGGCTTGTCAAACATGATTTCCCTTTCATAAATCCCTGTTGACTTTTTCTCATCCCGTTGATATCTTCTAAGTATCCTGTTATCACACCCTAGCATTTTCCCTGTGGCTGATGTTAGGCCAACCAGTTGTAATTCACTGTTTTCTCCCTCTCTCCTTTTTTAAGTAGTGGGGCTACATCTGCCACCCTCCCATCTTGTGGGACAGTTCCAGAACCTACAGAATTTTGGAAGATGACAGCCAATGCGTCCAATATTTCCATGGCCACCTCCTTTAATACCCTAAGATGTAGATTTTCAGGCCCAGGGGATTTATCAGCTTTCAGTCCCATTAATTTCTCCAGCAGTATTGTTTTAGTAAAACTAATTTCCTTCCATTCCTCCTTCTCACTAGACCCTTGGTTCCATAGTATTTGTGGGAAGTTATTTGTGTCTTCCTCTGTGAAGACAGAACTAAAGTAGTTATTTAATTGCTTTGCCATTTCCTTGTTCTCTATTATAAATTCTCCCTTTTCGGACTGTAAAGGACCTACATTTATCTTCACTTTTTTTTTCTTTTTACTGACATATAGACGCTTTTACAGTCAGCTTTGCTGTTCCTTGCAAGTTTTCTCACATACTCTATTTTTCCCCTCTTAATCAATCTCTTGGTCCTCCTTTGCTGAATTCTAAACTGCTCCCAACCTTCAAGCTTGCTACCTTTTCTAGCAACTTTATATGACTCCTCTTTGGATCTAATACTATCCTGAATATCTTTTGTTAGTCATGGTTGGGCCGCTTTTCCAGTTGTGTTTATGTGCCAGAAAGTAATGTATAACTGTTGCAATGCATACATTTGCTCTTTAAATATTGGCCATTGCTTATCCACCGTCATGCCTTTTAATGAAGTTCCCCAATCTATCTTAGTCAACTGACACCGCATATCTTTGTAGTTTCCTTTCCTTAGATTTAGATCCCTAGTTTCAGACAGGACCACTTCATTTTCCATCCTAATGAAGAATTCCATCATGTTCCCTAAAGGACCCTGTACAACAAGATTATTAGTCAAGCTGTCCTGTCATGACTTACCCTTAAATTACTCCCTTTACTTTTACTTCCTTGGGTTTAGAGAATATTAAGGACAGGGAAATTCCCAGAATTAAAGGTGCAATTGATGATTGGGGTTTCCTCACTACCTGACATGCTTGTATGGCAGAATTTAACCAAGTTTTTATACAACCCGGGCCAATAAAAACATTTCAATATTTTAGCCTATTTTCCTAATGCCTAATTTATGTGCTATTGAAATTTTGAGAGTCACTCAAAATTTTGTTCCGTAATTCAGATGGAACTACCACTTGATGTACTACTGCCCATTCCTCATCTGCTAGTATTTGAGGTTGTCTCCATTTCCTCACTGGCACTTTGTCTTTTAGATAATAACATTCAGGTATTGGTTCTGATTCAGTCTCTGAGTGGGCTATTTGATACAGCTCTCTCAACTCAAGATCAGCCAGTTGCATTTCCACTAAAGAAGATGGGCTAAACATGTCATCCTCACTCTTTTTACCTTTCTTCTTTTTGCTTAGGTTTTCAAAAACAGTGTCAGATAACGGAATTTCTACATCATCTCCCTTTTGGATAGACTCTTCCTCTTCCTGTCTAATTTTATGGACCTGAGGCCTAGTCACAACGCAGTCAGGAAACAATATAAGATATACCCCTGTAGAATCTCAGTTTCTTTCACTTTCACTGGTTGTTCCAATACCCACGGCGAGGCTAATATTTTTGAGTCAGCTAGGTCATTCCCCAAGATAAAATGAATTCCTGCTATAGGAATTTGATGCACTACTCTAACTGCAACTCTCCACTTACTAAATCATTCTTTAATCCAACTCTTCATAATGCGGCCAGTTTGTAACCTCCATGGATACCTCCAATTAATATTTTTTCCTTCATTAACCCATCTGGAAGGCAAATTGTAACATCAGCCAACATCAGTGGCTGACTTGCTCCAGTGTCTCTCAATATCTTTATTGGTTTGCATCCTTGATTAGAAGAAGCAGCAATTAACTCTTCACTATAAACAAAATTATTGTGCCTTTCTGTAATTTATTTTTCTACATTTACTTGGCCAGCTCGGTCAGTAGTGATGCTACCATGACATCACCAAGAGTGGCTCAGTAGCACCATTACTCACCAAGTGGACCAAGCCCTAAAGGACATAGCTGCTAGACTAAGTCAAGGCATGTGGTGAGGGAACCAAGAGGGAAAAACCTGCCCAACCTCATCCCCACCAACCTGCCTGCCGCAGATGCATCTGTCCATGACAATATCGGTAGGAGTGACCACCGCACAGTCTTGTGGAGACTAAGTCCCATCTTTGCATTGAGGATACCCTCCATCGTGTTGGTGTTGCACTACCACCATGCTAAATGGGACAGATTTTGAACAGATCTAGCAACTCAAGACTGGGCAACCATGAAGGGCTGTGGGCTATAGCAGCAGCAGAATTGCACTCAACCTGAATGTGTAACCTCATGGTCCGGCATATCTCCAGCTCTACCATTACCACCAAGCCAGGGGAGCAACCCTGGTTCAGTGAAGAGTGCAGGAGGGCATGCCAGGAGCAACACCAGGCATACCTAAAAAAGAGGTGAAGCTATAACACAGGACTACTTGCATGCCAAACAGCAGAATCAGCAAGTGATAGACAGAGCTAAGTGATCCCACAACCAACAGGCGGAATTTTCCATTATTGAGACTAAGTGCTGTGGCGGGCAGTTTTGGCAACGCCCACTCCCACCAGGAGTAGGCCACTCAGCCCCTCAAACCTGCTCTGCCATTCAATAAGGTCATGGTTGTTCTGATCGTAACCTCAACACAACATTCCCGCCTACCTCCGATAACCATTCACCCCCTTGTTAATCAAGGGTCTATCCAGCTCTGACTTAAAAATATTGAAAGACTCTGCTTCCACCGCCTTTTGAGGGTGAGAGTTCCAAAGACTCAAAACCCTCAGAGAAAAATTTTCCCCTCAACTGTCTTAAATGAGCAACCACTTATTTTTAAACAGTGACCACTAGTTCTAGATTCTCCCACAAGAGGAATCATCCTCTCCACATCCATCCTGTCAAGACCCCTCAGGGCCTTAAAAGGTTTCAATTAAGTCACCTCTTACTCTTCTAAATTCCAGTGGATATAAGCCTAACCTGTCCAGCCTTTCCTCATAAGAAAACCCGCCCATTCCTGGTATTAGCCTAGTAAACCTTCTCTGAACTGCTTCAAATGCAGTTACATCTTTCCTTAAATAAGGAGACCAGCACTGCACACAATATTCCAGATGTGGTCTCACCAATGTCCTGTACAGCTGAAGCATAACTTCCCTACTTTTGTAATCAATCCCTCTCACAATAAGTAATCACATTCTATTAGCTTTCCTAATTACCTGCTGTACCTACATACTAACCTTTTGTGAATCATGCACTAGGACACTCAGATCCCTGCAGGCCAGCCACCCACTCAGTCCGAGTCAGATGATGAGCCTTTGGAAGCGGCTGCCAAATCTATGCTGGAGTTGCAACAACAGGTGGCAGAACATCAACAGAGATTCAACAGTCACTCAGCAGACTAAAGCAAATGATGGAGGAGCCCACCACATTCTGTTTGATGTCATGGCTTTGACATGCGAGTGCTTCAAAGTCACCATGGGAAGGCTGGCAACTGCATGGAGACCTTGGTCCAGCAGGTCTTGCCGGATTTGTGCTCAGCCCTGCATTCCATGGCTACACACGCTGGTGGGTGCCATCAAGATGTAGGTGACATGGGGACCAGGCACCTTGACCTCTCTCCAGGTGCACCATCTCCTGCAGAAGACAGGGCCAGGCCCTTGGGCACCCACAGGGAGAATGAGCATCAGGCGGGCACCCTGAGGGCCTCCTCTCAGGACACTCCAAGGATGTGCAATTGCTCACAGCCCCCTCTGCCTGTGACCCCATCCACTCCAGCTTCTCAGGCTGCCGAGGGCACTTCTACCACTGCGCAGGTGACCCTTATCAGGCCTGGGCTCTCCAGGTCTTGGACCACGAAAGGAGGTTCACCAAGGTCATCGCAGACGCCAGGGCATAGCAGTCAGCAGGCTGCCTCCACCTTTGCTGCAGATGTCGGGGCTACACCCAGGCGTAGCTGTAGAGTTGGGAAATATATGAAAAATTGATGTCACTTTTGGGTCACGGGTGTTCTATACACGTAAAGTAATTGCACTTTTGTGAATACATTCGATGGTTACGTGAATGTTTTTGGAAATTGAAGAAATTGTTACTTTGTACTTTGGAATCCTCTTATTTCAAGGTTTAGCCTTCTTCCCTCTCAGTGATAGTATCCCACTGAGAGATTCACATTCCTGTAATGTCAACCTCAGTTGAACTAGTATCTGCAACCTTGTGCGATGTAAGGGAGATGTGTTTAAATCTTTGTTGGAAATGTGTGACGTAAGCGTTTCTAACCCTTCTTCCTCAAGGAACACCATTGAGTGAGGGCAGCTCATCAGCAGCATTTGCGTCTCCTCAGTGGTAGTGGCAGAAGAAAAGACATACATGGGAGGAGATCTCTAGGAATGTCTACATCTCAATTGCAGCAGTGTTTGCATCATTAGGTGGCGGTGAAGCCAATGAATCTCACAGCCTGTTCCTTCAGTTCCCTAAACTCAGTCCCCAGTAGCCTTCCAGTATTTCATATCAGAGGTTAGAGCTCCTGTCTTCACTCTCTGAACTTCTTTTCTGTCTTTCTCTGGGCAGAATCATCTGTGCCCACAAACTTGTGTTTGCTCTGCAGTTGATGTAATAGTGAGTTTAGAGTGCATTTTTGCGTAACTCAAAAGAGAGAAAAGCGGGGGGAAAATCATCTAATGAATGCTCAGAAATCCACTGGAAGAAAATCAGTTGTAATTAAGCCAGCCCAAGCAAGAAGCCTTGGTGTTAAGATAGTGGTGAATCTTCACTGGGATTTTGTGTCTGTAGCGGTATGGAGGAATGTCCATAGCATACTGGGTGGATTCTCACGAACATGGCTCTGCTGCGAAGCAGTGCACGGAAGTTGGATAGTCACTGTTGATGCTCACAATGGAAGATGGTTGAGGGGGTGGGAGAGGAAGGTCGAGGATTGGCTGGGAGAGGAAGAGGTGTCGGGGGGGTGAAGTTGGGAGGGCGGGAAATGAAGGTGTGTTGGAGGGGGGTGAGGTTGCGAGAGGGGGAAATGAAGGTGTTGGAGCAGAAGTTGGGAGTGGTGGGGGAGGGGAGGAGAGGGTAACGAGGGAGAAGTTGGCAACTGAGGAGGTAGGTGTAAGGGGGTTGGAAGGCATAAGGGAAGGAGTGCGGAGAGGTGAAGGAATACGGAGAGGGAAGGGATTCCAGGGGGAGGAAGGAGTCCGGAGAGGGGAAGGAGTCTGGGGGTGAGGAAGGAATGTGGAGAAGGGAGGGTCTAAAGCTGGAGGAAGTAGTAAAGGTGTCTGAGGAAGGCAGGGAGGGGGAAGGAGTAAGGCTGGAAGAAGTAGTGAGCCTGCAGGAAGGAGTCGGGGTGGGGGTGGCTAAGTGGGGGTGGGGTGGAGTCCAGGGCATGGGAGGACTAAGAGAAGGGGAGGGGTTTTGGGGGGCAAGGGGTGCAAAGGGGATGAAAGGGTGTAGAGAGGGGGGACGGGTCCGGAGGGCGGATGTGCAGGTGAACATGCACGTGCAAAGGAGGGGTCTGAAAGGTCCATGTCTGCCTCCTGGGGAGCGAACTGAGGGTGGGCGTGATTTGAAGGAATGGTGAGAAGGACCGAGGGCAGAGTGAGGCGGGAGGGTGGAGGGTGATGGCTCAACAGTAACGGTAGAAGAGGTGGCAAGGGTAGTTGGTGGGGACCCGGAGGCAGGCAACGACCCTGGGGGTGGGAAGGGGGAGCTTAATGTGGATGGGGATGGGATTTTCAGGAAGGAAGGGAACATGCACATTCACCTGAACGTCCCTGAAGGAAAAGGGTTGCAGCTGGTAGGTCACAGAGGGGAGGTGGAAGGTGATGTCAGGGGAGTCAACTGTGATGGAGGAAAGGAAATGGGTGATTCGGGGAGGATAAAAGACGGGGGAGCTGGCAAAGAAAAACAAATCCAGACTACGCTGTCCAGATCGAAAGGGAAACGACAGTCGTGGTGGGCGAGTTCAGGCGCTGCATGGGAGTGTGATCAGTGGATGGGTGGAGATGCAGGTCAGCTCAGATGGACAACTGAAAGCGAACCCCAGCAGGCAGCATTGAAAATGCTCAGGACATTGAAGTGAGTGTGATATGTGAAGGATCTGTGTGCGTGGGAGAGTGCTTGCACAAGGCTCCAAAAGGCCCTGCCACACACAATTTTCCCTCCAGAATCACTCATGGGCCAGCTGCTCCCACTGCGATGACAGACAAGGAGGTTGGGTGGCTCACAAACAAAGGGGACTCAGAGGGAGAGGACAGCCTCTAAGATTCCTCAGTGGATGAGCTAGGGGTGTCCAGTTACCGCTCCCCCTCCCGTCGGGTGCCCGAGGGCCCCAGCCTGACTTGTCGAGGGGAAGGAGCACCTGGAGGGACGTCGAGGTGCCCCATTTCCCTATTGCATTACCACTGCAGTAACTGCATGGCTAGTGACGGAGTGCAGGTCTGCACATATCTCTTATTCTACCGGACCAGGGTCTCCATGGCATCCTCCATCCTCCCCATGAAGCCCTCCATACATGCACATGTGGGCACCACTGCATCAGAGAACAGGCGGACGCAGGACTTTCAACAGCTCTGCATGAAGTTCCCCCATCTGCTGCTGACTCTCCAGGGTGAGGGTGAGGGTGTGAGATCTCTGTAGCTGTGTGATGGGTTTGAGAGCGTGAGAGTTGAGAGTGATGAGAAAAGAGAGAGGTATCTTGACAGAATGGATGAGACCATTCATCCTGTAGCAGCACTGGGTATCTGTCCTCTTTTGTAGGGCATTGGCGCTGACCATTTGGAATGCCAAATCCAGAGCTCATCATCTGACTCGGACCTCACAGATGCCTCCTCCCCAGCAGTCCACCAAATGCCAGGGAGCTCGGCTGAACGTGCTCCCTCCTGCTGCAGACATGTGTCCATGCGGTGACCAGATTGTGAACCTGTGCATGCTCTGGATCTAGGTCCCACCGAGTTGTCTCTGTGCTGGTGGAGGATGTGGGTCTTCCGGGCTGCTTATTTTCACCTCTTCACTGGAGGACGTGTCCTCTTGGCTGCAGATGAGGACATGGATGGAACTGAGGGACTTGCTGGCTGAGGGTGTTGGTCCCTTGGCAGAGCACCCTTTAAACCAAAGTAGAGATAATAGTGCATGGCAGCAGATTCAAAAGCAGGAAAGAGCACTGTTGTGTTGAGAGAGGGATGATGTGGTGTAGGATCCTCACATGGGTGTTCACAGCTGACCTCACCATTGCCACACGCAGGATCCACATCCTCACCAGTCGGCTTGATGGCTTGCTCCTCAAAGTGAGTGAGGGGCCTAATGTGTGCCACTCTACCTACCCACCCCCCCACCCCATGTGGCAGGAAATATTTTATTGGAAACAAATTACTGAATTGGAATTTTCTGTCAGCGAACAAATTGCACTTTGTCCATTACATTTACTGCTGCCCTCACACTTTTCATGAGATTTTGAGCGACACATTAGTCATCAGGCAAGCAGTATGGCACCCTCTACAGGGGATCTGGGACCTTTGTGAACAGGGCAACAACTGTGCTTCTCCTTAATTAGACTGAAAAATCCTTAATGAGGCATGCACAGTCTGAACAGGAAAGTAATTTTGGGTAATGAAATATGAGATTGAGAGGGTGAGATATAAAAGAGACTTACCATAAGTGAAAAAAAAATTCCAACAATAATTAAGATCTGAAGGAATGAGACTCCAAGCTTTTTAAAAGTCAATTTAATTTTTAGTGCCAGAGATGTCATTTGGAAATAAACAAAACATACATTTGAATGGACAAACTTTATCTAATGTGTTTAGTGAGTATCTAGTGTTTAAGTTCATGCCCTTATGTGTATTTCAAACCCAAGTCTATCATCAGGTTGCCAGTATGGTGAAGCATACGGAGGTGTAAGGCAAATGGAATCATAAATTCCTGGTTTTCATGTTTTACTGTGCACATATGGATGTCAAAAATCTGATTTCCACCATAATAATGCCAAGCACTGATAACTTCAGTTATAGTTATCGCAAAATCTGGGCCATTGACTTGGGAAAATATAAACAATGTGCCCAAATGTATAAAGGGAACCTTGGTTTCCTTAAAAATGCAGTTCACAAATAATTTGTACAATATTTCATATTTTGAGAAGGTCATTGACCTGAATGTTAACTCTGTTTCTCTGCACAGATGCTGCCTGACCTGCCAAATTTTTCTAGCATTTTTCATTCTTATATCAGATATGCAGCATCTGCAGTATTTTGCTTTTGTATTAATATTTTGAACACTATTCTAACAATTTTGTTACATCAGGTAGAAAAATGAAGTATGAGAAAACAACGGCAACATAATTAAAAAAGAGGAGAAAGCTGAAATGCAGGACAGAAGTCTCAACATAATGCTAATCTCATATCTAGGCATTCGCTAAACATAAGTATAGATACAAACCATTGGCATGGTTTGAATCTTGTGATTTTCAAACAACATATGGCACATGATATAATTACATCATAAGAACAAGTTGATCTCGAGCTAGCTTGCAGCAAGGTTCAAAACGATAGCTCTTGTATTTTGGAATAAGCTTCATCAATAAAGTATTATGACTGTTATTAATTTGAATTACACATGCATAATACTAACATTTAAATGAAATCTAAACAGTAGTCATTAACAAAATATAAAATGCCTCCACCTCAGTGCAAATACTTTATCTCTTAACATACTCTCATGGAAATTCAAATGTCTTGCATAAAGAGAGTATTTTAAAACCTAACTTTAATGTCAGTCTTGACTTTTACTAGCTGGTATTGCTAAGGTATTGTTTTTAAATGTGCAACCAAATTTAAATATTTGATTCAATTACAGGAAATTTGGATTTTTCTCGAAGTAACTGTTTAAAACATGGCCATCAAGCCAGTGGACTTAACAGCAACAGTAGTTTGGGCTATAAATCAATGGCACTGACCCAAATCCTGTACTTCAAAAAAAAATATATGATCAGGACAGTTGAATTCAGCTCAGAAAACAAATGATTGAGTCAACGTAGGCAATAAAACTGGAAATGGTGGTGCTGTTGACTATAAATCATCAGGACTGAATTAGTTGTTAGTGATGTACTGAAAGAAATATTCCTGATTTAAGCAGTGACAGGTTCACAGGTTGCATATTGATGTAGAATTAAAAGCTTTTAAACTGCTGTATAGGCATAGATTAGCTGTCATCTATTACCACTTTTATATTACACTAGGATGCAGCATTACCCATGTTACAGTTGAGAACTGTGTTTATAATGCATGATTCTACAACGAAGTAGGGATAGGTAAAGCATGACATATTTGTACTGAATACTTGTGATTTTTTTTTTTATGATCAAGAAGACTGAATTAACAATGCAGGGATGAGGAAATATTCAGATGGGTTTTTCCCCCAGCATAAAGCTTTTTGGTAATAATTTTACAGGTCTTGTCCTTTGCTCCTTATTCCCCCGACACTATCATCCCTCATTGTACAATTCCCAACCTTCACTTGCCTATTCTTCAACCCCTCACCATCATCTACTACTGTGGCCCTAAAACTGGGATATCTGTAATTTATTTTAAAAGCGCTATATTTGTAATGCTTCAAATATTTCTAAAAAATAAATTACCAGTTTCCCCAACGACAGAAATAGTTGGAATGAAACTGCAAATGGCACACTTCCAAATGCATCACCCAACCTTTCACCCACGATTCTATCAGACACTGACTGGAATCCACCCCCTCCAGCACTGACCATTATTTTGAAATGAAAGCCCACGCACCTCAACAGAGCATATCTGCTCCTCCTCAACATCCACCATCACTTGAGCAATAAATCAACAGCCAAACAATACCCAGTCCACTGAACATTGTATTTGGTAACAGAATCCAGCCTCCTCACTGGGGCACATCTTCCCCCTTTGCTCTCACTTAGTTAATTGGAGCCAACCTTCTTGCCCTCATTTCTTCATTGTTCTCATCTCTCCCTCCACAGCATCCCACTACATCCCTTCTTCATTCTCTCTTCCTCTTCCTTGGTTCAACAATCCACCACCACCCCCTCCCTCCACCCAAAAAATCTTTGTCTTGACATGTCTGTAGTGCTTGGGCTTTACTGCAATGGCACAAGAGACTGACTAGTATTTGGTTAAAATTAATACCCATCTGTAACATGAAGTACACTGAGGTGTTACACAGAAATAGTGATATAGACAGAGAATGATGTGCACTATTCCATGTTGCAAACTCTCTAGACTGGTTGCAATATTTCACTTCATAACTATGTTAAACTCTTGATGGAAAATTACCATTCAAAAGAAGTATCAACATTAAAACAATAGTTGTTGCCTTTTTTGTTGATGTAATAATCCGTACATTATTTATATTGTACAGTGTTGTTAGATTAATATAATAGAAACATCTCCCCACCCTCACCTCAAAAAATTAGAACTGGGCAGCTATTATTTTGTTTATCCAATATAAAAGACATTCCTTAAAATACTTAAATCATAACAGTACATTCAATCATTCTGACATATTTCCACAACCCAAGAATTTAAAAACAAACTTTGGTGCTGAAAAAGATACAGCTGAGTCAGTCCAGCTGTTTGCAAACAAGAATAGCAGCTCACATTCTAGTGCATGACAAATCACAGCCCACATCACTCAAATAATAAAGCATGGTTATTGTCAAACAAAATTACATCTATAATTTAATTAATGAAATTGATTTCAAGCATATATTTTCTTTATTCACACTAACACTTAACAGGTCACTCAAATTAGCAAAGAACAGGGCATGGGTATCCTTTGGTACAATGAGATTTCTCTCTTAAGACACTTTTATATTACAGTTAGAGTCCATGGAAAGTACATGAAAGCCCATGACTAGCTGCCTCCAACTCATCTTCAACTAATTATATACCCACTAAAGGCTTGTTTTGAAAGTAAGCCGATCTATGATTTGTACAGCTACATATGTGTATTGGGAGGTATCATCATACATGCTGTAAGATGTGGTTAAGTTAGCAAACTATCTTTTCATCCTGGATTTGAACTTAAATTTGGATCTGGACCCAACCCAAAATAAAGCAATAGCATTGCTTTCCAACAGTTGTTCCCAATTAACCACAAATTGGTATAAGCACCACTAAATATCAATCCAATTTGGAGGGGGTAGGAGATGAAGTTGTGGAAAATGAACTCGGGAATATTGTGATATTAGGGTGAAGATACATTATTGGGACAAAGTGCAGAGAGATTTATTTTGAATCCAGCCTAAGTTATACCTGACCTTGGTTTGACTGAACCCAGTATCAGTTGGCAAAAGTGAAAACATATTTAACTATACTTTACTGGTATCACTCACCTTGGGAGAAAAGAATGCACAGCACGTAAAGTGATACTTAAGATAACATTTTGAACTAAATATTGCTGTTTAGTTTTTTTTTCATTACCTACATACCTACACCCAGAACAGTACATCAAACCACCCATCAGCTTTGATGGTAACCCATCCAGAAAGTATGCTGCCAAACATTGCTCCTATTCACCAAGAAGTGTTTGCTTGCATCAGGAGGGCTAGTTTGTGCGCAAGAGGGAATCTGGGATCAGTATGAGAACAGTTTACACATGAAACACAAAGTCTGTCTCATGATTATGATGTCAAGACTCATTTATGTTTATGAAAGTTGGCCATACAGCCATTTTCACGTCAAAATGAGCTAAACAAGATTCACCTGCGTCACCTCAAATCCATCATAGATATCAAATGACAGGATTATACTGCTAAATATGAGGGTCAACATGGAACATCAAACACTATTTAATGCTTGTAAAAATACAGTTCCACTGAGCAAAACATGTTATTCAGGCACATGGCAGCAAGCTTTCCAAATATGTTCTAGAACATGAACTTCAATGTAGCAAATGCATGTGTGTTTGGAAGATGATCTTTGGCATAAACACAAACTAATCAGATGCTTGAAGGAAAGTTATCAGGGAGGCATTCAATTTTATGACACAAAGTAGACAACTTTGAAATGCTAAAATCTTAACAGTAGCAGAAAGTATCAATTGTAATTGTTTAAAACAAGACAACTGTATGAATACATTGCATGAAGTCCAGTACTTCATAAACTGGACCATATATCTATGGAAAAGGTCATAGAAGGCATACAATTCTCTACCAGTTACCTTCATGCCTGAGGGAGTTGCAATTACACAGCGCTTTTTATGCTTATGGCTTTTAGATGATCTCGTTCTCGACTGCCTGTAGCCTTTAACACACTTGATCACACCATTCTCCTCCAGTACCCCTCCACTGTTGTCCAGCTGGGTAAGCCTGCCCTCATCTGGTTCTATTCTTATCTAACTCTAGCCAGAGAATGGTTTTGTTTCCTGATCCCTAATCGTTAACTGGGTGTCTCCAAGGATCAATCCTTGGTCACCTCCTATTGCTCATCTACATGTGCACCTTGGTGACAACACGCAAAAACACAGTGATGCTGACAACACCACACCTCTCTTGACTCCTCTACTATTGCTAAATCATAGGGCTCCTTACTGACATGCAGGACTTGATGAGCAGAAATTTCCTCCAAGGAAAAATTAGGAGAATTGAAGACATTGTTTTCAGTCCCACTCCAAACTCCATTCCTAGCTACCAACTCCATCCCAGCAACAGCCTGAGATTAAGCCTGTCTGTTTGCAATGTTGGTCTCACATTTGATCCTGAGATAAGCTTCCAATCTCATTTTCATCCCATCACTATGACTACCTATTTCCACCTCTGTAGCATTGCCCCTGTCTCAGCTTATCTGCTGCTGAAATGCTCATTTGTGGCCTGTGTTACCTCAAAACTTGGCAATTCCAATGCACTCCTTGCTGGTCTCCCATTTTTTATCCTCCATATACTTATCATCTAAAACTCTACTGCCCATGTCTTAACTCACAGCAAGTCCCATTCCCGTATCACCCGTGCTCACTTTCCCACATTGGCTCCCGGTCAAGCAACATCTTGAGGTTGCAAACTTCTCATCCTGGTTTTCAAATCCATGGTTTGCCGTTCCCTATCTCTGTAATCTCCTCCAGCCCCACAACCCTCTGAGATGTATGCACTCTTTTAATTCAGGCCTCTTATGCATCCCCAATTTTAATTGTTCCACACTGGTGGCCCTGCCTGCCGTTGCATCGTGCCTAAGCTATGAAATACCCCCCTTACACCCCTATGCCTCACCTACCTCTTTAAGACATTTCCTAAAACCTACATATTTGACCAAGTGTTCATTCATCTGACCTAATATCTCCTTATGTTGCTTGGTGTCATACTTAGTTTTATAATGCTCCTTATCTGAGCATTGGGATGTTTCATTATGTTAAAGGTGCTACATAAATACAAGTTGTTGTCCAATTTCACAATATTTGAAGAGCTATGAGTCAATCTCTTACAGAGGTAGTCTGAAGAACAATGATGGGGTTTAGCATGGCTCCAGTGGAGCATAGGGAGAGGAGGGAAAGAGGTTGCAAGGTCAGAGCACACTGGGAGAGAGAGGGAAGGTATTAGAAACTCAGGACCAAGGGCAAAGGGAGAGATGTTAGGAAGGAACAAACCTGCAGTGAGCAGCAAGGATGCTGTAGAATATTAAAATTAGAACTACTGAAGTTTGGAGAATTAGGGCTATAACTAATTAGTAATATCAGGGACAGTGTATTGAGAAAACTGTTGTTCTGAAAGATCGGATTTCCACATCACAATGCCACGGGATAGACTCTCCAGTTGCTTTGCCTGAGAATAATGTCAGGATCGCAAGCTCTTCAGGGAAAACTAGTCTGATTTTTCATCAATAAATGCAAGTGTCTAGCACAAAGTAATTGGTTCTTGGGATGTGGGCAACATTCAGGAGGTGGTATTTATTGTGCATCCCCAATTATCGTGTGGGAATCAAGGATGAATGGTATTATGTGGGCTTCAGTTCTGCCGAAGGGCCGTGAAGGCTCGAAACGTTAACTGATTTCTTCTCCGCCGATGCTGCCAGACCTGCTGAGTTTTTCCAGGTAATTCTGTTTTTGTTTTGGTATTATGTGGGGATGGATTTACAAGCACCTTACCAGGTAGGAATGCAGGTTTCCTTCCCTGAAGGACATTAGGTAGTCAGAATGTCAAAACCCCAGCTAAATTTTCAAATGGTTACTTTTTTTTTTTCCCTCTGGGACTAGGCCACCAATAACCAGACTTAATTGATTCCATATCATTGCTTACCATAGTGGGATTTGACCTCAGAATTTCTGGATTTCTATCCATTCCTTCCCTCCATATCTCGACAGGCACTCCCACAACCAGCATAAAATGCCACTCCCTAATTTTTATTACAGCCAATATATCTTGAACATTGAAATATATTCACTGAATGAAGATCTTCAGCTTCAGCAACATGTTATTTTTAAGTCAAGCCAGCAATAGAAAGTTAAGAGGAACTCTGTGGGGGTTTGGCAGTTTCAACTATTCCTTTTTGAACATGTGGTTAAAGACACTGAGGTTGCAAGGAAGTGCCGGGTTAAAAATAAGTCCATTAGAACCAAGATCAAGCTCATTATTTGAGTCATAATCACTCTTAACTACAGATTTGGAAGAACCTTTGCATCCAGAGACATGGTGGAACCACTAACCACCTTAAAGAACACACTTCAAAAATGTATTTGGCAGACTTGCGTCCTGAAGGATTTTTTGTCAGAGTATGGGAAATAAATCTAGTTTGTTTTAAGATAGGTACAATTTGATTCATTTTGAAATCAAGCTAAAATTTGTGCTAACCCTGCAATGCTTTGCTTGCATGAATACAACAGAACAAATAACAGAATTGATAGATAGAAAACAGCAATGTTGACAGTTCATATCCACAAGGCAAGAGAGCAGCTTATTGACCACATTTGCAGCTAGTTATTAATTGCATCAAAGACCAACTACCTTTATTTTTGTCATCTGATACTTCATGCATTTAGATTTTGGCCTAGATCTGCTCAACTTACACCAGCTCTCCAATCACCCTCGCTATTTCCAATAGTTTCTGCCAGTAGGGTCGAGCATATATAATGGGGAGCATACAAGGACTCTCCCATTTAAGATGGGGATAAGGAAGAACTTCCTCTCTGTGAAAGTTGTTACTCCTTGGAATTCTCTACCCCTGAGAAAGAGCAGTGGAGGCTGGGTTATTGCATATATTCAAGGCTCAGTTAGACAGACTTTTGATCTACAAGAGAGTTAAGGGTTATGGAGGGGATTGGGCGGGTTGGGGGGAGGCGGGTGCGTGAGGCAGGAAAGTGAAGTTGAGGCCACAATCAGAGCAGCCATGAGCCTTTTGAATAGAAGAGCAAGCTCAAGGGACCGAATGGCCTAGTCCTGCTCTTATTTCTTATGTTTATTCTTATAATGATCACCCAAAATTGGAAAACAAATATTCAAATAGGAAAAAAATGACAGGAAATACGTCATATGATATATATCATTTGCACTTGGCACTGTGTTCGGTAATGCAATTGGCAGTGGAGGGAATTTTAAAATTCAAATCAACCAAAAAGTGTTGAATAAATTATAGCCACAAATTTTGATTTTCCCCTTGCCCTCCGTATAATATCTGTGCTTCTTCAATGGCCAAATGACCTTCATTGCCTGCCAAAACAATGCTTCAGCTAATTCCAGGTGGATGCCAGGAGGCAACAGGGCACACACCAATTTAAATAATTTTGACCCCAGAAACTCTATGGCTGACCAAAAGTTACTCTATTGTCTAACTCATGTCCAAATTCACGTTGGCTTGGGTTGGGTAGGTTTTAAACTCCATATAAAGTATCAAGAGCAGCCTTTCTTGGTCCAATGATAAACTGTTCTCTAGGTTCCAAAGTAGTCATATAAATAGATCAGGCTCAATATGTCAAATGCCTTTCAAGATAAAGAGCTGATGGGAGCAAAAGAACCTCCCGTTCCCCCTCCCACACATGCCACCACCACACCCCCACCCGCCCCACCCCACCCACCACTGGAAAGATTTCCTACATTCGATGTGTTTATGAGAAAATGCCACTTACCATCTTTGACCTTGGGATAAAAAATAAACTTTGGAGAGCAGAGTCATTCCTGGGATAGATTGCAGGTTTCTCTGGTGTTCTTTCAAATATTTCATTGTTCTCTTCAATTGATTTTCTAAAGCAGGAGTATTTCCTCAAAGTCTCCCCATGGTTTCAGCTTAGAAAATTGGAGGTTAGTGGTACCATGCAGAAAGGGCAACAAGATTTTAGTAACCTTGTTAAGACATTTGGAGTTGCTGCCTTAAAATTCAGATTTAAAAATTGGAAGGCCTAAATTTTATGATTCTACAATTTAACCAAATGCTATTTAAAAAAAAACATGGAAAATTGTTTGAGAATGGAAGTCTGTGTGAAGAAGTACAGCTGTTGTGTTTAGCTCTATTTCCCGCTCCCATCTTCAATAACTGATCACTTTCTACTCTTCAAAAAGAACATGCAGTTGACTTTGACTGCAGACGTTAATACAGTTGACCACACTCTCTTACTCTAAGGCCTCTCCTCCATTGTCCAGTTCATTGGGACAGGCTCTCATTTGGTTCCAATCTTACATGTCTGATTGTGGCTTTTTTCATTCATGGGATGTGAACACCGCTGGCAATGTCAACATTTATTGACCAACCCTAATTGTCTTTGAGAAGGTGGTGCTGAGCTGCCTTCTTGAACCACTGCAGACCTCAAGATTGCTGCTGGGGAAGGAGTTCCAGGATTTTGACACAGTGGCAGTGAAGGAACGGCAATATAGTTCCAAGCCAGGATAATATGTGGCTTGAAGGTGAATTTTCAGGTGGTGGAATACCCATGCATCTGCTGCCCTTGTCCTTCTAGGTGGTAGAGATCATGAGCTTGAAAGATACTGATGAAGGAGCATTGGCATGTTGCTGCACTGCATCTTGTAGATGGTACACACTAGTGCCACTCTGTGCCTGTGGTGGAGAGAGTGGATGTTTAAGTTGGTGGATGGGGTGCCAATCAAGCATTCTGCTTTATCCTAGATGGTTGTTTTGTTGGAGCTGTACTCATCCAAGCTAGTGGAGAGTATTCCATCACACTCCTGACTTGTGCCTTGTCGAATGTGGACAGACTTTGGTGAGGCAGGAAGTGAGTTACTCGCTGAACTAGCTCAGAATTTCCTGTTGTGGCCACAGCATTCCAGTTTCTGATCAGTGGTAACCCCCGGGATATTGATGGCACGGGATTTAGTGATGTTACTGCCATTAAATGTGAAGGGGAGATGGTTACGTTCTCTCTCAATGGAAATATCCATTGCCTGGCACTTGTTGCATGAATGCTACTTGCCACTTATCAGCCCAAGCCACAATGTTGTCCAAGTATTGCTGCATGTGGGCATAGATTGCCTCAGTATCTGTTAATAGGACTGAACACTGCGCAATCATTAGTGAACATCCTCAATTCTGACTATAGTGGAGGGAAGATCATTGATGAAACAATTAAAGATGTTTGGTCCTAGGATACTACCCTGAGGGACCGATTCAGCAATATCCTGGGTCTGAGATGACTGTCCTCCACCAACCACAACCACCTTCATTTGCACTAAATATGAATTCAACCTGTGGTGCCGTAACCTCCAAGTGGAATGACAGTTGAGTTGGATTGCCGCTCCGCTCGTAGTCACTTACCTAGAAATCGGGCCACTCCTGTCTCGCCCGATCTTCCAACTCAGGTCAGGCAAGATCGGTGTAGCACAGCAGGTTCCAGTGGCCTTCTATAAAAGGAAAATACTGCAGATGCTGGAAATCTGAAACAAAAACAAAAATTGCTGGAAAAGCTCAACAGGTCTGAACATCTGTGAAGAGAATGACAGAGTTAACGTTTAGAGTCAGTATGACTCTTCTTCAGAACTAAAGAGGAGTAAAATGTGGTGAAATATATAATGTTTAATGGGGGGTGGGACAGGCGAAGCTGGATAGAAGGCCAGTGATAGGTGGAGGAAAAGGAGAGATTGCAAAAGATGTCATAAGCAAAAGGTCGAAGGGGTTTTAATGGTGGTGATACTGGCTAATGGTGACATTAAGAGTAGAAAACAGGATGAGCAAGTGACAGATGGCTCTAGTGGGGGTGGAGGGAGGGGACGATGTGGGGAAAATATATTGAAATAGGCTAAAAGGTGGGGATAAAACAATGAATGGAAATAAATTTTTTAAAATAATAGTTAGTTGGGAAAAAATATATATGTAAAAATTAAAACATAAATATTTGAAAAAAGGGGATCAAAAAGGGATGAGGATGGAGGAGAGAGTTCATGATCTGAAGTTGTTGAACTCAATGTTAAGTCCGGAAGGCTGTAAAGTGCCTAATCGGAAGATGAGGCGCTATTCCTCCAGTTTGTGTTGGGCTTCACTGGCACATTGCAGCAGGCCAAGGACGGACATGTGGGCATGAGAGCAGGGTGGTGTGCTAAAATGGCAAGTGACAGGAAGACCTGGGTCATGCTTGCAGACAGAATGAAGGTGTTCCGCAAAGCGGTCACCCAGTCTGCATTTGGTCTCTCCAATGTAGAGACCACCACATTGGTAGCAGCGAATGCAGTAGACCAAATTGAGGGAGGTGTAAGTGAAGCACTCTTCACTTGAAAGGAGTGTTTGGGCCCTTGGAAGGTGAGGAAGGGGGAAGTAAAGGGGCAGGTGTTGCACCTTCTGCGATTGCATGGGAAGGTGCTGTGGGGGGGGGGGGGGGGGGGGGGGGGGGGGTGTTGAGGTGTTGGGGGTGATGGAGGAGTGGACCAGGGTGTCCCGGATGGAACCGTCTCTACAAAATGCCAATGGAGGAGGGCGGGGGGATGAAAGGAAGATGTGTTTGGTGGTGGCATCATTTCCGCAAACTCCTGCATGATGTCAACACCAAACACATCTCTTCATCCCCAGCAACCACACCCCACCCTCCCCCAATTGGCATTCTGTAAGGACCGTTCCATCCAGGACACCCTGGTCCATTTCTCCATCACCTCCTACACCTCAACCCCCTCCCATGGCACCTTCCCATGCAATCGCAGAAGGTGCAGCACCTGACCCTTTACTTCCCCCATCCTCACCGTCCAAGGGCCCAAACATTCCTTTCAAGTGAAGCAGTGCTTCACTCGCACTTCCCTCAATTTGGTCTACTGCATTCGCTGCTCCCAATGTGGTCTCCTTTACATTGGAGAGACCAAACGCAGACTGGGTGACCGCTTTGTGGAACACCTTCGGTCTATCCGCAAGCGTAACCCAGACCTTCCTGTCGCTTGCCATTTTAGCACACCACCCTGCTCTCATGCCCACATGTCTGTCCTTGGCCTGCTGCAATGTGCCAGTGAAGCTCAAAGCAAACTGGAGGAACAGCACCTCATCGCCCAATTAGGCACTTCGCAGCCTTCCAGACTTAACATTGATTTCAACAACTTCAGATCATGAACTCTCTCCTCCATCCTCACCCCTTTTTTCAAATATTTATTTTTAAATTTTTATACATATATTTTTCCCACCCATTTCTATTATTGTTACTTTTCAACTTTATTTCCATTCATTGTTTTATCCCCACCTTTTAGCCTATTTCGATCTTTTCGCCACACCTTCCCCTCCCCCCACCCCACCCCCACTAGAGCCATCTGTCACGTGCTCATCCTGCTTTCTACTCTTAATGTCACCATTGGCACCTCCTTTAGTCAGTATCACCACCATCAACACCCCTTCAACCTTTTGTTTATGACATCTTTTGCAATCTCTCCTTTGCCTCCACCTATCACTGGTCTTCTATCCAGCTTCACCTGTCCCTCTCTCCCCCCCCCCCCCCCCCCCCTTAAACAGTATATACTTCACCACATTTTTACTTCTCTTTAGTTCTGAAGAAGAGTCATACGGACTCGAAATGTTAACTCTGTCTTTCTCTCCACAGATGCTCAGACCTGCTGAGCTTTTCCAGCAACTTTTGTTTTTGTTCCAATGGCCTTCTGTCTGGTGCTGCAGCATTGGAGGGAAGGAGGACAATGCACTATTTTTACGGTTCTAGCTGCCATAAAGCAGATAAGTTTGAAGGTCCAACCATTGAGCAGCCAGGGGGAGCATAAGTTTATAAGGTAAGTGGGCAAAATTGGTTGCGGGTGTGGGGGGGGGGGCGCGGGGAGGATGGGTTGGCGGGGGTGGGGGGGGATTGTGTGGTCAGTGGAAGGGGGGTTGGTCAATGGAGAGGGAATAGTTGGAGGGTGGGAGTGTAGTCGGGAGGTGGGGAGCGCAGTCGGCAGGGTGCGGAACACAGTCGAGGCAGTGGGGGCCTTTTGCTGGCGGGGAGCGTATCAGGAAGTGCAGTCAGGAAGGTGGGGAGCACAATCCAGGAGTCCCAGGGTGGGAGGGTGGTCAGTGCTATAGCTACCCAGAAGCTAGAAGTGATTTTAATTCTTCAATTTTTTTTCTGGGTAACTATTACTGTAATACAGTCGGAACCATCCGAATTTTGCGATTTAAAATTTCCGGGGAGGGCGATACCCCAGATCCACTGACTTGGAGCTCGGAAGTTACGGGCCGTGGAGATTTCCCTTGATTCACATTGAATTAAGTTTTACTGGGGTTCCTTGATGCCACACTCGGTCAAATGCTGCCTTGATATCAGGGTGAGTCACTTTCATCTCACCTCTGGAATTCAGCCATTTGTCCATGCTTGAACCAAGGCTGTAATGAGGTCTTAGAGCTGAATGTTCCTGGCATTAGCGAGTAGGTTATTGCTGAGTAATAGAACTGTCAACATCACCTTTGCTGATGATTGAGAATAGAATGGTGGGTGGGAATTGACTACATTGGATTAGTCCTACTTTTTGTGAACAGTACATTACCTGGGCAATTTTTCACATTGTTGGGTAGATAACAGGTCTTCAGAACTAGACCCAGGATATTGTCAGGGTTCATTGTCTTCAGAAATACATCAGGATACTGTCAAGGCCCATTGCCTTTCTTGTGTCCAGTGCACTTAGTTTCGAGTGAATCAAGTTGGCTGAAGACTGACGTCTGTGAAGCTGGGGACCTCAGGAAAAGGCAGGGATGGATCATCCACTCAGTACGTCTAGCTGGAGATGGTTGCAAACGCTTCAGCTGGGTCTTTTTCACTGATATGCTGGCAGGAATGTTTATGGAGTCTTCTCCTCTCATTACTTATTTAATTGTACATCTCTATCCATGACTGTAACTGCAGAGCTTTGATCTGATCCTTTGGTGGTGGGGTTGCATTGCTCTGTCTACAGCATTTTGTTTAGCATGTTTGTAGTTCTGTGTTGTAGCTTCACCTGGTTAATACCTCATTTTTAAGTGTGCCTGGTGCTGCTCCTGATGTGTTCCTGCACTCCATCAAGTCCCCAGCTTGATGGGAATGGTAAAGCTGGGAATATACCAGGCCATAAGGTTACAGATTGTGGTTGAATACAATTCTGCCGCTGCTGATGTCCCACTGAACTTAGTGGATGCTCAATTTTGAGCTGCTAGATCTGACCTGAATCTATTCCATTTAGCATAATGGTATTACCACATATCATGCAGGATGTCCTTGGTTGGAAGACAGCACTTCCTATCCACCAGAATTGTGTGGTGGTCACACCTACTAATAGATGTAACAGTGACAAGTAAATTGATGAGAATGAGTTCACATAGGTGGTGAGAAAACAGAGGTTAAAATATGCTGCAAGCCCAGTCTGGCAGGTATGTCCTTCAGGACTTGGCCAGTGGCCACTCTTGGTAAAGGACATTACTCGTGGTGCATTGTGTCTTTGTTACCCTCGGTGTTTCTACCAAGCGATGTTCAACATGGAGTATTGTTGATTCATCAGCTGAGGGAGGGTGGGAAATTGGAATCGGAAGGATGTTTTCTTGTCCATGTTTGACCTGGTGGCATGAGACTTCATGGGGTCCAGAGTCAATGCTGTGGCTGCCCAGAGACACTCCCTTCCAACTGCATACCACTGTGCAGCCATCCCTGATGATTCTATCCTGCTAGTGGGTCAGGACATAACCAGGGATGGTGATGGCGGTGTCTGGGACATCAGTTGAAAAGTATGATTCTGAGAGTATGACTATATCAGACTGTTGCTTGACTAGTCTGTGGGACAGCTCTTGCAATTTTGGCATAAGTACCCTGATGTGAGTGAGGAGGACTTAGCAAGATCGACTGAGCTGGCTGTGCATTTATCATATCAGATGCCAGGTGATCCATCCTAGAGAATCTCTAGTAATGGCTTCGCTTGTTTCGCTTGTACTGTTACCTCCAATGTGCCTCAAAGTGTATACATGGTCCTTTCCTCTACTTGCTGGTCCTTGCCAACATCATCCAAAGACATGTGCTACGACAACACCTTGCCCTTGTGGTGCCACCACCTCTCTCAACCAATCTACTGCACATATCAGGATGCTTTTTGGACCATTATTCCTTGAAAAGCCACAACTTCTTTCAGTTCATACTTGGAAGATGGAAGCCATCAGTTTTGGTCCCACATCACAAATTTGACCCACCTCCCAGTCACCATCTCAGGTTGAACTGGGCTGATGGTAACCTTGGCATCTCATCTTAACCCAAAATGAGCTTCTGACCTTATCTTCAGCATCACAAAAGATATATAGTGCCACCTTTGTAATACACAGTCGCTGCCAATCTTCTGCCAAAACCCTCTTTCATGTCTGTCATTCTCAATCACAAAGTCACCTCCCACCCTCTACAAACTTCAGTTCAACCACAACATTGATGCACATACGCTATCGGACAACACTTCCCTTACCCATCACCCCTGTGGTCTCTAACCTATGTTGGCTCATTTTGCCCCAGTGCCTTAAATTTAAAATGTTCATCTTCATATTTAAATCGCTTCATGGTCTCATCTCTTCCCATCTCTAACTCTTGCAGCTCTAGAATCCAAAGGAGACTCTCGGCTATTTAAGCTCCAAACACTGGAATTCATCCCTAAACCTTTCTGCCTCTCTCTTCTTTTAAAACTTTCCTTAAAACCCACCTCTTTGATCACACCATCCGGCTATATCTTGCTTTGACTTGGCATCAATTTTTCACTGATTAATCTCCTGTGAAACAACTTGCAATGTGAAAGGCACAATATAATTGCAAGCTGCTGTTGTTTCAAGAAAACAGATACATGCGGCTTCTGTGAACAACTTTAAAAAATTAAATGTTTTGATAAATACAATATCAACTTAACAGAAACAAACTGCCTTTAAAGAAATTACTGTTGCAAGGTTCATTATAACCACTTAATGTGAAAAAAGTACTGAGTTATATTTGTCTCTACTTTTTGGGCAGTAATTAAACTTAGGACCTTGTACAATTTGTGTATTTAAAATCAACCCAGTATTACATAGCTAAATAATCACCGTGGACTGATGCTTGCTGGGAGTGAAACAGCGCTGAAGAAACTTTATAAAACAAAAATAAAATCACATTGGTCACTGGGTAGCCAAAGAGTGGGCATACTGCAGCAAGGAAAGCTTGTTTAACATAGAAATATATTACTCATGTCCTGATCAGAGCTTGGTTTTCACACAGAAAACACAAACTATGCAAGTTAACTTTCAACTCACTTCACGAGAAGCCAGTAGCAGGCCTAACTTTTATTTGGCGCTAATGCAACTTTTTTTTTAGGAAAAAAAGGAAGCCAAATATTCTCTTCAGAAGTATAGGGCTGAATAAACTAAATTACTATTTAGGGATCTGGGTAGTACACCTTTGTGTTCCCATCTTGGCAGCATTTAAACCTGGATAAAATCCAGGTTAGCCCTTTGCTTCTTGCACTGAACGACAATCACATAATCAGAGCATTATGCCAAGAGAACATTTAGTTTAATTGTGACTAGCTCCAAAACCAGAGCAACATTTTTCCCACTGAAATTTGAATCTCAGAAATATAAGTTACATGCCACAATAAATCAAGAGGCAGATTTTTGTTAATAAGACAATTCAAAAATAACCCCATGTAAAATCTCAAATTGCATTCTTGGACTGCTATTGGGAAAAGAAAATCCAGTGACCACACCCCATTCGGTATAATATTAGAAAGCTAATTATTTTTATTCTTCAGAATAATCCCTAATTATATGATTATACAGAACACGTAGACAAGCTGACGCTTTACTTATGGCAATGCATGTACATCTAACAAGAAGCCAATTTTTAAAATTGCTTTTAACTACCTAATGGCTCAGCTGCCTAAATCAAGAAATAGTTAAACAGACAGAATAAGTAGTTCTTCGGTTCAATCCTAAATCGGTATTGAGTTAACTAATTGCAAGTGGTAGGATTACTTCAGTTGACTCCACTGTCAACTAATTAGGGAGGGAAATAAATCAAACAATGTCCCCAATCTTGATCATTATCCTTGTGACTTATGCAGTGAGTGTGCATGTTGAATGGGGGCAGGATCAGACTATGATGTGACACCACTGTGACTGAACAGTTCTCTGACACCAATGTGAAGCCTGGTGACTTGGCTGTGGAACCACATCCAGAGGAGACTCAACACCTTCTGCAAAGGAAGAGGCTGGGGAGGGGTGGGGGTGATGGAAGGGAGCAAAATAGTGAGGGAACAAAATTGGCTAAAAATAGAGAATGTTGAAAAATCCCCTATCCAAAAATATAAATCCACATGTTAAGTGTCAACATATCCATTGATTTACTTCTATTATTCTAAACTTGATGGGGCCAATACAATTGCAGTATGCAAACCATTTAAAATGAAGTTTAAATTAAATATTTTTTTCTTTTCTAATTAGAAGTTATTTGAAACATAATAGGCATTATATGCAGCTTTTACTCAAAGCAAACATTAAGTTTTTTTAATTCATTTTTACAGGATGTGGGCGTCACTGGCTAGGCCAGCCTTCTTGAACTGCTGCAGTTCCTGTGGTCTAGGTACACCCACAGTGCTGTTAGGGAGAAAGTTCCAGGATTTTGACCCAACAACAGTGAAGAAACGGCAATATATTTCCAAGTCAGGATGGTGAGTAGAACTTCCAGGTGGTGGTGTTCCCATGCATCTACTGCCCTTATCCTTCGAGATGGTCGTGGCTTCTAGATGTGTGCTTGGAAGGTGCTGGCTAAGGAGCCTTGGTGAGTTTCTGCAGTGCATTTTGTAAGTGGTACACACTGCTACTACTATTCATCGGTGGTGGAGGAAGTGAATGTTTGTGGAAGGGGTGCCTATTAAGTGGGTTGCTTTGTCCTGAATGGTGTCAAGCTCCATGACTGTTGTTGGAGCTGCACTAATCCAGGCAGGTGGAGAGTCTTCCATCACACTCCTGACTTGTGCCTTGTAGATGGTAGATACGCTTTGGGGAGTTAGGAGGTGAGTTACTCGTCATAGAATTCCTAGCCTCTGACCTGCTCTTGTAGCCACAGTATTTTGTTGGCTAGTCCAGTTCAGTTTCTGGTCAATGGTAACCCCCAGGATGTCGATCGTGGGGGATTCAATGAAGGTAATGCCATTGAATGTCAAGAGGCGATGGTTAGATTCTCTCTTGGAGATGGTCATTTCCTGGCACTTATGTGGCATAAATGTTACTTGCCACTTGTCAGCCCAAGCCTGGATATTGTCCAGGTCTTGCTGTATTTGGACATGGACTGCTTCAGTATCTGAGTCGTGAATAAACATCTCCACTTCTGACCTTAAGATGGAAGGAAAGTCACTGATGAAGCAGCTGAAGATAGTTGGGCCTTGGACACTACCCTGAGGAAATCCTGCAATGATGTCCTGGAGCAGAGATGATTGACCTCCAACAACCACAACCATCTTCCTTTGTGCTAGGTTTGACTCCAACCAGCAGAGAATTTTTCCCGATTCCCATTGACTCCAGTTTTGCTAGGGCTCCTTGATGCCACACTCAATCAAATGCTGCCTTGATGTCAAGGGAAGTCACTCTCACCTCACCTCTGGAGTTCAACTCTTTTATCCATGTTTGAACCAAGGCTGCAATGAGGTCAGAAGTTAAATGAATCAGGTGGAACCCAAATTGAGCGTCAGTGAGCAGGTTGTTGCTAAGCAAGTGTTGCTTGAAGCACTGTTGATAACCCCTTCCATCACCTTACTGGTGATGGAGACTAGGCTGACAGGGCAGTAATTGGCCAGGTGAGGTTTGACCTGCTTTTTGTGTAAAGAACATACCTGGGCAAATTTCCACATAGCCAGGTAGATGTCAGTGGTAGTAGCTGTACTGGAACAGCTTGGCCAGGGGCACAACAAGTTCTGGAGCACAAGTCTTCAGTACTATTTCTGAAATATTGTCAGAGCCTGTAGCCTTTGCAGTATCCAGTGCCTCCAGCCATTTCTTGATATCACATGGAGTGAATCGAATTGGCTGAAGACTGGCATCTGTGATGCTGAGGACCTCCAGAGGAGACTGAGATGGACCATGCACTCGGCACTTCTGACTGAAGATTGTTGTCACCTACCCAATGTCAGCTTTGGGAGGCCTGTAGATTTTTTAATTTTTTTAATTGTTCATGGGATGTGAGCATCCCCGTCAAGGCCAGAATTTGTTACCCATCTCTAATTGCCCTTGACAGCAGTTAAAAGCCAACCACATTGCTGTGGGTCTGAAGTCACATGTAGGCCAGACCAGGTAAGGGCGGAAAATTTCCTTCCTTATAGGACATTAGTGAACCAGATGGGTTTTTAACAACAATTGATGGTAGTTTCTTGGTCACCATTATTGAGAATAGCTTCTGCAATTACAGGTTTATTAATCATAATTAAATCCGACCAGCTGCTTTGCTGGGATTTGAACCAATGTCCCCAGAGCATTAACCTGAGCCTCTGGATTACTACTCTAGTATCCACTACATTACCATCTTCTCAGGTTTTAAACTCACTTAAATGCTGTCAGGGCCTACTGCAGCTTGCCAATTGTGAGAGGGTAAGAAATTGGCCAGCTGCCTTGCAGAAGTTCCCAACAGCTATCGTTTGGAAGTGGGTGAAGCAATCCCAGCAAAAAGAGCTTGCACAGACCAGCTGTTGAGCTTGGGTGAAAAGGGAAGAGTGATTGCTATGGGCTTCTGTGCTGTCACATAATGATCAAGCAGGAGCCATCCGAACTATGAGTAGATGAAACTATGAAGAGAGAGCACAAGATGAGGTGGTGATCAAGCATAGTGTCTACAGACTGTTGTTAGGTAGAGCAAGCACTTGGTAGCCAGCACAAGGGACAGAGATACCTTTTCAATAACAAATTTGGATACTGTAAAGTCTTAGTGTAGAAGATCAGAAACATGCAGAGAAGTGAACTAGTGTTGTCTGAAGTAAAGGAGCATGCCATTGCAAATGTCCTGCTCCTAATTTGTATGTTCAAATGCACATATGGAAAAATGTTTTACTTATTACTCATAGCTTTTCCTAATTATATAAAAAGAACATTAGAGCCCCCTTAACTTTCTCGGTTCCAGTGAAGCTATTTTTTTTGCAGTCTTCCTTTATGGCCAAAAATATTTTGCTAATTCCCAATAATTCTCAAATTATTGGGTCAAAATTCAGTAGAAACTGATTTGTTCAATTTTAAGAGAAACAAATCCTGAAATTTTCCATTATTTTCCAACCCAAAAATCTGGTGTTGAAATGTATGCATATTGCATCTATAATGTAATGATATATTGATGAGCCTTCATAATGACTACACTGAAACAGCGATCACAATACACAATTCATAGCCCTTCTAAAGTATTAATCTTCAACAACTACTTCATCATTTGGTTAGACTAAATCAAAAGTTCATGGTGTTGATCTGCTGATACCATTGTTACTTGTATTTATGTAGCACATTAATCATAATAAAACATCCCAAGGAATTTCACAGGGGTGTTATCAAACACAATTTGACAACAAACCACATAAAAAGAGATGAGGGCAGATGACCAAAAGCAGGTATTTTTTAAAGGAGCATCTTAAAAAGGAGGAGAGGTAGGTAGAGAGGCAAAAAGATTTATGGAGCATATTCCAAGCCTTAGGGTCTTGGCAGCTGAAGGCACGGTCGCCAATTGTCGAGCAATTAAGACACCAAGCTTAAGAGGCCAGATGAGTGCAGATATTTCAGGCAGAGATTTGGATGATTTTAGCAGTCAACATATTATGACAGTCTATTTGTAAATATTATAGATGTACTGTCCTGCTAAAGTAGCTTCACAATATTCGATGATGATGAAAAATTACAATACTTTTGGATCAGCCTTTGAGGCTTACAGAAGTGGTCTGTGAACTGTGTAAATGGTTGTGGATTGTCACTTAGCTCAATTATGACTTCTTCGTGTCGCACTTGTTTGAGTATCACTAAGCCTCAAGCTAAGTAAATACTGATTGTCTTCAAATTTAACCTGTTTATTTTGAGCTCTAATTTTTCTCACTTTCTCTGCTCTCCTTTTGATACTGAAATATATTAATTCAAAAGTTCTCTACATTGAACTGCATCTGCCCCCATGTGCAAACACAACTAACCTGTCCCTGACTGTCCATAATCTCCTGAATTCTTACTCAATTTGCCATGCCCAAAATTTATCAGCAGCAAAATTCTGTTAATTCAATTGTAAGTCAAGAGATGTTGGCGTTCTGGAGCTACACGCCATAATTTTGATATCCATTGACCTGGATTATTTGCTTTGGCCCTTACATGACTCTTTCCATGCAGCTGTCTTAGTAAATGTCTTCTGAAAATCCATATGTACAACATTCACCACATTCCCTTCATCAATACTTATATTTTACTAATTTAATTACAACATTTTTGTAGAAATCATGTCCACCTCAAATAAATTTAGTTTGTTTCTTATTAAAAGACATGCATTAAAGTGTTCAGTTTGCTATTGCACTTACGTTATGCAAAAATCTGAGAGGTTGTTTATGTTACAGTAATGCTGATGTGGCACTCCGTCAGTGCTGCAATGCAGATCGTTTACTCCAATCCTGGAATAGGTTGTACACTCAGTGGCATAATGGATTTGGCACATAGACAAAACACCATGATTACCATTAGAAAAGCACATTTATGGCACCCAGGAGAATCGTGGTGATCAGTAGATTTGAACCATTTCTGTAAAAAGAACATGCTGTTGCACTTTGATTGGCTTTGCTGCTTGATGAGTATGAACTATCATCACATAAGCATAAATAGCACAGAACAAGCCATTCAGCCTATGTCAGTGTTCATGCTTCACATGAACCTCTTCCTGCCCTACCTCATCCAACCCATCAACATATCATCCTATTCTATTCTTCCTCATGTTTATCTAACTGCCCTTAAATGCATCTATGCTTATCGCCTCAACTACTCCTTGTGGCAGCAAGTTCCATGTTCTAACCACTGTCTGGTAATGAGCTTCCTCCTGAGTTCATGTTGGAAATATTAGTGGCTATTATATATTCAGGATTCCTAGTCTGGTCTGCTCTGCAAGTGGAGACTTCCTCGCTATGTCGACCAAAACCCTTTCATAATCTTAAAAACATTCAACAAGTCCCTCAGTCATCCTAGAGAAAGAGACCCAGCCTAAACAGTCTTTTTTGCATGGCAACTAAGAGGTTGTATCTTTCTAGTAAATCTTCTAGCACTTTCTCCAGTGCCTCCAGATCCATTTTTTGAATACAGAGACCAGAACGGCTCACAGTACTCAAATGTGGTCGAACCAATACATATGTAATAGAACTTCTGTTTATTTTCCAGTAGTGTCCCTCTAGAAAGGGAACCCAGTGCTTTTTTTGCTTTATTAAACTCCATTGCTAAGTGATTTATCCATCAAATCCACCAGATCCCTCTGCCATTCTCCAAAGGGTGTGTGGCCTCCTATTCTTCTTATCAAAATGTACCACCATACATTTACCTATATGGAAGTTCATTTACCAATTACACACCCATGCAATTTTCATAATGTACTCTTGGCCTGAATTTTACCCTTGGTGGGCAGGCGCAATCAGCAGGTCCGCGACCGGTCGGGAATCTGGCCCCCGACCGCGATTTCACGCTGGCTGCTCAATTAAGGCCTGCACAGCGTGAAACACGTCTTCCCAATGATCGGGAAGGCCGGGCAGGGGCGGGGGCTTTTCGGCCGCCGGGCCAATGGAGACCTGGCAGGCGGTTTAGAAATGGCACAGGCAGCTCCTTGAAGGTTGCCAGGGAAGAACATATTTGCAGCGTTCTGAACACCGAAGTTATGGCCTCAAGTGCAGCTGGAGAAGATAGGCAGGAGTGCAGGTCAGGCGGGCACTCGGCCCCCACCCCAGTTTTCGGACGAGGGCTTTGCAGTCCTCCTGGAGGAGGTGGCTGCCAGGAGAGACACCCTTGTCCCCAGAGATGGAAGAAGGAAGCCACTGCACCTAACAAAAAGAACTTGGGAGGAGATGGCAATGCTAGTCAGCAGCCACGATGTTGTGCAGCACACCTGGGTGCAGTGCCACAAAAGTTTTAACAACCTGCTTTGTTTGGGAAGGGTGAGAACTGTGTTGGCATGGATCAGTGTGTTGAAGTGTTAAGGTACGGCTGTTCCCCTCCGTGGAGCTCAGGGGTCTTAAAGTCTGAGTGCCAACTGTCAATGACACTGGAGCTGACCAAGGAGGTGAGCCCTGGCTGTTTGGCCTGAGTGCCTTGCGGCTCGAGGGCCATGATTCAGATGTGCCCTGCAAGGTGTTCCTCAGGTGGGGTTGGCCAGGCTGCAATGGCGCTGCAGGTAGAGAGTGGGCTAACCGATGCTCCTCTGTCCTTTCAGGAGAAGACGACCCATAACAACAGAGAGGTTGCAGACAGGCAGAGGCCCCCCAAACCTCCTAATCCTATCCAGATTTGAGCAGGATGCTTTGGAGCTGGAGAGACCCTACACACCTCAGTCAACCAACCGCAGAGAGGCTGGGGTGTCAGACGAAGGTAAAAGTGCATAAAGTTGAGAGTTTCAGATCATGCAAATAGTCTTGTGTAGTCTCATTATTGATGGGAGCCTCAAGACTGGATTCCCCAATGATCATTGAAAGACGATGGCACCATGATGCAGATCTCCATTGTCTCACCAGGGTGTCTGGCATGCACAGTGACAGTGTGATGACTTAAACTAATGACATGTTGTTGTTCCCCTTTAGGTTCACCAGCACGCACCCAACTGCAGGACCCCGAGAAGCCACCGGATGCCAGTTGCTGCCAGGCTTCACATGCACCTGCGTCACACCCGTTCTCTGAACCAGGCACCAGCACAGATACCAGCAGCTCAATGGGCGTTAGATCCTCGGCTAGAATGTCAGCGCACAGCGGTGAGAGCACTTCACACTCGCTTGAGGAGCAGGCAGAGGCAGAGTGCCCAGGGCGCAGGCAGTCGGAGGACTTTTGGAGACCAGGACGATGCTCAGTCAAAGGCAGATGATGAGCCTCTGGAGTCGGCCATTAGGTGGCAGATGCTGGATGTCCAGCGGGATGTGCGGAAGGATCTGGCGGAGATCCATGAGGGTCTGCGTGCCATGATCTCTGTTGTGGAGGAGTCCATGCGGAGCATGAGCACTGCGTTGACCCTCATGGCCCAGCACACTGCCTCCTCCATTGAGAGAGTGACGACTCTCATGGAGAGGCAGCTCCAGACACAGAATCAGGGGTTCCTGGGGTTGCGCTTGGACCTGCAAACACTCACACAGGCAATGGCTTCAGGTGGTTAGTGCCAGTGTGGGAGATGGATGAGGCACCCATTATCCCAGCTAGGAGACCATCCATCAATGGCGAGCAGAGAGATCCAGAGCGACCTCACTTTGGCGCACGAGCTGATTGTCATCCCTGTGGGCTCCTCTCAGGGTGCTCTGGATGATGGCAGCAGCTTCTCTGCCTCTCTGCCCCTCTGCCAGTGATCATGGCATCTGATGAGGCTGTGATGACTGGGGAGATACCAGCCATGGCACTGGCCACTCCCTCCCAGGCGGGGCCAGCACAGGTTCCACTGGCCAGAGGACGACCACCAAGGTCATCAAGGCCAACAAGACACCAAGTCGCAGGCTGTCTCCAATGCTGCTGCCAGCGAGGGGAGTGGTCTGGGGGAACCAAGGCATAGCACTCGGAAACATAAGTTTAAGGTACCATGAGCACAAGAGGGACTGGGCACGGGTAATCTTCTGTTGTTTAATATTTTCCTTGTGTTTACTAGTCTGGGAATGAAGACCAGAGAAGGTTATGTTAATTTTTTTGGATTGTCAAAATGAGAAATTTTGTTGTTGTCCTAATGGCCTGAGTATGCTCCACCTTTTTATTTTTGTGCAGGGTACGCCAGTATGTAATGTGGCTCTAATCTTTATTGCACAGGCACTGACTGGACTTTGAGTTCAAATAAAAGGGTAATTTCAGACATCTGGGATGGAGGCGGCACCCCTGGCATGAGGTGGTAGCAGATCTTTGGCAGCCTAGCTGAAGGAGCATTGGATCAAGGCGTCCCTGCCTCCCCGAAGGATACAGAGGTCTGCCTCCACACCCTCAGCATTCTCCTCACTGTGCTCCACTTCTGACTCATTACTGGGTTCATCTTCTGTGGTCTGTGGAGCTGCCTTAAGATCCTCTTCCTCCAGTGGGTCCCCCCTTGCCAGGGTCAGATTGCGGAGAGCACAGCATGTAACCACTATCAGTGACATCAGTTCTGCGGGGCATTGTAGTGCTCCCCCTGAGCGGTCCAGGCATCGGAAGCACATCGTCAGAAGACCTATGGTCCTCTCTATCACCGCCCTTGTAGAGGCATGGCCTGTTATTCTGCTGCTCTGCCTCTGTTCTTGAGTGGCAGAGAGGCATCATAAGCCACCGGTTCAATGGATAGCCCTCATCACCCAATAGCCATCCATCCAGCCGGGCTGGAGCACTGAATAGCCTCGGCACCTAGGAGCGTCTGAGGATATAAGCATCATTTTTTTTATTCATTCATGGGATTCGGGCATCACTGGCCAGGCCAGCATTTATTGCCCCATCCCTAATTTCCCTTGTTCAGAGGGCACTGAAGAGTCAACCACATTGCTGTGGGTCTGGAGTCACACATGGACCAGACCAGGTAAGGACGGCAGATTTCCTTCCCTAAAGGACCTTAGGTGAACCAGATGGGTTTTTACAACAATTGACAATGGTTCCATGGTCATTATTGGACTTTTAATTCCAGATTTTTATTGAATTGTGGAATTGTGAATTGTGAGATTCAAACTTAGGTCCCCAGAGCATTACACTAGGTTTCTGGATTACTAGTCCATTATGCCACCACCTCAATCATGGCAGCTACCAGGGTACCCCGCACAGACTTGCAGAATCTGCGTCCTTAGGTCACACGCTATCTGCACGTACATGGAATGGAATCCCTTCCTGTTGACAAAAGCTCATGGTTGATCCGCTGGCACCTTGATGGCCACATGTGTGCAGTCGATTGCACCCTGGATGCGGGGGATCCAGCAATCGCTGCAAATCCTCTGGCTCACTCAGCCTGGCTGGCCTCCTTCATATGGAAATGAATTTACCCGCCTGAACAGAGCTTCTGTCATCAGCTTGGCGCAACTGTGGGCAGCTGACTGGGACGCTCCACAAAGATCCCCCACTGACCCCTGGAAAGTGCTAGGCATTGAAGTTGTGGGCCACTGTGACCTTCAGAGCCACTGGCATGAGGTGTCCACCCCCACAGTTGGAGGTGATCTCAGGCCCAATCATCTGACAAATGGAGGTCACGGTCTCCCTGGAGAGACGGAGCCACCTTCGGCATTGCACCTCGGACATGTTGAGGTAGCTGCATTGCTGCTTGTAAACCATGGCAACAGGTTAGTGGCATCTTCTGTGGCCCCTTCTGCCTTGGACTACCTGCTGGCCTCTACGCCCCTCGTGCCTGCGCCTCTCCTCCCACAGGTCCCTCCCCTGGAAGCTGCATTGGGACACCTGACCTCCTCTCCCTTCTGCCCCTCTCTTCTTCCTCAGAGAAGGTGCCGCCAGCGGAGAGCACAATCCCCATTATCAGGGTCACAGAAGGCTGTCTGATACCTGGAAGGGTCCACACGGTCAAAATCCTCTGGGGGCCTTGGGGACACCGATGAGTCCTGAAATGAAGCCTGGAAATGCTAAGAATGAAACTCAGAACTGAGATGAAGCTGTCATGTTCAAATAAACAACCAGCAGCAAAACAATCTCCTAAACTCTTCGCTACTCACATTGGCAATGCTGCTGACCCTTTTTATTCCACCCATGGATGTGGTTTTGGAAAATGTGGGCTGCCTGCCTGCCCGTGCGACGAACGCGAAATCTCAGGGCAACATAAAATCGGGTTCAATTGGGTTTTTAATGGCCTTAAGTAGCCTCTTAATTGATGGCGGACGCAGCTCCGACACTTGTGCGCGCCCGCCACCCTGAAGATTGCACGCGTGCAGGATGGCATCAGGACGCTCGCCCAACATCTCCTTGTGTTATTTTATGTCCAATGAGCTCGGGCGCACACCCACCCGCAAGGTGTAAAATTCTGTCCCACAATCTCCAAAGTTTAAAAAAGTTATCGAGGGGTCTGGTTGCATACTTGTTTGTTATTGAGATATTTACGTATGGAATGATTCGAGCTATCATGAAGTTTGAGGTTATGTAACGATTAAAAATCTTATCCATTGAAACATCAATCAGAACAGAAAACAGTAGGTACGGAGGGGTCTTCAGAGTACTGATCCTCATGAGGCGAAAATCCAAGTCCCTTGGCACCTGGGCCTTCATCCTCCCATGATTTCACGTCTAATCCATTTTGAACTGTGATTGTGAGAGGCATGGCAATCGACAATGCAAGTCACCCACTCTGAAGCGTGCTGTGTTGCCCTCCCGGGTGCAGGAAAGCCTTGTCTTGCAAAACTCTATAGTCCTTTCTGTAACAAATCTTGTTTCTGACAGGATTCATTGTGGCAATGTTCTGCTGGTGTCTTCAGCAGATGAAGCAGTTCAGATGCCATGGGAGCAAGGGGTACATCATATCTCCCTGATGCCATCTTGACACAGCTATCTTTCCCAAGTACAGCTAGGAGGCTGCAGTGCCTTGAAGAAAATGTGACAATTCTCTGCAAACTTGACATTGACTTGTAGGAGTCGTTGTAAATGGTCAGAGAAAGTGAACACTGAGGGAACGGAATCCCTTTACAAAATTCAAGCGAGTCGACGTGCCAACATTATAAAATACATCCACTGCTCCCTGAACATTGGGAAATCAGGTATGTGATACAGCTGAAAGATTCTATTATGTTGCTGCCTAAGAATAATCACAAGGTGGGACAAATCTGCGGTATTTTAAGATTGCATAGGTGGCACCAGATGATACCAGAGGTAATGCTGAAGAGGTTTTGCTCCAGTACCCCTGCCCCTCTCCCCCAACCCCCACCATCACCACTACAGCTTGGAAGGAGCCAGTGATTTAAAAGTTCAGAACTATGCAGGCTTCAACTACCACTGGCAGATTAGTTGACTGGTAGATTAGTTTGATTTCTTGATCTGAGCTGCAGGTCATGTAGAGTGTGATATAACTAATTCAGGGCTTCCTTCATGAATCAGAGGGCACACTTGTCCCGGGTTTGCACAAAGTGCGGTAGTGGGAGGGGAAAAAAGTAATTTTACCCTCCAGACGCAATGGTAGGTTTTTGCGCTGTATCATCCCATTCCCGCCTCATTATTTATGCAGCCACAAGAAACATGCCGTTTTGCTGGTGGGCACCTCTGATTTGCCTGCCACACCATTACCTCGCCGCTTCCTCACACAGGGTGCCATATTTAAACTTCAGCCGCACGTACACTTATCAATGCTTGCAGCCCAGGATTGCTCCAGTGAAGACATGACCCCAAAAGCCAGGAAGAGTGTAGCCCACCGATTCAGTGACACATCCCTAGGACACCTTCTGGATGCCATGGAGGCCCAACGCTATGTTTTCTATGCCCGTAAGAGGCCCGTCAGTCTCACCACTCTGGCTTGGGAGACAGTGGCAGAGTGGTCAGTGCCAATGCCGCACACAAGAGGTCGGCCATCCAGTGCAGAAAATGGATGAATGATCTCACCCGTGCCGCCAGTGTAAGGCAACCATTTCATCAATCTCAACTCTCACGCTCACAAGGCCATCACACATTCACTGGCATCTCACTCATTGCCAGCTCAAGGGACATCACTCAATCTCACACACAAACCTTCACATCTCCATCTGGCTTCATCTCCTTTGGAAACTGCCTCCTCAGCCCTCAGCATCTTAAGGCCACTTGCAGATCAACATGTGCCCCCACACACACCATGGGATACCCCTCCCCTTTCCACAGTACAGCCCTCATCCTGCAGCCTCTTCCCTTGCCCAAGGTCACTTCTCCCCCTTCCCTAAGCAAGCCCTAGCCTTGAAGCCCTTGAAAAGCCATCCCCGCCTTATGGCTGGTCTGCTAGGTCGAGATCGGTCCATGAGCCCCCCTAAAAGTGATGTGATAGAGACTGTGAATCCTGGCGCTGATGACTGCGAGTGCTGCCCGAAGCAAGTTAGGCAAACAAACCTTGTATTCCCGAGCGAAGTGCAGCTCACTAGCTGCACGTCACTGTTGTTCAGTTGTGAAACACCTGGATGATCCAGCATGGGGGGATGATTCGGTGAGCGGGGCTTATAACGAGATGTTGAAGTATTGAACTAAGGTTCCAGATGTACGGCAGTGGGAAATGCGGCCCACCATTGACGGGTGGAGCGGACAACTGCAAACTGGTTTCACAACTGCATTAAACCAATTGTTGGCCATTTCGCCAGATTGCCCCCACCTGCCATGATGCCAACGAGGCAGGAAAATTCCGGTCTGAGGCAAAATGACATGATCTGCAGGACTCAAACCCACTGTGGGAAGAGGGAATAACAGCACATTGGCCACATCTTCCTTTAAGGTCACCTGACTCAGCGCTGCTTCCTGTTCTCTTCATACTCCTCGAACAAGTTTGCAAACAAAGAAATTCCCGTTGAAGAGCCTCAACAGTATCCATTACTGTGCATGGAGGCCACAAACATGCTGCTGATCCAACAGCCCTTCACTGTCGTCCAGAAACACAAGTTCCTTAGGGCAACAAGAAAAAAGATTCCTAAAAGATGTCAGCAAACCTGAAATGATCAAAAGTTACCCAGGCAGTGAACTCCTTTCAATGGAATATTTCCACCTTGCACATCTGCTTCTGACCAGGTTACAGCTCTTATCCGCTTGTAAGTTACACCAGCAGAAAGGATATCTAGTGGAGATGGAATGGCTAGGAATTCTGACACCTTATGTCACCCATAGAATTTGCGTGCATTGGTAATGGCGCAGGCAGAAAAATTTGACCTATCCAAGATGACTTGAAGTTTTGCTGAATTGTTGGAATGGAAATTTGGCTTTAACCGATTAGAATTCTAAATTCCAGCCCTGTGAAGTGAAATATTCCCATCTCAGCAACAATGCAAATTCTTGGTCCCTAACAACCAAGGTAAGAATCCCTGGTCTCCTGGTCTGTGAATTCCTGGTACACTTTTCCTCTGTCATGGACAGAAGTACCGTATTTGCCACTGCACCACCCTGCAAGTGTTAGCTTCTTTTGCCATGATCTGTAAAAGCCACACTCAGTCCTAGAAATTTACCTAATTTGTTTTGATACATAAAAGTACCAGAATTTAGATATTATGTCTGTGTCAGGTAGTCAAGAGAGGACAAAACCTTTTTGCCAAGCCACAGTTTAATAAACTGTCAATTCTACCATCTTCCAAAGCCAAAGAAAGTCGTGGGAGGGTTGTGAACTATGTAGGAAATTGAAATACAGTGGGTAGGATTCCTTGATAACCCCTGTGCTTTTTTTTTTAAAACAAAGCTTTGGTTTTTAGCAGATAAAAAAAACAGCTTTTATTTACAATAGTGTCTTTAATGTAGTAAAATGGCCCAACACATTTCACAAGTACATAATAAAATAAAATTTGAAACTGAGCCACATACATTTGTTGGGGGTGAGGGTGAATCTACAGAATTGATCTGAAGTGCTGACCCAGAGGGAGTATCTGGAATTTAAAAAATAAACCTAAAAGCCTGTTCTGGGAATATACTGGGCAGCTTTTCCTGTAATTTAATTCTCAGCACTGTTTCAGTTCCTGTAATTTAACACCGAATGCAATAAGCAGGACTAACATCTTACCCACACACAAACGTACACCAAAACTTCCAATACCGTCAAGGGTGTTAAAAAGCCAACGTCAGATTAGTCATCCATTATACGCCATCTGACTTTCATGTGCCAATCAGATATTGCCTGATATTTGCCCTTGCTGAAGTTGAAATTTCTGGATTCGTACCAAATCCATGTTGGCCAAAACGCTTCTGGAATGCTTGAGCAGTGCGCTGATCACCCAGCTACCATTTGATGGAGTGGCTGTAATTTGTTTTTTCACTTCCCATGCCATGGTCTTCCACTCTGTTTCTCCTTCCCATCTCTCCACCTCATGCAAATCTGTCAGCCCTTCACCAACTGCTTGCTCTGCTCCCATTGTGCGATGAGCAAAACCAAGAGTACCACAAAAATATTTAAATGAATTGACCTTTCGTTAGAGTGAACTCAGCTCATTCTAGTATAGGCACATGGAGCACCTGAACAGCACTAGCCCATAATATATTTTAGTATCCATATATGATGACTGTGCACTTTGTTCCAAACTGATAGCCATATGTTTCTTTGTTCAAGGATACTTCAACAACTGTTTCACATTTCAAGTAGCTCAAGGCAACTTTGGAGCCACAGATTTCCTTGAAATGGACTTCAAAGAAGATATGAAAAACAAAGTTTCAAGGAAAAGAACATATTATTCTTAGAGAAAAATTTTATCTTTTCTTTATATCCACTTGTTCTTGTTCTTCTTAATCAATCATTTCTATTTTTATCCCTGTAGACTAAATCTTCCTCCAGGATGAATCTACTCAGTAGAAATCATTAACCATAATGGCCTTGAGAAAATAACACTGAATATATTTAGATGTCTGAAGAATAAAATTGTGGAACCAAAAAAAATCTCAAAGCAGTAATTTTAACTATTAATGGCAATGTATAACATTCTATTTTAATTACATTCATGAAATGAAGAGTTTTTTTATTTTTGCATTGATTTGTGCCCCATCTGATTTTAAATAATGACATTTTGCAAAGTTGATGCGCATTAATGTAGCATATTGTAAGATCTGAGCTTTTTGTTATGTTGCCCTCTCTGTTGGGGAGGTATAAATAAAGCTAGTTCAATAATGCCTGCTCACAGTTCAGCATGTGTTATTACTCAGTGCAATACACAACAATCGACTTACTGGTAAATGATCAAAAACATAGAACTTAAGCCATCTACTTCTGGAAAACACATTTTCCATTGCATAAACATTAAGCCATGCAAACATAGGTATTGCTCTATTTTTGCTGTATGATCAAAACAAAAGCAAAGCGCAATCCTGTGCTACCAATTTTTCCTGAAACATTTCGGAGTCTGGTAAAAACAATTAAAAACCCAATATGAATTAGTTCAGTATTAATTACCTCTAATTCAAGATGTACCCGTCATTTAACTTTAATGAGTACTCACAGCTAAAGGACACAATGATTCTAATCTTGTGAGATTAGCACAATCTGTGCTGGGAATGGTCAGCCCAAGGTCTCAAGTGCAGGGGCGTCAGGGTTTGGAGAGGATCATGTGTAAGTGCTAAGGCAGATCGGAGACCACAGAGAAAAGTGTAGAAGGAGGAATTGTATAGACTGGCAAGAGGGGGAGGGGTAAGAGGTGTGGGAGGCCATAGCTCATCGCCATTATTCGTTATCACCCTCTTGTGGCTGGGACTTGGTTCCCATGTACACTTCAGGCTTGGAACATGCAACTTTGCCAATGTAACCTGGTAATGTTGGATCGAAGACATAATCATACTCCTGAAGGTGAGTGTAGAACAGAGAACATGCGCACTGAGACAGGATGTGATCCATATCCAAAAGAACAGGCTCTGAAAACAGCTGATGGTGCTTTTACTTGCATTGCCTGGTAAGCAGCTGTAGTCATCCTGAGAAGGCTGGGAATTTTGGTTGCTGTCTTTGAAGACAGGTTGTATCTGAGCAAAATGTTCATTGCAAGTCAGAACTTGCACTTCACAGGAGAGGTTCACAATGCAAATCTTGTCAGCAACATTAGTCAAAATACGTGATGGAGGCCATGTGTTGATGGCCTGATACACTTTGGTTCTGAAGGAAGAGAAGATGGTACAACTGCAAATGCAGTGAGGTCTGCAGGATCATCCAGTAGGGTCATCTTGATGAAAGCCCTTGGCCAACTAGTCATTGACCTTGAGAAAGCACAAAGTAAATGGGGTCGTCTCACTCAGCATTAGTTGGAAGCAGCAGGGTGATTGGAAACCAGTTCTCCTGAGGCTGTGGCCATTTTAAATTGCTTATCAGACAGTTTTATTTCTGCCAACTCCAGCATGATGCCACCACCAAACATCTTCCCTTCACCACCCACCCCCAGCGACTTTCAGCAGGGATCGTTCCCTTCGGGACACCCTGGTCCACTCCTCCATCACCCCCTTCACCTCAAACCCTTCCCAAGGCACCTTCCCATGCAATCACAGAAGGTGCAACACCTGTCCCTTTATCTCCCCCCTCCTCACCATCCAGGGGCCCAAACACTCCAGTCAAGTGAAGCTGCACTTCACTTGCACTTCCCTCAATTTAGTCTACTGCATTCGCTGCTCCCAATGCGGTCACCTCTACATTGGAGAGACCAAATACAGACTGGGTGACCACTTTGTGGAACACCTTCGGTCTCTCTGCAAGCATGACCCAGACCTCCCTGTCGCTTGCCATTTCAACACACCACCCTGCTCTCATGCCCACATGTCCATCCTTGGCCTGCTGCAATGTTCCAGTGAAGCTCAACGCAAACTAGAGGAACAGCACCTCATCTTCCGACTAGGCACTTTACAGTCTTCCGGACTGAATATTGAGTTCAACAATTTCAGATCATAAACTCTCTCCTCCATCCCCACCCCCTTTCCGATTCCCCTTTTTCCAATAAATTATAATTTGTTTTTTTTTACAAATATACTTTTCTTTTCCCACCTATTTTTAAATTTATTTCGATCTATTGTTTCATCTCCACCTTTTAGCCCATTTCGATCCCTTCCCCCCACCCTCACTAAGGCCATCTACCACTAGCTTGTCCTGCTTGCTACCCTTAATGTCCCCATTAGCACATTCTTTAGATAATATCACCACCGTCAACACCCCTTTGTCCTTTTGTCTATGACATCTTTGGCAGTCTCTTCTTTGCCTCTACCTATCAGTGGCCCCCTATCGAGCTCCTCCTATCCCACCCCCCTCTACCAGCTTATATTTCATCTCATTTCTATATTTTTTAGTTCTGATGAAGGGCCATACGGTCTTGAAACATCAACTGTGTCCCTCTCTGCAGATGCTGTCAGACCTGCTGAGCTTTTCCAAGTATTTTTGTTTTTGTTCTAGATTTCCAGCATCCGCAGTATTTTGCTTTTAAATTAGTTTTATTTCATGGTTGCACTGAAACACTGTTGATGTTGTGATCTAGTTTATGTGCAGATCTGAAGCTAAACAGAGCCTACTGACATGGTGGCAGTGGTGGGATATAAACCAATGCCTCTTCAGAGACTGGAACTTCAATCCAGCTATCGATTGGATAGATGTGCTAAAATCCTGTGCTATGGGATAAGGGAGCTGCCAGACTGGATCAGGTGACTGCAGGGAATCAGGAGCCTGCAATGGGGACTGCAACACAGGACTAGGCAATAAACACCGTGGTTATGGATCAGGCACTGGTGTCTCCACATTGGGACAGATCCCTGAGCTGTCTCCCAAAGCAGTAATGGGGATATAGGACAGAGAGACCCATTCACAGGCTGTGGAGCTTGGTAGTTGATAGCACTGGAGCTGTGGAAGGCATAGGCAACTCAGCTGGTATGTTAGGGTTTGCAGGAAGTGGCTGGACAGTAGTCAAACTATTCATCACTCCAGGGTTATCCTGGAAAGCAAAAATAGCCTTTTTTTCCTGCCCATGACCAACCATCTCCATAAACTCTCTTACCTTTCTTCACCCTCTTGCAGTAAAGGCAGCTTCTCACGCCGTTTCATCCCAAACCCGCCGCATTAATTATGCATTCCCAGGAAATATGTCACTTCCACGGCGGGTGGCTCTCATTCACTCACCACACATCACCTCGCCAATCCTTTGCACCAGACACCATATTTAAAGTGCAACCACGCGCACACCTCTCAGTGCTTCCAGCCCATGACTTCTGCACGAAAGACATGCCCCGAAAGGCAAAAAAAGACTGCAGCCCCCAGCTTCAATGACTTTTTGGACGCCGTGGAGGCCCAACATGCTGTCCTCTATCCCCGCTCTGGCCACAGGATGGGCAGCAACATCACCAATCCGGCTTGGAGGGTGGCGGCAGTGGTGGCCAGAGCCAATGCCCTGCATAAAAAAAAAAAGGACAGCCACCCAGTGCCACAAGAGGATGAATGATCTCCTTCCTTCTGCCAGGGTAAGTCACTCTTCTCATCACTCTCAACTCTCACTCACAAACCCATCACACATCCACAGGGCCCTCACACACTGCCAAGTTCAAGGGACATCACCATTCACTCTCTCTCACACACCTCCATTGTCCTTATCCCATCCATGGGACCACTCACCACCACCACCACACCAGGCATACCTATCATCTGGCCTGGCAGGCGTCCTGCTTACACTTTCTCCATCTCTATTCACGCAGAACAAGCTGGCACACAAGAGGGAGAGACCACAGACTGGTGGAGAAATGCCTGAAATCAAGATCCTCACAGGCTTCGAAAACAGAGCCATCCAACTGGCCGGCAAGCATCTGGACCGTTCCTGTGCTGATGGTGAGGTCGTCGGTGCTCTACCAAGTGAGGATCCAACATTGCAACATCCACCAGACAACCATGCTGTGAGTGATGTGTCCTGTTTCACAGGCCGCTGCCATGCGCTAATTATCTCTCCTTGCTTTCGCAGGCACATCTGCCAAACAGCCAATAGAGTCCATGACCCAGAGCCTCCAATCAAGCCCCAAAGAAACCTCTGAAGAGGAATCTGGAGGCACCCTCCTTGAAGTCCCATCATAGCGCTCACCCATACCCTCCACCTGCGCAGAGACATACACCTTGGTGGGACCTAGCTTTACAGTAGCCTTGGGATCACAATCTGGTGAGCGCATCACACTTTCTGATCCAAAGCAGGCGGAAGCAGGGGCTTCCCAGGTTTCCAGCACTCGGACGACTGCTGGAGGCCAGAAATCTGCTGAATCTGAGTCAGATGACAAGCCTCTGGACTCAGTCATGTCACAATTGCTGGAGCTGCAAAGACAAGCTCGGGAACATCATGAAGGGATGTCCACTGCACTCCTCAGACTGCAAGTTATGATGGAGGAGTCTGTCCACCTTCAGGCTGAGGTGATAGCGCCAGCATGCCAATGCACCATGATCAACACTGGTAGGATGGCGGCCACCACGGAGACCTTGGTCCAGGACTTTGCTCCCGCACTGCTGCACAGGCTTAAATCCATCGCCAACGGCATAGTTGGCCTCCAACAGTCTGTACGCAAGAGGGGTGATGGGCAGCCCGGTCTCACTCCAAGTACCCCTTCTCCTCAAGGAGCCATCTAGGTGCCATCAGGCATGTGTAGGGAGGAGGGTCAAGCAGGTATACCCCATGGGGCCATCCATCCAGGTGACTCCAGGAATGTCCGGCTCTTCCGAATCCCCTCTTCCTGTGACCACAGCAGCTCCAGCTCCATAGACCGAGGAGAGTGCCACTGCCATACAGCAGGCCAGAGGATGACCACCAAGGTCATCCCAGGCAGGATGTAGCAGTCAGCAGGCTGCCTCCACCTCCATTGTAGATGTCCGGGGAGCACCAAGATGTAACGGCAGGGTTAAGAAAGTTAAGGAGCCTGGGCACAGGTGTTAGTCACTTGTGCATAATGTTATTGTAAATAAGCTCCCAAGAATGTCACGCTGCATATGGCTCCTTGTTCTGATGAGCGGTGTTCGTGTCACTCAGACGTGAAACCTTTCTGCACAAAATAAAAGGTAGGTGTCTCAATCCGGGGCCTCTTCCCTGTGCTTTGTGCAGCCTTCAGACCAAAGTGATCATACGGCCTCACGCTACCTGGACATACTTGTGATGCATGTACCTCGACGGTGTTTATCATTGCTGCCAGAATGTTGTGGGCAGGCATCAGAGAGTTCTATCATTCTCTCTGTGTGCTGTCAGTTCCTTCAAGGTGGGCTGGACCCCATCTCTTCAGCATATGTGACCGGTGACGCTGTGCCCCTAAAGGGGTCACGTGCTGAAGGCAGACAAAGGATCAGGTGCACTTGGCTTCATGGCTGCGTCTCCATATGACTCTGATCACAGAGTCCAAGCAAGCTGCCCTCAGCCAAACAGGTGTCAGACATTCACAGAGGCTCTGTAAACATCTATGGAGGGTCCTCACTGCATGTTGTCATCATCCTCCTGCAATTGGGTGACTATTAGGGCCTCCACTGTGTCTCAATGACAAGAGCATTCTCACAGAGAGTCTGTGCGCTACCATAAGCCAGACTAGAGTCAAACATTTATAGATGCAATGTGAGGATCTATAGTGTCTCCTCACTGCATGTCGTCATCATCATCATCCACAAATCTAGCAGCTATGAGGGTCTCCCGAGCGCGCCTGCCTTGTCTGGCCAGTGTGAGGGCCTCATCCCCATCATCATCACCTTTGAGGACCTCCTCACCCTCATCACCATCAATGTCTTCCTCATCGGAGGAGACATGCACCTTCAACTGCAGGGCAGCCTCCTCCTCGTCTGCCCCTCCCCCCCACCCCACTCCAACATGGCTCAACCTTGAAGTCCAACAGGCGATCCAGCCGTGCGCTGCGCAACGTTACTGCACACTCACCTCCCGGTTCCCCTCAAAGTGCAGCCTGCCATGTGCACGCCTTATATATGCTGTTGTGAAACACGGTGGCGTACAATCACGCCCGACATGGGCAGACGATCCAGCATGTGGGGGCGGGGGGGGGGGGGGATGATTCCAGTGGGTTGGCCTTATAATGACGAGCAGATGCATTACAACAAGGTTCCCGACGTCCGATGGTGAGAAATGCCGCCCGCCATTGTCAGGCTGAGTGCACGATCGCGAAGTGGTTTCATGACATTGTGAAACCGAATTCAGTCCTTCTCACCATATTGTCCGCTTACACTACCAAGCACGCCTGATGCATGCGGGCACAGAAAATTCCGCCCAATGTTTCTCTATTTTCCCTCCATCCTGCCTCACACCCTTTCTGAGTTGATCATGTGCTGCGTTTTCTTTGGGGGGGTAGGGAAAGAAGCAGCAAGTAACAGGATGGCAGGAGCTACATAAACTTTCAAACCCATTAAGATGAAAAGCCTATATGCGACTACTGGAAAAATATCCCCTGAAGCCCTTTCCAGCTTTAGCTGACAGCAACTGAGAATCTTAAGTATCATTTGAGATGGTTGCTTCCTGAGCTGTATCGCCCCAGTTGGATTCGATGGAAATCGGCAAGCAGAGGTAAAAATAGCGTGGGGTCCAAATAATGCCACTTGCACATGTCCCTTTTTGCACGTATATCTCTAATGCAGCTCCAGTCAAAATTCAATTGTGCCCAAAAGTTGGAATGGATGTTAAAACTGCAGGACCAGTCAACCATTTAGTTTATCCACCACTTTGTTTTGAAAGTAAATGGAGCAGTAGTGAATTGAAAATCACATCTGTGGCATCCAAATAGGTCTTGTGAGTCAGAGCAGCTTTCTTTGGCCCATTTGAGAGATTAAAAAGGATAATCTGATGTACATTAGTTTGTTATTAAGCATGACTTAGCCTCATGAGTCATTTTAATTTTCTATTGGTATTACTTTTTGCATCAGCATTATATTTTATTAAACAGATTTTCTCAAAGTGCTCTGCCTCAACTATTTTCTCCTCCACTTGTCCTACCTTTTCCCAGCTACATCCGCAACTCCTCTGGTGTCCTTGGCCACTTTAACAGTTTCCTGACCTCAACAGTCTCCTTTTCACAATAGATGCTCAAAGCCTCTTCACTTCCATCCACTATCTGGATGGCCACTGTTTCTTCCTTGAACAGGGGCCCAACCAGTCCCTGTCCACCAGCGCCCTCCCCTATACCTGTCTGAACTTCCCACATTGAAAAATTTATCCTTTAACTCTACTCGCTTCCTCCAAACTTATGCAAACCCATGTGGGTCCAAGCTATGCCTGCCTTTTTGTGGGATTTGTTCCAGTCCTATATAGGACCCTCCCTCACCTCTTTATCCAGTACATTGATGATTGCATCTGTGCTGCTTGCTGATCTCAACCCAAACTGGAAAATGACATCCACTTTGCTTCCAATTTCCACCCTTGCCTCACCTTCACACAGTGAATCGCCAACTCATCTCTTCCTCAACTTTTCCACCTTCATTTCCCATTTCTGCAAGTTCCGTTGCATCTGTTCTGACGATGGCATTTTCCATTGCAGTGCTTCCAATATACCTTCCTTTCTTCTCAACCAAGGATTCCCCCTCACCATGCTCGACAAGGACCTTAGCTGTGTCCATTCCACTTCCTACATTAATGCTCTCACCCTTTCCCCTCCCCTACCAGCCTGCACATTCTCCATCATTTTCGCCACTTCCAACATTGCTCAACCACACAGCTTCACTTCCCCTCCCTTTTCAGCGTCCTGAAGGGAACATTCCCTCCATTACACCCTAGTCCACTCCTCAATAACCCCAGCACCTCCTCCCCTTCCCACAACACCTTGCCTTGCAAGTACAGGAAATGCTACTCTGCTGCTTTACCGCTTCCCCTCCAACTGTCCGCCAAACAAACACTCTTCTCAGGTGAAACATTAATTTATTTGTACTTCTTTCAATTTAGTATACTGTACTCATCTGTTCACCCAGATTGAGTGACCACTTTGCGGAACACCCGTCTGCAATGCCCTGGAGCCCTGAAACTCGCCTCCAATCCTAGTTTCTTGCACCTCTGGATTTTAACCACTCCACCCCACTGGTGGCTGTGACTTCAGTGTTTGGGCATCAAGCTCTGGAATTCCCTCCATAAACATTTCCATTTTGCTCTCCTGCTTTAACATGCTCCTTAAAACCTACCTCTCCTGGTCCTAATATCTCATGTGGCTTTGGGTCAAATTTGGTTAACACCCCTATGGAGCACATCAGGATGTTTTAGTGCACTAAAAGATGCTATATAAATATAAAAAGCAGTTCTTGCCCAGCAGGCTGACATGACAAAGCCATTGCTTGATGCTGGATTCAGTTCAGTATTTAGAGAAAACATGGTCAGGGTTTTGGCAAAATTGAAGTATATGGTTGGGGCAAGATTTCTGTCTGGCAAAAAGATGTGCATCTGATCCAGGCTGATTTTCTGGGTTGGGCTCTTTTCCCAGTTGTGGCATGCTCTCTGATTTCCACCAGGGAGGTTACTTACAGAGGGAGTGCATGAAGGATAGTAACAGCAAAGGCCAGTATAGCAAAGCTGGTGGCTTCTGGACCTCCTGAAAAGCATGATTTCAATTTATTTTAAATATGTGCTAGCACATGCAATCAATTGCACAAACCAAGACGACCTTTTAATTGTTAAATCTTCTTTCACCGTCTGTAGAAATGCTGCATGCAAGGACCTGCATTCAGCATTGTTGGAGTGTAAATGTCAGAAATGATGTTACATGACCTATTCCTGTCATTTTCTTGACATGAATATCCCCAAACATATTGGGAGGCGTATTCATCAGATGGCATAAATTAATGATTTGTGTGTTGAACACAGAGGTCTGTAGATGAAGTATTTGTGGAGGAAAAGTGGAATATGTACTAGCATTAATCCCTTGGCAAGAAACGGTAGGCAAGAGAAAGTCTCCTGTAAAAATACTGCATGAATGTCATTTGCAGCGGAGAATGGCTATTCCCACACTACCTCATTCATTTTTCTGCTGCTCCTTTGGTTACCACAGGGTATGATTTTGTTTCATTGAGGGGAAAAGCACATATCCATGAGCCTGAAGACCATTGTTGGATTATACTGCAGGATGGCCCCAAGTCAACTGAAATACATAAAGTACCTTCAAAATGCCAATGGTGCTCACAATCATTGTTCTCGTGGATGAACAAACTTCACCATACAATACTTAGCTCTCAACTCACCTCCTGACTCCCCACAGCCTGTCCGTCATCTACAAGGCACAAGTCAGGAGTGTGATAGAATACTCCCCACTTGCCTGGATGAGTGCAGCTCCCACAACACTCAAGAAGCTTGACACCATCTAGGACAAAGCAGCCAACTTGATTGGCACCACATCCACAAACATTCACTCCCTCCACCACCGATGCACAGTAGCAGCAGTGTGTACCATCTACAAGATGCACTGCAGGAATTCACCAAGGCTCCTTAGATAGCACCTCCCAAACCCACAACCACTACCATCTAGGAGGACAAGGGCGGCAGACACATGGGAACACCACCGCCTGGACGTTCCCCTCCAAGTCACTCACCATCCTGACTTGGAAATATATTGCTGTTCCTTCACTGTTGCTGGGTCAAAATCCTGGAACTCCCTTCCTAACTGCATTGTGGGTGCAGCTACACCACATGGACTGTAGCGGTTCAAGAAGACAGCTCACCACCACCTTCTCAAGGGCAACTAGAGATGGGCAATAAATGCTGGCCCAGCCAACGAAGCCCACGTCCCGTGAATGAATAATTTAAAAAACTAGAGGTGCTATATAGGTGTTAATACCTATTAATGCAGAGAATAACTTCAGTCTTCCAGAAACCATCCGCAGACTTGCCTTTCTGGTTCAAAGAATGCTAACATGGTAAATGCCTCAAAATAAAGGCTAAATGGCAACATTCAGGATTACATACCCGTGGTTCAGATCCTCAATAAAGTACTTAAATGGTTACAGCCACTGAAGCACATACAAATGTAATGTGAAAAATGTGTATTGGTTTGTAATTTTTATATAATTTTAACTCAACATCACCTTTCCTTTATCCTTGAATATTCTGGCCACCACTTCCCTGGGTTTGTTTGTCTATTTTTTGTTATTATATGATCATCACATATTTGCACACTTTTAACCTGATTACTTAGTCTATATGTGAATTTTTCATGCAAGTCACATTGCAATTCAGCCTTCAGGTTATGAATGTGTTTCTCGAATAAAATGCCATTATAAATACTGCTATTACAAAAAAGTATTCAGTTTTATGATGCAACTGTAACGATTGCAAACATATTGCACATTGGGAAAATAGAATTCTTTCTTACAATTTAAGTTACAGCATGGGACAACATTTTTCCCCGTCGGGGGGGGGATGTGCGGGAGTGGGCGGACGGGTTCCCGATCGGCGCCCCTAGTTGGGGGCGCGCCGCCATTTTACATGGGCGGGTCAGTTAAGGCTGCCCAGCGTGACGAAAGAGCGCACAGGTCTCCCTGAGGCAAACTGCTGCCTCGGAGATCAGCTCAGATTTGAAACTTCAAATAAACATGAGAAAAAAATTTCACTACCATGACACTGTCACATGAGTTGGGACATGTCCGTAACTTTTATTTTGAAATATCCAGAGATTTTTTAAATCACTCATGAAACCTCAACCCACCCATGCTTTTTCAGAAGCCCGCCAGGGCTCCCGTCCTGCCCGCCAACCTTAAGGCTGGACGGGCAGGTCCATTAATGATTTCAATTAGTTTTTTAATGGCCATAATAAGCCGTTGACAGGTCGGGACGTACGCTGACATCACCCTGCGTCATTTTACACATTGGCGAGTGGGGAACAGAAGATTCTGCCCATGGAGTAAAGTCAGTAGGGCCATTTAGGTGGAATCAGTAGGATAGAAATTGGTCTTCATACATTTTCAGGCAAAGAAAATTGCACTTGGTGCATGCCAGAATTTAGAGGTACAGGTCTGGTCCAAAATATGACCTCAAGCATGATTGTAATAATTGTGGGGACCAGTGAATAGGGTTGCCAGGGTGGTGGGGTGGGGTGGGGTGGGCGGGGGGGGCTGTTGGTGGTGATGTTGGTTGGGACGTTGGATGCTAGGAAAAAGGGAAAGGGGTTGGAGCACGCCAGTAGCGGCCTGCAAGCAGTGCTACTTCCAGCTGTCCTTATAAAGTAAAGCATAAGACATTTTTTGGGGGTCTCTTGGAAGCTAAGTCAGGTTGCATGTGGAGCCCTTGAGCAAAGTCAGTTATTTACTCATGCAGAGGGCCTCGTGACCGTTTAAGGCCAGCAGCAGGTATACCTGGAAAGCCACTTATACCAAATGTTATGTTGGGTAGTAGCCCCAACATGAGTGCAGATTGGGCATATGGCTTTGCACTCTGAAATTGGTCCCTTCCACCTGCAATTTTCATCTGCTAAACAGACACGAGGGCTAAATCTCTGCCCCGGTGACTTCTTGGGCATTCTGAAATCCTAACACTCTTATACTACCTTCTCCTGATGCCCATGGGAAAGAAATCTCCACTCTCGAAAAGATACATTCAAGTGCAATTGTTTGACTGAGCTGAATTATGTTCCCTGTGACAAACGGGAATAACCCTGTAGCAGAAAACCACAGGGACAGCGTTCTCTATTTTGCTCTGGTGTAAAATAAGTGGAGAAAAAGATGTTATTCTCCAACACGGTTTCCCTTCTCCATTCCCTCTTTTCAAGAATTTCTGCTTTTATGGGGGCAAATTAAAATTATGTTCATGTCTTCATGAGTGCAACTTGGTGCAGTGTACAGCTGAAAATGGGTTTATCACAAAAAACAGCATTAAAACTTGCAGGAAATCCTACATTATTTGGTTTAGGGGGTCACTTGCTTCTGTTGGAACTTTCCTCATGTAAGCATTGTTCCAAGTCACCTAATGTAAAGCACACTTTACAATTCTACAATAATACATTGGGGTAGAGTATCCACTTCTTTCTGCAAATTTTGCACTCAGATTCCAGGACAATCTGTCAAACCAATGCAAAACCATCAGTGAATTTCCAACAGAAGCAAGTGACCCCCTAAACCAAGTAATGTAGGATTTCCTGCAAGTTTTTATGCTGTTTTAAGTTTCAGTTTGTTCTGATCAGGTTCCTCCCACAAACTGATCATGCCCCCAAGTTAACCAATTTCACTGGTTTGGGGAGATTCTTCAAATTTGAGCTCATTTTCTTCAGCGCTAGGGCACTAGAAGACATGTTTTTCAAAGCTCTATGCATCAAAAAAATACACGAATGAAAGCAGCAAATTTTTCAATGAAGTTTTGCTTTTGAAAAGTATTTTCATTTATTTAACTGACAGTTGGTGGATCAGAACCATTAAAGTTGCTTATTTTTTGAGATTAACCCATTTTTAGCTGTAAACTGCACCAGGTTACACTCATGAATACATGAACATAATTTTAATGCAAACAAAAAGATATTGCAATTTATTGCACTGCCCGATTTGAGCTGGTTGATGGAAGATTTTAGGTTTCAGAAACTTGAATTTTAACCTAACCAACGTTATTTGGATGCTTTTTATATTACAAATTGCTATGATTAACTGAAGCTACAAACATTAAATGGCTTGGTGGTGGGAGTCTAAAGGTCCACCTATTTTTAGTGCAGTGGTCACAAATCTGTATTAAATATCAATGAATTGTGTTTTATTAAACTCAGATAAGTCAATGAACAACCATATCTCACCACAGTCCTGTTCTTTTTGGCTTTGAAATTGCTGGCAACATTGATAATGATCTTTGCTGAGCCAAGTAGTGATTGCAAGTAAAATGGTTTTAGAGGCATATGATGTAGTCCTCATCATGAGCAAATTTTAAAAAGCTGCACCTCCTTTTAAAGGACAGGATTCAAAAGATGAAGAGTTACATAATAACACACAATGTTAAGAACAGGAAAAGACCATCAGGCCAACAAGTCTATTCTGGGAAAGAATGAACAACAAAGATCTTGAAATAGTAAGAACTTTGGAGGAGGGAATGAATATTGCACTGCTTATTTGCAGCTTAAGAGAGGAAGCATCATAGCAAAATTGACCATAATAAAGGCAGCAACTTGAGAAATGTCAAGACAAATTGAAAAGGCTGGAGAAGAGAGTAGTGTGTCTTGCAAACTTTTTCTTGCGTTCTGTTGAGGAGTATAAAAGAATCTCTCAAATATGGGAGTAAGAACTACTGTTGAGAGGAAAAGAAACATTAAGCAGAGAGAGAATAAAGCAGTTTTAGCAATTGCGGAGCTATGAAAATGGGGCTAAGAACATTATTAGACAAAGGGTAAGCGTTGAGTTGTTTTTGTTAGGACAAAGGAGGTTATGTGGTGATTTGATAGTGTTTAAACATTATGATGGAATAGGGCAGAATAGGTCGATATAGTCTGCTTCCAATATGGATACAAGATTAAACAGAGATTTGGGACAGAGAGCAGGATAACCAATTCCTTTTACACTGAGGGATGAGAGTTCTGTGGAATACATTACCTCAGGCCTTCAGTAACCCAGATGCCATATTTAAAGGGCACCCCTGCACAGAGCTAGCAATCTTTAAGGAATTGGAAGCTGCTGGAAAGTCATGGTTGCCAAAGGGAGGAAACACACTGCTGCCAAATTTAACGAAACCTCCCTCGGGTGCCTATTGGACGCTATGGAGGCCCACAGTGAAGTCCTCTACTCCCAGCTCTGGTCAAAGACCAGCAAGCAAGGTCACCAATCCAGCATGGGAGGCAGTGGCAGCATTGGTCAGCGCCAACGCCCTGCAAAAGGGGAGAGCCACCCAGTGCTAAAAGAGGATGAATGATCTCCTCCGTTCCACCAGGGTAATTCACTCTTCACATCACTGTCAACTCTCACACTTACAAACCCATCACACATCCCCAGGGATCTCACTCACTGCCAGTTCAAGAGACATCACCATTCACTCTCTCACACACGCACACACCTTCATCTTCCCTGCGGATCATGTCCTCATCCCATGCATGGCACCACTCACCACCCACACATGCCAGGCATCCTTCTCACCTGGCCTGGCAGGCATCCTGCTTACACTCTCTCCAACTGTCTTCATGCTGGATAAGCTGGCACACAACAAAAGGGAGAGGTCGCAGACTGGAGGAATGCCCAACATCAAAGTCCTCACAGACTCTGAAAATAGAGTCATTCAGTTGGCCGGTGATGATCTGGACCGTTCCTGTGCTGAGGGTGAGGCCGGCGGTGCTTACTGTGCAACATTCATCAGACAACCATGCTGAGAGTGTGTTCCCTGTTCCACAGTCCCCTGCCATGCACTAATTATCTCTCCTTGCTTTTGCAGGCAGATGTGGGAAGCAGCCAAGGGGGCCCACGAGCCAGGTCCTCAACTCAAGCACCAAAGACACCTTGGAAGAATCTGATGACACCCAAATTGAAGACCCGTCATAGCGTTCACCCACACCTTCCTTCAGTGCAGAGACACAGACCTCGAGAGCAGCCTCGGGATCATAACCTGGTGAGCACATTGCACGGTCTGATCTACAGCAGGTGGAGGCAGGGACCTCCCAGGTAGTGGCACTCAGTAGATTTCTGGCCTCCAACAGTCCACCAAGTCCGAGTCAGACGAGGAGCCTCTGGACTCGGCCATACCTCAGTTGCTGGAGCTGCAAAGGCAAGCTCAGGAACATCAGGAAGGTATGCCCATTGCACTCCTCAGGTTGCAAGGCACGATAATCGGCCATCAAGCTGAGGTGATAGCACCCGCATGCCAACACACAGAAGTCAACACTGGTAGGATGGAGGCCACTGTGGAGACCTCGGGCCAGGATGTCACTCATGCACTGCTGTGCAGGCTGAACTCCATCACCGACGCCATAGTTGGCCTCCAACAGTGTGTACACAAGAGGGGTGCGGAGCAGCCCAATCTCACTCCAGCTACCCCTTCTCCTCAAGGAGTCAGCCTGGGGCCATCGGGCATGCATAGGGAGGAGGATCAGCTGGTAAAGTCCCAAAAATGTCTCCTTGTCTCCTATGGTTCTTTGTTATGATGAGCAGTGTTCATGTCACTCAGATATGAAACCTTGGTTCCTGCACAGGACGCAGGTAGGCGTCTCAGTACAGGGCCTCTTCCCTGTGCAGTGAGTAACCTTCAGAGTAAAGTGATGGTCCAGCTTCACACTCACTGGATACCATTGTGATATCTGCACCTCGATGGTGCTGGTCATTACTGCCAGAATGTCGTGGGCAGGCGTCACAGAGTTCCATCATTCTCTGTGTGCTCTCAGCACCTTTGAGGTGGGGCTGGCCCCCATCTCTTCAGCATCTGTGATCAGTAACCCTGTGCTCCTGAAGGGGACAGGTGCTGAAGGCTGACAAAGGATCAGGTGCATTTAAAGTTTCACGGCTCGAGTGAATATTAGGGTCTCCACTGTGTCTCCATGACACGAGCCTGAGCACTGAGGGTGTGCGCACTGCCATCAGCCACACAGGAGTCAAATATTCACAGATGCAAAGGGAGGACGTCAGGACTGTCCACACTGCATCTCGTCATAAGCCTCCATGAATCTTGTGGCTATAAGGGCCTTCTGAGCACGCTTGCCTTGTCTGGCCAGAACGATGGCCTCATTGCCAACATCCACACCTTTGAGGACCTCAACACCTTTGACACCCTCCTTATTGGAGGATATGTGCACCTCTTCCATCTCCTTCTCATCCAGGTCTTCCCCCCGCTGCAGCACCAGGGAGTGTAACATGCAGCAAACAATGATGATGTGCAACATCCTCAGTGGACTGTATTGAAGTGCTCCACCAGACCTGTCGAGGCACCTGAACCTCATTTTCAATATGCCTATTGTTTGCTCCACCAAAGTCCGAGTCGCCATGAGCCTTGTTATACCATCGCTCTACTACACTCTGAGGCCGCCGCACGGGCATCATCAGCCACGTCCTCTGTGGGTAGCCCTTGTCCCCGAGGAGCCAACCCTGCAGCCTCTATGGACCCTGGAAGGTGTCAGGGATCTGAGACCTGCTAAGGATGTAGGAGTTGTGGATGCTCCCTGGGAATCGTGTGCAGACCTGTAGGATACGTTTGTGGTGGTCACACACCAGATGAATATTCAATGAGTGGAGCCTCTTGTGGTTGACGTAGTTGACTGTTTGTTGAGATCTGAGCGCCATGTGAGTGATGACACCCTGCACCTGTGGGAAACCTGAGATCTGCATAAATCCCAACACTCTTGCTTCCTGGCTTTCCTGATTCCGGGCGAAATGCACCTGTTCTGTACCTTCGCGAGGATGCCATCCATAACCTCCTGGATACACTTGTTCATGGAGGCTTGCAAGATTCTGCACAGGTCACCTGTGGAGCCCTGAAAGGCGCCAGAGACAAAAATTGAGCACTGCAGTCATTTTCACAGCCACTGGCAGTCGATCCCCTCTATTATCCCTGTGGTGACAAATCCTGCAGTAGGCATATGTGACCAACCAGTTCCCTAGGCATGTGCAGTCTTCAACGACACTGGTTATCAGTCACCTGCAGAAATGACAAGGCCCTGGGTCTAGCGAGGTGCCTACAAGCAACAGTTCTCTGTGGATCTTCAACTGTGTACGCAGCAGGCCCTGCTGCCCCTTCATTTTGAGGGAGGTGCTCCTCCCTTTGCTGAGCCAGGCACCTTCGCCATTCTCCTCTTCTTCTCTACTCTCTGTAAGCCATGAGGCATACCGCTAAATCACCAGGCTCCATAATCCTGATGCTCTCTTCCTGCAGGATTAAAGAGAGAGATGCGTGGGCGAGCATATGTGTCCTAAGACCCTCTCTTGGTTAAGTCTGAAGGCCCCTTCATGCATTCAAGAGAGTGCAGGCCACCATTTCGATGGCCTGGTTGTAGTGCACTTCATGGTTGTCCGAAACCCCACCCATATCTGCCCCATTCCACCTGACCAATTGGCGACAGCTTTGCCCACTGACCTGCATGCTGTGCTCTCAGCTCAGGCACAGAAATTCTCCTAACCCACACTGCAAGGCTGCACTGTTAGCTTGAACCATGATGAATACTGGTCCAAATCTTAATAAAGACGTTGTAAGAGACTGAGTGCCTCCATCAGTGACTGCGCCGTGGCCACTTATCGCAAGGGGATTGTACAACTTGCCCAGTCGGTCAATTGTTCTGTTGCCCACTAAAACGTACATTAATTTGCAGTATGCCCCTGAAGGATAAAAGTTCTAGAGCATTTGGTGGCATTTTCATGCTTCTATGTTGCTTGAGCGGGCAGGAAAGCTTCAGAGGCCCGACTCCAATCAAGTCAATGGAGCTGCAGCTGAACAGTCTCAGCTGCAAGAGAATGCCCACTTTTGACAAGCGTTTCCAAGTGCGTGGCTGCTTCCCTCAGCCACCCTGCTCCCCCCCCCCACCCCCCACCCCAGCATGTGCTTGTGTACTTCCTTCAGTCTGTGCTGCCTTGCCCACCAGCCACCGGCCTGACCCTCACTGGAGCCCTTGCCCCAGCACTGCACTGAAAGCCAGTCAGGAAACAGCGACTTACCTGTGCCCCCACAACCGAACGCGTGGCGCCTCTTCCTCGATGCCTATGGGCAATGCTCATGAGCACTGCGCTAGGTTGTGTGCACTCACCTCCAAGTTCCCCTCGAAGTTCAGCTTGCCAAGTGCACGTTGCTTTTGTACAGTTGTGAAACATGTCGGCATGATTGGCCAGATCATCCAGCGGGAAGGATTCCGGCGAGCAGGACTTATAATGAGTTGCTGAAGTATTGAAATTAGGTTCCCAACGTGCGGCGGCAGGAAACGCAGCCCACCATTGGCGGGTGGAGTGGGCGATCGCAAACTGGTTTCACAACAGTGTGAAACTGATTTTTGTCCCTCTCGCCAAATTCTACCCTCCCCCCTCCCTCCACCCCCTGCCCCCTGCACGCCATGACACCCTCAACCAACGGAACTGGACAATTCCACCTTAAGTCTCACTCACCCATCATCTCGTGCTTGGTGATCTACAGTCAGTTCCTGGCCTCCCAATTCAATTCACAGCCTACCAGCTCATCTGTGTGTTCAAATCTCTCAATAGTCTCGCGGTGCCCCATTATGTAGTCTCCTCCAGCCATGCAATCCTCCAAGAAATCTGCGTCCCTCCAACTATGGCCTCCTGTGCATCCCACATCATGGACAACTGTACTTTCAGCCACCTAAGCCCTTCCCTCCTGAATTGCCTTCCAAAACCTTAGGTCTACATTTCTCTCTCTGTCTTTAGGGATCTCCTTAAAACCTAAATTTTAAACCACGGTCCCAATACCTCCTTTTTTGGGCTTGGAGTCAATATGTGCCTCATTACACTCCAGTGAAGTATTTTGGGATGCTTTCCTACATGGAAGGCACTATGTAAATGCAAGCAGTCTGTTTGGAGGAAGACCATTGTACACACTGGCTTGCCATACTCATGTGACCTCTGATGTAATTTTTGTAAATAAAGGTTTTAGGGCAGAAGCCATTTTACACACCACATGGAACGCTGTTTACATATGTTAGCAAACAGCATTAGAGGTTAAAGGCTTTTCTGTGCTGTGATTTAATTGAGGTTTGTTTCAGTAATTATTAAAGCCAAATGATCACAGATACTTATGAAATTCAGCCTAAATATAGGTCTGAAGAGAAGCTAACATTCTGAATTCAATCCTGCACGGTTCAGAAACAAGGGAGGTAATTTTAACTTAACCCACTCAGCAGGAAAGCGACTGAATCGGATCAACCATTCATTTCACATCCCACAGAATTTATTTTCCTTTAAAGTAAATCTCATCCAATCTGATCCAGGCAATTTCCTGACAGGCGGGTTAGGTTAAAATTACCCCCTGTAACATTCTCCTTCTTGTCAAAGAATAGAAGCACATTTGCAATTAAAATAATTAGCTTAAAATTTTTTTTTAATATTCTAAAAGCAGTATATCATCTCTACTTGTTCAGCTGTGTTCAAACAGAATGCTTTCATAATTGGAGCAAAACTAATTCCTTGTTTGACACAAATTCTTTTGCAAACAAATCTAGCCCTGAAATATCTGTCAGTATCCTTTAGGCTCAGATAGTAGCATTCTTGCTTCGGAGTTGTGGGTTCAAGTCTCATTCCAAAGCCTGGGCACAAAGTATGTTCATTCTTTCTGTGGAGTGCCAACCTTTACCTTCAGTGATTAGCTATTACCATTGAATTTCATTAGCTACTCACATTGCAAAACACACTATTGCCACTGCTTATTAAAGTGAAGGGAAAATGTTACCAATGTCTGAAATTGCATTAAATTCCCAGAAACGCTCAAATATATTTGGACAATACAGCTAACCCGCAATGCCATTTAGAGCTTAAACTGGATTTGTGGGGGGGGTTTTTTTGAGTGTATAAATACCTCAAGCTGTTGAGCTGGATGGCAAATACACTACATGATCTAGCCAGATTCAATGCTACCTTATTTGCTTAGGATAGTTTGATGATCTGGCAGGTCAGGATAAAACATGGTCACTTCTTCTATTACCCAGTCATGCTCTCCTATAGCTAGCTCACCCAACTTCACAGTGGCTTACCTCCATGTTGGCCACTGCTTAGGTACAGAAATAGTTGTTAAAACTAAAACAAGCGTTCACGTAGCTGACCCCATTTTTTCCCCAAGCAAGCAAAAAGCATCATTTGATGAAATTCTAAACTATACAGACCAGAAGATCTCAACTTTGATACAGTTTGTGCTAAGTTAGCTGATCTTGGCCAGAGCAGCAGTTGGCATGCAGCAATTGGCCTCAGTTTCCCATGCTAGAGGGAAAAAGTTCAGCAAGATTCCTGAATCCTATCCAATGACCCTTGCAGGACTTGAGCACATTAGTGGAAATAATAATTCCAAGCCAACCATAACAGCACAGCCTTCATTTCTTCCACTTCTCTTTCTGGAAGTGAGTCGAGCGAAATATATTGAAACACTCCACCTAGTGGTCCAAACTGAGAACAGGTAAAATTTTGCAGCTAATTGTACACATGACAGAACTAGATTTCAATTCTCATACAAAGAGGATCTGAAACAATCAGTGAAACCATTTTCTGCTACCCTGCTACATTTTTGAATAAGGAATATTTAACATTTTTAGAACTTCCCCCAACTATGACATCATAAACTTAGGCAGATTAAATAATTATCTTACTTTAAGTACTTATACCAATTGATTATTTCATAGCTCTTTGTGACATTCGAACTTGCACTGGTGACAAACCGTACTAAGGCTCAGGTAAGCAAAGAGTACCAACTGGATCAGAGGTTTCAAAGTGGGTTTTCTGCCCAAATTTAAAATCTATAATAACATAATAGAAAAATGTTTGGCAAGCTATGATATAATCTTCCTGGAAATCATTCTAATAGCAGATGTACATCACACAGCATGAAAAGGAAACTTATAAAACTTATGGTGACTGACATCATTATTTTGAACAATCCATAATTTCCTGGGCATCTGCGCTGTTTTTTCCCTCACTGAAGTATACAGAAATTAACCAGCGTTTCCTCCCCAGTACCCACCCCACCCCCATCACCACCGCTCCCACTACAATTAAAATCAATGGTAATTTAAACTGGAAAATAAGGGTGCTAGTCATCAAGCAGCAATGTAATTTATGAATTTCTAGGATCTATCAGCCATTCAATTCGCACAAACAGCCTCTAAATAGCCCACAACTTTCAATGAATGTATCTTAGGCATATGGTTTAAGACAGAGGCAGTATTCTCCTTGCCTGTTCCATTAGCTAATTAGAGATGTTAGAAAAGAAACTGCTAATCCATGGACACTGGGACAGGATTTCTATCCGATCAGGTAGAAAAAAAATAATTTGTAGTATCAATTACCCTGAAAGAACATCACAACACCAGGTACAATTCATGTCTTATATGTATGATCTACTATGAGAGAAGTTACGGCAGTCTGAAAGACCACAGTGCTAGTAAACCAGAATAATTTAATCAAGTCACAAGCAAGGACTCCATAGGCAGGTTTCAGATGCATGTGCGTGTGAGGAAGTTGCAGAGAACACTTTACTGAGTCTTCAAATCAGGTAAAACCAGAATAAGTGCAGTATCCTTGTCACACAGCATCTCTTTCCTCAAATACTATGCATACATTACATATATTTCTTCATCCACCCTCTTGTTTCTTATTCTACACCATCAACACACCAGATTAATATAATACAATAAGACTGATTAAAAACTTAGCTAAGTAACTAGTTGCTGTTGGGGGTAAAAAATGGGAACATAAGCAGATTAATGAAGAAACCGTCCTAATGTACAGCTGTGCAACACCATCCACGTATAAGTGGTAAGCTGCTTTATTATCCATTTCCGCAAGTGAAACAGCTATTGTTTAATCCTCAGAGAACAGCACCTATTCTCTGATGCAACATGTGCTTCAAAGCATCTTCTGAGATGAAAGACTACTTTGTCCAGGTATGTTCAGACACTACATTGAAACAGTGCAACAGGCAGTCATTATCAGGATTGATTCTTTTAATATGCATGCCACAGTAATTTCAAAATATGAATTGTCTTTTTTGTGCAGATTTAAATAGATTTTACATTTTTACTTACTCATATGCTTATTTTATATTGTGGAATTTATGTATCCAATTATAAACTATCGAATTGTTACTGAATGCATCACAGATTGATAAAAGTTTGTACTGGACTTAGTAGAAGTTAAATGGAGAAAGCTACATTGTTGTAGCTTTATTTTAGAAAGGACTTAATTTTATTGAAACATTGTTGTTGAGTACAGTGCCAATATTACAATAACAAAGAAATGGCACAAAGATTATAGCCACCAAACATACTGTGGTGAATTCTAATCAGAAAACAGTATATAGAGAAAGGGTTAGTTAGAATAAGCTGAACGAGTATGTATCTGTAGAACATTAATGGTCTTGTATATGGGCACTCATGTTATATAATGCTTACTGTAACACTTTCCTCTTAATGCCCATTTCATTATATTGTTACATCATTCAACTAACACTACTATTACAATTAAATCTCACTATTGTTTTTACTTGCCATGGAAACAGTGTATTTGATTAACTGAAATAAACAATATTTTAATTGCCCTGTGTATAGGATTAGATTAAGATGCAGGGATTCATGCATTGCAGTGAAAGTGGAACAATAGTTGTCTGTACTGAGCACACAAGATCTAAAGGAAAGTAATGATTACATGAAAGAATCATGAGCCAGAATTTTACAACTTGCAGGCAGACGCACGCCCGACCCAAACGGACGTGAACTAGCGCGAGATAACGTCGGGCAAGCGTCCCAACACCATCCAACACACGCGCAATCTTCAAGTCGGCAGGTGCACGCGAGTGTTGGAGCAATGCCCAACAATTAACGGGCCACTAATGGCTATTAAAAAGGCAATTGATCTCGATTCTACATTGCCTATGGGATTTTGCGCTTGTCACATGGGCAAAACAAGCAGCCCACTTTTAACGAAACCTCATCCAAGGGCGGGATAAAAAGGGTCAGCAGTATTGCCATGTGAGCAGTGAGCAGTTTAGGGGCAGAATCTTCTGTTCGGCATGTGGGGGCGGGCCCTGCACACCGGCGTGTAACATGACACGTGGTGACATCGGGCGTGCATCCTGACGTCACCGCACATCATTCCAATCTTTTGTCAAAGGCCTGTTAAGGCCATTAATAAAAGTAATTAACCAAATTGACAGGGCTGCCCGTCCAACCTTAAGGTTGGCAGGCAGGCAAAGCGCCCAGGCGGCCTTCGCATTTTTCATGAAACCTCATCCACGGGCGGGATGAGGTTTCATGAAGGATTTATTAAATTAATAAATATTTTTCAAACATTTGATAAACATGTCCCAGCTCATGTGATGCTGTCACTTGAGGGGACATGTGTAAATGATTTTTGACTTATTTTATTTTGAAGTTTCAATTAGAACTTAATCTCCCTGAGGCAGCTCCATTCCTCAGGGAGATTTCTGCGTTCTTTTCCTCCTCCCCCCGCCCGCACAAGTAGCGCTGTGCTACCGGGCACGCACCTTAATTGGCCCGCCCACTTAAAATGGCGGCACGCAGCCGATCGTGGGTGGCGATCAGCTCCACGCCCGCTCCCGACCAGCCCGCCCAATGGGGAGAAAATTTTCCCCGAAGAGATAGTTTGCTGCTGGTTGCTTATTTGAACCTGACAGCTTCAACTCTATTTCTAGGCTTCATTTTAGGACTCATTGGTGTCTCCAAAGCCCCTAGAGGAATTTGACCGCGTGGACCCTTCCAGGCACCAGACAGCCTTCTGTTAGCCTGGTAATGGGGATTGTGGTCTTCGCTGGAGGCACCTCCTCTGAGGAGGAAGAGAGGGGCAAAAGGGAGAGGAGGCCAGGTGTCCCAATGCAGCCTCCAGGGGACCAACCTTTGGGAGGAGAGGCGCAGGCACAAGGGGTGCAGAGTCAGCAGGTAGTCAAAGGCGTTAGGGGCCCCAGAAGGCGCCACTATCCTGCTGCCAGGGTTTACAGCTACCTCAAATGTCCAATGTGCAATGCCAAAGGAGGTTTTACCTCTTTAGGGAGACTGTGACCTCCATTTATCAGATGATTGGGCCAGCAATCATCTCCAACTGTGTGGGCGGACACCCCATGCCAGTGGTTCTGTAGGTCACAGTGGCCCTCAACTTCTATTCCTCTGGCTCTTTCCGGGGCTCAGTGGGGGATCTTTGTAGAGTCTCCCAATCAGCTGTCCACAGTTGCATCAAGCTAGTGACAGATGCTCTGTTCATGCAGTAATGACATTTATTCATTTCTGTACAGATGAAGCCATCCAGGCTGAGTAAGCCAGAGGGTTTGCAGTGATTGCTGGGTTCCCCCACATCCAGGGTGCAATCGACTGCACACATGTGGCGCTCAAAGCACCAGCGGGTCAGCCGGGTGCCTTTGCCAACAGGAAGGGATTCCACTCGAACGTCCAGATAGTTTGTGACCACAAGACGCAGATTCTATAATTCTTTGCAAGGTACCCTGGTAGCTCCCATGACGCTTACATCCTCAGACACTCCCAGGTGCCAAGGCTGTTCAGTGCTCCAGCTCGACTGGATGGATGGCTGCTGGGTGACAAAGGCTATCAGTTGAAAAGGTGGCTTATGACACCTCTCCGACACCCCAGGACAGAGGCAGAGCAGCATTATAATAGGAGTCATGTCTCCAAAAGGACGGTGATAGAGAGGGTCATAGGTCTTCTGAAGATGCACTTCTGATGCCTGGACCACTCAGGGGGAGCACTAAAATACTCCCCAGAGCGGGTGTCACTGACTGGTTGCATGTTGCAACCTCCACAATCTGGATCTGGCAAGCAGGGGGGGTGGGGGGTGTACTGGAGGAAGAGGATCTTGACGCAGTTCCACAGGCCACAGAGGATGAATCCAGTGGTGAGTCAAAAGAGCAGTCCAGTGAGGAGAATGCTGAGGACATGGAGGCAGACCTCTGGATCCGTCAGGGAAGCAGGGACACCTTGATCCAATGCTCCTTCAGCTCGGCTGCCAAAGATCTGCTTCCACCTCATGCCAGGATGTTTGAAATGGCCCTTTCATTTGAACCAAAAGTCCACTTAGTGCCTGTGCAATAAAAGGTTTCAAGCCACTCACGTCCAGCATGAGATACTGGCGTGCCCTGCACCTACAAAACTAGTGAAGCATACTCAGCTATTAAGACAAAAGCAAAATTTACACCACGTTGACACTCACATCAAATGAACATAACAATGTATGGTGTTAATGGTCACACCAGTAAACACATTAACAAAACATGGCAGAACAGAAGATCACCCGTGACCAGTCCCTCTTGTGCTCAAGGTACCTTAAACTTACATTTACAAGTGCTGCATCTTGCTGCCCCACTCCACCCCTCGCTGGCACCTGCACTGGAGGCAGCTTGCTGACTGTGCTGTCCTGTTGGCCATGACAACCTTGGCAGTTGTCCTCTTGTCCATGGAGCCTGGCTGGCATCTCCCCAGTCATCACAGCCTCGTCAGATGCCACGGTCACTGGCAGAGGGCGGAGGAGCTGCTGCTGTCATCCAGAGCGCCCTGAGAGGAGCCCGCAGAGATGACAAGCAGCTTGTGCATCATGTGAGGTCATTCTGGACCCTCCCTGCTTGCCATTGATGGATGGGCACTTAGCTGGGATACTGGGTGCTTCATCCAACTCCCACACTGGCACTGATCTCCTGAGGTCATTGCCTGTGTGAGGGCTTGCAGGTCTGAGCACAACTTCAGGAACCTCTGATTCTGTCTCTGGAGTTACCTCTCCATGAGAGTCACCACTCTCTCAATGGAGGAGGCAGTGCGCTCAGCTCTAAAGGTCAATGCATTGCTCATTCTCGGCATGGACTCCTCCCCAACAGATCCTCCCGCACATCTCGCTGGACATCCAGCATCTGCCGCCTAATGGATGACTCCAGAGGCTCATTATCGGCCTTCAACTGAGCATCATCCTGGTCTCTAGCAGTCCTCTGAATGCCGGTGCCCTGGGCACTTTCTGCCTCCGCTTACCCCTCAAGCGAGAGTGAAGTACCCTCACTGTTATGCACCAACATTCTAGCTGACGATCTAATGCCCACCAAGATGCTGGTATCTGTGCTGGTGCCTGGTTCAGAGAGGGGGTGTGGCACAAGTGCATCTAAAGCCAAGGGGTCAGCGTTTGAGGGCAAGCTGGTGAATCTAGGGGAGAACAACAACATGTCATTAGTAAAAGTCATCACACTGTCACTGTGCATGACAGGCACTCTGGTGAGACAATGGAGGTCTGCATCATTGTGCCATCGTCTTTCAATGATCAACAGGGACTCCAGGTTTGAGGCTCCCATTAACGGTGAGACTACGCAAGACTCTTTGCAAAATCCGACACTCTCACCTCTGTGCACTGCAATTTTATCTTCATCAGGGACCCCTGCCTCTCCACGACTGGCTGGCCAAGTAGGTGGCAGCACTGCAGCTCCAAGGCATCCATCTCATATCTTGTCAGAATGAGGTGGTTCGGGGTACCTCCGCCTGTCTTAGTTCGGTTGTTAGTGTTATGGCTTCTCTTCTCCTGAAATGACAGAGGGGCATTGGTTTTTCCACTCTCTACATGCAGCACCATCGCAGCCTGGCAATCCTCCCCCACCCCCCCTCCCTCTGGGACACCTTGCAGGGCAGACCCGCAAGGTACTCAGGCCAAGCAGCCAGGGGGCACCCCTTTGGCCAGCTCCAGTGTCATTGACATTTGGCACTCAAACTCCAACACCCCTGATCTCCACAGGTGGACGGCCAGCCCTTAACACTTCGCCACACTGATCCATGCCAACTCGGTACTCACCCTTGCAGAGTGCAGCAGATTATTGAACCTCTTGCGGCACTGCACCCATGTGCGCAGCACAATGTCATGTCCGCTGACCTCGGCTGCCACCTCCTCCCAGGCTTTTTTGGTCAGCTGCAGTGGCCTCCTCCGCCCTGGGTGCTAGAGTGTCCCGCCTGACACCTACCTCCTCCACAAGGATCACGAGGTACTAATCCAAATGCCCAACCAACTTGCCCTCCTGCCTGATGTTTCCATCAGGCCATTGTTCAAATGAAATGGTCTCCTGGGCAGACTCCAAAGATTCTCCCCTGGCAACCTTCAGGGAGCTGCCTCTGCCGGTTTTAAAGTGCCTGCCGGGTCGCCATTGGACCCAGTGCCCGACAGGCACCCGCCCCTGCCCGGCCCTTCCTAACCATTGAGAGGATGCGCTTCACGCTGGGCGGACCTTAATCGGCCACCCAGCGGGAATTCCTATTTGCAACGTGACCGCGGCTGGGAGCGGATTCCACATCCCCTTCCCCTCCTAACAAGTGTGCAATTCAGGCCAGGAGGATAAAGAGCAGGTTAGATAATAAGTGGGAAAGGTGACTGATATGGAATTGCAGAGTGGAAATAATAGCGCACCGGGGAACCTTCATGATAATGGGCAGTGGGGAAAATTTCCAAAGGACCCCCTCACCAACCTGATCCAATCCTGACTTCTTCAGAAATGCGGAGCATACCTTCACAGAAATGGATTCCTTGTGGTGCTGCATCATCGGGGGGAAACAAGCCATGACCTTTTGGCACTGCACTAGCTGCTGCATTCTGGTAAGTGTTCACTAACATACTGAACAGCTTTTCAGCGTGTTAGTGAATGAGTGTATGAGTGAATGGGTGAATGTGTAGGTAGGTAAGTGGGTAGGGTGGGTGGCAGGCGGGTCGGGGGGGGATTGTCAGGTTGGGGGCTATTCAGCTTGGGGTGGGAGTTGTGTGGGGGTCTGGGTGTCAGTTGTATAATTAATCAGGCCTTAGACTAGGATTTTTCTGTCTCACTTTTCCTGCGTAACTACCCAGTAAGTTAGAACCATCCGAAGTCTCTGAATTAACTGGGAGTTGAAGACTTTTTTTGCAGGGTCCCAGGGAGCACGAAAATTCCCCATTGGAAGTTCAAACTTGCTGGGCAATTCCCACGGAATCAGTGTGTTGGGACTCTGTAGGGATCCCAGCGCACCTGCAGGGAGGTACATCCGGTCTCCGACAATCCAGGGACTGAAAGAACTGGATCAATATTTCCTTATGTAGTTCAGTGTCATACTTTGTTGTATAACTCTCCTATGAAGCGCTTTGGGATGTATCATTAAGGTAAAAGCACTATATAAATATAGTTTGCTCTTGTTGTTTTGAGGGAAATATTGAATGCTATTTCAACATATAATCACAATGAAACAACTCAATCCTTCAAGTGCTCAAATACACTTGGGATCTTTAACTTTCCTACATGTTATTAATGGTATTAGTTTAATTTTAGTATAAAACTAAAGAAAATTACAGTGAGCAGAGTTATTGTAATCACTTATATATTATTAAACTAATGGTCTATATTTTGCAGTCAGCAGCAAATGAATACCACTTGCTGTCCACTACACTGACAGCTGCTCAGAGACTTATGAGCAGAGACTTGCTGCCATCAGACATCTGATCCAGCACAACACCCTCTCTCAGGGATCTATGGCATGTACGAGCAGGACAAGAAACAGCGAGGCTCTTCAACAAGACTGTAGACTACTCCCTAAAACATGCTGTGTCTAACCCAGGCATTATAAATTAGATACAAGTTCAGAAAGTGAAAGAAAAATGGAACTGAGAGAGACAGAAAAAGTTAGAAGTTATTTGACAGCAATTCTGATTGACAACACTTAAAAATTCACTTACACTCGAATGCACCCATGTTTAGCAGGAAACTAGTGGAAAAAGTATCACAACTTCATATCCTTGCACTGATTTTTTTTTCTTTTTATTCTTTCATGGGATGTGGGCATTGCTGGCAAGTCCAGCATTTGGTGCACATCCCTAATTGCCCTTGAACTGAGTGACTTGCCATTTTAGAGGGCAGTCAAGAAAAAAAATTCATTGCTGTGGATCTGGAGTCACATGTAGGCCAGGTCAGTAAATGATGGCAGACTCCTAAAGGACATTAGAGAACCAGATGAGTTTTTACGACAATCGATGATAGTTTCCTGGTCCGAGTCTAGCCTTAAAATTCCAGATTCATTAACTGAGTTTAAATTGGACCAGCTGACATGGTGGGATCTGAACCCATGACCCCAGAGCATAGATTACCAGTCCAGTAACATTACCATTACACCACCATCTCCCCTTGTCAATAATGCTGGATCTAAGCTGTGGTACTGTTACAGTTCAGCCCACAGAGGAGCAAGGCAACTTGAACCATGTTTAACTGTGCATGTGCGTAATCCAGATATTGATGTCCGGTTTACGCTTTAATAACAGTAAGTATTGTTAGCTTTACTGATGTCCCTAAAGCAAACCAGGGCCAATATCTTTTGCATAGTCTGTTTTTTGATCCGTTATATGAAGTAAGCATGATCAAAAGAATATCACTTATTGCCACAGAAATAATAAAAGGATTTTATTTGCATTTTGCAAAATACAATACTTTCATCATTTCATCTCTGCAAAAACATTTATACAAAACACAAAAAAAATTAACAGGTCAAAATTCAAAGTAACTTCTCCCATTACTACTACTTTGAACATGGCAATGCAAACAAAGCCCAAATTTTGTGGTCCGCAATGAAGAAACAACACTCACTGCTAACCTCAAAGAAGGTTGCTCACAAAGATCTAGAGATCCCCGACATGGTTTCTCCCCTTCCCAACTGCAGTTTAAACGTGACACCAATTGAAGGAAATGTCCTTACGTACAGCAGCAGTGATGTCAGGAAACAGACGAAACCCATCACACTAGTATTATCGCAACAAGGCATTCAGGTAGCAAAATAAATGAGTAGGATTGGAATAAGATACAAGCTAAAATAAGGATAAACAAATGCATCTCTTTAAAATGTGTGGAATTGCGTGGGGCAAAATTTGACGATCTAAATATAAACTTAGCTTTCAGAGCCAGTGAAGGTGTTTACCAGCAATTACACTGCAAGTACCCAGTAACGCCTCATTCAATAAGTTGTAACTTTTTAAAGGTTTGTTATAGTGAGACCAAGTACATAATAGTAGAAGTTCTCATCAATTCAATTGATTTCCACTGATTGGGGTTGGGGGGTGGATGGGTGGAGTGGGGATGGGGTGCAGGGTACCTTAATAGCATATCCTTTGGAGAAGCAGGGAGCCACTTACAGCAACTTCTGGAGTTGTGTATTATTTTGCACGTGTGAACTCAAAGTTGCTACCAGTTTCAGTGGACCAACAATAGTAAACTCTGACAGTTTCCTCATCATTACCACTGCAAAATCTGGGCCACTATATCCAACAAATTCTAATACACACAAGTGCTTCCAAATGCTCATTATTTAAAATATATTAATAAAGTCAAATTATTAGTAATTTTGAAAATATGTGCTAGTTATTTGTGTTAACATACTTATTAAAATCTATTTTATTTAAGTCATGCAGCATTAAGTACTCTCACAAGGTCAACAGAATTTTGCCCTAGGTCAGGTTAATGAGCAACAATATTTTTCCAAAAATGATAAAAGCCCCAGAAAACCCAACATTAAATTAGGTTAAATTAAACTATTGATGTTGCTTATAAATCTGGTACAAAATACCCACATCAAGGATCTGAAAGATATCGTGCTTACCGAAGAACTGTTTTGTGTGGTCCCAGGCAAAGAACTAGCAGCTGGTACTGAAGTAGGAGAAATGCATAGCTCAGGAAAAGGATTCGGGGTGGATGGCAAAGGCAACATTTTATTCTTCTCCTTTATATCCCTATATTAACCAAGAACAACATGTTTTTAATTATTATAAATACCACTCAGTATTTAGTATAATAAAATGGAAATAAAATTCAAGCAAAACCTAAATGTTCTTAAATTCTGCAGAAATACGCCTTTGTAGTACATATAGGTGTGATCGCTCCTTGGACTTATACAACCTTGTTGGGAATATGGCTTATCAAGTGTATGTTAAACAGTAGTCACATATATACAAAGAATAGGCATTTTACATTGAGTCAATGTTTTGGGGGCCCATTCTGCATTTACTGATATTTAAAAAGAAACAATCCAAGTCTTTGCTCCCATCCCATTCCTCTCCCAACTCCGGAGAATGCACCAAAACAAATCCTTCTGTTGTCTCAATCATATTCCCAATGGTAATGGCAGGATGGTTGCCCCCTACATACTATAGAGGGAAATTCTTGTGAACAAGATAGAAAGATCTGCCCCGGTGCATTAGCTACCAAACTCAGGAGAAGGAATTGCGGGAGGAAGACAGAATGATCATATAAAATCGATGAGAAAAGGATGATAACGAAGTGGTACTTGGATGGTAGTTAAGAAAAGAATTGGCCATCAATTAATGGAGAAATAGACGATACTGAAGAGAGAGAAAGAGTGGCAAAGTGAAAGAATGTTAATCAGCAATTTCTACTTTAAGGTTGTATACATTTATACAAAATTCTTGATTAAAATTAACTATTTTTCTGTTTCACATTCCCAAATCAGCTAAATTATTCATACGGCCAAAAGACTTGTCTCCCAATTACCTTTCCCCAGAGTAACTTAAGAAAGGCAATTTTCAGACCTGGAAAATGGCCCATCAACCCTCACCCCTCCCCCAAAAAGAGCGTCCAAATGGAGATTAACACTCAATCCACAAATACAATCACAGGATTCTAACACAGAAATAAGGTGTTTGGTCCAATAAGTCCATGTTGTTATTTATCCTCCATATGAGCAGTACTCTTATTCACAAATGCCATTTCAGTTGTTTGCCATCTCTTTACTCGTCAAATTTAATGCTGATATGATCTCTCTTTCAATCATTACCTCAGAGGTTTACCAGGACTATTGGAGGATAGAGCTGAGGAAACCAAAACACCCGACAACTTAACCAGAACATTGGATCTGTAGAAACACAGGTGGAGATCCAACTAGACCCGCACTCAACAGCTTGGAGTTTCCCCATGTTATTGCTGCCGAACACACGAAGTACACAACTGGCTTTTCCCAAAATTGCCAATTTAGAATGGAAGCAGTTCTCTTTTCTACAGATATGGGCCAGTGGAAAGGAAGAATCCACCAACTTTAACTGGAGTATGCAGGCTCTTGAATAGCATCGCCACAAGGGCTACAGCAACTTAAGACGACAACTCACCACCACTTTCTCAAGGGCAATTAGGAATGGGGAATAAATGATGCTGTTGCCAGCGATGCCCACATCCCATGAACAAATAAAAGAAACTGACAATATTAGCATGAGTTTTATCAACCTTTGTTCTATACTGCAGCAGATTTCGCAATATGAAAATATGCTCCAAACTGAAATTGTCAGTACTTATGATCCTCATGCAGCGTCAATAATCAGAACTCCATAACCAATTGACCCTACGTTATTTCCCATTTTGGAGCAATGCAAAACGCTATATAATTAATTATTGTTCCCTTGCTTACTTTGCTAAATGAATGCTCCAAGAGTACTTCAAAGTTAGATGTAGTACAATAAAATTGCTGATAGAAAAACAAGATCCTGTGGATGCGGAAATCTTGAAATAAAAATGCAGGAAATACTCAGTTCAGACAGTACCTGTGGCGAGAAATGGCGGTTAACGTTTCCGATCAATGACCTTTCAACAGGAATACCTGAAACATGAGACGGTGCCAGGCCTGCTGAGTATTTCCAGCAATTTATTTTTTTTAAATTATCAAACTTGTTGCTACTGAATAGATTAATAGAATAAATGCTTAAAATGTTTTAATCTTTTCCTCTTCCCACATTATTTGAACTAGTACTCGTGGGTCAGGTGAAAGAAAATGTGAACTTTCCTTTTGCATCAGTTTCCACTCCCCGAGTCCCAAGAACAAATTCCATTTTAGGTAATTGTCATATTTTAACTGTTTAGAATTGTTTATGTAGTTCTGTAATGATCTGTGAGATCCAGCCTCTGAAAATTACTCAGTTTTGTTAGACCCAATAAAATATTTTCTTTCAGACATATTCCATTCCCTGTTGCAACTGTAGAAGCTCTACAGTAGATTGGCTGGGGACCTCCAGAGGAGGCCAAGATGGATCGATCACTCGGCACTTCTGGATGAAGATTGCAACAAATGCTTCAGCTTTATCTTTTGCATTGATGTGCTGAGCTCACCCCATCACTGAGGATGGGGATATTTGTGGAGCCATCTCCTCCAGTGAATTGCTTAATTGTCTATCACCATTCACAACTGGATGTGGCAGGACTACAGAGCTTAGATTTGATCCTTTGGTTGTGGAATCGCTTAGCTTCGTCTATCACTTGCTGCTTATGCTAGTGGCACACAAGTATTCCTGTGCCGTAGCTTCACCAGGTTGACACCTCATTTTTAGGTATGCCTGGTGCTGCTCCTCACATGCCCTCCTGCACTCTTCAGTGAACAAGGGTTGGTCCCCTGGTTTGGTGGTAATAGTAGAGTGGCAGAGACGCTGAGCCATAAGGTTACAGATTATGGTCGAGTACAACTCTGCTGCGGCTGATGGCCCTTAGTGCCTCATGGTTGCCCAGTCTTGAGTTGGTAGATCTGTTCGAAATCCATCCCATTTAGCACAGTGGTAGTGCCACACAACATGGTGGAGGGAATCTTCAATGTGAAGACGGCACTTCATCTCCATAAGGACTGTGCAGTGGTCACTCCTACCGATACTGTCATGGACAATTGCATCTACGGCAGGCAGGTTGGTGAGGACAAGTGCAAGTATGTTTTTTCCCTCCTCCTGGTTCTCTGGCCACCTGCCACAGACACAGTCTAGCAGCTAAATCCTTTAGGACTCAGCCAGCTCGGTCTGCAGTGGTGCTACAAAGTCTTGGTGATGGACATTGAAGTCCCCCACCCAGAGTTCATTCTGCACCCTTGCCACCCTCAGTGCTTCCTCCAAGTGTTCAACATGGAGGAGCACCGATTCATCAGCTGAAGGCGGTCAGTGGGCTGGGGTGGGGGGGGGATGCTGCAGTACGTGGTAATCAGCAAGAGGTTTCCCTGCCCATGTTTGACCTGATACCAAGAGACTTCATGGGGTCCAGATTCAAATGTTGAGGACTTCCAGGGCAACTCCCTCCTGGCCCTATGCTACTGTGCCGCCACCTCTTCCGGGTCTGTCCGGCCAATGGGACAGGACGTACCTAGGGATGATGTCTGGGACATTGTCTATAAGGTATGATTGCATGAGTGAGGATGACTATGTCAGGCTGCTGCTTGACTATTCTGTGGGACAGCTCTCCCAATTTTGGCACTAGCCCCAGATGTTAGTAAGGAGGACCCGAGGACTGTTAGTAAGGAGAGCCAACAGGGCTGAGTTTGTCATCGGTTCCAGTGCCTACGCGTGGCCTGTTCAGTTCCATTCCTTTTAGACTTTTTAACGGTTTGATACAACTGAGTGGCTTGCTGGGCATTTAAGAGTCAACCACATTGCTGAGGGTCTGGAGTCACATGTAGGCCAGACCAGGTAAGGGCAGCAGATTTCATTCCCTAAAGGGCATTGGTGAACCAGATGGGCTCTTACAATAATTGACAATGATTTCATAGTCATCATTATACTTTTAATTCCAGAATTTTACAGAATTTAAATTTCACCCACTGGGTCCCCAGAGCATTGTCCTGGGTCTCTGCATTTCTAGTCCAGTGACAATACCGCCATGCAGCCAGCTCCCCAAGTTCTGGAGTTCTCTCCCTACACCTCACTGCCTCTCGACCTTGCCTGCCTCTTTTACGACATCCTGAAAACCTGTGTCTTTTGCCAAGCTTTTTATCATCTGACCTAATATCTTCTCATGTGGCTCAGTGTCATATTTTGTTTTATAATGCTCCTATGAAGCACCTGGGGATGTTTCATAATGCCTTTAACATAATGTAAATATAAGTTGTTGTCGTACTTGCTTTCATTATTTTCATGTAATATTTTGAGAACGGTTGCATCAATTTGACAATGAGTTGACTGCCAAACAGGCTAACGAACTGAGAGATAAGTGAGGCACTACAAGATCAACCTTGCTGAGAGGTCATAATTACTGTAGTACAAGTTTACTTGGTCTCTAATATTAGGGACAGGAAGGGGATCAGTTCAAACAGCACTGTTTTCCTCTAAGCAGTTGTCGGCAAACAGAAGGTGTTTTGAATTAGTTTGTTTTAAAGAATAAGCTATGGCGTGTTTTTTGAACACCTTGGTTTTTGTGTGAGAACCCCCAGCAAACTTGAGTTAGGATTAACTCATAAGGTTAGTTTATTTTGCACATTCAAAAACCGATAAAAAGGGGTGTTCGCAACTTCCCACTCTGCATTCACACAGTAAAGGGAGAAGGTAGAGAAAAGGAGCTTTACAGTACAAGGACCAGAAAAACTGAATATTGGTTCACATGAGTTCCAGAGTCCCAAAGTTAGAGTCTAATGAGGAAGTCCTTCACATTGGTCTCCAGCCAGCCGACCAGCAAATGCCAGTGTCGTAAGATTCACATTTCAGGTGGCTTTAATGTTGCAAGATGAAGTAGGCACACAGAGATGGCATCAGCTCTGTAGGCAATGATACAAAATTTTATGTTCGAGTCAAGTTAGATGGGTCAGTGGTCCAAACTGGGCAGAGCTTGCTTCTGTGTGGCCTGCCAGGAGAATGTTAAATAATAGACTGGCTAAACGATTCAGAAAGGTAATATTAAACTGCTCAAAAGGCCAGAGTCTTGGTTCATGTGACCTTCCTTCTCCACAGTGACTTCAGCAAAGGATGATTATCCAGCACCTGGAATTTGGCTTTGTTTTCAGGACAGATAGTGTCTCGGCCATTATGGGTTGAAAGGTGTGCTATTTGAGTTGAGGGTCTGGTATTTGGAAACCCATAGTTGCAACAGACCCATGGACTCCATTAGCAAGTTTGGCTCATCAAATGCAAATGGCATCCCTGTAGCTCCTTTTGAAATTGGTCTGTACAGTCCCAGGTCGTCTGTTAGAAGCGCCATAGGCCTAATGAGATGTGACATTCCCGAAACTGAGAAGAGAATTCTTTTGTTCCGGGGGTGGCCGGGGATAATTTCCTGGCAGAGGGTCAACCATCTTATTTCTCTTTGTTCAGCAGAAAAGTCCAGTTTAAAAAAATAGTAATAAGGATAAAGTTATTAAATACATATAGGTTTGGGTTTTCTGTTCTGTGTTGGAGGAACCCAACACTAATCCAAATGTAAACAGGAATCTATAACTAAAGGATACTCAATATTGTACAAAAGTAAAAAAAAATTCTCGAAATATGGGGTTTAACTCACTGATGAAGTTTTGTTGTCTGTCGATAGCGACAAGGGGTGCAGAAAGGGCCACACCTCTGGCAGGACTGGTGACTACTTTTTGAAAACTTTCTATGAGATCTCTGCACACATTACATTTGGGATTGTTATTTGTTCTTGGAAGCGTATTGTAGTCTCCATCTGCCATTCACACTCGTCACACAAATTGACATGATTGCACTTTCTAACAAAACAGGTGATAGACTCCCCTGTTTGTTTCCAAAATTCAACTTCTAAAAATAACTAAAATTAGGATGGACATTATCTTTGTTACTCACACCTTCATAAGCTTTCTGAAGCTTAGAGTATTTACAACAATAATATCTACAGCAGATATGTAATTGGCACAACCAGTCTTGTCCTTTTGCTGTTTGTCTTAGAAGGAGCAGGTGAGAGTGTAGCATTGTTGTGCTAAAAAGTACCTAAGGATCAAGGAGGGAAAATGTAGGTATGGAGAAATGGCATTACAGGAAAAGGGGGCACTGGCTTGACTGAAACTTACTGTACATTTGTATTCCGACTGGCATCAGCTGCTGATCAGGGAGGCAAGAATTCCTACTCTGTAGTCGAGGATTAGATAGTGGCTCACAAGCAACCCAGGAGAATGAAATCAGCAGCTGCTAAATGGACTTGTGGCTCTTTGGATCTTGCCATGTAGCTAATGTGAAGTAAAAGAAAAGGGGTGTGTGGGGGTGGAGGGTGAGGAGAGGGAGTGATTGGAGAAAGAGGAAGGTTACTAAACATGGGGAGGAATCTGATGTGTGTTGGTTGGTCCAGCTGAGGAATGATTGCCGAGACATAGAGATGTCTAAACAATAACTGGCATATTAGATAAAACTGAGCTATGTACAGATATACATGACTATGTGTTTCACTGCTGAAGCGAGGAACAATTCTCCTGCTGACTCTTGGTCATGTGTTCTCTTACAGCATCATTCACAGAATCTCAGTGCAGAAGGGGCCCTTCGGCCCATCGAGTCTGCACTGACACGTGAGAAACACCTGACCTACCTACCTAATCCCATTTACCAGCACTTGGCCCATAGCCTTGAATGTTATGACGTGCCAAGTGCTCATCCAGGTACTTTTTAAAGGATGTGAGGCAACCCGCCTCCACCACCCTCCCAGGCAGCGCATTCCAGACCATCACCACCCTCTGCATAAAAAAGTTTTTCCTCACATCCCCCTCTAAACCTCCTACCCCTCACCTTTAGCTTGTGTCCCCTCGTGACTGACCCTTCAACTAAGTTGAACAGCTGCTCCCTATCCACCCTGTCCATGCCCCTCATAATCTTGTACACCTCGATCAGGTCGCCCCCTCAGTCTTCTCTGCTCCAACGAAAACAACCCAAGTCTATCCAACCTCTCTTCATAACTTAAATGTTTCATCCCAGGCAACATCCTGGTGAATCTCCTCTGCACCCCCTCCAGTGCAATCACATCCTTCCTATAATGTGGTGACCAGAACTGCACACAGTACTCCAGCTGTGGCCTCACCAAGGTTCTATACAACTCCAACATGATCTGCCTACTTTTGTAATCTATGCCTTGATTGATAAAGGCAAGTGTCCCATATGCCTTTTTCACCACCCCACTAATATGCCCCTCTGCCTTCAGAGATCTATGGACATACACGCCAAGGTCCCTTTGTTCCTCAGAACTTCCTAGTGTCATGCTGTTCATTGAATACTTCCTTGTCAAATTACTCCTTCCAAAGTGTATCACCTCACACTTTTCAGGGTTAAATTCCATCTGCCACTTATCTGCCCATTTGACCATCCCGTCTATATCTTCCTGTAGCCCAAGACACTCAACCTCACTGTTAACCACCCAGCCAATCTTTGTGTCATCCGCAAACTTACTAATCCTACCCCCCACATTATGGGAGATATTATTTGCACAGTCCCTTACAAACCCTAATACTACAGATTTGTGCGGAGATTGCAGGGGTCTCGGCTGCTGGCTAGATAGCTGGCAAAAACCCCACGTCACCTCTTCTTGGGAAGGCCCGCCACATCTTGTGCCACTCAGACACTTGACATGCCAGTGGCCTTCCCCTGGGATCAAGGAACCGGGGGCGGAAGTTATGCTCTCTGAAAGAAGCCAGCCAGCCAGAGGCTAGTGGCTCTTTTGTACTCAGCAGCAGCATCATGGAGGCAGTAGCTGCTGCAGGTACTACACCCACCCAAGGCCTCAGATCAGGAAGGAACTCAGTACTGGTTAGCGAAGGTGGGAGGGTTGAATAGGGAACCGCTGTGGGAGCCTGAAAGCAAATGCATCAGGGCAAGCACCCCCGACTCTCCAACTGGCATGGCAAGTTCCCTGGCACCACCACACACTCCCCCCTCCCCACCTCCCCAGGCCCCCACACTGGGTTAATACTAGCAGTGCCTGGATGAGGCCCTTAAGTGGGCATTAATTGCTTAAATCGGGGTGGAGGCAGGAAGGGAGCAGGGTCCCCACCCACCATCCTCCTGTCCAATTAAATGCCCACGACCACCAATCTCACCTCGGGGGAGGGCACAAGATTCTGCCAATAGCCTCCTTCATTAAGTATAAAGTACTGAGAGCATTCTCCAACGTGTTCTGAAGCAAACAAAAAAAACATGGTAAATCAAAAGTGCAGGTCTCTGTCGACAATTCCTGTCTGTTCCTCAAGACTGTGTTAGGAAATCCATTGATCTGTATGTCCCTGTGGATATTGTAACAATTAAGGGACAGGATGTTCCAATGCTGTTACAATGGTTCCGGCCAAGTAACAAGGGTGGGACCCACTGTGAGTGTGTTGATCGGTTCCCCAGGCCAGTTCAAGGGTCAGTCAGAGGGGCAGTTTGAGGCAGTCAGCTTCAGGGATCCAGCCTGCAAGTGTTACAGCCAGGGCCACAGGCCACAGTTAAAGAAAGCGCTGTGAGCTGACTGTGCAGTTCGGACTCAGGAGAAGGCCCAGGAGCTGTTTGGCAGTTCCATGCTGTTGAAAAGGTTAGGGCCAAAAAAAAAACCCTGGGAGTCATTGATAGTTAAGTGCAGTTGAGAGTGGGGTCAAGGAAACCAAATGGATGATCAATCTCTATCTCCTCCTGGTGGTCCCAGGCATCTCAGATGCCAGTCTTCAGTCAATTACTGTCATTAATATTAATGTATATATTTTGGAAAATATTTTTCTTTCAAAATAGAGGTTTGGTCTGTGGGTCTGTCCTAATTGGATTAAAACCAGCTAGTCTGGGTGCTTTGATATGTACTAGTTTTGATATGTAAGGGGGATGGTGCATTTGCATTTTTTGAATAGAGCATTCAAGAACTGGGGTGAAAATTGATGCCTATCTAGCAGATACCAAGCCATATGTTTATATTACTAATAAAATTGGTACTATGAAAGGGGTTTCATTATTAAAAGGTGAAGAGGTTATTGATACAATGAGAATTAACATTCAAAGGGGCTAGTATGTATGATTTCAGTAGTTTTCAGGTGTACAGGGCAAAGGTAATGTAAGATGAAAAGGCAGCTGCAAGCCTCCAACTGGCTCCACAGTGAAAAGAACCTCATTTTGAATTCATAATGTGAAAATGCTTTGCCTGGTGTTTGGTTAAGTATATGGGTTGCTGTTGTCTTAAGGAGATTAGTTTGGGAATTTGTTAAAAGTTATGATAGTAGTAATTTGCAGCCATATGTACATATATTTTAACCTGCGTAAATGAATAAAATGTTTCATTTAGTTCAATGTAAAACCTCGAGAACTAGTGGTCTGATTCCTGAGTTTAGAGTCGCATCTCAAACATAACACTTAAAATTATTGGTTATGACAGTTCTTTAAAGTTTCCCTCTGGAATTTTTTTTTAAATAACTCCACTTACCAACTGCATCGGTTATACCAATTACATAATATCAAGAAACTGCTGAATGCACTGGATGCAGCAAAGGCAATGGGCTCCAACACTATTCCTGCTGTAATGTTTAAGTCCTGGGTTCCAAAATTTGCACTTCTCTAGCCAAGCTGTTCCAGTATAGCTACAACACTGACATCTACCAGAAAAAGTAGCAAATTGACCAGCTACATTCTGCCCACAAAAAAAGCAGAACAAATCTAATTACAGCCCCAGTCTGCTCCCAATCATCAGCAAAGAACTGGAAGGTGTTGTGGACAATATCATCAAATGGCATGTACTGACAAATAACCTGCTTATCGATTCTCAGTTTGGGTTCTGCCAGGACTACTCAACCCCAGACCTCATTACAGCCTCAATCCAAATGTGGACAAAAAAGAGCTGAATTCCAGTAGTGAGGAGAAAGATTGACTGCCCTTGACATCAAAGCAGCATTTGACCATGTGTGGCATCAAGAAGCCCTAGCAAAATTGAAGCTAGTGGGAATGAGGGGGGAGAAACTCTCCCCTAATTGGAGCCATACCAGGCACAAAGGGAGCTGGTCGTAGTTGTTGGAGGCCACTCACTACAGGTTCAGGCCAACCATCTTCAACTGCTTCATCAATGACTTCCCTCTACCATAAATTCTGAAGTGGGGATGTTCACCAATAAGTGCAGAGTGTTCAGTTCCATTTGCAATTCCTCAGATAAGGAAACAGCCCAAACCCACATGCAGCATGATCTAGACAACACTTAGGTTTGGGCTTGAGTGACAAGTGCCAGATAATGACTATCCCCAATAAAAGAGTCCAACAATCTCTTAACATTCAACAGCATTGCCATTATTGAATCCCCCACCAATATATTACAGGTTACTACTGACCAGAAACTTAACTGGACCAGTCATATAAATACTGTTGCTACAAGACTAGGTCAGAGGCTAGGAATACGGCCATAAGTAATTCACCTCCCGACCTCAAAAGGCCTTTCCTACCATCTATAAGGCATACATCGGGAGGATGTTGTTAGGTGATTTCAGCTCCAACAACCCACAAAAAAGCTGAAGACCATCCAGGACAAAGCAGCCTGCTTTATTTGCACCCCATCCACTGCCAGAGCACCATGGCTGCTGTGCATAATATCTTCAAGACACACTGCAGCACCTTCCAAACCCACAACCACTACTACCTAGAAGAGCAAGAGCAGCAGATGCCTGGTAACACCATCTGCAAGTTCCCCTCCAAGCCACACGCCGATCAGACTTGGAACTATAATCGCCTCTCCTTCACTGCCAGTGGATCAAAATCCAAAAACTTCTTCCCATGGCTGTAAGTACGGCTCACAAACTGTAGCAATTCAAGGCAGCAACTCACTACCACCTTAACAGCAATACATGCTGGCCTTGCCAGTGACCCAAGTGAACAATAAAAAACACATGCGTATTAGAATTTTCATCATGAGGTATCTGTGTCATGGCAAACACTGCAGAATCCTTATCCAGATGAGTTCTTTTTAGACTTGAGTGCTAGATGGTGGGAGGATTGCACTCAAGTCTGGTTGTGCTTTGAAATTTATGCTCCCATACAGAAAATGCACAGGAAAAGCCAAAAGGATAAGAAATATGATGAGACAAAGCAGTAATTGATAGAAATCTTTTAATTGCAAAAGGAAAACTTAAATTAACATTTAGTTATTTACAATACTGACCTCAAAAATGAAAATATTAATATATAATTCAGTTCAACATCCAAGTTGATTTATGAATATATTCAACTACTTTTAAAGTCAATCAGGTGCTTACTTTGTGAAAGTGAAGTTACAGAATTCACAATTTTTGTATGTTTATAGGTTTCAGATTTCAATGATTTGGTCATCTTCATACCACTGGATGATTCCACAATTTTCTCAAGACAATAGAATCAATTGAAGACCAAGTTCTGAACTGACCTGGCCTGGAGGAAATTGAGAGTCTCAAAATGTCAGCATCAAGCAGAAGCAACTGGCCAAGAAACAGACCTAAAAGTATTACAAAACATTTTGCAGGAAACTCATTTTCTTAAACATATCCTTAAATCTTATAAAGCACATCCAATCTTGTTGTGGTAGCAAAAATGAAGGGTTCTGAAGAAGAGTCAAACGGACTCGAAACATTAACTCTGTCTTTCCACCGATGCTGTTAGATCTGCTGAGTTTTTCCAACACTTTTTGTTTTTGTTTCAGATTTCCAGCATCTGCCTTTATCTTAGTTGATATTATAGGATCTTTTCGATCAAAAAACTGACAATTGTAAGCTTATGCTGACCAGTTGCTTAAGGCTGAAGAATTCATTTACATGAAAGCATAATTACATATTGTCCAACAGTGGCACTCCTATGTGCAAAATAAAGGAATAGAGGTTTGATAAAACATGCACACGCAGGTTGGTTAAACTGGGATGTCAAGTCGTCGTTTCATAAAGCAGGATATACGGCAGGCACTCTGGTCTTCCATTCAGCCACTTCACTGTGTTGCACAACATCTTTATTTTTTTCTTAAAGTCGACTTTGTTTGTTTAGAACCATTAATGTGTTCTTAATAATCTCAAAGTACTTTAAAAAAAATTGTTGACTCATCAATTTGTTTAAACTGCATTAACAACTCCAACTGTAGATTTGTTTTTCATCACTAAACACTCTAATTTTGAGAGTCATTCTGCAATCGTGCATAAAGCCAATGCAGACGATTCAAGTTTAAAGCATAGCTATTATTTTCTGTTCTACTGCCTGTGCAAAGTGAGAGTGGGAGATTAGAGATGAAGAATGTATATTTATTTAACATATGAGTGAATATCAAAAAGTTTCCTTTTTTCTCTAACTGGTCCGCAAATGTGCTTCACCTTTAAGCAAAACAAGTTATTTCTATTGATACAATCCAATGTGGCGTAAGGAATATAAAATTATGAAGGCAAAACAAACCACAGAATTCCAAATGCTGTTAAATCCACTAGTATGAACATTTCTACAAATTAGTTTATTGAAAATCGTTGCTCTACTGAAATATTTTGTTAACACAATTCAATGATACGTATGTTTAAGGTATATGCTATATTAGCTCATTTATTTTAGCAAGATACAATACACTGGTACACAAGTATTCATGAACAAAATCAGAATGTTTTTCTTGATATGAGGGGAAAATAAATTCCTACAAGCGCTTGAGTGTATAATATTTAAATGGTCACAATCATATGCTTCAATTAATTTTCAACAAACAAAGCTTTTTTGTCAACTGTGTTTACAAGTTCAAAGTCCTGTAGAGATTTTTGTTTAAAGCAGCCTAAATAGTGCAAGTGTTATGAGGGGAAAAAATGCAGGCAGACTTCCTCATTGAATGATATATCACAAGAGGAGAATAACCAAAAAGTAAAATGGCAATAGTTTTACAGCATTTAATAATGACCTACGTTAAAAGTTACTCATTGAAGGTTTTAAATTAATTTTCAATAATTTAAGAAAATGCAGCAATCTAAGCATACCTATTTCTCTGTTTCTGAACTGTCTGGGGTTGAACATTTGGTAATGCTAAAGTTATTTGTTGAGAAATGGGCCTGGATTGAACCAATTGCTTGTGGTATTCTTGTCATTTTGAGCTGAATTTTCTCCCATGCTCTCAATAGTTTGTAAATCATCCAGTAAAGTATTCATATTATTCCACGGGGTCACTGGTCCAGAGTATCATCGAACCATAAAGAAAACTGCATTCACTCACCACCAGCAATTGCAATCACTAACTGTCTCTGCAACTGTGCAATTCTTTGATGGTGCATTAAACCACACCTACTGTTCATGCAATCCAACTCTGCATTCACCTGTTAGCACCGTTAGAACCACGGCAGAAGTAATTTTTAAAAATGTAACTAAATCTAAAATCAGAAGTCTTCATTTGTGCACAAGCTTCGTAAAATATTTACTTTACATCAAACCTTAAATCTATTATATTGGTCGCATGTGCTCCAGGCATACTTTTCTAAAACAGTACTTGGAATCAATACACAAAACATGAATACGAAAGGTTCCTTGATGGTGGTACACAATTTAGCCCTGTAATGAGGTGTGGCAGTCTTCCGCACTGTAACCCAACTGCTTTTTGTTGCGGACTTTGCTTAGTCTTGTTAATTGAACCTTAACCTGCCAAAATTTAAAGTAAACTTTTAAATTATGTAACTTAGGAATTAGAAATACTATCACAAGTTGCTAAATTTAACTTGCCTATTGACAACTTTATTTTTTATAACATATCTTTTGCACAAGGGTTTAGATTGGATAATGCAATTATTGAACAGCTGTGATGTGCCTGAAACTGAAAAGGCTAATTCCACCCCGCCCCCTATTCCAGTAGAATAAATCCTATTGCTGAAAGTTAACATGAATCATCATAAACCCTTATAAACTGGTCTTGCGGTATAGAATTTTTGTCATTGTTCGTGGTGGGTTTTTGAAATGCCTTTTTAAAAATATTTTACAAGTTAAAAAAGTAATGAAGTTTGAAAATTTACACAACTTTCTAAACTCAATTTTGCAGAAAAGAAAGGCAAAAGCAAGCTACATCAAATATCCGAATGTTTTGTCATTCATTAAAGAACATAAAAGATTTACAACACAGGAGACCATTTGGCCCATCGTGTCTGTATCAGCCGATAAAGAATTATACAATCTGAATTAGAATCTTCATCTTCTGTCCCTTGGCCCATAGCCCATTAGCTAATGGCACCTCCAGTGTCTTTTTTAAAATGCTACAAGGCTTTCTGCCTCTACCACCTTTTCAAGCAGTGAATTCCAGATTCCCACCATCCATGATTTCTCAACTCCCTTCCAATTCTTCCATCAATTATTTGAAATTTACATCTTCTGGTTATAAGCCTCTCTGCTAATGGAAGCAAGTGGTTCCAACCCACTCTGTAGACCTCTTAATGTTATCATATCACAAACGTCTGAAATTATTGGTTAGACAGCAAACTATGCTAACATAAATCGAACAAAATGCACATAAATGCCTACATTGTCAGAAATAACCCGCTGTATTTTTCTACAGAAGTTTAACTACTCTATCATTGACAGTGGAAATCCAGGCCTAATAAAGTGTACCGAATCATAGAAATATTACAACACAAACTGGCTATGCATCCCCAAGGCAGTACAGATTTTTTCTTTGCCCAAGAGCCACCTAACAGAAGCTCCCTCCTTTGTTGACTTCCTGAGTTTCCCAATTTTCCGCTTCTTCAAGAAAGTATTTAGATATGTTTTAAAGAAATGTTTATGGAACCTGCCCCACCAACCCCAACTGCAGTATTTATATGGCACTTTTAACCTAATAAAATGTCCTAAGGCATTTCACAGGAATGTTAAAAAGCAAAATTTGACACGAGTCACAAAAGGTGGTAGTAGAACAGATGGTCAAAAACGTAGTTATAGAAGCGGGTTTTAAAAGAGAGTCTTAAAAGGAGGTAAAGGGGCAAAGAGGTTTATGTGAGGAAATTCCAGAGCTTAGGGCCTGGACTGCTTAAAAACATAACCACCAGTGATGGAGCAGTGAAAACAAAAATCAGGGATGCTCAAGAGGCCAGAATTAGCTGAGCACACACATTCAGGTTGACCAACTACTATGAAATAAAATAAGAGACACTTCAGCTGGAGCATTGGTGACCACAAGATCGTGGGGCAGATGCTGGCGATCATAATAGCAGGGAGGGGGTGTGACCATAAAACCTCTTGGTGGTCAATGGCCATGTGCAGGCTCACACAAAAAAAAGGGGCAAATGCATGAGGAGACTGCTATCTTGGGAGTCTCCCACAGGCTGTCTTAGAAATAAGGGACTGAAAGGCATTCCTTAAGGGATGTGGGATGAACAGTAAAAATAAGGGAGAATCCCTTAAAATGTGGGACAGTTGGTCACCCTGTATGTATTAGCAGGTTGTGGGCTTGAGGTGATTACAAAGAAAAGGGGAGGCAAGGCCATGGAGGGACTTGAAAAACAACAATGAGAACTTTAAAAATTGAGGAATTGCTTGACGAAGTGCCAATGTGTGTCAGTAAGCACAGGGATAATGGTTTAAGGGGGCTTGGTTCGTGCCAGAACATGGGCAGAGTTTTGAATGACTTGAGTTTTAGAAAGCAGATTGTGGGAGGCCAGCCAGGAGTGCGTTGGAATAATCAAACTTGGAGGTAACAAAGGCATGGACAAAGATTTCAGCAGTAGATGAGCCAAGAACAGGGGTACACTCAGGTAATGTTATGGAGGTACAAAAAGGCGGTCTTAATGATAGCATGGACATAGAAACTCACCTCGGCATCAAATATGACACCAAGATTCAGCCTCATATAGATGGTAGGGAGGGAGATGGAGTTGGTAGCTGGGGGATGGAGTTTGTAGTGGGGACTAAAGACAATGGTTTTGATCTTCTCAATATTTCGTTGGGAGGAAACTTCTGTACATCTAATACCGGATGTTAGACTAGAGGCCGGAATTTTGTCTCCCAACGGAGGTTCAAATCAAGTCATGAAATACTGAACTTTGTTTTTCCTGCAAAAAAAAAACTATTTTCTTCTGCCTACACGACCCCAGGCCATTTTCATGTGGCCTTTTCATGGGTCGCAAAGGCCTTGGGTACAAATTGCACATGCACCTCTTTCAAAGTTGGAGTCCCCATAGGGAGGACCACAGGAAAATTGCATTTCCTCCGGAACACAATTTTCATGTGATGGTACGGGTTTTGGAAGCCCTAAAAAAAAAAGCATCTCCTTGAAGAGTTTGTGTCTGGGGACCTTACTGAGGAGTCGGAAACATTCCAAAAGGTAAGAGTAAAATATTTCCACACTTTCAAATGTCATTGTTAGATGCTGTACTGTAACGTAGATGTGTTTTAAGAGTGATTCACCATAGGGATCCGTCCTACAAAGGTACATTGGCCACCATTGTCTAAGTGTTGTCATGCATTATATTACTTTTGCCATTGAAGAAAGTGCCATAATGCATTAAAAAATGTTTTACATAAGTTCTGTCAGCCTCAGCTGTCATGTCTTCTGCTGTGATTTAAATCAACTGACAGCTCTGGCTGTTTAAAAAAAAAACCCTGCTTTTGAAAATTGAAAAAAATTGTTTGAAATGGAAATGGGACAACATTGTGTTCCATCAGTATCAAGCAATGTAGCTGGATGTTTTTGTTAAGACAGCTGCAGTTCTTTTGAATGCTTGGCTGGCTTTCAAAAGTTAAAACTGGCTTCAGATGAGCAGGTGGTCTATTTATCAAAGAATGATTAGCACTTTTAAGAGTCTGTAATAACAGAAAATGCCTTTGATGTGGTTTCTTGTTTGTTTACAAACCTAATAGCTACTTAAATGAGTTTTTTTTCCTTACACTGGAGCAGTTTTTTTTTCAGGATCAATGATAATGTGTTTGAATTTAGGTTTTCATGCAATTGTTAGCAGTTTATTTTTTTACTATGATTTTAAAATAATTCCCATTGCTATTGCATGGCTCATGAGTACTGTACACAGTGGATACTGGGTGAGTGACAATGGATGGTGCATGGAGATGGCATGGTGGGGGTTAGGTTAAGGGGGCCGTTAAAACAACATTGGAAGCTGCTGAATTGGAGAACCGAGGTGGGCCTTCTAACCTGCCCGCCTCCACATCCAACACTCCTCATGCACTCCACTGCAGCTCACAAAATGCACTGCAAGCCCAAACCGTGTGAGAAAAAACAAAAATCCCAAACAAAGTCACAGATGGGTCAGGTGTGCATTTTGGAAGAGGCAAAATACGTAGGTCGAGTTTTCCCAAGCCAACAGGAAAATCCGGCCTAAGCAATCTGAATTTAGCGACAGTGAACTTCCTAATTTTTCTCTTTTCCAAGGTACTATCCAATCTACTTTTAAATAAAAAGTTCTCAGACTGTATTTCAATGACATGCCATTTCCAATTGTGGCAGAGAATTCCATATCCTAATCCATTATATGTGAATCTTACATTTGTGGCCCTATAACAAAAACAGAATTACCTGGAAAAACTCAGCAGGTCTGGCAGCATCGGTGGAGAAGAAATCAGTTAACGTTTCGAGTCCTCATGACCCTTCGGCAGACCTGCTGAGTTTTTCCAGGTAATTCTGTTTTTGTTTTGGATTTCCAGCATCCGCAGTAGCTTTTAGCTTTTTGTTTTTATTTGTGGCCCTATGACTGTTTCACCAATTAGTTGAAATAATCCAATTCATCACCTTTATCCATTCTTCATAACCCTGAACGCCTCTATCAGGTCACCCTGCTTAATTTAAATGAAAAAGGCCAAACTATTCACATCTCTCGTCTTCATTCTAACCCTTCTATCCGTAGAAACATCCCAGTACAAATATAGACTCTCTATTGCTTTTCTGTTCCTGTAACAGGCTGTGCAAAATCTGTACATATACATCAACTACATCCCAAGATCTTGTGCAAATTCAAGATATTTCTCTGTTATCTTCAGAACAAAATCCAAGAATTCCATCAGCATTTTATTATGATTTTAACTATTTGCACTGCCACCTTTAACACCACAAGTATCTGAACACTGAGGTATTCCTGAACTTCTACTCAATTTAAAATCCTACTTCAGGTATAATGCCTTACCTATTCAGATTTGCTATCACTTCACATTATTTATATTAAACAGTATATGCTACACATCTGCCTATTCCAATCTATATCTCCTTGCAGTTTTTCCACAATTCTCATCACAATGTCACATACCCCAATCATCAGAAAATTTCAATATGGTTCCCTCAATTCTTAGGCTCAGATCATTTATGTGTATAAAAATTTTAAGTGCTCTCACAGGGGAAGCAAGAATAGTCACCCTTGACATAAGGCAGCATTCAAATAAATACAGCACTAAGAGGCCTTTGCAAAATGAAGGTCAATGGAGCTCAAAGGGGAAAACTGTCCAGTGGCTGGAGTCATACTCAATTAAGGGAAATGTTATCACTGCCCGGGGCATCACTGTAGAAATTAGAGAAAAGTGTCCTCAGCTCAAATGTCATCTTGCTTAACCAATGATCTTTCCTCTGCCATCTTAGGATATATACGTACATATGAAATAGGAACAGAAGTAGGCCATTCGGCCCTCAAACCTGCCCTTTGAGGGCCAAATGGCCTACTTCTGCTCAATGAAGATCATGGTTGATCCGTTTGTGCTTCGAGTTCTACATTTCCATCTACCCTCGATAACCTTAGATTCTTGTTAGGCAAGGGAATCAATCTACCCCTGCCTTAAAAATATTCAGTGACCCGCTTCCTCTACCTTCTGAGGCAGAGAGTTCCAAAGTCACACAACCCTCAGGGAAAAAAATTCCCTCAAGGATTGAGACTACCTGCTACTTCAATATTTATCTCTAGTCACAATTCCTTTGATAATGAAGCAGCCCATTCCAGATGACAAGCAGCACCTAGAAAACATCCAGTTTTGGCTAACAGAAAGCACTAACATCTCAAACAAAAGAACATGCAGCCATTTCCTTGACCCTCAATGACACCATTGCCAAAACTCCCATCTACATCTCGGATCACCACACTGACCAGAAGCTTGACTAGCACAACCATGGCAACACTATAGTCACAAGAGTAGGGCAGAAGATAGATGCTCTGTGATGAATAGCTCATCTCATGATCCATCAAAATCTATCCAACATCTACAAAGATTCAAGTTCGTGAGTATGATGGATCACTCATGACTCGCCTTAATGGATGGAGTCAATAACACCCAAGTAAATGGTTAGTGTTCTTTTCAGTGCCCTCAACATCCAAATCATTTAGCAATGGCACAATGTGGCTGCAGTGTGCATGATCCACAGGATGCACAGCAGTAACTCATTATGGTTACATCAACAGCACCATACTTCCCCTCCCTCCCTGTGGTTCAGGCAGGTAGCAATGCTGTGCTAACACCATTACCTTTAAGTTCCCCTCCAAGCCGCACATCTTGTTGGCTTGAACAAGCTGTCTGGAATTGCCCCCCCCATACTTTTCTGCCTCTAATCCTTAGAAGATCTTCTCAAAGACACATCTTCAAGCTTTTGGTCACTCCTGCTAAATTTCCTTTCCTGGGGTATAAGGTAAATCAATGCTCATTTGTGAAGGGATGTTCTTTATGAATATACGAAATCGGTGCAGGAGTAGGCCATTCGGCCCCATGAGCCTGCTCCGCCATTAAATAAGATCATGGCTCATCTGTTTGTGTTTCGAATTCCATGTTCCTATCCACCCCCAGTAACCTTCGATTCCCTTGCCTAACAAGAATCTATCTACCTCTGCCTTAAAAATATTCAATTACCCCCATCTCCACCACCTTTGGAGGCACAGAGTTCCAAAGTTGCATAACATTCCGAAAAAAATTCTCCTCACCTCTGTCCTTTAAGGGCGACCCCTAATTTTAAAACAGTGCCTCCTAGTTCTGGACTCACCCACAAGAGGAAACATCCTTTCCATGTTGTAGTAATTGAAGGTATAACCTTTCCTACTGTCTATTAGGGGTCACGCGATTGTTCTGAAGAACGAGCCCCAAGTGGGGGTAATCTGGGCGGGTGCGGAGCTTTCTAGTTGTGGACCTGGTTCAAGCATGTAGCTTCTAAAAGAGCTCTGTAATAAATTTATCTGTTTCAAGTAAGAAACCTGTCCGGTACATCATGTTTGGCGACGAGGGTATAATAGCTCCGATGTTGCACCTTGCCTTGTGAATATGAGTACTTCAGTTCTTAAGAAAAATATACTCACCAGTCATGCCACTCTTCGGCTGAATTAACCCTTATGACGTGTCCATGGAAGATTGGAGCCAGTACATAGAGTGCCTAGGCTTTTATTTGGTGGCAAATGAAATAACCACAAAGGAGAAGCAGAAAGCAGAACTGTGCTGGTTAGAAAAGCTAGGCATCATCCGGCCAGTCCAATTCTCGGAATGGGCAGCACCCATAAGCCGTGTTGAAACCTGATCAAACTATTCGCATTTGTGGGGACTACAAATTAACCATGAACAAGGCAGCTAAACTAGATAAATATCCTGTCCCATGGATAGAAGACTTGTACGCAAAGCTAGCTGGAGGTAAATTCTACACCAAACTAAACATGTCCATGCATACCAACAGCTGGAGTTGGATAGCACGTCTAGCAGGTATGTCTCCATCAACACGCGCAAGGGCCTGTATCAATATACGCACCTACCCTTTGGGGTATCGTCTGCATCTGCAATCTTCCAAAGGACCGTGGAAAGTCTACTGCAAGGACTTCCCCGAATAGTAGTATGGGTCAATGGAAGCCGGACATTTGGCCAACCTACTAGAAGAGGTTTTAAGATTATTTTTGGAAGCTGGTGTACGATTAAAGGAAGAGAAATGTACATTCCAAGTGCCAGAAGTCACTTACCTGGGTCACTGAATGGATGCCCAGGGGTTGCATCCAGTAGAGGAGAAAGTTAAGGCAGTCAGAGGTGCCTTCTACTTCCAGTGTCTCTGAACTCAGGGCTTTTTTTAGGCTTGATTAATTATTATAGTTGCTGCTTGCCAAATTTGTTAGCAGTGCTAGCATCATTGCACTTGCTATTGAAAAAGAATCATCGTTGTTCATGGAATTCACAACAAGCAGCTTTTGTAAAAGTTAAGAAGCTATTACAGTCACCATGTCTACTGGTACATTATGACCCATCAAAAGAATTATTAACCTGTGATATGTCTTCTTACAGTGTGGGAGCTGTGTTATCATACACAATGGAAGGTGGTTCCGAAAGACCAATAGGTTATGTCGCCGGAACCCTCTCTGCAACTAAGAAGGGTTATTCACAATTTGGAAAGAAAGGTTTATCAGTAATATTTGGAGTGAAGAAATTTCACCAGTATCTGCATGGACGACATTTCACCATTGTGTCAGATGAGTATACCTTTATGCATCGTCCTGGCTTGCATATTGCAAATGCAGATGCACTCAGTCGTCTTCCGTTACCAGATAGCATTGTACACGTATCTCAAGAAGTTGAGCTTGTACTGAATTTCTTGGACTCTTCGCCTGTGTTTGCAAAGCAAATAAGGAATTGGACAAACAGAGATCCAATTATGTCAAAAGTCCAAGACCTTGTATTGCAAGGGTGGTCGAATTCACCTGTGTCTGAAGAGATGGGACCATTCCATGCACATAAAACAGAGTTAAGTTGTCAAGATTCAATCTTGTTCTGGGGATCAAGAGTTGTCGTCCCTTCGCAAGGAAGAGAATCACTCTTGACAGAGTTTCACAATGCACATCCAGGCATATTAAAGATGAAGATGCTTGCACGAGGCAATGTCTGGTGGCCAAGCATAGACAGTGACATTGAAAGCATGGTCAAACACTGGCTCCAGTGTCAGCAACAACAGAAGTTGCCCGTTTCAGCTCCACTGCATCCGTGGGAGTGGTCTGGTTGACCCTGGGTCAGACTACATGTTGATTATGTAGGACCATTCTTAGGTACTCATGTTTTTATTGATCATCAATGAGCATTCTAAGTGGATGGATGTGCATGAAGTTAGATCAACTAACTTCAACTATTGAAAAGCTGCACCAATGTTTTACTATACATGGCCTACCGGAAGTCATTCTTTTGGGTAATGCTACTATCTTCACTAGTACTGAATTTCAGTTTAAATGGAATTAAACATATTAAAACAGCACCATATCACCCCTCATCAAATGGATTAGCTGAAAGAGCAGTGCAAATTTTCAAATCAGGAATGAAGATGTACTCCAGAAACTCTATTTTCCTGTTTTTTTTCCTCAAGTATCATATGACTCCTCATGCAACTACGGGTTCAACACCATCTGAATTACTGATGAAACGCTGCCTACATACAAGGTTAAGTTTGGTGTTTCCAAACTTAGAGGGGAAAGTAGAGAAGAATCAGAGTAACCAAAAATTGAATCAAGATATTCATAGAAAAGCTCAAAGATTTTCTGTAGGAGATAGTTTTCATGTGGAATTTTGGAAGTGGACTTACTAGGGTTCCTGGTATAATTGTCTCTGAAGCTGGACCCTTGTCATTCCAAGTGGAAGTGGACGACCAGATTGTTCAAAAACATGTGGATCATCTAAGGAGTAGAGAGATATTCCGACAACCAACTATTCCACCTGTAATTGATGTTGAATCTTTAATCCCAGAGGTGTCAAACCAACCTAGAATAGACATACCTGATGTCTCTGTTGAATTGCCTAATCCTGAACTGCCACTTTCTAAGGATGTACCTGATGCTGCAGCTCCTGATCATGTCGATCCAGTGGGAGAATCTCAAGTGGTAGAGTTACGCCTCTCTAACTGATTTAGAAAAACAAGTCAGAGACTTAATCTTTAATTACCTGACCTGTGTATATATGAGTATGTTGTGGATTAAAATGTTCTTTGCAAATACGAAATGTAAAAAAAAAAGGGTGAGGAAATGTAATGCTTGAAGGTATAACCTTTCCTACTGCCTATTAGGGGTCATGTGATTGTTTTGATGAAAGAGCCCCAAGCACGGGTAATCTGGGGGGTGCGGGAGCAGAGCTTTTTAGTTGTGGACCTGGTTCAAGCATATAACTTTATTACAGAGCTCTTTTAGAAGCTATCTGTTTCAAGTAAGAAACCTGTCCAGTACATTGAGTTCACTATACACATCCACATTGTCGAGACCATTCAGGATCTTACATACTTCAATCAAGTCACTCCTCACTCTTCTAAACTCCAGTGGAAACAACCCCAGTCTGTCAAACCTTTCCTCATAAGACAACCTGCTCATTCCAGGTATCAATCTAGTAAAACTCCTCTGAACCGCCTCCAACACATTTAGATCCTTCTTTAAATAAGGATACCAAAACTGCACACAATATCCATGATGTGGTCTCACCAATTCCCTGTATAACTGAAGCATAACATCCTTACTTTTATGTTCAGTTCCTCTCGTAATAAAGGATAGCATTCCATTAGCCTTCTTAATTACTTGCTGTACTGCATACTAACTTTAAAAGTTCTATATATTTATTTTACTAAATTATACCATTTTTTGCAGCCATAGAAGTATTTTATTCTGATTTGTTAATTTTTTTTAGAAAATATTTGACAAAGAGATTTGTGTCTTGCACTCCAAATTGTGAAAGCTAGAAAAGAAGTGGAATAATAATAGCGGGCACTATAATAAAGGAAGCAAAGAACAACAGGTTCATTAAGAAAGCACAGGCAAGAAGGGAAATGTTATATCCACTTAAGTCCAACATGTATTTTAAAGTAACTGCAGCAACCATCCTTTTAACACAGGTATGGGTTTAAACAAAAGAGCGCAGCAATTTTCTAAGTTTAGTTCTGATCCTGAAGACTTGACCTAGTTTAATCAAACCAAAGGCAATTTATTTTTGATATTTTTTCACTTATGTTTTTTTCTCTGTTGTGTAGGTAGAGATACTTCTGTCTCTCAAATTATACTTCTGTCTCTCAAATTGTTCTTTAGTGAATCATTTCTGGAGCTATGTGACAGAAGCTTGGCAACAACTGCATTCACTATCCCATGCCTTTTATAGAAAAAGTACTTTTATTCACACCTCAACACCTCCTCCCACATTACAAAACTGATGCTTCAGTAACACTAGCACAAAGAGTCACTTGTTTAAAAAGGTAACTAGACACTATGAAGGAAGAAAAATTCACAGGAACTAGGATAAACAGAAAACATAATAGACAAACCAATGGGATTAAAACCCAAAAGCTGTCACTTAATTCATGGAGAGGATTAGACATTAAATAGGAATTAGACTTTAAATTATAAATCTCCCAAAACTGGATGTCAATCCCTTGGTATAAATCAGGATGGTGAGTACTACTCGCATATTCAATTCAACCTGAACTTTTAATTTTTTTTCTAACGAAGCTTTGAAATTCCATAGAATTGTTAAATGTGAGATGCAGTGAAGAATTTCTAACTCTTTATGCTTCTATTTTGTTAATGCTGAGGATATATTTTCCATCTTAATCAATTGAGGCCTAAGTTTCACAGGAAACTGTCTCCCTTGGAAGTATTAATTACAATTTTCAAAATTTTGATTGTGATAGTACAGAATTATCAAAAAAAAAGAGTTGTTGAAGCACAGAGGAGGCCACTCGGTCCGTTGTGTCTGTGTCGGCTCTCTGTAAGGGTAATTTATCTTGTGCCACTCCCCTACCTTCTCCCCATAGCCCTGCACATTCCTTTTCAGATAATAATCCAATTCCCTCTCAAATGCCTTGATTGAACCTGCCTCCACCACAATCTCAGGCAGCACATTCCAGATCCTAACCACTCACTGCATGAAAAAGTTTTTCCTCATGTCGCTGTTGCTTCTTTTGTCAACTATCTTAAATCTCTTTTTCTTGATCCATCCACCAGTGGAACAGTTTTCCCCAGCTACTCAGTCCAAGCCCTTCATGATTTTGAATACCTCTCTCAAATCTCCCTGCCTTTTCCTACTCTTCCTGCTGGTCACCCACCAGCCATCCTGAACTCTTGCTGCCTTTGAAGTGACCACCTCCTGGAACATATGATCCAGCAAACTCTTATCCTCCCTGGTGCCCCACAGTGACTCCAGCTGCCCCTCAAGCTAGGAAACCCTGAGCTTCAGCTCAAGCAGCTGCAGACACTTCCTACAGGTGTCTTGGGTGACCATGTGTGTAGTGTCCTGAAGTTCTCACATTGCGCAGGAATTGTCAACAACAGGTCACAGGTGCCCGTCCATGATGTAAAAAAAATCCGCTATATAACAATCTAGCTAGTGCCCTGTTTGAACTGTTAATTTCAATTAATACTTCTAGATATGTTTTGAGTTTATAACTTCATTAATTCACTTACTACTCTAGTAATCCGATTTAAATTCTTAATTTCCCAGCTCTTAAATTTGAAACGAATACCAGAGTTTCGATAGAAAAGAGAAAAACACTCATCAACCAATCACTTACCCAGTTTCCTGTGATGTCACATTTAGATTTTCTTTGGAGACCTCCCCCCTGGTGTCTCAGTCTCTCTCTCTCCACTGCTTTTATCCTCACCTCTCCCCCTGGTCTCAGTGTCTCTCTCTCTCTCCACTGCTTTTATCCTCACCTCTCCCCCTGGTCTCAGTGTCTCTCTCTCCACTGCTTTTAGCCTCACCTCGCCCCCTGGTCTCAATGTCTCTCTCTCTCCACTGCTTTTATCCTCACCTCGCCCCCTGGTCAGTGTCTCTCTTCACTGCTTTGATCCTCACCTCTCCCCCTGGTCTCATAGTGACTCGCTCACAGTCTCTACTGCTCCTTTTATCCTCGCTGTGCTCCTGCCTCTCCCACTGGTCTCACAATGACTCCCTCGCTCTCTCTCACTGCTCCTTTAATCCTCGTGGTGCTCTTACCTCTCTCGCCGTTCCTTTTATCCTCGTGGTGCTCTCACCTCCTCTACTGGCTCTCACTATTATATATAACCTGCCCATAAAGACAGTTTAACTCAGGTTTAGAGATTGTTGTGTAGTTAGTATTGGACAAACATGGTTGATGCTGGAGCCCAGTCAACATCACCTTCAAAAAGTTTATTATGCATTGGCCACATTTTCAGACACTTGCGAAGCCTGCTACGGTCAATAATTCCAATTAGTAAAATTATTTTCTCTCCTAAATATGATTGTCAACATCAAGAGCAAATGATGTAACTAACATCTTCAGAACACAAGGAACATTAAAGAGTGAGATTTGAGAAACTGCTGTTTTTTCATAACTGCCACTAGAAATTAAGGAATCAAGATCTACATTGTGTCCATATTTTTTTATATTTGAAGGGAAGGATTCTCACGCTTACCCGATTGAGATGATTCTGAAGAATGGAGTATCCCCTTCCCAACCTCCTTTGGTCATGTTAGAGGCAGCACGTCAGCCCACTCATTCACACTGCATGTCAACAGCGCTTTTCTGAAGTTGGGCCAACAGTATCAAGCATTTCTTTTAACATCCTGTGGTCTTTGACAATGTAGAGCTAAATTAAAAACATTCCACTGCTCAGTTTGGAATTACCATGTTCTAGGATAAGACGAAGCAAACCAATTTTATTACAGATCCTTACAATCAGCAGGGAAGAGAAATTTTCATACCATTATTCTAGGCTAAAATTGATTAAAGACTCCAAGTGCAAAAAAGTGTTCGCTAAATATAAGTAATATATTTAGCTGCCACAGCTAATAAAAGACAACTGTTTATAGGAGGAGTTGGGCTTTTGGCCTATGTCACTAGTCTAACTAATTACTATCTTCCAACTACCTCTTAATCCACTCTCAGTCCTGCCAATAATCTTCACCTTGCCATCTCCTCCAACCTCATCTCAATTGCTGAAATCGCCTCCATGAAGCTAATCTTTCTTTCATAGCTAACACTTTAGCTCTCCACAACTTTATTATAAAACACAAATTCACCCAACACTTTCTGTTGCTGCCATATCCAGGGAAAGTCAAGAGAATCTACTACCCAGGACATGATCCGAGAGAAAATAAACTCATCTAATAACAGCTTTGGTTCAATTCTGGTCTTTAATTCTCAGTATCATATTCTGACCTTAACCTTTTAAGAAAAACTTTTTTTTTTTTTAAAACTTCTCTCTCAATCGGTCAACGAGTGCCCTTGCCTGGGTCTAAAATAAAACCTTGCAGCCATCATTATAAAACCCAAATTTTATTAAAAACAAGATATGGAAATTTACCATATTGAGATCACTTAAAGTAAGGAACTCCATTGCTATATTGATTTTTCACCTCTTTTCTATTTTTACTTAGTTCTGTTGAAGAGTCATACGGACTCGAAACATTAACTGTGTTCCTCTCTGCAGATGCTGCTAGACCTGCTGAATTTTTCCAGCTATTTTTATTTTTGTTTTGGATTTCCAGCATCCGCAGTTCTTTGCTTTTATCCATTGATATAGTGCCTTTCACAATTTCAGGACATTCCAAAGCCCTTCATAGACAATTAATTACTTCTGAAGTGTAGTCACTACTTTAATGTAAGCAACAGGCACTAGGTCCTCCAACAGCAATGGGATAAGTTGCCAAATTTAATGGTTTAGTGGCGTAGGTTAAGGAATAAATGGATAGCTTGGTCACTGGGAGAACTCCCCTTCTCTTAAGAATCATTCGTTTATGGCACAGAAGGAGGCCATCTGGCCCACCAAGTCCAGGCTGGCTCCCCATGGAGCAATCCAGTCAGTCCCACTCTCCCACTTGGTCCCTGTAACCCTGCAAGTTTATTTCCTTCAAATGCCATCCAATTTTTTGAAATCACTGTTTCATGGGCAGTCCTCACCATTTTTGAGCCATGTTTCCGTTATTGCCACATCATCATATTCCTACACTGCTATTTGTTCTTGTAGCTCACCAACCTTATTCATCACACTTTGTACAATTACATACATAAATTGTAAAACTGTCTTTGCATTCCTCGTAATCCTTCTTAGTCCTCTTCTATCTAATATGGTATTACACCCTTCTCTACTACTGTCCAACACTCTCACTTTGTGTACCTTATTCATCATTTATTCTTCTTTGATTAGTATCAGGAGATTATTTTTTCTTGTATAAATCCATCGGAGCAGATGAAATGCACACTAAAAGATGACAAAGGACTGAGCAGTTTTCTTCTGCAGTACTGCCCTAGAGTGGGACTTGAACACATGCCCTTCTGACTCAGAGGCAAGTGTGCTACCAAACCTAAGTTAGTATCTTCAGCACCTAATGGCAAAAGGAACAATAGGTCAGGTGCAGGGCAATGTACCTCAACTCCATCACAACACAAATCTTCATTGGAGTGAGACATGGAAATTTTACCATTAGCAGCAGAAACAAATAATCCACGATCACCAACTTATAATTTTACCCTCTCATGGGTGCAAATAAATGGCAACAGCTTGTCAACCTTGGCAGCTTGTCCAATAAAGTATGAACTTTTATCAAATTACCTCCTACAATAGCATTATGAACTGCTTTCCACGATTATTTTGTAGTGAAATGGTGGTTATGCATTTTTCACACCATGTCTGCATAAATTGTTAAGACCACCCTTGGCTTGATGCTTCAAAACAAATAAAGCATCTAAAAATAGCATTGCTCTACACTAGGGCGAATTGCTGATGACAACAAGTCAGTCACTGATGCCAAGAGGACCAACTTGAGGTTATATTATGAATAGCACAAGATTAATGTTTATTAGTTTAATTGGTCACCCAAATATGTTATATGCTTGACATGTTAAACACACTAAACTGTGAATATTATCATTTAAAAGACTAAATACTGAAAACCTGTCTAAAAAACATTTAATTTGTGATGAGAAGGCCAATAAACAAGAACTGGCTACTGTAACGGTACATCTGTCCCTAAGTACCAGGATGCCTAGTAACCCCCATCTGAACCAAATAAAATGTTAGCAGCATCCTGTGTTTCAATATAAAATGAAGCAACAAGCCACAATATTGTTATGTCCCTTGTAGTATTGTGTACCAAAATGAAAAAGACAAGGTATAATATGAAGCTGCCTCAATAAGATCAGTTTGGAATAGGCAAAAAGTTGGAAGCATATTGGATAGAAAGTATCGTGCAGTTATCTGCCTTACTGAACAGTGTCTTACTAGAAGCACTGAGGTGTGCTTTAGTAAACAATATTACACAGTTACTAGATATTGTGATAAAAGGAAAACCGTTAATTTAGATTGACTATACACACCTTCTCTACAGATTTGGAACTCTCCAGGTGCATATATTACTTTGAAGTGATTTACGTTATCCATTGCCCATTAAAATGTTATTACATCAGGCCAGCGATTAAATAAGGTGCTCGATTCATTATTCACACATGTACACTGGAGTGGGGTAAAGGGTTCAAAAGTTAATTTCTAAAAATTAGTCCCTCCTAATCAGCGCAAAAATGTCTTGACTACCTTATTTTAATAAAGGTGCTTGTGGTACTAAAGCAATTTATAATGCAGATCTTTGGACATTTCAAGTTGAACTTGACAACATACAGAGATTGCAGTCCTGTCACATTAACTTCAATGACAAAAGTATAATAATTCCCATAATATTTTTCTGGTTTATTGTGAAGTAGGTTTACGGGCGTGATTATAGTTGGGTCTGACTGTGTGATTTAATTACATTTGGAGTCAAGTAGACTGAGCTTAAAATCATCAAAAGAAGCTAGGTATAGAAATGCGCTTGACACCCAAATGAGTAAACATGGATGCTGGCTTAGCATGTAAGGTGTGAAGGGAATTTGCATTTTAGATAAATTAAGGGATTGTTGGATTTCAAAGGGATCTTAGTCTGTTTACAACTAGCCAGATAAGCAAGGCTAAGGGGTGTGTTTATTTTTCCCAAGGGTTACTGACAATATTGGCAACATGAACGTTTTTTATATTATGAGGAAGATACAGTTTCGAATACATATGGAACAATAGACTTTACATATTAGAAAGAGAAACATATATAAAAGGAGAATGAAAGGCTATGTAAAAAAGGCCATGTAAGATCTAACAGGAGTGCGAGAAACAGCCTTCAAGAAGCCTCCAGCCATCTGTGCATAAATCTGCTATATAAAGAAACTGAAGTTGGGGAAAATCCATTTGGAATTCCACTGTCAAATGGGTATTGTGTTAACTTGCTGGTTTTGCATTAAATCTAAAGTCTATTTTGGACCGTTGTCTTAAAGGGGTTCTGTAACTGGGAGTCAGGTCAATTAGGAATTTTAGGATTTGTTACAGTAGTAAATAATTGTGGTCTTATGTACGTGCTTGAAATCTTTTATTTTGTTAATAAATATTTTAATTTAATTTTTAAAATCTCTAAAGGCCTTGACGGACTTATTACTTCTGAATTCTGTGCACACACCTTATAATAAATACAAATTGCAGAAACGTTGTGATAGCACGACCAAGTTTCCCTTATGGATTTGGTCCACCTGGCACACATCACCTGTCATGTGATAACATTTTCAGTTTCCAAATTCTACCAGCCAGAAGAATCAGAATCAAGGTGAACATCAACAAGAAAAATGCCATATGTTAGTGGCCTTTATCAACATCTCTTCTATTTACATTTCTATAGAAGAGGAATCCTTTCCTCTACATCTCCCACCCTCCACAAGTGATTGAACAGCCATTCATTCAGCACATAATTAAAAACTCCATAAATAACATGATAATGTCAGAATTAACATAAGCAGATGTTTCTCATTATATTGTATACCATGCAACTAAATTTAAAAACATACCCAGAAACCTTCAAAATGTAAAGTGTATTGCATTAGACCCAACTACCGACCAAGCTTCAGATCAAACCAAGTTGAAATTTACTCCCAATGAGAAAGCTTGTGATGAACATTATGGATTTTCTCCCATCTCATCCAGTCTTTTATGGAGCACCACTAAACTTACTGAATGTTTACATTGTAGATTGTTTATAAAGTGAATATAAATTGAAAGGCAAGTGATGTCTGATAACGTTTACTTGACATCCATGCATTGCAAATGATCTGTGAAGTTCTTTCATGACATTCTAAAAGTGGAAAGTTTTTTCAATGAGTTAAAGGATATTTCATTTTATGTGCGATATTAATTTCCCGATTGGGAAATAACATATAAAAAAAGGACAAAACTACGAAAAACAGCTTTATATCTGCAAGAAATGATTGAGGATAATGTATCAGGTGCTCTGCTCTACATTGTGTTATATAAATAAGACAAATGTCAGCAAAGCCCGGCATTATTGAGAGTTAAAAGGACGTGGTTGCATACTGTGCGAGTTCTTTTAGGGCGAATTCGATTCCTGAAACAGCGTTTTGAATAAGGCTCACATGACACGGCAATACACAAAACCCTTTTCAAATCTAATTTAAAAAGCTGTAACAAAGTTTTGTTTAAGAACAATTCAAAAAAGTGATAAAGACCATCACAACCCAACGCATCTTTTAAGATATTTCAACTTAAGAAGCGAGTCCCTTTAAGAGGGCACCTGCAGTCAGGCGACGCTGCACTAGAAAGGTGAAAAAGTGATAAAAGGAAAATTAGGGCGGGAGGAGGGCAGGACACACATCACCCCCCCCCCCCCCCCCCCCAATTAAAACAAGTCTACATGTTTCAACGATCAAAAGGAAGCAAAACAAAATCATGATATAAAAGCCATTTGCACTAAAGGTTAACGAGTTAAAATTGCATGTCTTATCTATCAGTCGTGCACTTAATACCAAATATTGATATAAATATACACTGATTTTCACAATGCAACATTACTCCAAAAAATATGAAAGTTTGCTTCGTTTTAAAACGTCGCATTCAACACCGTTTTATTTCGGACAATCACAAGTTCAAGGTGTCCATATGATTTTTTCGAACTAGAATCAACCAATAACATGAGAGCTAAAACCTGTCGTAAGACAAGCCGGCAGACCCAGAACGGCAACAACGAAGCCTCGAAATTCCGCTCAGCGCCCTGGGTGGAAACACTTGAACTTCGGATAGTCAGTAGCAACTAGCCGCACTTTCTTTCAGCTCGGTGGAAAGCAAATAACCGCGGAAATGCTGACCTTCGAGCGCCTGGAAGTCCAGTCGAGCTGCTCACTTTGTCGCGGAGGCTCTGCGGCTCAATCAATGAACGCCAAGCCCCAGCTGAGGCTCGTCAATTCAAACGAGCACAAGCAAAGACCTGACGCAATTGGTCCACTCCCTCACCTGCACCATCTTACCCAGAGTTTCTGCAGTAAATCACTTACACCATTATGCACCATCCCTCCTGCGCTATTGGTCATCAGAGGGAAAACTTGAAAAGATTTTTTGCAGCAAGTTGCTATGCAAATTCACAGTCCGTCGGATAAATCAGTTGACCTGTTTGTAGATTTATGATATTTAAGGGCGGGCGAACTGTCCGGAAGAACAGTCATGTTGGGCCGGGAACGTTAATTCTTGTTTCCCCCTCCACAGATGCTGCTAGGAGTGCTGAGTTTTTTCAGCACTTTCTGTTCTTATCTCAACAGCTCAAGCTCTGATTTAATTGTTTATCATTCTCTATGTTATATGAGTCAAAATATGGTCCTTTTGCTTGTTTTGGGCATGGTATTTTGAAATCCTGTCCATAATGGTCTCACTATCCTTTTTAATGTTTAACTCCTGCAAAAGTCCAGGGCAGACTGGAAGATAATAGGCAGCACCTAGCATATCAGAGGTAAGTTTGCAAAATTTTTGCAGTGGGCACAGGGGGTTTGGTGTGCATTGACATAAAGAACAGGGAGTGTGGGCTTACTGGGTGATTCCTGGGCCTTGATTTTCCAAAGACGAAGAGCCACTCCTCTCTGTAGTGGAAATGGCGGACACAGCCAGAAAATGGAAGACCCATCCCTGAACACGGCACCTACCTTTCTTGTGGGGGCGGGAATGGGCCGGGTCAGGGTTTGCACATGCACGTTTCATGGGTGCAGCTGCCCATATAAATCCGCTGCTGTCTCCACTCAAGTCAGATTTTGGTCTCTCAGGTGTCTGAAACTTGACGTGCACAGACTAGATCTGGTAGGAGTAGGTCTGAACACTGTGCATTTCTTTGGATAGCCAGGGCACCCCTTTGGAGAGGTACTTGTACCCCTGTAGCTTTAAACTTGTCTTAAACTGTCCCAGAATTGGCGAAGAAACACAATTCAAATGTCTTGCTTTAACTCAAGGATGTATGAGGGAGGGTCTGCTGGACTCGCAGGGCAGTAATGCCTCTGCTGACTTGTGCACCCAGGTGTCAGGAAGAATTTTGTGCTTGAGAAGCGCACATTGCACTTTGAAGGAAGCAAGGCACACGATGGGCATGATAGACGCACATAGACGTGACAGAAACCAGTCCACGTGAGTAGCCAGAGGACAGAGGGATGGCCAGAGGGCCAGAGGAAGAGGCAACACCACACACACAAGGAAGGAGGAGGGGCAGGACAACTAAGTATTATCCTGTGGGAAGGACGTACAGACCTAGAACATCATAAGCTGTGAGGTGGCGACAGACGTACATCGCATGGTCCAGCAACAACTTGAGCTACCCTTTATGGAACCCCACCTCAGCCACTGACTGTAAAGATAACTGTCACTCTCAATTTTTATGCCCCAGGATCTTTCCAGGGCTCAGCAGGAGACCTGTCTGGTATATCACAGTCAGTAGCACACAGCTGTAGTAAGGCTGTAACTAATGTCCTGTTTGCTTGTGTGGGGTATCACATTAATTTCCCTGTAGATTTGGCACCTCAGAAACAGAGAGCCATGGCCTTTGCCCAGTTTGCAATTTTCACGCAGGTGCAGGGTGTTATTGATTGCAACCATGTTGTCATAATGGCTCCAACTCATAATTTGGACACTGTCATCAACTGAAACTCCTATCACTCATTCAATGTACAGGCATTTGTGATCAAGACAAGGTTTTCCTTCAAGTGTGTGCGAAGTTTTGTGGCAACTGCCATGACTCCTTCATACTAAGGAGTTCCCAATTCCCTCAACAATTTCAGCCACCCTTGCAGATCGGTGATTGGCTTCTAGGGAACAAGGGCCATTATGAACCTGGCTAATGACCCCCTTTAGGACCCTCAAACTGAGGGAGAGCACAGCTTCAAAAGCAGCTGTGTTGTCACAAGGAGTACAACTGAGCAGGCCATTGGCAGTTTAAATTGAGCTTCAGGCACCTCGATCCCTCAGGTGGAGCCTTGCAGTATGCCTCTACAAGGGTATCAAGAATAGTAGGGGTGTGCTGCATGCTGCATAACAATGTGCAGCGGAAGGGCCTAGAAATCGATGATGATGATGCCATGGGCAGAGCTCCAACCTCTGAGGAGGATGAGGGAGACGAGGAGGAGGAGGAAGCCCTGTCCATTCTGATGATTCCCAAATGGAGGCGGATGGGGAGGCTGCCAATGGCCGAGCAGCTGGGAGACATGGCCTTGCAACCCAGGACTGACTCTGTTCAGGAAGAGATCATTGCCAGACATGTCCGTGTGCAAAATCAATTCACATAAGGTCCTCCTATCTCACAATTGCCATCAGCCAGTCCCTGGTGAGCAACTTCTGAGTAAAGAACCTTTTATATTAATGACGCAATTACTCAGGGAAATGCCCATCTCCCACAAAGGAGAGAATCAACATCAATGAGTTTGACTCAGTTACATTAAAATAGCTGAAACCCTCACCATCATAAGCATGGACCTCAACATATTACAAACGCGCATGGTAAAAGGTCCTTCACAACCTAATCCCCGTCCATAAACATTAGTGCCTGTAAATGAGGCACCAATGCTGCCACCTTGTCCATAATCAAACCATGCCCACAATGCTGAGTTATGACTTAAAACTTTATACCCTCTACATGCTAATAGGCTTGTATGTGCCAAAAAACATGCAAATAAGGCATATTACACAGGATAAGCCCACAACTCTCCAACACCAACTCTTTGAAAAATTTGCACACTATCCAAAACAAAAACAGAAATACCTGGAAAAACTCAGCAGGTCTGGCAGCATCGGTAGAGAAGTGCACACTATCCATTCTGGCCAATGGTCCAGTTTCTGAAGTGGGCGCCATATTCAATATTCCAGGCTTCCATAAACCTCTGCTACCCTCACAAAGCACATCCTCTGCCAACTGTCATGCAATGCTGCCAAAGCATTGGGGACAGCAGATGAACAATGTTCCCTGGAGCATACATGGCATGTCGAGCTGCAATGCCTACACCTAGGCCAATGTATGACAGTGCTGTACGGAGGAATGCCTTGTCCCCAGCATGCATGCTTGAGGTGCACCTGCTGTCCAGCATCTTCTTGTGCTGTCTGATCACTGGGCCTCCCTTAAAGTCAAGTTTGGATGGACAATAAAAGATACAAGGAGTATCTCAGCACTTGAACCTTTGAACACTGGATTCTTGTGATAGACCAGAGAAGGTAGAAGCCCTCCAATGCCTCCCAAATATGTTCATACACTTGTTCCTGAAGGTTTCACCTCGAGACGGACCTCAGTATACCGCCTTCATTATCTGGTAAGAATGCCCTTCATAATGTTACCATTCTTCTGGAGTTCTGTCATGTACAAACACGCAGTTATCTACAAGTGTATGTAAATATATTCAAAAAGTGCTGAAATGTTATATACACAATGTGAAAAGTGTAACCATGGTCAACCCATTAGTGCTCTAGGTGAGACAGCGCCCTGTGCTCACACACACTCCTACAAAGTGCTCCTTATGTTGCCTTGTAGGAAAGAGAAGCAGGCTGCTCACTTCCCGGCCCATACAGCAATGAGGAGCTTGGTGGCCAGCCTCATTGTACAGGCACCCATTGGGGACCTCCTTCAGACTGCAGCCTCTGCATCGCTGCATGGGCAACCATAGTCATTGGCACATGTGAAGCAGACAATGGCCAGGGAGGGGCCATGGAGGTGGAAGATGTTGAAAGTGCTGAGAAGCTCCTAAGTGACCTCCCTAACCCTCGGTTGGCTTTCAGGTGGGGTTGATGGGGCTGGCTGCTGGTGTGCAGCAGTTGTCCATTCCAGCAACCACTGGGCCAACAGTGTGACTGTTAAGGGAACGCAGCTCCTCGTGTATTCCGTGGATGTCGGTGCACATAATCTGAGCGGACTGATGCGGGGCTACTGGGTGAGCCTTGCACATTTTCTTGGCCGAGACAGTGCTCTTGCATCTGATCCAAATGTTGCTGCATGTATCTCTCCATGAGAGTCTCCAATCTCTCATGGTCGGAGCTCATGCAGTTGAGCCCCTGGGACAATGTGGAGCTCATGATGGTGATGGATGCCTCCATTCGCAGTCCTAGACCTCCCAATACCTCAGGGAGCTCTGCCAGATGTCCACACATGCTGATTGTCCAAGTGTTGTATCCCAAAAAGGGACTCCTGAGGCTCCAAGTTCCTGCCCACTGGAGCATCATCATGATATTCCTTCCTCCTCCAAGGACGACAGTGTACAGATGTCTCTAACTCTGACACCTCACTCTTTAGTGGTGACTTTCACCCCATGCCACCGACTCTGCACATGTGCTATATCTCTCTTAAGTGTTTGTATCTGAGATGGCGGAGTGTGGGCTAGTCAGGTGTGACATCTCTTCCTCCTCTTGAAGCCCAAGGGATGATCTGGCTTGGGGTTGGGAGAGGTGGGGGGTGGGGTTGGGAGAGGTGGGGGGGGCGGTGGGGGAGGGTGGGGGTGGCAAGGTGAGGGAATGGAGCTGTGATCTGTGTGAGACACCAGAGGAGTTATTTAAGAATAGCCCTTCTCATTGTGAAGATACGCATTGCCTTAACTATGCTCATGCTGCCCTTATGACACAACCCCATCCTTTCGCTCCCTCTCATGCCAACGTCCCCTTATGCTTAGTGAAGTGACAGTATTACCTCCATCATTATCACTACGTTCCACAGTGCATTTACCACTGCCTTTATCACCTGCTATCGGTGATTCACCATCACCAGCAGACAGCTGCTTAGGAATATTGACCGTGCAGGCGTTATATATCATGCTATATTGAAATCATGTTGTCATTGCAGCCAAAAAGGGTGAAGGATTCTAAGGTGATGACACCAACATGAGCTGCTTACACATACAAGCCTCAATGTTGAAGCAGAGACATGTGCCAGGTCTCACACCTTAGCTGCCAATGTGACCCTTCCCTTGGAGCTCAGTGTGGATGAGCCAGGCTACTTGCCTTTCTGGCAAGCAGCAGGTTGTTGTACCTTTTCCTGCACTGAATCCATGAGCGCTGATGGTCTCCTGCTACGCTCACCACAATTTGAAACCGGATCTTTTTAGTTGTTGCAGGTGATTATCCCGGCTAGTAGGGTACAGGACAGATCTCCTCCTCTGGAGCTCTTCCACCAAAACTTGAAGGGCCTGTCCTGATCAGAAAAGCGTGGGGCAGCTGGACTTCCCTGCATTTTCACTGTGTGGCATGCTATCAATAAAAATGTAAGGTGGAAAATGTTGTGATCCATTTAGATTACAATGCACTCATTCACTTTTGTGTGCTTACATGCACTAACCATTGTCATAATATCATCAATGAATACTGTTAAAGTGTGGTGGAGAAAATGGCTCTGCACAAATGCTTGGTGCCATGTATGTTACAGCTGTGGCTCCAAGGTAGCATGCCATGCTCCGCGATCACTGACAGCTCTACTGATTTACTCCCTCTTAGACACACTGTAGACACACTGTTATGCTATGACAGTATGCAGTGTAGTATAATGGGTTAACAGATGGTATATGCTAATGTATAACATGGCTAATGATGTACACTGATATCGGTGGTCAGTCATGTGTTAGACTTTCGAGAGAGTGGTTGGAATCGTGCCTAGGAGCAACATGTCTACTCTGTAACCTGTTTAGATGTAATAATAATAAACAAGTGTTAAACAAATAATCTCTTTTTTCTTTCCCTGACAGTCTTGCAAGAATTTGATTGTTTTTTTCCTCCGTCGCCTAAGTTAATTGGAATCTCATATCTTCAATGCCTTTTCAATCATCGATACTGCAGTGAATGATACAGCTGTGACAGTCTTCCCTGAAGTTGAAGATCATTCCTCTTCTGATGCTTTTTCCCTGTGTGCTTTGAGGGAACAACAAGTTCTCCAGAGTGTCCTGAGTCCTTCTCTTCTAGTCACAGAGGGTTCAAAGGTCAATTCTCTGCAGTCTTCTCTCTTGGATCAGTCTTTTGCTGAAAAGTCTTCCTGTCTTTGCAGTTCAGTCATCCTGCAACCTACACTCTGATTCCCAGCTATGCTGCTAAAGTGTTATCCTATACTGCAGATTACGATGTCCTACCAGATGCAGTAGAAAGCTCTCATGCCTTCAACATGTCTTCCCAAAGGGCCGAGACTACTGTGGGAGATTGAATCCCCCAGGACTGTGACCTGGGGAGGGGCAGGGTAGGAATTGAAGTTGGGTAGACTTTGTAGCTGTAAAAAGGGAGTTACAAAAATGCAATGTAAATAGTTAAAGATATAGCTTTGTGTTGTTAAAAATAGGATAGTATACTTGGGTGGAAGTGTAGTATAATGGGTTAACAGATGGGATATGCTGATGTATGACATAGATGATGGTGTACCACTGACATCATTCAGTCATGGGTTAAGATCTCAAGAGAGAGGTTGAAATCATGCCTAGGAGCAACATGCCTACTCTGTAACCTGTTTAGATGTAGTACTAGTAAACAAGCATTCAGCAGGTACCAGAGTCCCACCCCTAGAACCCAAGAAGGAAGGACCATCTCAGTACATACAAATGTCAGGGACCTGGTCAAGGCTCAACTGTGTGAGCGCATCCTGAAAGATGGGTGACAAGAGGGCAAGTGGATGGGATAATGTCCATGGCACTGTTCAGCATTCATCCAGGGTCTTGGCGGCTAACTACATGACTATAGAATATCTGTAACAGGTAGTGGTGATAAGACAATGCCATCCCCGTGACTGTGTCTTGTGAATCCACTCCATGCTTTCAGTGCTTCAGTATAGTACATTATGAATAGGCTGTAACAATGACAATTTCTTTCAAGGGAAAGCCCACAATGGACCATCTGTTCCAGGGTCAGCTAACAGCTGGACAACACGTCTCCTCTGAGGCACATGGATGACCAACCTCTCAAATGGGCCTTTCAGAGAGCCCGTTTTTACCTACGCCCAAGTTGCCCAACCCACGCCGGCCTGCATCTGACCACTCCCACTTCCGGGGTCACCGCCCCGACCCCTAACATAGCCTGCCCTCCGGACCAAAAATCTGACATTTAGTCAGACATTTTTACAATTTAGGTTCGCGGAGCTGGGAATTCTCCCAACTCTGCTCACCCGAAGTATGGATGAAAATCTAGGCCCTGGTGTCTGGATTAATGGGGTAGTTCTTAAGGTTTGGTAGCACTGTGGGAAAATGGAGACAAGTATGTCCTAAAAATACTAGAATCTGTCACTATCGGAGAAAAATCTCAGGAAATTGCAAGTTTGTTGGGATGCTGCCTTGACCTGGTAGCATTAATGTTTCTTTATTTGGAAGCACTGAAAAGATACCTGTTTCTAACAGTATAGGAAGAAGAGAGTCCCAGGGTGCAACTGGCTAGTTGCAATGGGGAGAGAAGTAATGGGAATCTAGCAACCTCGGAGAGGAACATATCTGTATGTGGAACAGGTCACCCAGGACTCTGACAGTAATAAGATGAGGACTCCCTATAACCTGAGAGCTACAGGTTTGGAGCAGGAAGCCAGCTGCTGAACTAGCCCCAGCCTTTACTAGCTGATGGCATGAAGCCAATATTTAAGAACAAACACTGCCGTTACTATACTTGCGAATTTTACAAAGAAAGACTTGCATTTATGCGTCATCCTTCCCAACTTTAGGATATTCAAAAGACTTTACAGCAAATGAAGTGCTTTGTGTAATTACTACTGTAATGTAAGACATGTCACAACCAATTTTCATACATCAGGATCACATGAACGGCAATATGATATTGACCAGATAAGGCTGACAGTTTTTGCTAGTAGCCTGAAATTGGCCAAACTAGCCTAAAGATCTTTTAAAGCATTTATGTGAAGTGTGAATCAATCTTCAATGCTGGTTTAAAAAGCATTGTGCCAGAAGTGAGCACACCTATAAAACTGGTCATGTCCCAAGTTTGAAATAATGAGAATGGTGATTTTCCACTGTTTGCACCCATTTGTGATCATTTGAGAAGGGTCTTCAAGTTAAGCTTTTTAAAAAATAATGCCTATCAGTGCCTTTGTATCTTAAAAGTTAAATATTTAAAAGTATTTAATTAGCTAATAAAATTGACTAGTGTAAACCAATTAAACTAGTAAATGGTTCAGTATAGTCTTTTTTTTAAAGTCACAGTAATTTCAAATCAGATAATGGACAACACACTTATTAAAAATGCTTATTTTTTGTGATAAACTCATTTTCAGCTGTATGAATAAAACTGTGCCAAGTTACCACTATTAAGTATATTAATGAATACTTCATAATGCAAGGAAAAATCATAAACAATTACATCTATTGCACTGCTCAATTGTGCTGGCTCACAGAAGAGTTTATGTTTCTGATTATGAAAATAAGTTTACAGCTGAAACTTGAGCTGTAACTTTAATTTTTTTTTAAAAAGTACAATTTCTACCCAGTTTGTCAATTTCATTCAAAGCGGAAATCCCACCCCAATCTGCTCAAGGTGTTAGGATTGTGATTTTTGTAAGATTATTCTGTTTTAGCACTGTATCTTTGGGTTTATAAGTTTATAGTTTGTGGCTGTAGCATTAAATATAGGGTAGGTAAAGAGGTCATGTGACCTGTTCTGCAGTCTGTCTGACAGCAAGACCTGGTGGTTTAATTGTTAGAGATCAAAGCAAGACTCAGATTGTTTTATTGAGAGGAAGGTGCAAGGTATTTATGCTTGGAGACAATGGCAGCAGTTTTACAATGAATAGACCCAGGGCAGAATTTTGCCTTCGGCGAGCAGGGGTCGGAGCCCAGCCCGGTTGCCAATGCGTAAAATGGGGCGGGATGATGGCGGAACCCCTGACATCATCCCAGCCCATTTAAATTTTCAGGAAGGCGGGCCCGCAGCAAAATCAGCTGTGGGCCCGCTGACCTGTCAATGGCCAATTGAGGCCATTAACAGGATCAATTATACAATTAAAGGACCTACCCAAACAACCTGAAGGTTGGCGGGCAGACCAGGAGCCCCGGTGGCAACTAGAGAAAACATGAAACCTCATCCAGTGGCGGGATGAGGTTTCATGTAGGGTTTTAAAAAGTTTTATAAACTTATTATGTAAATTATGAACATGTCCCATCTCATGACATTGTCACATGAGGGGGACATGTTAGGGAATTTCCTTTTTCTATTTTTCATATTTTTAAAAGTGTTAGCGATCTCCTTGAGGCAGCACTTAGCCTTTTGGGGAATCGCCCACCACCCGCACAGGAAGCGCATAGCACTTCCCGCCGGACGTCAGGCTGGGTGGGCCAACGTAAAATGGCGGTGGGGCCTGGTTCTCCAGCAGGGATCGACTCCCCACCCGCCGGAGATTGGGTTGGGCCTGCCCGCCCGACAGGCAGAAAATTCTGCCCCCAGTCTCCCAAAATTCCAGAAATTTGTTGTATCAAGTTGTAAAAAGTTGTGTTGTAAACTATCCCTTTATTTCTAAGATGAAAGGGAGTTGAGATAAAATTTAACTAATTAGCTTTTCTACTTGGATATAAAGCTAATGTGTTTTCCATTTCCATGGGGAAGAGGGTAAAGGAAGCTATTTTGAGGCCAGGTTTCCCTATAAACCCAGGAATATCATAGACAGACAGCAGTTGTAGTTTTGTCTTGTGTGGTCTGTAGCCAACTGAGAGGTAGAGAACAAGAGGTAGAACCAGCCAGGACTCCACCTTAAGCAGAGAAAATGATGACACTATTGTTCACCATGCAGAACGTGGGCGGGAGCTCACGCTGAGATTGAAGACCAAGTTTGTGAGGAGCTAAAGGAAGCTGGAAGATTTGACTAGGCTGGAGCTACAGAAGGAATTCCACTGTGTAACCCTCACAGTGAGAGTTCTGAGATTAGATGTTACCTGGTTAGGAAAGTAAAAAAGAAGCAACCCATTGGAAGTGGGAAGCAACAGTGAACTTTTTTCAATAAGAATTAATTTCGGGGAGTGAGTGCTATGTGTGATAAGTAAAAAGGGACCGTTTATTTCTATAGTTTAAGGTATGAATTTCCTACAAAGAAAATAATGTTTAGCCAATAGTGTTTTTCATTATTTGATACAGTAAAAGTTTTAAAATTTGAGATCTTGACATGTTATTCTTTCAGCTAATAACTGGGAGTTCAAATCTCTCTTTTTATGTTATCGATCTCTGTAGAGGGATAGTTGTTGCAGAATAAACATTGGCCAGGACACCAGGCATAACATCCTTCACATTTTTGAAATAGTGTCAAGGAATCTTTTATGTCCACTTGAGAAGGTAGATGGGACCTTGGATTTAACATCTCACCTGAGAGATGGCACCTCCAAATGTGCGGCATTCACTCAGCACCACGCTGGATAGTCAGGCTAGATTTTTTATGCTCTAATGTCTGCAGTGGGGCTTGAACCCATAAACTTTTGACTCAGAGGCAAGAGTGCTACCACAAAGTTACTTCTGACACTTATATCACTTAATGGCTGAAAATAGATCTGGTCACATTGGGGGAGTTTTACCAAGTCCATGGAGGCATGATGGTAAGTGGGAAGGGGGTGCTGGTGGGAGTTAGGAAGATTAGTGCATAAATGAAATTGGACTGGAATGCTGACATGTTCCAACTTTGTCCTGTTTTTCCTGGAGGTGGTTCTGTGCACTGACTGAAACCCTCCTGACAGCAGCTGGAAGCCAATTGAGGTTGTAAGCGGAGCATGTAGCAGGTATTTCCTGAGGGCAATGGAATTTTACTGGCAGTGCACGGGACCCCCGCAGTGTCTGCAGCTCATCAATTCACAGAAGGCAAGTGCACAGTGGGAGGGCAGAGTGCCCAGGAGGTCAGAGTACCATGAAAATAACGTGCAATCTGCATGTTAAATGTGCAAATCAGTAAGCCTGGTGTCCTCTTCAGGCAAACACTTGTAATTGCACCATTATCTCCTTGAGCCTGTCACAGGTTGTGCTGGTGGTTTAGAAATGGCTGCTGTTTCCTCCAGCGCTTTCATACCTCCTTTCCGTCTCACCTTCTCTCATCCCATTCACATCAGCAGCGCACTCATTGCAGGCAGTGAAGGCTGTCAACCGCCCTTGCAATTGCACATGTCAAATTGCCCTCCTACCAACTATCCCTAATTGGACAGTGATCTCAGAGGCACCCTCTTAATTATACACCTACTGGAAGATTGTACTGGCAGTCTTGCTGCTGTGGCATTCAGGCTCGCGACCTGAAAATAGTCCCGCTGTTGAGAAAATAAACCTATGGTGGGAAAATTCAGTCTATTACATCTGCAGCTCAAATTAAAACAGAAAATTCTGGAAATATTCTGCAGGTCAGCTAGCCTCTGTGCAGAGAGAAACAGAATTAACAAAGGTCTGTAAACAGAGCTGTGTTCCAGATCAACCATGAGTGGTTGGGGTGAATGGCTTGCTCCTACTTCTATGACCTTCCAGTAACACTGGAATGAAGAATTCGTCCTTTATTCTAAAGGTGCTGCAAAAAGAAGTTGAAGCTTCTACATGTATGCTGATGACATCCAACTGTACCACTCCACCACTTCCACACTCCCTTTGTGTTGTCAGGCTGCTTGTCCAATATCCAATCTTGGGCGAACTGCAATTTCCAAAAGCAGTGGTGACAAAGTGACTAATTAGAGAGAAAACATCAGTGGTCAGTTGTGTTCAATGTCAACAATTACAGAGAAGACCTTTAACCTTTCATTCAGATACATCTGTCTCCCAGCAGTTAGGGTCACCTCTTAGAAGTGTCCACATTCAAGTTTTTTTGCATGATGCATTTAACATGATTTGACACAGTAGATAGAGCTGTTTCTTCTGGTTGGGCAGAAATAAGACTATAACTTTGGGGGATAATTGAGCTGGAACCTACTGCAGAGCTTCTTCTGATCTGTCAAGGTAAGGAAAGAACCATTCTAACACAGTCCTCTGAATGACCACTTTATTAAAGCAAAGTGCCTCATTGTAGTGTTCCTCTGGTGCTACTCATGCAACATGTTGCAAGGTCATTATCCATTGGAGCAGGGGGGAAGGCCTCATCACCTACAAGACATCTATTTGCATTACTTTCTTCTATATCTCAGCAGCATTGAGGCAAATTGTAGCACCATTACTATTCCCCCATCTGAGATTGCTCAACACAGGTCAAGAATTCAACCCATTGCCCTCCTCTCTCTACACTTTAAGTATTGAGAAGATAAACTCACTGAGCCATGGGCAAGAGTTTGTGGAATATGCCACTCTAAACTACATTACTGAATTGTAGAAAATGTAAAAATATTAAGAATGAAACTGTGGGACACCTATTAGTCTTACAGAGAACTGAGACAAAAATACTGAAACAAAAGGATGGACACATATACTCTCAGCCACTGCAGAAGAATTTCCATAGTTTTCCTGATCTTCCACCATAACTTTGACAGAAAGTCTGGAAGAATACTGAAAATGGCCATAAATAACTGATTCTCCAAGATTTCTGACAAAGGTACAGTGCGAGATCAGGAGAATTCACACATGAGTTTCAACAACAGCTGTTTCCAGTTAAACTGGGAACCACAAGCTATGTTTGCTATTTTGACAGGTTTACTAAGAGGCTAACTAACAGGTTAGGGCATTTGCTTAAACAACTGTTAAGTAAACAGAAAAGCTTTTAAGATATTAGGGTCATGAAATGGCCCTTTTGTTATAGATTAGGTGCTGGAAAAGCTAAGCGATTTAGCACAGTTCTAAAATATCTGCTTTCCTTCAAGATATTTGGAAGATGTCAGGACGCATGCCTGACATCTCCGCCATAAGTACCGATGAGATGCCTGTTTGGTTGAAAAATCTCTTGGCAAGGTTTCTTGTGGCAAAGTTCATCCTTTTTTGGCCACTAAGATAGTCACAAATGTGGGTTTGACCTACTAGAATTTAAGCTATGAAGGCTTTTCCCCAGGAAGGACAGGCAAGGAAAAAAAATTCCAATAAAAATGTCAGGGAATTCTCTAGAAAGGACAAACATACGACAGAAGTTGCAAAGAGCATTCAAAGTAATTCTGCAGAAGCAGAGTGAAATTACTCAAAGAAAGGTTGTAGGATTAAGAAATACTAGGGGCAGAAATTTCCCCCCCGTTGGGGGGGTTGTGTGGGGGTGGGCGCGAACCCAATTGGCGGCCCTGATCGGGGCCCACCAATTAAGGCCCGCCCAGCGTGACACGCGCCCGGAACCACCGAGCACTTCCTGTGCGGGTGGAAGGGGGGGATTCCCAGAGGTGCTTCAGGGAGATTAGGTTAAGGTTTAAAAATTTAAATGAAGAAAAGAAAATATTGTAAGACATGTCCCCTCATGTGACAGCGTCACATGAGCTGGGACGTCAATGGTTTTTTTCAAAAATGTTTATTTAATTAATAAACTTTTCATGAAACTTCATCCAACCTGTGGATGAGGTTTCATTAAAAAGTGAAGGCCGCCTGGGCTCTTTGCCTGCCCGCCAACCTTAAGGTTGGATGGGCAGCATTCTTAACAACTTTAATTACTTTCTTAATGGCCTTAATAGGCTTTGGCAGTTCGGCAGGTGTGCAGCTGAGTCCCTGCCAAACTGACAATCTAAATGACGCGCAGTGATGTCAGGACGCACGCCCGACGTCTCCGCGCATCATTTTACGCGTCGGCAAGCGGGCCCCGCCCCCGCTCCCCGACCCGAAAATCCTTTCCTAGGAGTTTAATCTGACTGAAGTGAACCTGTAATACAATTACAATGCATTTTACATCTTTGGGCATAGTAAACCCAAGAAGTTAATTTACAGGTTAGGTTGCTTGCATCGACAACAGTTCAGTAAACCGGAAAGCATAGCAGTACAGAGAAGCATGTACATGCAATGTTAACTAAGCCAGAACAAGACAATAATCAAGGACAGACCACTATAGATAGCAATTCGTTGCTGGTGTCCACAGGGTGAAACTGAGATTCCAAGGGAAAATCAAACAGCTGCTGCCACAAAACAAAGCTAGTAAAAAGACTCACCATATTGTGGATATAGTGTACATTCAAAGCAGTTAACTTGTCAGCAATATGTTTAACATGAATAATAACCTTGCCAAGCCATATTGTGACCTCCTCATTTCAACAAGAGAACCCAGCTGCAACAGGCATGTTGTAATATAATGGTTACATTTGTTCCTATAATTACTTAAATACATCAATAAGTAACTTCTGTTTTAGTGTCTACTGTAATCTTTAATGCTTAACCTTGTAATGATATTAGTTATGTTGTGTCCAACTAAATCTTTGATGACTTTGGCAAGGGGGTGTGAATGCTATTTCAATTCATATTTATAAACATATATTGAACTAGGTAAGCACCATGAGTATTTCATCCCTGTTAGATCTGCTAGATCATGAAGTGCCTTTGAGGGAGTAGGAGGTGAGCCACTCAACACAAGCCCCTACAATAGATGTTTAAGTCAGGACCCACTTTTGTTATGGCTTATCCTTGAGCATAGTTACTCTTACCTCCCTGGACCTGATTGTCCTTCCGAGGTTGGGAAATCAACTTTGTGACTGCTTCCGGGTTCCAATTCCAATTCCACCCTAGAAGCGAAGCAGTCACACACCCCGATATTCATGGGGGTTGGCCTGTTAATTGGCTGGATGGCACGTTGGGACACTCATTCGTGGCTGTGGAGGCAGGAACATAGGGCGGAGGGGTAGGGGGTTGGTGGGGGGAGCTGCTGAGCGAGTCCAATTTAAACACACCACGGCAACCATTACTATGGCTCTCATTTAACTCATTGAATGTCTGCAGCAGTCATGGAACAGAAAGGCAGAGGACTGGGACCCCCTTGCTTTGCAGGTGCTGACCTGGTGGTCCTCCTTAGGGCATTGAGGGAAAGGAGGGAGCTCCTTTTTCTGGAGGGCAGCAGGAGAAGGCCAGCCTTCCAAACCCAGCAGGCATGGATCGAAGTAACTGGGACTGTCAGCAGACAAACTGTGCAGGGTAGAAACTGGGTCCAGTAACAGAAAAGTTTCAATGACCTTATTTGCTTTGGAAAGATGATTGCAACACCAGACCCTTTTAGCAGCCCTCTTGGCATTCAACCTCCAGCAGACACAGCAACTGAAAAGTCTGAGAGTGCATGCTGCTCCTGAACATGGGAAGAATGTGTGTCCAGGGTATTTTGACTCCTCAGCAATGCTCATACTCATGGTACTGCTGAGGACCTGCCCACACTGATGCATGCAGCTTCCTATGTCAATGAGTCAATAGCATTGGCCATGAAATTCAGTAGCATCTAATTTTTATCTCCTTTGTCCTTATGGGAGTAAAGGGCTCATAATGTCCAAGAAGGGATTTTGACAGAAGGGTGTCCCATTTACACATTGTGACCACTGTTACAAGTGCAATGTTTTATAAAATTATTCTGTTTTAAACTGTTTGATTTAGGGTAAAATGGAGGCATGAAGAGGTACATATGAATATACGTACAAACAAGGAGGAGTAGACCATTCAGCCCCTCGAACCTGCTCTGCCATTTAATATCATGGCTGACCTGATAGTAACCCAAAATCTGCAATCCACCTACCCCAACTAACCTTTCACCCCCGCCCCCCCACCCCCCTTGCTTAACAAGAATCCATCCACATCTGCTTTAAAAGTATTCAAAGACTCTGCTTCCACCGCCTTTTCAGGAAGACAGTTCCAAAGATTTATGTCTTAGGTCATGTGCCCTGTTCTGAATTCTGCTTACAAGAAGCCTAGGTGGTTTGGTTGTTAAAGGTTACAGTGGGAGGGGGGCCCCCTCAAGTTGTTTTACTGGTTAGTTATTTGCAACTGTAAACAGTGACCTGAGCAGCAGTGCTGACGGTATATTGATAGTTTGGGCTGGATTTTCACAGAGTCAGGGCAATGCCACAGACCTTATAAATGGTGGGCAGGGCCCTAATGTGGAAGTGTCACCCCCATTTCCAACAGATCAAAGTTTGCCAGCGGGGAAGGGGTTGGGTATGAATCACACAGGAGGGAAACCCAAACTCAGGAGGTCCATTTGGACTCAGTGCTAAGTTCAAAGTTACCCCATTTTGACTGTTGCAAGGTCCTTAACTCACAGTGTGGGAGTCACAAATTGATGGAATCGATATAAATGCTCTTGAATGTTGGATAAGGTCTCTAGAACTGTTATGATCTGAAGTATTTTTAAATGCCCCACTCTTTAAACTTTAAACAAAAAGGCTGCAGGTGTCAGTGAGAATTAAAAAAAACTCTGCTGGACTGCTTTGATAGGTGTAAGTTAGAGAAAAAAAAAGTAGTGTCTGGTCATGCAATTTCAATAGAACTCTGATGACATTTCGCCAAGGGCTATCATTAAGTTTCAAAAACTACAATTATCTCAGCAGGGGGTTCTGAGTTCACAATTTGACAGTTTAGAGTCTATGAAAGGATTAGCTTTCTTTGATGTGGGGTCTGAATATAAGTTTGTTTATTCTTATAAGAGACTAAACACAATGAGATTTAAAAGCTTTAATGGCTTATATGAATGGGATTTTTTTCACTATCAAGTGTGTAGGTGTGAGAGCTATATTAGATTTTTAGAAGTTTTTTCTTATCTCCACATGACTCCTGAAGTCTGCTCATGGTGGATACTGGATGAGTTGGCTATGGAGGTGGCATGGAGAGGATGAGGGCCAATTGGTGAGTGGGGGTCATGAGTTGGCATGAGGGGTCGGTGGTGGTGAGGGGCTGTGAGGGGTGAGGGTTGGAGGGCCTAACAAATTCTCAAACAACTGGGACCAAGTCCCAGAATGCTGAGGCAGTCCTTCTAGGCAGCCTGCCTCAGCACTTGTCCACCCTGTGGCCAGCTTTTTCTGGGGTTGGTGAGCCTGACCTTATCCCACATCCACAAACCACCACCCCCCACCCCAAACCCGAGTGAAAGTTGTGCATTTCGGCGTACCTATTACCAAGGCAGGTCTGGTGAATCAAGAAATTTCCCAACTCAAGCTACCCGCCTCATTAGCCGAAACTTGGCCCTGTGTGTAATTAAACAGTAAGCAGAAATTTTTAAACTTTTGATTTCAATGGAAAGCAAAATTGGGAGAGGCGTTTAGTGGGCAACTGATCTGGTATCACCCATTTTAGACTATCACAAGGTAAAATGACTCCCTATAATCTTTCAAGTCACTGTGAACAACACCCTGAAGATAGCACATAATTTCTTTAAGTGTTACTTACTGTAATACTTATACCATTAGCCTTTGTTGATTAGTTTAAACAAACCAGAACTGAAAGGTTGGGAATATATCAATCAAATGAAAAGAAAGTGACTAGACAACTACTAATGAGGAAAACAGTGCCCATAAGGATTTATGAAAACAATGGGGAGAATTTTCCCTACATTGGGCGGGGCATGTGGGAGCGGGCGCGGTCGGTCACAGACCAGATCGCCACCAGCAATCGGGAACGTGTCGCCATTTTGCGCGGGTGGGCCAGTTAAGGCCCACCCAGCATGTTTGGCGACTTCTGGGGACAGTGGGAGTGGGCAGGCGGAGGCGGATCAGCAAACGCCGCCGTGTTGAATGGCGACCCGGCAGCCTGTTTAAAGGCCAAGCTGCAGCCGCTCCAAGGCTGCTGTACATGGCCAGAGATTGGGGCCAAGGCACATTGAGGCTAGCCATGCAGGAGGGTAGGGTGGGTGGTCACTGTGCGCCCAGGTTTTCAGACAAGTGCTTTGCTGCCCTCCTCGAGGTGGTGGCAGCATGGCGGGAGGTGCTCGTCCCCGAGAACGGGAGGAGGAGACCACCCCACTTGACCAAGCGTGTGTGGGAGGAAGTAGCGGAGGTCGTGAGCTCCCATGACGCGGTGCGGAGCTCATGGATCCAGTGCCTCAAGCACTTCAACGACCTGCTGCGCACGGGAAGGATGAGTAGCATGTTGGCATTGTTCACTTCACCCATCATGTAAGCTTCTCCCCTGCTGGTGGCCTGAGTGCAATGAGTCATTGACGGCATATGTCCTTAGCTGGGTGGCCCAGCAGATATTCCCTATGCATTGGTCAGCCTGAGAGGGTTGTAATGAGATGGGTCCTGCACCCGCAGCATATGGTGGACTGATACCCACATGACTGTGATGAGGGCAACCTGGAGGATCTGCACCCAGGCACAGTGCGCGAACTCCAGGACATGTCGAAGTCAGGGTGATGACATGATGGGAGGGGATCTTCAAGGTGGCATGGCACAAATGGATCTGCTGCCCTCTGCGCTCCATGTCATTGTGCCTCCTTGCAACGGCTGGTTTAACTGTGCGCTCCCAACTGTGATGAAGGCAGCATGTGGCCAAGGGGGAAGAGGGCAGGGGTGAAGGACACACCTGGCATATTTGTGAGAGTGCTGGCCAGCAAGGGGGGTAAGGATGTACTGCACGCCTGCAATGGGCAACTGGGCTTGGTATGGGCCGGTCGCCAGGAGATTGACGGTACAAGTATCACTTATCAATGCTTTTTTTCATTTCCAGGAGAAAATTTCTCATAACAACGCCGAGCGGCTGAGGACTGGTGGTGGGCCAGGCCAGATTTTGCTGCTTAGCCATTTTGAGCAGGAGGTCCTCAACCTGGAGAGGCACCACATGTCCAGGTCCACTGGAGCCGGAGAGGCTGGGGTTCCACGGGCAGGTATGTATGGCCAGCACTTACATCACCAGTAGTCTCCCAACATCCGTGCCATTGCTGGTTGTTCAGTGAGTGACGTTACCAACATGGCTTGCCCATTGAGCGTGGAATGATGAGCGCTTGATGATCCGGGGGACAGGCATGTACATTGACATTGCCCGCAGGCTAACTGATTGAATGTCCTTGCTCTTCCTTTCAGTATCAGCGGCGCAGGGGCCGGGACCCAGAGCAGCAGGGGCCCCCTCTGACACCTGGGGTGCATGAAGTTGCACCATCAGAAGCATCACACCATCTCTGCCAGGCAGGAACCAGCGCAGAAACTGGCACCTCGGTGGGCATATCTTTGGCTAGTGTCCCGGGTCACAGCGGTGAGGGCACTTCACAGTTGCTGGAGGAGCTGGCGGAGGCAGGGAGTGCCGTTGGCGCCCACAGTCGGAGGACTGCAGGGGCCCAGGCACATGCTCAGTCCGTTGCTGAAGATGGGCCTCTGGAGTTGTTGGTGATGCAGCCAAGTGCTGACATGCGGCTGGGTGTGCGGGACCGTCTGGTGGAGATACATGAGGCTGTGCTTGGCTTGGTGTCAGCAGTGGAGGAGTCTACGCAGACCATAGCCGATGCATTGAGCCTCATGGCTGAGCACCAAGCTTCCTCCATGGAGAGAGTGGCGACTCTCACGGAGAGGCAGCTCCAGGGACAGGGTCGGGGGTTCCTGGGGATGGGCTCGGACCTACAATTCCTCATAGGGGCATTGACCTCATGTGATCAGTGCCCATGTGGGCGGTGGTTTGGGCACCAGGTATCTCAGCTCGGTGCCCATCCATCTACGGTGAGCAGGGAGGGCCAAACGGACCTAGCTGTCTGTCATCTCTGCGGGGACCTCTCAGGGCGCTTTGGATGAGGGCGGCAGCTCCCCCGCCCTTCAGCCTGTGACCGCGGCTGATACCCAATGAGGCTGCAACGACTGGGGAGATGCCAGCTGCGAAACTGACAGCTCCCTCCCAGGCGGGGCCAGCACAAACTCGACGGGCCAGAGAACATCCGCCAACGTCATTGAGGCCAACAGGACATCAGAGTGAGCAGGCTGTTTCATATGCCAGTGCCAGCAAGGGGGCACCACAAAGACGTGGTGCCCGCAAACATAAAATGAAGGCACCTTAGGACCCCCCCCTCCCGGATTCATCACTGGTGGTTTTTTTTGTTGGCCCCCCCTATGAGTTCCTTCTGATTGTGTGTGAAGTGCAACACCATTTTATTTCTGTTATATCAAGAGACTTTTGTTACAGCATTAAATTTATGTCATCTAAAATGGCTGGGGGTGCCTCTTTTCTTGGGCAGGTGCATGGATTCCTGAGATTTGATGAGTGGTTTATGTGTCATTTACATTTATTGACTGGGCTCATCGTCAATGCTCCTATCCAGGCAGATTTTGCACTAAGGTCTCCAGGATTGAGGCTACATTCCAGGCTTGTGTTGGAGACCCATATGTGCTGTGCTAGGTAAAGGTTTCTTGGATTAGAGCGCCCCGGGTGTCCCTGCCTCCCTCGAGTATGCCTGGGTCAGCGTCTACCCCTCAGCATTTTCCTGTGCGTTCTCATCTTCGGCCTCACTACTGGACTCATCTTGTTCAGCCGCAACCACTCTGTCTACATCTTCTTCGTCCGCAGCATCCCCCTTTGCAGCGCAAGATTGTGGAGAGTGTAGCATGCAACCACTATCAGCGACACTCGATCTGGGGGGTACTGCAGTGCACCCCATGAACAGTCCAGGCATCTGAAGCACATTTTGAGAAGACTGATGGCTCTCTCCACCACAGACCTTGTGGAGGCGTGGCTCCTATTGTACCGCTGCTCAGCTTCTGTTCTTGGATGGCGGAGAGGTGTCATGAGCCACCTTCTGAGGGGATAGTCCTTGTCACCCAGCAGCCATTCATCCAGCCGGGCCAGAGCACTGAAGAGCCCCGGCACCTGGGAGTGTCTGAGGATGTAGGCGTCATGGGAGCTGCCTGGGTACCTTGAGCAGATTTGCAGGATCTGCAACCTGTGATCACACACTATCTGCACGTTCATGGAGTGGAAGCCCTTCCTGTTGACGAAGGCACCGGGTTCACCTGCTGGCGCCTTGACGGCCACATGTGTACAGTCTATTGCAACCTGGACACGGGCGAGGCCAGCAATCGCTGCAAAGCCTCTGGCTCACTGTGTCTGACTGGCCTCATCCCATCGGTAATGGATGAAGGTCAATGCACGCCTGAACAGAGCGTCTGTAACCTGCTTGACCCAAGTGTGGACAGCTGATTGCGAGACACCGCAAAGATCACCCACCGACCCCCGGAAAGAGCTGGAGGCATAGAAGTTGAGGGCAGCTATGACCTTTAGAGCCACGGGCATGGGGTGTCCACCCACACAGTTAGCGGAGATCTCTGGACCAATCATCTGACAGATACTGTTGACTGTCTCCCTTGACAGATGGAGCCTCCTTCAGCATTGCACTTCAGACATATTGAGGTAGGTGGTTCGTCTTCTGTATACCCTGGCAGCAGGATAGTGCCGTCTTCTGCGGCCCCTTGCGCCTTGGACTACCTCTTGGCCTTGCAACCCCTTGTGCTTAGGCCTGTCCTCCCAAAGGTGGTTCCCCTGCAGGCTGAATGTGCACTCCTGGCCTCCTCCCCTTACTATCCCTCCCTTCCTCCTCAGATTAGGTGCCTCCAGTGATCAGATCACCTCCCATTACCAGGCTCAGGGAGGTTTGCTGAAACCTACAGGCCCCAAAACAAATCCTCACTGAAAAGTGCTGATCTGAAGGTTATGAGTCCGGTCCAAGCAGCTGCTATGTGTTTGCAACTTTTCCACCTCACACAGGCAAGTTTCACTAACTTCTGAGCAATGACTTGCAAATGTCTGGATTCGTGACCCACTGAGCCCTCTTCTGCTGCATGTGGATGAGCTTTATGCAAATTTCTGATACCCGTTTGCCCATGCGATGAGCCGTAGATCGCACGGGAGCCTTAAAATCCAAGTCAATTGGAGCCTCAAGGGCCTTGAGTGGCCTGTTAACTAATGGCAGTCGCACAATGGACATAGTCGCGCGTGCGCCCACCCAAATATCATGGGTGCGCGGTGATGTCGGGACGCGTGCCTGACGTCACCACGTGTCATATTACGCATCGGTGTGCAGGTCCCCCCCACCCCGCCCCCCCCACCCCTGCACGCCGACGGAAAAATTCTGCCCAACAGATCTTGAATGACCAGTCAGGGGACCCTATAAGACAGAAGGCAAACTTAAATTTGTGTTAAAAATAAGGGCATTTAACAAGCAGCATATTTAATAACATAATTCCAGTTACACATATGGTTTTCCTGCTTGTCTTTTCATCCCATCTATTAAAATCTTTGAAGTTCCCAGCTGCTGAAAAATCTAGCTTCAGAACAAAATGCTTTTTTAACAGAATAGTTGGAGAGTTGTCAATTGAACCTCGATATTCTGATTTTATATAGGTGACAGGATGTACCGGCATTAATTAGTAGATTTTGCTGAAGTATTGTGTTTGCCATCATCTTCTGATTATTTCAATTTGTTTTTCCCAGTTTGAATATTGGGGTGCCTTTGCTGAGCTGCTTTTACACCAAGCTCTTCCCCTCTTCATTTTAGAAACTTACTTTTTAAACACCCAAAATGACTTCCTTTTACTCGCTTAAAACATTAGTTTGCACAAAGACTTAGAACCTGTGCAAACAGTTAAAACTTTGGAGCATTAAAAATTGCTTAATAAAAACCTATTTTAAAAAACATACAGGACACATTTTCTTCTGCTGTATGCTCAGAATATGCATAGTTCAGGGCACAAAGGAGAAGAAAACTGGACAGAAAAACATTAAATTAGGTCCCTGCATAGTGTGGGCCTGGGGTCACATGTAGTCCAGACCGGGTAAGGATGGCAGATTTCCTTCCTTAAAGGACTTGAGTGAACCAGATGGGTTTTTACAACAATTGACGATAGTTTCGTGGTCACCATTAGACTAGCTTTCAATTCCAGATTGAATTCAAATTCTAACACCAGCTATCATCGTAGGATTTCAACCCATGTCCTCAGAGCATAACCTGGGCCTCTGGATTACTAGTCCAGTGACATTTCCACCGTCTCCCCCACTTGCCCAACTTCCAACTCATTTATCCTATTTATTTAAAGGACATTTTACTTACAACTCTTGAATATCATTGGCTGTTGTGCTAACCTGGTTTCCACCAACACAAACACCCATAGTTTTGGTATATCCAGCTTTGACTGCTCCAGGGCTCTCCTCAACATCCTCCCAAACTTCACCTAAATTGCAGCTCATACAACCCCTCACTTTGCTCAGCCAATATCCATTTTGCCTATTATAGTGAAGTTAAAATACTCATTAGTGGTGGTCCCCTCGTTATTCAAATATATCCAAGCTGTGAGTAACTTCATCTTCTGCGGATCCTCTCATGACTGAGGAGTCCAATGTGAGATTGGCATGGATGTCCACACAACTGGCAGATCATATCATTGCTGGTACTTGGGGGTGCTTCTGCAGTTACGCCACCTCTGGCCTTTCTCTGGACATGTTGGATGTTGCATGTTTAGCATAGGTGGTCCTCTAAGCTTACTGAACTAAATTTCAGTGCATGCCTCCATGTGGGCTGGTCTGCTGCAATGTTTTCCCAAGAGACGGAGTCTGCAATGCAGAAGTTTGTAAGGCTCTTTTTTAGGGAGTCCGGGTATTGTTTGTTCTGACCACCTTAATGTTGTTTGTCTTGAGACAGTTCCTGATAGATCATCTGCTGGGGGGAGTGGTGGGGGGGTTCTGTAGTCATCTGTGCAGGAGGCATGGCTTGCCTAACTAAGTTGAATTTTATGGTCAGTGGTATCCATGCACTTGAGCTCAGCACAATGAAGGGCCTTGTTCTTTGTGATTTTGTCCTGCAAGCAAATTCCTCATAATGGACCTCAGATGTCTTTGGTGAAAACATTCCAGAGCTTTAATGCGGCACCTATTAGCAGACTCAGGACTCTGCGCCATACTGAGAATCATCCTCATATAGAAATCCTTCCTTGGCCTTTCCCCTTGAGCTCCCTTCAGTCCTACGTCCCCAATTATGCTCCTGTCTTCTGACTGTGCATTCCTGCTTCCCCCAACTCTATCTGGCAGAGCTTTCAAATACGCGAGGCCAACTTTCAAATTTCCACCTAAAATCTTCGAATCTACTCTCTCCATCTTCAAACTCATCTGAATCCATCTCCTCCACAATGCCTTTGATCATATCTTTTAACTCTATATTGTTTTTTTTCTGTTAAATACAGTTTGTAAATACAAGTTGTATTGCTTATTAAAGATTAGATCTTAATATTGGAATTATTAGAGGCACCAGTACATTGGCAGAGGACAGTGTGTTTATAGCCTGTTTAGCTGGCCAAAAACTGTAGTGTAAGCTCACTTCATCTGCCCAGTATTGAGGAACTCACAGTGCCCAAATATGCTGTGAACACATTGTAATCAGGGCGTGGGTTACTCGGCACCACCAGTTCCCAGGTATTCACCACGTAATGTTTGTTAAAGGTGTAAGCAGATAATCAAATAACTACTCTGCAGTTCAAGATGTTTACAGTGAACTCACCCATTTAAACCAATCATCTGGGCCAAGTAAGATGACCCTGAGAGGCTTTGGGACAAATGGCTCCTGCAATACAGTACTGAATAAAACATTGAAATAAGTACCTCTAGAAGTCAGACTTTCTGGAACAGTATAAGGAGATAAGACGACTCAAAATTCAGTGTTCATAATTCAAAACAAGAAGTTCTAAAACATCCAGTCTCAAAACCCAATTTGTGATTGAGACAAGAGACAGCAACTAAAGACTTTTCAACATGGAGAAGGGGTTACCATCATATATTCTTGAGATACAGAACTGTAAGGGTTCTTCGCAAGCCGGTTCACCCTATTAGTTCTTGACTTTAGGATTTATAAAGGACAAACTTACACGGACACAGAGTTTTAGACTCAACCACAAACTTGTTTATTAACAAAACACCCCCAATGGCCTAATACAAGAACTCTAAACTAGTGTAACGATGCCACACAACACGCAAAACCACGACTTATTAATAAAAGCCTCCAAAGAAAAACCCACAGGCAAAATCCCATGTTTCCGTCCCAAGGCTTACTCGGTCCAACTCAAACCCCCTCAGGATTTAGTTGCTACCCTTAAAACTATCCTTAAACCTTAGCCCCGATATCCCTCGGATCTGGCTGATACAACTCCTCACACGGTTGGTCGTTCTGGTGCGGGCTGTAGGTCCATGAATCAGGTTGACCATTCCTGATCCTCCTTGGTGACTGCAGTGCCAGACCCTACGACTTTGGCCTTTTATTACAAATTTATCGATAACATCAAAGGATATTTCCTGGAGATATGCTGCTTGGATGGTCAGTGCTTCGAACCCTTTTAATCTCTTTAGTTCGGTTCCTGCTTTGGTCCAGGCAAACCCATTCATAGCTATGTTGTTTCCATGACCGTAACAATGAACCCCATCCAGGTGTGATGTCTCTGGCTCCCTAGTTGATGTGCATATGATAAAGTCCATTTCTCCTTAGCTGTTGTCAATGTTTGTTTATATAATGGCCATTGTCTGGGGCCATCTGCTGGAATGGTCTCCCAGTTTCTTTAACTGGGTTGTCTGATGGCACCTGCTTTGTATCTTTGAGAGGATAACGTCCCAGTGTCTTTATATAGTATAGCCTCGGTTTCGGTATTGACATGCTTTGAAAATTAACCCCATGCAGTACAGCCTGTGTGTGTGTTGAGGTTTGGCCTGTTTCTTTTGCAGTGATAAGGGGACAAAGGGGAACCAGTAGATGTAATATATTTAAATTTCCAAAAAGTGTTCGATAAGGTACCGCACTTAATAAGATAACAGCCCATGGTGTTGGGGGTAGTATATTAGCATGGATAGAGGATTGGCTAACTAATAGAAGACAGAGAAGTTGGGATAAGGGGGGGCATTTTCAGGATGGCAACCTGTAACTAGTGGAGTGCCACAGAGATGAGTGCTGGGCCACAATTATTTACAATACAGATTAATGACTTGGATGAGGGAAGTGAATGTACTATCGCCAAGTTTGCGGATGGCACAGAAATAGGTGGGAAGGCAAGTGGTGAGGATGACACAAAGCGTCTACAGAGGGACATAGACAGGCTAGTGAGTGGGCAAAACTTGGCAGATGGAATATAATGTGGGAAAATGTGAGGTTATGCATTTTGGAAGGAAGAATAGAGGAGCTGATTATTATTTACATGGTGAAAGACTGCAGAAAGCTACAGCACAGAGTGACTTGGGAGCAGAAAAACAGAAAATGCTGAAGAAACTCAGCAGGTCTGACGTTTGGAGAAAAAAACAGGGCTGACGTTTCAAGTCCGTTTACCCTTCTTCAGAGC